>NC_047043.1:56658900-57258900 GCF_011762595.2 Tursiops truncatus
TGAGGGTGTTTTCCCCTCACCAGAGCTTACTGGGATTGTGCAAACGGTTAGAACTACTCCCCCACATCATCCTGACATCTTTTCTGCCTCTAAAGGGCCAGCTGTGTTTTAATGGTGAGTGGAGGGGCAGGGAGGTGAAAGGGCGGGGGGTGGGGATCAAACACTCAGCAGTGCACTGGGTCCCTGCCAACAAGAAGTGAGCACGAGTTCTTACCTAACAGCAGTGAGGGTCATTTGCTGCAGGCTGGCCAGGTGCCAGCTGCACCTGTGCTCCCTGGATCCAGCAGTGACCCCATGCTCATTTCACAGATGGAGATACTGAGGACCAGTTAGTGACTCGTCTAAGCAAGGGGCTGAGCCAGGATTTTAACCCAGGTCTGAAGAGCTTCCAAGCGCCTGCGTTTCTCACGTTACCACGCGACCTCTGAATCTCGGCCCATTAGGGAGACCAACGTGCTCTTATTCTACGGCAGCCAAAGCAGGCACTGGCACAGCCCCGTTGGTCTTGCCACACTGTCCTGGCTGTGCTGACATTCTAATTGGGTGGAAGGTGAGATTTTTCCATTTTCTCAGTATCCCAATTCATCTCGTCCACTGTGATTCTCGGATTTGCTCACTTCCCACCCTGCGTCCCTCTTGCTTAACTGTTCCCGGGGTGAAATTCCTGTCTTAGCCAAAAGGGCACTGTTCCTACCGAAGCCAGAAGTCGGGACCTCCTCCCTGCAGCCTCCCTCAGCTCCTTTGCAGCCGACATCTCAGAATCCACCTGCCTCTGATATGCGGAGACAGGGCCCTGGCCTGTCACTGAACCTCACTGGGACCCCACAAGCCATCTGACTTGACACTGATTTTTTTACAGCTTTGCAAATAGTTGCCTTAGTTCCCGTTCTCTGAATGCATTAGAAAGTTAGAGAAAAAGAAGTCTTTTAAAAATTCCCCAGCTATCTTAATTAACATGCAGAATGCTTTTCTGGCAGTGCACAGGCTGTGTTAAAACGGGAAGCTTCTTCACACAACATATATTTAATCTGTGGCATTCGCGTCCACATGAAATTCAATCAGACATTTTAAGGGAGTTAACGAGGGCTCTCATCGAACTGTGAATAAACGCAGGTGTGATAAGCACACTCCAGCTCCTGGGATGTTTGATCAAGTGATAAAGGTGTGGAGTAGAGTGGGGTTGAAGGACAAACCTTAATTCTAATTCTGTACATTGTCAAAGGGGGTAAGAGAATTTATTGGACAACGCTGGCGCAATCTAATGACCCATTGCCTCTGAAAAATCAATTGCACTTGCTCATTTGTTCTGTTGCTGAGAACTCTAATTCGGGCCTGTTATGTGTCAGGCACGGGGGAGGCAGTGACTGGTGAATGATGTGGTTCCTGTCTCCGCCTGCCTGGAATTCACATTGTAAGAGGGCGAGACAGACAGTACGTACGTAAGCAAGTGCAAGCAGTAATTTCCAGTTGGGTTAAATAGCAGAGCAGATGAGATGGTGTTCAGGTAATGCATCTGCGAGGCATATTTGAGGTAAGGCCTAAAGCATGAGGAAGGGCCCTTCATGCAAAGAGGGAACAGCTCATGCCAAGAAGGACCAGCATTTGGTTGGAGAGGTAAGCCTTTCAGCTTCTCCTGTCTTCTTTCCAAGTAAAGGTTACATCTGCTACAGATCAGCGGGGAAAGGATGGATGATTTGGTTGCTGGTGTGAGGTCAGTAGCTCACCCACAGGGAGAAAGATAAAGCTGCATCCCACATCACACACAAAAGGAAAGACCTGACAGGTCCAAGGCTTCACTCGGTGTGAAAGCTTACAGAAATAAGGAGTTATTAGGAAAGAAAGGAGCAGAATATCTTTGTGTTGCTGGAATGAGGAGGACAGATCTCCTAACATAATCTAAAAAGCACAACCTTCAGATGAAAATTGGATGCATTTGACTACATCAAAAGTAAGGATTTTGTTCAAAAAAAAAAAAGAAACTTTAGACAGAGCTAACAGCTGGGTGAAGACTTGGAGAAGATTTTGCTTTGTCTAAAATGAAGGGATTAATCAGGGAAATGCAAATCAGAACCACAATGAGATATTCCCTTACACCTGTTACAATGGATATTCTCAAAAAGACACTAACAAGTGTTGGTGAGGGTGTGGAGAAAACGGGATCCTTGTGCACCGTTGGTAGGAATGTAAGTTGGTGCAGCCAGTGTGGAAAACAGTATGGAGGTTCCTAAAATAAATTAAAGCAGAACTACCATATAATCCAGCAATTCCACTTCTGGGTATTTATCCAAAGAAAATGAAAACGCTAATTCAAAAACATATATGCACCCCTATGCTCACTGCAGTATTATTTGCAATAGCCCAGACATGGAAGCAACCTAAGTGTCCCTCGATAGATGAATGGATAAAGAAGATGTAGTATATATATACAACGGAATATTACTCGACCATAAAAAAGAATGAAATCTTGCCATTTGCAAAACTCAGATAGCCCTAGAAGGTATTATGCTAAGCAAATACGTCAGACAGAAAAAGACAAATACTGCATGTTTTATATGCGGAATCTTGAAAACAAAACAAGTGAACAAACGAAACAAAACAGAAGCGGACTCACAGATACAGAGAACAAACTGCTGGTTGCCAGAGGGGATGGATGTGGGAGTTGGGTGAAACAGGTGAAGGAGATGAAGAAGTACAAACATCCAAAATGGCTTAAAGACTTAAATATAAGACATGACACCATAAAACTCCTAGAAGAGAACAGAGGCGAAACATTTTCGGACATAAATGATACCAGTGTTTTCTTAGGTCAGTCTCCCAAGGCAATAGACATAAAAGCAAAAATAAACAAATGGGACCTAGTCAAACTTATAAGGTTTTGCACAGCAAAGGAGACCATAAACAAAATGAAAACACAACCTATGGACTGGGAGAAAATATTTGCAAATGATGTGACTGTCAAGGGATTAGTCTCCAAAATTTACAAACAGCTCGTGTGGCTTAATATCATCAAAGCAAACAACCCAATCAAAAAATGGGCAGAAGACCTAAATAGACATTTCTCCAAAGAAAACACACAGATGGCAAATAGGAACATGAAAAGATGCTCAACACTGCTAATTATTAGAGAAATGCCAATCAAAACTACAATGAGGTACCAATTCACACCAGTCAGAATGGCCATCATCAAAAAGTCTACAAATAACAAATGCTGGAGAGGGTGTGGAGAAAAGGGAACCCTCCTACACTGTTAGTGGGAATGTAAATTGGTACAACCATTATAGAGAACAGCATGGAGGTTCCTTAAAAAACTAAAAATAGAACTACCATATGATCCTGCAATCCCACTGCTGGGCATATACCCTGAGAAAACCATAATTTGAAAAGATACATGCACCCCAATGTTCATTGCAGCACTATTTACAATAGCCAGGACATGGAAGCAACCGAAATGTCCATCAACAGATGAATGGATAAAGAAGATATGGTATATATACACTATGGAGTACTATTCAGCCATAAAAAAGAATGAAATAATGCCATTTGCAGCAACATGGATGGACCTAGAGATTATCATACCAAGTGAAGTTAAGTCAGAGAAAGACAAATATCATATGATATCACTTATATGTGGAATCTAAAATATGACACAAATGAACTTATTTATGAAACAGAAAGAGACTCACAGACATAGAAAACAAACTCATGGTTACCAAAGGGGAAAGGGAGTGTGGAAGGGATAAATTAGGAGTTTGGGATTAATGGATACAAACTACTATATATAAAATAGATAAACAACAAGGTCCTGCTGTAGAGCACAGGGAACTATAGTCAATATCCTGTAATAAGCCATAATGGAAAAGAATATGAAAAAGAATATGTATAACCGAAATCACTTTGCTGTACAGAAACTAACACAAAGTTGTAAAGACCATTATACTTAAATAAAAAATAAAGAGGTACGAACGTCCAGTTATAAAATAAATAAGATATGGGGATGTAACATAGTTACATGAATATAGTTGATAATATCGTAATAACTTTGTATGGTGACGGATGGTTACTAGACTTATTGTGGCAATCAATTCATAGTGTATATAAATGTCAAACCACTATTCTGTACACATAAAACTAATAATGTTGTAGGTCAAGTATACTTCAATTTTAAAAAGTAAAATAAAATGAAGGGATTCATATTTATGTAGAATAAGAGTTGGCAAATTACAACCCACAGGGCCAAGTCCAGCAGGTTGCCTGTTTTTGTAAATAAGGTGTTACTGGAACACAGCTATGCCTGTCCAGTTATGAATTGTCTGTAGCTGCTCTGTGCTATATCAGCAGAGTTGAGAAGTTGTGACAGACCGTGCAGCCTACAAAGCCTGACATATTTAATATCTAGCCCTTTACAGAAAAAGTCTGTTGACCCTGATCTAGAATATGGAGGGAATGGGCAAAACATACACCAGGAAAATTTGCGAAGTCTATAAATAGGTAATTCATTGGAGAAGAAATGAACTGGCTGACTATCGATGATAAAATGAGCATTCTGTCTGGAATTCAAAACAGTGCAGATTAAAGCAATAATGAGATTAGAAAGGGAGGTAACACCAGGTGCTGGTGAAGATGTCAAAAAGTAAGAACCCTTGAGCCATCTGGTTAGAACGTAAAGTCGTGTGACCTTTCACAGAGCATCTGACTGCGTTTGGTTGAGCAACATAAAGTTGCTGATACTGAACCTGAGGAGTTCCTAGGAAAGCCTCCTGAGCCCTGTGCCCACCCCAGCCAACTGGACAACAATATCGTGTGTGAACATTATTGGCTGTCCACCCTGCATGAAGCTCCCCCGAGCCCACTTCTAGGAGCACCCTGATGTGCTCTTCGTGTATTCTCCCTAGGGAGGCAGACCCCATCCCCAGCTCCAGGGTTGGGCTAGATGGGTTCAGAAATGGGCACATGGCCAAATTCAGGCCACTGAGATTCAAAGCAACGTTTGTCAGCAGATTTGGGGGAAGTTTTCCTTACTCTGCTGAAGAGGTTTCCGGAATCAGTTCTGTATTACTCTCTTCCCTCGAATGTGAGCTGTAGATGGGCTGCCTGGAGCATTCTGGGCATTACCTCTTCTTAAACAGAAGATGATGCCAATATCTGGAAGAGGGTGAAGCAAAAAGAACCCCAGGAATCAGAGTTGGGACTCAGACTAAGTTAACCCTAAAGCCCACCCATCCCCTGGGCTTCTAGATGTGTGATCCCGAAATTATTTAAGCTGGTTTGTGTTAGGTTTTCTTACTTGTAGCTCAAGACATCCTAACTAATAGAAATGATTTGGGAGCTGTAGGGATTTGAGAGGCAAGGGAGTGGTTAGAGCTTCTTGGGGATGCTAATGAATAACTGGTGACTAGGGGACCCTAGAGAGCTCCAGGATGGGGTTGGTGGCCAGAAGGACCAGCCGTGATTAGAGGGGAGCTTTCAGCCCCACCCCCTAACCTCCAGGAAGGAGAAAAGAGCTGGAGATTAAGTTCAATCACCAGGGAATTCCACGCTTTCACTGCGAGGGACCGGATTCGATCCCTGATTGGAAAACTAAGATCCTGCAAGGTGCGCGACGCAGCCAAAAAAAAAAAAGTTCAATCCCCAATGACCAATGATTGAATCCCTCGTGCCCATGTAATGAGACTTCCACAAAAACCCCTAAAGGATGTGGTGGAGAGCTTCCAGGGGGGCGAACACGGTGAGGTCCTGAGAGCGTGCTGGCCCAGAGAGGGTCTGGAGCCCCTGAACCTCCTTCTCCCCCATTCCTTGCCCTGCTCATCTTTTCCATTTGGCTATTCCTGAGTTGCAGCCTTTATAATAAACCAGTAAGAGTAAGTAGAGCACTCTCCTGTGCCTCATTCTAGCGAACTGTCAACCTGAGGGGGGTCATGGCATCCTCTACATTTGTAGTAGGCCAGGCAGAAGTGTGAGCGGCCTGGACACCCCATTTGAAGTGGGCGTCTGAAGTAAGGGCAGTCTTGTGGAACTGAACCCTTAAGCCTGGAGTCTGGCTCTGGGGAGTCAGCATCAGAATTGAATGAATTGTTGGACACCCAGCTGGTGTTGGAGAATTGTAGAATCGGTGTTGGAAAAAATACAGTGCATTTGGTTTCAGGAAAAAGGCCATCACACCACCTTCAAGCAAGGGGAAGGGTTGGTACACTCATCCATCAGTCATGGCTGTGGGCTGCCCTGAGGAGGAAGACCTAACTGTCCCCTCCCCAGGTGAGGTGTTTCCCATCAGCCGGGGACAATTCTGGAGGAGGGCAGCTGTGAATTCTTAGCTTCCGGTGCTCAAGCACCTGGGGGATGAATGCACTGGCCCAGAGAAAGTGTTCTGGATGGGACACTGAAACCGAGCAGGGTACTGTGGGGCTCCTGGGCATGGAAGTCTTTCTGTGTCCCCTGTTTCTTGTTTGTAGGGAACAGCCTCCAGCCTCCATGACCTTCCCTGAGTTCCAAAGGGCAGATTTGAACAGTTGCTAATCAGGGAAGGGCGGGGGATGCAGAGACAAAGACGGAGCAGCTAAGAAACAATAGTGCCGGCTTGGGGTAGGGTCTTGGTTCCACCTCGAGGGATACACATAACAATATCTTTGAGCTCTTTACAGAACTAAAACCCCCACAAATGGAAGATGTCAGCATTCTTCATTCCAGAGAAGACCACCTGATGCCAGATGAAAGGAACCAGAGAAGCTCGTAAAGAGGCTACCTGAAGCCAGATTAAAGGAGTACAGGCCCTGCACACACCCTGATCCTTATCAGCAACCCCACCCTCGAACCATTGTTATAAAACTCTTCACCAAATCCTCCTGGGTTGGGACACACCGTTTTTGAGGCAGAAGCCCTCTGTGCGCCCCTTTGCCTGGCAAAGCAACAAAGCCACTCTTTTCTACTTCACCCAAAACTCCGTCTTTGAGGTTTGATTTGGCACCAGCGCACAGAGGCCAAGTTTTCAGCATCTGCGCCAACAGCATCCACTATAGTCAGTATAGCCAATTATCCCTCTGAGAAGCTACTGAAGGAAGTGACAAGAGGAACCAGTGGCAAAGCCTGTGGCCAAAACAAGGAGAACACAGCAGTAGATCAGGAGACAGGACTGCTGGCCGTGGAGGGACAAGGATGCCATGGCAGCTGTCAGTGTGGCAGAATGTCAACGTGCATTGTCACATCTGGAGCTTGTCATCCAGGGATGCCGGAGTGGACACATGACAATCAGAACCAGATGCCACCCTTACCGCCATCAAGGCCTGGACACCGTCACCCCAGCACTCTCCCTGGGGGCAAGGGGGAAGAGAAAAAGCCCTGAATTGACTAAAATTTTTTCACCCCCTGGATGGGACTCCAGGGTAGAAACCGGAAATAATTAAAGAAAGTTACATTGGTTTGCCCACTGGCTGATCTGCAGTCACCACATGTGCTCCTAGCTAAAACATGAAAGAATGTCATTAACAGGACAACACTATTAGCTAGTTCATTAATCATGGTCATTTTCACACTTCCATTGTCAACTACAATCCTGGTCGTTTGAACTGAAGCCTCTCTACTTAATTACAGTGTTTATCAATTAGCAGTTCATCCCCCATCCTGGGCCTACCCTGGCTTTCAGTAAAAGATAAAGTGCTTGGATTTCACAACTGTTCTTTGTAGGGGGCCCCCTCCTTTTGGGCAAACAGCCATGTCTAGTGTTACCAGGGCAATCATGTGTTGCTGAGTGAACAGGACCATTTTCAATGATGTTGCTAATGGCTTGGCCTTGTCTATGAACCCAAGGTGATTTCGAGCATCGGGGATTTCCAGGTGCCTCACAGGGCAGCTGGGAGGCGGTTAACCTCAGTTTTCTTATCTGTACAATGGGCATAATAATAGAAACTTCCTCAAAAACTGAAATGACAAAATGCACGTAAAGTGGCTAGGAAAGGGCTTGGCATGGAGCTAGCACTCAATTAATGCTAGGTATTAATATATTGTATGTCAAATATTTTTTCTTTTAGAGATATAGTTGATGTACAATATTATATAAGTTACAGGCATACAACATAGTGATTCACAATTTTTAAAGGTTATACTCCATTTATAGTTATTATAAAATATTGGCTATATTGCCTGTGTTGTACAATATATTCTTGTAGCTTATTTATTTTATACATCATAGTTTGTACCTCTTAATCCCCTACACCCCCCTTCCCTCTCTCCATAGGTAACTACTAGTTTGTTCTCTATATCTGTGAGTCTGTTTCCTTTTTGTTATATTCACTCGTTTGCTGTATTTTTTAGATTCCACATATAATTGGTATCATACAGTATTTCTTTCTCTGTCTGACTTAGTTCACTTAGCATAATGCCCTCCCAAGTCCATATGTTAAATATTTTAAAAACTTTTATTGATGCGCCCTTACAGAAAAGCACACATATCATAAATGTATGACTTGATGAATTTCCCCAAACAGGAAACACCAGACAACTGAGGAAACATTGCCAGGGCCCCAGAAGCCCCTTCCTGCATCATCCCTTATGTTAGTACACCACCAGGATGGTAACACTGTCCTGACTTCTCATAACGTAGACTGGGTTTTGCCAGGTTTTGTATTTATATAAATAGACTCACATTGGGTGTGCTGTCTTCTTTCACTCCGCACCACGTGCCATTCATTCACGTTGTGTATAATTGTACTTCGTTCATTTTCATTGTATTATACTGTGCCACTGTGTCAATATACCACAATCTGGTTACACTTTCTTTGGTGTTATGGGCTTTGAGGTTGAAGGTGACTATGAATAAAGCTGCTACGGATATTCTTGCCAGAGTCTTGTTTTTTTGTTAACTTTTTGAGATCATTGCACATCCACCTGCAGTTGTAAGAAATTATACAGAGAGACCTGGTGTGCCTTTTACCCAGGTTCCCTTGGTGAGAACATCTTGCAAAACTACAGTACAATATCATAACCAAGATATTGGCATTGATATAATCCACTGTGCACCTGGTTCAGGCTTCTCCAGTTTTATTTGTACTCATTTGTAAGTTGAGTTCTACACACTTTTTGTAATTTTTATTTTATTTTATTTTTATAAATTTATTTATTTATTTTTGGCTGCATTGGGTCTTCATTGCTGTGCGCAGGCTTTCTCTAGTTGTGGCGAGCAGGGGCTTCTCTTGTTGCAGTGCATGGGCTCTAGGCGCAGGGGCTTCAGTAGTTGTGGCACACAGGCTCAGTAGTTGTGGCTCGCGGGCTCTAGAGCACAGGCTCAGTAGTTGTGGCGCACAGGCTTAGTTGCTCCACGGCATGTGGAATCTTCCCAGACGAGGGCTCGAACCCGTGTCCCCTGCATCGGCACGCGGATTCTTAACCACCATGCCACCAGGGAAGTCCCAACACTTTTTAAATTTTTGTCCACACCGTGTGACTTGCAGGATCTTAGTTCCCCAACCAGGGACTGAACCTGGGGCCACGGCAGTGAAAGCACTAAATCCTAACCACTGGACCACCAGGGAATTCTGGTGTTCTACACACTTTTTATCACTCATGTAGGTGTACTTGCCACCAGTCAAGACACTGAACATTTCTGTCACCAACAGCCCATGAGGAACACATGAGCAAACTTGACAGTGAATCACATGTTGACAGCAATTTTTTTTTTAATTGTTTTTTTTTTTTTTTTTTTTTGGTGGTAAGCGGGCCTCTCACTGTTGTGGCCTCTCCCATTGCGGAGCACAGGCTCCGGACGCGCAGGCTCAGCGGCCATGGCTCATGGGCCCAGCCGCTCCGCGGCATGTGGGATCTTCCCGGACCGGGGCACGAACCCGTGTCCCCCTGCAGACAGCAATTTTTTGAGAGACCCAGAGCCACCCACCCAGGCCACCCTGGATTCCTAATTCTCAGAAACTGTGGGAGATAATGTTTTGTGGTTTTAAGCTAAGTATTGAGGTAATTTGTTTTACAGAAATAGATAACGAATACAAACACCTACATCAGACCCTCGTTAAAAATGTAGATCTCTGAGCTTCATCGCGGTGCGCGGGCCTCTCGCTATCGCGGCCTCTCTTGTTGCGGAGCACAGGCTCCAGACGCGCAGGCTCAGTAGTTGTGGCTCACGGGCCTAGTTGCTCCGTGGCATGTGGGATCCTTCCAGACCAGGGCTTGAACCCGTGTCCCCTGCATTAGCAGGCAGATTCTAAACCACTGTGCCACCAGGGAAGCCCCCATAAGTGTTTTTGTTTTTGCTTTGTTTGATGTTTGGGTTAGGGATGACGTACATACAGCAGGGTAGCAGGCCCCCCCTGGTGCCCCGTCCATATCTCCTCACCATTTCAGAGCACACCTGGCGGGTGGTGGGAGACTGCAAGTCCCTGCACTGCTTTGTGGGAAACCTTCCTCTTGCCTAGAGCTCATTTTGCTGCCTCAGCAGCAAGCTTGAAGTGCTGGGGATTTGACACCCTCCCTGCCCCCCCAGCCAACGACTGACGGCAACTGGTGTATAAACATCCCGGCTCCCTTACCTCTCTGGTAGGATGGCTCTGAGTCCCACAAGTCTCCAGCAGAATTAAGTCACCCCCACGTAGAGTGGTAACTTGCTGGATAATACCCCGTTTATTGGCTGCCTCCCCTTACCCGGATCACACCCTATAAGCATTGTCTTCATGGCCCAAATAAACTACTCCCACCCATGTCTTTGTCTCAGGGTCCGCTCCAGGGAGAGAGAAACTAAGACAAGTACCTCACAGAGTGTCGCCACATTGTATGTGCTCAGTTAATGCTTTTGACTATATTTCAACAACTGCATGTCTGGTTGGTTAAAAGGACATGGGAGAAAATTTCCACACTAACGACAAACTGAGGTATTTGCAGTGTCGAAAATCCAAAGATATCTATCCAGACTCTCAAATATACAGTCGGTTACAAATCAACAACTATAACACCACCACCAATTTTAAGAGGACACAAAGTGGTAATCAAGCAATACACAGGAGGGGAGACCAAACAGCCAACAAGTATTTGAAGAGTAGTTCCAGGTCAGCAGTGATCAGAGGAATTCAAATTCAAACAAAAGGCCCTCTCACACCCAGCAGAGAGGCTAAGTTAGAAATGTGGGGAGGTGGGAACCCTGCACTGCTGGGAGGGGAAAGCCGCAATCACCTCTCTGGACAGCTTGCAGGCAGCATTTAGCAAAATGCAGAATCCATTGTCTGCAACACCCAGCAATCCCACTCCTGGGCATGTAAGTCCCAGGGAAATTCTCACATAGTACCAGGTGGTTTATCACGGTGTTTGATGTTGGGGATTTGGAGGCAGGCTGGTAAACTGTGACCTGGGGAAATGGATAAGTAACTAGGTCCCCACCCCTAATGGGACACGGACCCCAGAGCTCCCAGGGGAACAGAGCCAACTGGGAGCCTTCCCTCCGTGGGATGTTGTTTGATGCCGCACATTGCACCCCTGCCCAGCTCCTTCCCTGCCGGGTCCCACTTCCCTGGCCTCTCCTGGGTTTTCCTGGGAGCATTTCCCAGTGACACACTGCATGCAAAGGCTCTGCTTTTGAAGAACCAGATCTGGGACATCCCTTGGCTGTAAGTGCCAGAGCCTGAGTTCAAATTCAGGTTCAACTATTCACTGCATAAACTGCCTCAAACAGAGCACCACCCTAGCAGAAACAATGACAACAATATAACAGCAAACCCCCATACAGACGGAAGACCTAAACTACAACCCTTGCCAATGCCTAGAACTCTCGCCAATGCTGGCTGTGAGAGTCCCCATCCACAGGCCACCTGGAGCTTTAACACCGCTCCGGGAGTCCTGCAGACAGACAGATGCTGGTGTGTCCTCCTCTGACAACATGCCCGGCAAAATTATGGTAGAGAAAGTTGCTAGAGTTTTGGAAGCTAGGGAGGCTTTCCTTAGCCTAGTGATTATTTTTTTCTTTCAAACCTCTCTTGCAAAGAGGGTAAGTTAATTCATCAGCCTAAAGTTCTGTGCTAGATTCCGTTGCTCCCTCTCCTGCAGCCAAAGGAACGTGTGCATCGTTTTTAAAACTTAATTATTTACTTATTTTTAACATCTTTATGGGAGTAGAGTGTGCGTCTGTGATGTGTGTGAGTTAACATCTTCTACAGTTCCTCCCACTCACCAACAGAAGGAAAACGATACCCACGAGGGACTTGCTGTTCATACCTTCTTGCACCAAAGCGGTGCTGAAGCAAAGGCCAGAGCAGACACAGCTTTTTCCCTGTCTCACCATTTTGGGGCAATTATCCCAGAATAGGGAAAACAAAATAGCACCCTTGTTATTATAACCTTATGTGGAAAAGAAAGGAATGTGTCCGGTGACTGTCACCATGGACCTGAAAATCCACCGACCCAGTCTTCCTTAGAAATGCTGGATCCACGAATTTGAGGAACGGCGCTCACTTAACCCTGGCCCTGCCCTCCAACTCTCCCCCAGCCACACCCCTCCCCCACCGCACTCTCCACAAACAGCCAGAGAACTTTCGTGGAAAGGCTTTGAAGGTGGCTCCTGAGGAAGATGATGTAGGGATTATGTGAGGGAAGGGGACCTCAGAGATTGGCTGAAGTAAAGAGAAGAGCTTAGAACATTCTTTATTTTACTTGGGGGGAAATTCTACTGTGCAAAGCTAAAGCCATATTCTAGGTTCCTCTTTCCTCCGGCTGACTCAGAAGCAAGCACCTTTCAGAGGGACGGGGCCTCCTTCAAGAGCAGTTACCATCACAGATATGTTTCACTGGTGGAGGTTTGCATCAAGAACAAACTTTAACCAGACAGACCCCTGATCTGGCCTTGCTTACACACGTTGAGTACTTTGTTTGCTTCCCAAATACTTCTTGTTCTCATCCCTCCGTGAACATGATGGGACTGCACTCCTGGGCCCCTCTGGTTGTTTGAGGACACGTGAGCAATTCTAGCCAATAAGTTGCAAGGGAAAGTGACATTTAATTGCCAATGCAAGGTCCTCCAGAGCCCTCTTTTCCCCTGGTGTGATGACTAGCGATGTTCAAGATGGCGGTGCTTCCTTTAGACTTTGATTCCTGAATGACCACTATGAGCAGAGTCTTCCCATATCTGTAATGACCCACAGTGGACATGTGAGTAAGAAATTAATCTTTTTTTTTAACATCTTTATTGGAGTGTAATTGCTTTACAATGGTGTGTTAGTTTCTGCTTTATAACAAAGTGAATCAGCTATACATATACATATATCCCCATATCCCCTCCCTCTTGCATCTCCCCCCTACCCTCCCTATCCCACCCCTCTAGGTGGTCACAAGGCACCGAGCTGATCTCCCTGTGCTATGCGGCTGCTTCCCACTAGCTATCTACCTTACGTTTGGTAGTGTATATATGTCAATGCTACTCTCTCACTTGGTGCCAGCTTACCCTTCCCCCTCCCCATGTCCTCAAGCCCATTCTCTACCTCTGCATCTTTATTCCTGTCCTGCCCCTAGGTTCATCAGAACCTTTTTGTTTTTTAGATTCCATATATGTGTGTTAGCATATGGTATTTGTTTTTCTGACTTACTTCATTCTGTATGACAGACTCTAGGTCCATCCACCTCACTACAAATAACTCAATTTTGTTTCTTTTTATGGCTGAGTAATACTCCATTTTAAGTCACTGGGTTTTTGGGGTTCTTCGTTACTGTGGCTTAACCAAGCCTGTCCTGACTGATACACCCTGTAATCTGTAGTTTAGATAACTAAATTCAATGGCAGTTGATGTTGTATTTCCTAAAGAATGTAGATAAATTATAACTAAATATGTAATAACAGGGAGATATCCTTAGGAAAAATGTCTATCAACAAATGGGAGGGCATTCCCTGGAGATCCAATGGTTAGGACTCTGTGCCCTCACTGCCAAGGATCCAGGTTCGATCCCTGGTCAGGGAAATAAGATCCCACATGACATATGGCATGGCCAAAAATTTTTTTTTTAATTTTAAGAATGAGAAAAAAAAAAAAGAAGGGCAAAAACTGATGTCAGATTATATTAAAAGATAAAAGCAGGCAACTTGAAGGGACAGAATTTGCCATGTGGATGAATTTTACCAGGGATCTGGCTGGCTCCAGAGGTGTCTCTATTGGGAGGAGGATTTGGGCAATAAAAACACCAACACAGGTTATATTGCCCAAATGTTGGAGACCCAGAGAAGGAAGGAACAGTGTAAAATTGCTACCAACAGAGCTACGGCACCTCCTTTGTTGTTACCAGCAGGAGTCAACCAGTCAACGTCACTCAGAAAATTAGCACAGTGAGAAAGACACAATTATATGATACTCATTTTCCCTTTGTTAGTTATTAATGAAATCCTAGTTTTGTCCTGATTAGCAATGGTTTCTATTTAAAAACACTCCTTTTTCCAGACTCCCTTGCAGCTAGAGATGGTCAGGAGACCAATTCTAGCCAATAGGATGTAAGGTAAAGTGTACCAGGTGGAATTTCCAGGAAAGCTATCATTTCCCTAAGGGGACAGACCCGGGTAGCTCATGCTTTCTCATTTCGCCCTTCCTCCTAGCAGAAACAAGCAGTGATGCCCGGAAATGCTGCATCCTGTGAACATAAGGATAAAAGTCACAGACGCAAAAGAGTGGGGCAGAAAGATGAAGCAAGCCTGGGTCTCTGGCAGCAGCACTGTGGAGCTGCCACATCATCCCAGTACTTCCTCCTGAGGAGGAAGGAACAGTGTAGAGAGAAAGTCGATTCCTGCATGCTTATGCTACCCAGGCAGGTATCTGTTACACACAGCTGAACTCACTCCTGACCAGTACGCCTGGGAACCCCCAATTCACAGCTAGGAGCTGACCCACAAATGTGTCTTGTTTGACCAGCACAGTGTTTGAAGCAATGGTATTTAAAAAGTGGAACCTAGGGGCAGGACAGGAATAAAGACGCAGACGTAGAGAATGGACTTGAGGACTCAGGGAGGGGGAAGGGTAAGCTGGGATGAAGTGAGAGAGTGGCATGGACATATATACACTACCAAATGTAAAATAGATAGCTAGTGGGAAGCGTCACATAGCACAGGGAGATCAGCTCGGTGCTTTGTGACCACCTAGAGGGGTGGGAGGGAGACACAAGAAGGAGGGGATATGGGGATATATGTATGCATATAGCTGACTCACTTTGTTGTACAGCAGAAATTAACACAACATTGTAAAGCAATTATACGCCAATAAAGATTTTTTTAAAAAATAATAATAATAATAAAAATTAAAAGTGGAGAACTGCATTCAAAATCCAGATTTCTGGGGCTTCCCTGGCGGCGCAGTGGTTGAGAGTCCGCCTGCCGATGCAGGGGACACGGATTCGTGCCCCGGTCTGGGAAGATCCCACATGCCGCGGAGCGGCTGGGCCCGTGAGCCATGGCCGCCGAGCCTGCGCGTCCAGAGCCTGTGCTCCGCAACGGGAGAGGCCACAACAGTGAGAGGCCCGCGTACCGCGTACTGAAAACCTGAAGAGTATGGAAATTTGGGGCTTATATTCCTCCACGGCTGAGCAGTCCTCCTGCCCCTATGACCCCTTCTAATTTAGGGGAGGCACCATATCATCACCCCTGAGCTGATTTTCTCACAAATCCCCCAGACCTGCTTCCTCTACTGTGTTATGTGTGTGCTCCCAGCAGCCACAGGAGCTGGTGAGCCTTGGGTAGCAAAGAACCCGGGTTAGCTGTCCATCTTGGTTTGGACCCCTGATCTCAGTCAGTTATTCAACATCTGAGCCTCTGTTTCCTAACAGATTTAATAATACCTACCAGAAGGGATGGTGTGGGGTTAAAGGAGAAAATGTGAAAGCATTTCGCATGTTATCTGCTATTTTAAATAAATCACATCACAGCTCCTCAATAAATATGAGTTCCTGTCCCCTCCTCTGTAGGTTTTAGACACCAATCTTCCCACGAGGGAGTAACTCAAGGATGTGACTGCTCAGGGATTAAACACACCAGATGTCCCTTTTGGGGGTGACACGCCTAATTTGGTGACTACATCCAGCCTCAAATTTCTGACTTACAGGAGGGCTCCCTGGCAGAAGCTGCCTCAAAAACATCAGAGTTGGAGTCTGAAAACTTCAGTTCAGTGAACATGGGCCTAATGTGACCCAAGGGTCCTCCTTCTGGCCCCCCCCCCTTCCACCCTGGGACATTTGTCTGTGTGCCTTGTCCATCATGGTCTCCTAGGGTTGAATGGTTTTTGCTAATCCAGGGCTGCACCCCTTTCTCTGCCCTTCCTAAGCCAGATGAGGCTGGGGGTTGGAGTTAGGTTGAGGTGGGAGAGAAGGGGGAGAGGAGACGGGGTACAGACAGACAGTGGCTGACCGAGGGGCACAGTCACGGCATCAGGCGGGAGGTTCCGAGGGGTCCTAACTCTCGTCCCCACCTCCCCGACTCCCACCGCTGCATCTGTGACACACCGTGTCCTCACAGCCTCCAGTCCAGTTCCCGGTGTAAAGCCACCCCTATCCTCCCCGCCTCTCCTGACTCAGAGAACCCCGGTATGGCTCCTGGGCCAGGCGCCTTCAGGAGTTCACTATCCTCCATCCTGACTAGATCCTACTTCTCCCTTGTTGGGTGGGTTACCCTCAAGCTACCAGTGCCCAGGCCCACACGTGTGCCTCCTAAGTCATATTTTTCTCCACAGAAACCTTCTCCCTACAGCCGCAGAGACATATTCGCACTTGAATAGCACCATGTGGGAAAGCTTTCACACCAGCAGGACCAGAGAGTGACGTTTACGGTTGGACTCGGGAAACACACGACTCCACTGAGGGCCCCCTGACCCCCTAGCGGTGACGGCCCAGAGGGGTGAGGGGGCCTCAGAGGCTGCCTCTGACCCTGGTACCAATGTGACCAAAAAATCAGGATCTCAGGCCTGTCCACCAGTCCCGCTCCTGGAAGTGGAGGGGCAGGTGGCATTGGGAAGTGGGGAGAAACGATTCCCCCCCCCACACACACATCCAGCTGGCAGAACGGGGGCTCATTCCTCTGAATCCCAGGGTGGAGGCAGTCAGCAGCTGTGATTTCTCACAAGCACCAGAGCTGCAGGCACAGCCTTCCTTACCCGGGCTCCAGCCCTGTGGAGAACTGGGCAATCTGTAGCCCTCACTGAAGGTTTTTGGTAAGAGATTTAGGCCAGTTACTCATTAGCCATAAATCCTAAGAAATCCCATGATCTGTAATATCGAAGTTTCCCTGCAGACCCTCTGTATTGCCTTTTGCCACAGCCAGGAATGATGAGGTTTCTTTGTGAAACCCCACCTGTGTAAGATAGACAGATAAAATTGAAAATAAACATGCTGACCGCCATTTACTGAGTTTTTCTGTGTGTGTTAAATATTTACACGATTTCCTCACACATAACTTGAAACTTCTTCACACTTCTCATAACTTCTCCCAGCAGGAAGGGCTGGCCGCTCCCATCCACACCCCAACGCCAGTGCCCAGGGTGACCCCCGCTACCTCTATTTGTGCGAGGCAGCCACGTGCACCCATTCACTCTTTCACTTGTTCACTGCACACTTCTTACTCTGTGCTACTTTCCAGATGTTGGAGGAAAACGCTATGAACAAGACCAACAGAAAAACTAGCCCCAGGGATCTTCTACTCCATGGGTAGAGAGAAAAAATGACGACCTTCAAAGAGTGATGAGGGCTATAAGGGAAACAAGCAGGTGCAGGAGGAACTGTGGGCAGAGCGGGGAGGGAGAGTCTCTCTGACCTTGAAGCATGTCTCTTCAAGGTGACCTTTCCTTCCTTCACTCCTTGAAGCAAGAAAGATTTACTGAGCATGTACTCTCTGCTGGGCATTTGGCCCTGGGGATGCAGGATGAAGAAAAGAGGCCAGAACACCTGCCCTTGTGGTGCTTGCATTCTGGTAGGAGAGACAGAAAAATGAGTAAGATAGAAACTTTGTCAGATCGGATGAGTGTGGTGAAGGACCACAGAGGAAGGAACAGGAGGGAATGTGCTGGACATGGCCAGAGAGACTCACCAGGTAGCAAAATGTCCATCGATGGATGAATGGATAAAGAAAATGCAGTGCATATATACAATGGAATATTCTATTATTCAGTATTATTAAAAAGAAGGAAATCCTGCCAGTTGCAACAACACGATGCATTTAGCAGATATTATGCTAAGTCAATTAAGCCAGACAGAGAAAGGCAAATACTGCCTGCTACTACTTACATGAGGAATGTAAAAAAAAACAAAGGCGAACTCATAGAAACTTAGAGTAGAAAGGTGGTTGCCAGTGGCTGGCGGTGGGGGAAATAGGCAGAGGTTGGTGAAAGTAAAAGGGTATAAATTTTCAGCTAGGAGATGAATAAGGTCTGAGGATCTGATGTAAAACGTGGTGACTCTAGTTAATAGCACTGTATAGTATAATTGAAATCTGCTAAGAGTAGAGCTTAAATGTTCTCCCACACACAGAAAAGGTAAATATGTGAGGTGATGGATATGGTAATTAACTCACTGGGGGAATCATTCCACAATGTATACGTATATCAAATCAGCATGTATGCTTTAAATATCTTACGATTTTATTTGTCAAGTAGACCTCCGTAAGGCTGAAGTGGAAAAAAAGAACAAACGGGAGGGAGCCACAGGTGAGTGGGGGCGCAGCCTTCCAGGCAGAGTCCAAAGGTGCTCTAGGTAGAGGCGTAGAGGGTTTTGAGATAAGACCTAAGAGAGAATGCGTCAGCCATGCAAAGAGCCAGAGCAGAGAGCCCTGGGCAGAGGGAACAGCGTGAGGTGTGTTCAAGCAACAGAGAGGGTCCAACCAGGAAAGCAGAGTTGGCAGCTCTTAGTGGAGATCCTCTGCCCTCTCCCCTTGGGCGGAAAGACTCACTTCCTCTTCAGAGTGTACTCACTGACGGAGCTCCAGCCACATTAAGTAACAGTTAGTCTAGTAAGAAAGCCAGTATTTTAATATCCTCAGCAACCGCTCAGTGCCTGGAGCTTAGTAGGTGTTTGTAAGATGAATGTTTGTTGACTGACTGACGGACTGACTGGGAGACGACAGGTTACTTCTATCTGACTACAGACAGCCTAAGAGGAATAATTTCTGGTTCTAGCTTTACTCTCTGCTCTTGATATTTTCCCTTGTGAGACCCTATTCCCCTGAGGCAGAAAGCAGCCAAGACACCAGCATATTCCTCCCTTTGAGCGTCCTGCCCGTGGCCGGAGGAAAGGCAGCAGGTGTACGCACTCCTGTGTGTAGTTTCTCTCCTGCCCAAAGCGCCAGTCATGACCCCACCTCAGTCCTGACTTTGTTCCAGGGTTTTCTGCCTTTTCTGGTCCTACCATCACTCAAACCGCCAGCTCCTGGCCCTTCCCTGCCTCCTACTGCCTTTTACTGCACAGAGGAGGCAGAAGCCATTGGAGGGAAGCCCACAGCCCCTCTCCCGCCCCATCCTCTGCGCTCTGCCTCAGTCCCCTCTCCCTCTGGTACTGGAGAGGGACCTTCGGCCCGAGTCCCCATCTCCTCTCAGTGCTTCACACACCAGTAACTCTCCCGTCTCCACTGCAACCTTTCACCGCCACACAAACATGGTCTTATTTCTTCTCTTTAAAAAACAACGACCCTCTCCTAGCCCCACTTCCCTCCCAGGTGTTACTCCATTTCTCCTCCCCTTCGCAGCCCCGTCCTTGAAAAGCAGCGTGTAATTCTGTGAGGGAACGAAATCGCCCGCCCGCCTCGGCCCCGCAGGAGGATAACCACTTGCCTGAGGCGTCTCACAACAGGAGGTCCCGTCAAGGAACTCGGCGCTGCAGCGGAAAACTAACCAGCAAGAGTTGGGAGGGGCCGGAAGAGGGCGGAGACGACCAACCTCCCAGAGTCCTTTGCACCGGAATCCATCTTGGCTGAGAGACGCGCGCGCTACCTGGAAGGACCCTGAGTCAGACTACAGGGTCAAGCAAGAGGATGGGCCAGAGGCAACCCGGAAACCAAGCCCATTACCGTGAAGCCCGAGACTGCGAGGCACATGGCAGAGCATTTCTCCTGCATTCCCTAACCCAGCTGCTCTCCGCCCAGGCGCTCCTTCCCAATAAAGTCTCTTGCTGTGTCAGCACGTGTGTCTCCTCGGACAGTTCATTTCCGAGCTTTAGATAAGAGCCCCGGAAGGGGTCCGCCTTCCTGCAACAATTCCTTTCTCCAGCTCGCCTTCCGCGCATCTGCTGTGAGCTAGTGCCAATCAGCCTCTCACCCCACCCATCACAGGTCACCAGAACGCCCGCGCCCTTGCTGGTGCCAGGACAACTCTGGCACCAACTCGAGCCTGACAGATTTGCCCCCTTTCTTGCCCGATACACTTGCCTTCCAGGATCCCACATTCTCTTGGCTTCCCCTGCCTCCCCAGGTCCCCTTCATCCCTCTAACATCTACACACTGAGGAAGCCCCAGGGCTCAGTCTTTGGACTTCTTTTCTATTTATACTCACTCCCTTGGTGACCTCATCTAATCCCAGAGATTTCAGTGCCACCTACATGGAGCCCAGTACTCTTTTTTTATATTATGCAGCTACCTACCCAGCCTCTTCACTTGGAGGTTTATCAGTCAGGATAAACTAGATTACAATGCAGATGAAACAACTCCAACGTCTTGGCGGCTTAAAACCACAGAGGGTTATTTCTTGCTTGTGCTTCCTGTCCACCATATGTCAGCTGGGACTTCCATTCTTATCCGTCAGGGACCCCGGGGCTGATGGAGGCTCTACTCTCATGAACGGCCATCATAACACAAAGCCTCCGAGCGTGGCCCAGCAGGGAAGAGAGCATGAAGAATCGTGCATTTTCTTAGCCCCCAACTTCTGGCATGTCTAGCTAGTGTCCTCTCTGCTGTTACCTTAAGCAAGGGTTATAGGTACTTACATGCACAAATAAATGTCTGCTTCGTAATCTTTATACACAACAATCCACACCCTCCCACAATGGAGTTAACATTACCACAACCTGCTACACCTAAGAGGGGGCTATAATAAAGTCTTGTAGGCAGTAAAGGATTGTACCTCCAGCAAGGGATGGCTTTCACCAGTGAGGTGCTACTCGTTCAACAACCAGCTCTCCAAGAAACCGAAAAGCCCTGATTTGTACTGTTTGCCAATTACCATAGTGTAAATACCCACACCATGGCTGATTTGAGGTCACCAAGATTCTAACAGCCAGCTCACAAATTCACTGAATACTTAATCAGTGGCTCGCGTGAGCTGAAGCAGTGGCTCTTGTGAGCCAGCTCTGTCACACCACTGGTTTTACCCCAAACTGCTTCATCACACCCCTTGACCTACTCTCTCGAAAAAGAATGAGTAGTGGGGGGACACGCAGACAGTCACTGGGACGACATTTTGTATGCAGTATTTAATTTCAGACTGGTATTAGTTGGTATATTGGTTCTACTTCTTTCACAAAAAGACCTCAGATAACTTGTACACCAATGTTCACAGCAGCATTATTCACTATAGCTAAAAGGTGGAAACATCTAAATGTCTATCAACAGATGAATGGATAAATGAAATATAGTATATATCTACAATGAAATACTGCTCAGCCTTAAAAAGGAACAAAATTCTGATACATGCTACAACATGGATGGACCTTGAGAACATTATGCTAAGTGAAATAAATCAGACAGAAAAGGCCAGCTGTTGTCTGATTCTGCTTATATGAGGCAAGTAGATGAGAGGTTACCTGGGGGTGAAGGGAGAGAGAAATGGGGAGTTATTGTTTAAGAGGTCAGAGTTTCTGTTTGGGATGATGAAAAAGTTATGGAAACGACAGTGGTGATGGTTGCACGACACTGTGAATGTCCTTAATGCCATTGAATCATACACTTAAAATGATAAACTTTATGTTATTTATATTTTATGGCAATAAAAAGAGTTTTAAAGAGAACTCAAAATAATAGAGGCTTAAATACCATTCCTGTCACTCATAAAAGGCTAAACAGGTGGTCCAGGGCTGGTAAGGTGACCCCACAATTGCCAGGTGACCCGAGGCTCCTTCTATCTGAGTACTCTGCCCCTCTTGACATGTGGCCTCCCCTTATGGTCTGGATGGCTGCTTCTGGCCCCACCATCACATCAGCATTCCAGCCAGCGAGAAGCCAGAACATGGGAAAGGGAGGTATGCTCCTTCCCTTTAGGAGGATGGCCTAGATATTGCACACACCACTTCCACCTTTATCCCATCAATCAGAACGTATTTATCTAGCAGCAATAGAGGCTGGGAAATGTAACCTTTCATCCAGACAGGTATGTGTCTGGCTAAAAATTCTAAATCTATGTTAAACGGGAGAATGGGGTATAGTTAGTAATCCCTGTCAAAAACCATAATAACCCTATGAGGTAGTCACTATTACCCCCATTTTAGAGAAAAAAAGACTGAGGCTCAGAGTGTTAACTACCTCACCCAAAGTCACTCCACAGTGAGTGGCAGAACTGAAAAATCCTACTGTTTCTGACTCCAAAGCCTGTGCTCTTTCCACTATATTATGCTCTTTCCCTCCAAGAAGTGAAGTTCATCCAATGTTACCTCCAGATACTGCAAAGGAGAGCACAGGCTGAGGGTGGGGGGAAAAGGGGCCACACAGATCATCTGTTATTGTATCTGAACCCACAGACTCAACCCTAGTGGCATTTGGGATGGTGGCTATGAAGTGACATGGAGTTGCTAAATGGCCATACATGTGGCACCGTGCTGGAGCCGGCTCTTCCCTGCCCCATGAGAACTGCTTATTAAATGTTCAGGAATTTCATGAGCCGGTTGTTAAACACATCCATTATAAAATTAGATTATATACATTTACAATTAAATGATATTAAAAACAAAGGTAATAAATTCATCACTCCCTAATTATTTCACTACGTTTTTCTGTTCTCTGTGCTTTGAGGTTATTTATGTTTATTGTATCGGAGTGGTGGATATACTATAAAACAGTGAGCTGCTGCCCATCTCTTGTGTTCAGTAATGTCACCTTCGTAGCTTGATATCAGCCATGGGGGGAATGTTTATAACACGGAAATCGGCAAAGGCTACAAATCAGAGCTTTCAACCACTTACTAGCACACCAGTACACGCATGTGCAAAGGTGATACTACTGGGGTAACGGGAAACTGCTTGGATTGCGTTAGAGAAGACACACACTGCTTTCTGTCTCTCCTCTGGTATTCTGACCTCTCGTTAAAAAGACATACATGAGGGCTTCCCTGGTGGCGCAGTGGTTGAGAGTCCGCCTGCTGATGCAGGGGACACGGGTTCGTGTCCTGGTGCGGGAGGATCCCACATGCCGCGGAGCGGCTGGGCCCGTGAGCCATGGCCACTGGGCCTGCACGTCCAGAGCCTGTGCTCCACAACTGGAGAGGCCACAGCAGTGAGAGGCCCGCGTACCGCAAAAAAAAAAAAAAAAAAAAGACATGCATAAGAAACTTTCCTGATGGTATTTTTATTATTAACACTTTAAGTTTTAGGCTCACTTGCAGTTCTATTAGGTTTTTTTAAATTTAATTTATTTTTTTATACAGCAGGTTCTTATTAGTTATCCATTTTATACATATTAGTGTATATATGTCATTCGCAATCACCCAATTCATCACACAGTTCTATTAGTTTTTTGTGTGTGTGTGGTACGCGGGCCTCTCACTATTGTGGCCTCTCCCGTTGCGGAGCACAGGCTCCGGATCCGCGGCATGTGGGATCTTCCCGGACTGGGGCACGAACCCGTGTCCCCTGCATCAGCAGGCGGACTCTCAACAACTGCGCCACCAGGGAAGCCCTCTATTAGTTTTTGATGCTGTTATTAGGTACATACACATTAAGGATTGTTACTCTTCCTGGATAATTGACCCCTTTGTCATTATGAAACGCCCTTCTTTATTCCTGATAACTTCCCTTGCTTTGAATTCTGTCTGCTCTGTCTGAAATTAATGCAACTACTCCTGCTCTCTCTTGATTCGTGTTAGCATGGTAAATTTTTCTTCATCCATTTACTCTTAATCTATATGTATCTCTAAAATGGGCTTCTTGGGACTTCACTGGCCGTCCTCTGAGCGACCATTGCAGGGGGCACGGGTTCCATCCCCAGTCAGGGAACTAAGATCCCACATGCTGCACAGCGGGGCCAACAAAATAATAAAATAAAGTGGGTCTCTTGCAGACAACAATATAGCTGGGTCTTGTTTTTTGATCCATTCTGATATTCTCTGTCTTTTAATCGTTACACTTAGACCATCGATCTTCAAAGTGATTTTTTATCTGGTTGGATTAATATCTGCCGTATTCTTCACTGTTTTCTAATTGTCACCCTTGTTCTTTATTCTTGTCTTCCACTTTTTCTGCCTTTCGCAGTTTTAATTGAGCATTTTACATGATTCCATTTTCTCTCCTTTCTTAGAATACCACTTATATACTTCCTTTCTTACTTTTAGTTGTTGTCTTAGAGTTTACAATATATGTTTACAGCTAATCCAAGTCCACTTTCAAATATTATTAGTATACTACTTCATGGGAAGTATGAGTACCTTATAAAAACAATCATCCTCTCACCAAAATAGGTATACAAGGAACGTATCTCAACATAATAAAAGCCATTTACAACAAATCCACAGCCAACATAGTACTCAACAGTGAAAAGCTAAAAGCCTTCTCACTAAGTTCAGGAACAAGACAAGAATGCCCACTCTCACCACTTCTATTCAACATAGAATTGCAAGTCCTAACAACAACAATCAGACAAGAAAAAGAAATAAAAGGGATCCAAATTGGAAGGAAAGAGGTAAAACTGTCACTACTTGCAGATGACATGATACTCTATGACATAGAACTTTATAAAGTCTCCACACCAAAACTATTAGAATAAATGAATTCAGCAAGGTAGCAGGATACAAGATTAATATACAAAAATCTGTTGCATTTCTTTACACTAATAAAATCATTCTATTTCCTCCCTCCCATTCCTTGTTTCATTGCTGTCACTCATTGCATTTATATATTGATATAAGCATACATAAGCATATATATGTACATAAGACAATTATACATCAGCAAATACATTTTTGCTATTATTTAAATTTATCTGTTAGATCAATTAAGAATAAGAAAAATAAAAGTTTTTATTTTACCTTTATTCTTTCTTTGATGCTCTTCCTTACTTTAGGTAGATCTGAGTTTCTGACCTATATTATTTTCCTTCTTAGAGAGGAAAAATGTCTCTTAGCATTTTCTTGCAAGGCAGATCTACTGGCAACAAATACCCTCAATTTTTGTCTATCTGAGAAAGTCTTTATTCATTCATGTTCGAAAAATAACTTCACAACGTACAGAATTCCAGGTTGGTGGTTTCTTTCTCTCAACACTTTAAATATTTCACTTCACTCTCTCCTTGTTGCATGGTTTCTGAGAAGTTGGGTGTAATTCTAACTTTTGTTCTTCCATAGGTAAAGTGCTTTTTTTCCCTTGTCTTCTTTCACGATTTTTTTCTTTATCTTTGATTTTCTGTACTTTGAAAATGATATGCCTAGGTATAGTTTGGTGTTTTTATTGGGGTGGTGGTGGAATTTATCCTTGTTATTCTCTAAGCTTCTTGGATCTGTGGTTTGATGTCTGAGATTATTTTGGAAAATTCCCAGCCATCATTTCTTCAAATACTTTTTCTGTTCTTTGCTCTTCTCCCCCTGGTATTCCCATTACACGTTACACTTTTGTAGTTGTTTCACAGTCCTTGGATACCCTGTTCTGTTTTTGTTCTTTTCGCTTTTTGGTTATTGAGACATCCTCAAGTTCAGAGATTCTTTCCTCAGTCATGTCCACTCTACAAAAAGCCCATCAAAGACATTCTTTATTTCTGTTAGTATTTTTTAGTCTAGTGCTTCTTTTACGGTTCTTTCTTAGGATTTCTCTGCTTCCATTGCTCATCTGCTCTTGTGTGCTATTTTACCTGTTAGAGCCCTTACTATATTAATCCTAGTTGTTTTAAACTTTAACATCACTGCCATGTCTGATTCTGATGCTTATTCTTTCTTTTCAAACTGTTGTCTTTTGGTATGCCTTGTATTTTTACTTCATAACCAGACATGATGTACTGGGTAAAAGGAACTGCTATATTCCGTTAAAAAAAAAAAAGGAACTGCTATAAATAGGCCTTTAGCAATATAGTGGGGAGGGGCAGTGTTCTATAGTCCTGTGATTAGGTCTCAGTCTTTCAGTGAGCCTGTGCTCCTGGTCTGTGAACTTCACAAGAGTTTTTTTCTTTTCCTCTTAGGTGGGACAGGATGGCTTGAGTGGGCTGGAGTTGGGTATTTCTCTTTCCCCGGGTTACTCAGGCTCTGATAACACCCCAGCAGGTGGGTTAGGCTCTGGTTAACTAGTTTCTCCTGGGGGCAGCCTTGTTAAGGCATATTGCAGAGTGGTATTTTCCCCTCCACCTGCCAGCCTCCTGAGTAGGTTTTTCTCAGATATTTATTGTGGGAATACTGGTAGAACTCCTAGAGGTAAATTTCACAGTGTCATGGAGTCTTTTACCCCTAGACTTTTGGGGTTCCCCTGGAGTTTTTTAACTCTGAGTTGTCCACAATGAGCTCCAATGATTTATCAATTACCTTGAGATTTTCCTACCCAGGCACTGGTTCCCGCACTGGTTTCCACTCATGAGTCTCTGCTCAGCTAAGCCAGCACTCCCTGTATTCACCTGTCTGCCGCTGCCATCTTGGGGGGCAGTGGTTTGATGGTGTCCTCCTCTCTTATGGATCCAGGAGGAGTTATTAAGTCTATTCAGCTTTTTATGTATTGTTAGAACAGAACGGTGACTTCCAAGCTCCTTACATGTGAAGCTGAAACACTAAAATCTCTGCATACATAGAGAATTTCTGAAAAACAAAGTGTTCAGGGATTGACATAGAAAAATGATTTGGGCTGGTATCCACATCCCTATTGTTACGTGGTCCTTGTAGCTTTCTGAGGCTTCACTCATGTCTGCTTGAGCCCTGTTCCACCCCTTCCATTCTCACCAGAAGCTACCGTGCTGATGTGGATAAAGTGCCCTGTTTTTTCCCAGACGTCGGAGGCAGGAGCCAGGAGGAAGTTGTGATGAGTGGGGACAAATGGCTCCCCCTGCCCTTTGAATGGGTAAGGTCAGCTTCCCTCTCAGACTGTGAATCAGGTGATAATGTGGTGCCCCTGCCCAGCGCTCAATTCATTCTGTTGCCCGCAAGCAGCTGGGGGCAGGAAGATGAGATGTATAGCCAGGCAGAGGCATGAGTATGACTTGGCCAGGGCAGGAGGATGCTAGTTCCCCAGGAATCCACCGTCCAAGAGCTCTGCTTCTCCCTTATCAAGACACATGTGCAAGCACCCACTCCTCACCTTCAAAAGAAAGAACAAAAACCAAAACAAGCATTAAAGATGGGGAGGCCCCTGACTCATTTTTCTGTGCTGAAAACAAAAGCAGCCAACAAAATACTACCTAGAATGCAAAGCTGGGCTCCCTCAGCCCCTAGTTGCAGCATTTCTATCTGTCTTTGCCGTCCAAAGACTTGTTCTGGTCTTGCAAAGGGCTCTGCAGCAAGGATCGCCTGGCAGCGTCCACATTTGACCCACATGGCCAGGCTTTTATGCCCCTGGCTGGCTCAGGTGCCGCATGTGCTGGCGTCCCACCTTGGGTGAGGCAGATGTGAAGATGCTCACGGCTTGCGTCCTGCAGCTGGACAAGTTCTTCCTCAACGGGACTCTGGACCGCTCAGTTCCACGGGTGCTGCACAAACCTGTAACATGCTGACGCCATGTGCGGGGCTGCAGCTCTCAGCAGGGCTTTACCTTCCCAAACTGACAAGGGTTTGGTTATTCCCTTCACCACTTCCAGCTGTGCGGCCTGAGCACAATTACCCATGAGCGAATACATTGTCGGTATTATGTTGAGCAAATGTTATCTTTTTGATCCATTTATAAGAAAACTAAAAGTTTTTTACTTTACCTTTACTCATTCCTTCTTTGATGCTCTTCCTTACTCTATGTTGACCTAAGTTTCTGACCTATATTATTTTCCTTCTTAGAGAAAAATGTCTTTTAGCATTTTCTTGCAAGGCAGATCTACTGGCAACAAATACCCTCCACTTTCGTTTGTCTGAGAAAGCCTTGATTTCTCTTTCACTTTTGAAAAATAGTTTCACAAAGCACAGAATTCTAGGTTGGTGGTTTCTTTCAACATTTTAAATACTTCACTCCACGCTCTTCTTGCTTGCATGGTTTCTGAGAAGTTGGATTTAATTCTTAACTTTGTTCTTTCCTAGGTAAAGTGCTTTATCCCTCACTCTAAGCCTCTGATTCCTTTTTCATAAAATGAAGTGTCCAGCTCCCCAGATCCCAGGATCAAGGCCTTTTAAAAGAAAAATCCATCAAGTCCCCTCCCTCGGCAATTCCCTGTTCCCCGACTTAGGCCTCAATGGTGTCCCGGAACCTCCAGGGGTGTTAGCTTCCTATTGCTGCTGTGCAGATGACTACAACATTAGTGGCTTCAAACACACAAGTTCACTGTCTTCTAGTTTTGGTGTTCAGAAGTCCAAAATGGATCTCTCTGGACCAAGATCAAGATGTCCATAAGGTTATGCTCCTTCCCAGAGGCTCAAGGGGAGGATTCATTTCCTCGCCTTTCCAGCTTCTGGAGGCTGCTGTTCTCCTTGGCTGGAAGCCCTGTCCTCTGCCTCCAAAGCCAGCGGTAGCTAGTTGAGTCTTCTTTACATCACTGTGATGCTGACTCACCTGCCTCCCTCTTCCACATTTAAAGACCTCAGTGATTACATAGGGCCCACCTGGGTCATGCAGGCCACTCTCCCTACTTTAAGGTCAGCTGATTAGCAACTTAATTTCATCTGCCACTCAATTCCCCCTGACCATGTAACAGTACATCCACAGGTTTCAGGGATTAAGACATTTTTTTAATGATTTTTTAAAATTTATTTTATTGAAGTATAATTGATTTACAATGTTGTGTTAATTTGTGCTGTATAGCAAAGTGATTCAGTTATACATATGTATGTGTCTATTCTTTTTCAAATTCTTTTCCCATTTAGGTTGTTACATAACATTGAGTAGAGTTTCCTGTGCTATACAGTAGGTCCTTGTTGGTTATCCATTTTAAATATAGTAGTGTGTACATGTCAATCCCAAACTCCCTATCCCTCCCCCCGACCCTTCCCCCCAGTAAACCATAAGTTCGTTCTCTAAGTCCGGAAGTCTGTTTCTGTTTTGTAAATAAGTTCATTTGTGTCCGTTTTTTAGATTCTGCATATAAACGATACCATGTGATATTTGTCTTTCTCTAAGACATGACTATCTTTGGGGGAGCCCTTATTCTCCATCACACAGGGTAAGGTCAGAATACCCTCCCCAGGGTCATCTCCATACAATAGAGCCAGAGGGGACTCAGTCAAAAATAAGTCAGTCAGTCATCCCCTGTTTACACATCTCCACTGATAGTAAGAAAAATATCTTTTAACCAAATCCCTAGGCCTGGACTGTCTGGCCCCGGCCTCCCCCTTTGACCTCATCTCAGGCCACTCTCTCCTCCTCTCTCTCCTCCTGACCTATCAGGCTTCAGACAGTTCATCACCCCCGCAGCCCCCGCCCCGGCCTCATCCTGCTGCCTGGCCTCCGCAGGGGCTGTTCCCTCTGCAAATGTTCAATATACCTCAGCCTCCCAGTCTTGGCGTAAGTGTTGCTTCCTTGGGGAGGGCTCTGACCTCCCTGCTGAGGCTCTCCACCTCTCCTCCCTCTGCATTTGCTATGACTTAACAACTAATCACAAGTGAAAACTGCCACGGGGACGGTGTGGTAGGTAGATTGATTCCCCCCACTTCAAGCTATCCACATCTGAATTCCAGGACCTGTGAATATGTTACCTTAGTGGCAAAGGGGCTTTGCATGTGTGATCAAGTTAAGGCTCTTGAGATGGGGCGATTAGCCCGGATTATCGGTGGCAGGGTGGGGGGCAATGTAATCCCAAGGCTCCTCATAAAAGAGAGGCAGGAGAGTCCGAGATCAGAAAAAGGAGATGGGAAGACAGATCAGAGGTTGGAGTAACGGGTTACACTTTGAAGATGGAGGATGGGGCCACAAGCCAAGGAATGCGGGTGGCCTCTAGAAGATGGAAAAGGCTAGTAACAGATTCTCCCCTGAGGCCTTGAGAAGGAACCAGCCCTGCCCACACCCTGATTTTAGACTTCTCACCTTCAGAATCATAAGGCAGTACGTTTGTGTTGTTTTAAACCACAAGTTTGCAGTAATTTATTACAGCAGGAAGAGGCAGCTCATCAAGACAGAAGCTGAGTCTGTGTCTGCCCAAGCCTGGGACAGTGCTTCCTATAGAGCAGGGACTCAATAAATCTTTGATGAGTGAACCCAGCAGCTGCTAGTGAATAAAGCACCCTGCGGACAGACGATAACAGCCCCCAGCTCTTCACTGCCCTCCACGTGTCCGCTTCCTCCACCATCGCAGTTCCCAAAGGATGAAATGTGGGTAACACTTCTCAGAGTCAGCATAGGAAAGACAAAAAAGGAAGGCTAGAAAAACAGGCTGCGATGTGGGGAGGGACCCAGAGATGCTGCCTAGCTTCCTACTCTCGAGCCTGAAGGGATCACAAATCACAGCCCGGATGCCTCTGGTACCAAGGAAGAGGCTGTCTTACAGTGAAGACTTTCTCAGGTCACACAGCCCATGGGGCTGAGCAGGGAGAGTGTCCAGGGCCTCTGACTGGGAGCGGGGTGCCCTTTGAGGGACATGGTCACAGGCTCACAGCAGGGAGTCACCTGGCCAGGTTATGGTGGGGGAAACCTCTGCTGTACTGGATGCACAAATAAATGAAGTTCATGGCTACAATTTTGACAACTGCTTCTCTCATAGGACAGGAAAGCAGCAAATCAACAGCTGTGAGTGTGACAAGAGGTGGGTGGGATGGAGAGAATGAACTGGAGGGGGCAGGGTTTTCAGGAGGGAATTCAAATGTATCCACAACGTTTATTTCCTTAAAAATAAAAGAATCTGGGGACTTCCCTGGTGGCGCAGTGGTTAAGAATCCACCTGCCAATGCAGGGGACACGGGTGCGAGTCCTGGTCCAGGAAGATCCCACATGCCGCAGAGCAACTAAGCCCGTGAGCCACAGCTACTGAGCCCGTGCTCTAGAGCCCACGAGCCACAATTGCTGAAGCCCGTGCGCCTAGAACCCGTGCTCTGCAACAAGAGAAGCCACCGGAACGAGAAGTCCGCGCACCGCAACTAAGAGTAGCCCCCGTTTGCCGCAACTAGAGAAAGCCTGTGCACAGCAACGAAGACCCAACGCAGCCATAAATAAATATATTAAAAATAAATTAATTAAAAAAAAAAAAGAATCTGAACGTAGCAAAATGCTAACGTGTTGACTCTAGGAGTGGGTTATATTATTCTGTCCTTTCTGTGTTTAAAATATTTTTAAAGGGATAGAAAAATGGAGAAAGAACTGCTCTCCGATGTGATTTCATAAATGAATCACACAAACCCTCCATCACACACACACTGGTTTTGACAGAGGCTCATGGTCCATCCCCCTCTCCCTTTCCTCCTATCACTAAAATAATTTTCTCTGTTATGTACAATTTATATAATCACAGTAGTCAGGGCTTTTAGAAAATTCCATGAGTTTTCTTATCAATTTAATTATTTCAGCACATTGTTCATTAATTAACTTTCATTGAGTTGATGTACTTTTATAGTCCAAAAAAGGTTTTTAAGCTCAACAAAAAAGATTTGTAGAAGTCTTGAACATAAAATTGCTTGTTTATATTGAAATTCTAGTTTTAAGAATATTTATCTCTATTTTCCAATCTCCCTGCCAGCTCTCACCCAGACATAAACTCTTTTAATATTTTGTATGTTTCCTTTCGACTGCTTTAAGTGCAGGTGAAAATATGTGATTTATACAAATTTGTATTCTTCGTTCCCCTTTAGACAGCACCATAAGCATTTTATCCTATCAAGAACGTTTTCTAAGTGTAATTTTAGTGGATTCTCCACATTCATTTTAATAGATACCATGAATTGTTTACACACCCGCTCCTTGCCAGCATTTTGCATATTCCGGCATTTCCTTATCACTGTAGTGTGAGGCAAACATGTTTGGGTGTCAGCCTTTGACCCCAACTGTTTTTCTCATGGCAGTTTCCTAGAATTGGAGTTCCTAGGCAAAAGGGTACACAGTGTTTTAAGGTTCTTGACATCAGCTGCTAAACTGCCTTCCGGAAAGGATGTAACAGTGTGATATGGCCACCAGAGAGAGTCTTTGCTCCAGCCAGCTTGGAGAGAATTTAGGAAACCTATCTCAGGGGTTTAATTTGCTTTTCTTTCATCGTTAGTGAACTTGAACTTATTCCCACAATTGTTTTGAGCACTTTTATGTCTCCTCTTGCCTATCCACAGTCTTTGCTCACTTTCTCTCTGGGGTCTGCATGTTCTCCCCATCACGGGTGTCAGCCCTTTATCTGCTAAAGACAGTATCCTTTTGTCTATTCTATCTTTGAAGACCATTTGCCCCAGTTCACCATTTGCTTCTGCCCCAGGTAAACAGATCTGGGCTGTGATTCTCTGGATTTGCCTGTCTCTCCAGGTTCTGAAGTGGCTGTTTGCCCTGTGACCTCAGTTCTGTGATGGGTCCAAGAAAAGTCACCGACTTTCAGTTTTTTAAAGCTTTTTCTTCAGGATGGGAGTAATGACTTCCAGCTTCTTTACATGTCAGAGCTGAAACCAGAAGAGATTTATTTTTTCAGGAAATTTTAAACTCTGAATTCAATTTCTCTAATGGTTAGAGGACCATTCAACCATTAAAGAAGTTGAATTTGTAACCACAAAGTTCCCCACAAAGATCTCCAGGCCTCTGCATTTCACTGGAGGAGTCTACCAAACATTGAAGAGTCTGATAACTTTGATTTGCTTAAAAAAATGCTGTCTGGATGATTTTCTAGATCTTAATCCTCTTTCCATTAGCACAAATTTTCATTTTAACGTAAAATGTATTTCTAGTTTGTGTGTCTAGTTATGTATTTGCATCTTCAGTACTGACCACTAGAATATGGGCGCCGTTATTCTGACTTTGCGTCCTTAATCACCATATTCATTCTGTGTATTTTAGCGTATTTTCTTATTCTTCTGTTAGAAGCTTTAATTCCCTTTCCTCTTTTCTATATGCTTTATGACTTTGCTGATGGAATTTTAAACATGTGCAGATAGAAGTGAATGATCCCTTGTACCAACTGCCTTTGAGAGTGGCCTGACATGGCTCCTTTGGATTTTCACCAACATCAATGAAAAACAAAACAAAACAAACACCACCACCACCAAAACAGCAAGACGACTCTTCTTTTTAATTTTTTGACAGGAAAGTAGGATTTATTGGTGGGCACGAGTAAGGAGGGGACAGCACCAAGGCTCTCGCAAGCACAGGGCCCGCCATCTGTCCAGAGGGCCACGATTAGGGATGTATATGACCCCACAGCCATCCGGGATGAGCCGCTTTTCTGCCACCATGTTTTCAAATTCACCTGCATTAAACTTAGTAAATCCCCACTTCTTGGAGATCATTTGGCCACCAGGGAACTTGACCTTGGCCCTGTGGAGGGCCTCAATCACATGCTCCTTGTTCTGCAGCTTGGTGAGGTTGGACTTTATGACTTGGCCAATGTGGACTCTGGCCACTGTGCCCTGGGGCTTTCCAAAGGCACCTCGCATACCCGTCTGGAGCCTAGATTGGGGACAGCGTGCCAGTCATGACGTCCACTGGAAAGGGCTGTCTCCAAGGTCCCTTAGGGCAACAGGCTGAATACACTATTGAGGAGGCTGCTGTTTGCAGCCATTGCACACTGGGAAGACAACTCTTAATCACTTTCCTGCTTTGCCATAGTTACTCCATTCAAGGGCTGGATTCCCTAACTTTGTATCTGCCTGGGGAGGGGCATGTAGCTGGTGCCATGATTTAAACATTGCACTGGGGGCTTCTGGAGGCAGGTCCTAACCAAGCGCTCCTGGTTTCCCTCTTCTGGACTGTAGCACAGTCAGGCACACGGGACAGGAGCAGAGGGGCAGCGTGGGCAGCTTGGGGCAGTCATTGCAGCTCTGCTCTGGGGACAGTAATGATCTCTGGAGGTCCCCTATGCTTGGATTTCCAAACCAGCCTGTATGTTTAAAGCACCCGGGAAACTTGTCGGATCCAGATTTTTGGCCTCCCTGCCAAGAGAATCTGATTCCGTAGTCTGGGCCTCAGAACTTTTAACGAGACCCTGAGGTCGTTCTGCTACATTACCAGTTTCAAGAACCCTCAATCCAGTGCATTCATTGATCTCCAGGAAGCAACCCACCTATACAGGTCTCAGAACCTGTTAGTGGTCTTCTTTCTCTGGAGATCTTTTTTTAGAAAACTACTTCTGGTTACTCATCCTGGTGTTATTCAATCCATAAACTTTCCTGAGCAACTCATTCAACCCCTGAGTACACAGCCAGCTCTGGAGCAGGACACCCATGGGGACTTGAGTCAAAGCAAGAGCTGAGAAGTTTGAGTTGATTTTCTGGGTGAGCCGTGTGAATGCTATTGTCGCATAATGGAGCCCCAGCTCCACAGCCTAGATCAGGATTCTAAAAGCAGCTGATGGAGATGCTGCTGTTTCCACCAGAGCCAGGCCTGTGTTTTTCCTTTGTTAGGTGATGCCCATGGTCCTGCCAAGCAGGCCAGACCCTGGCAAAGCAGTGGCCTTCCCCATCTCCCACCAGGACCTCCCTTGCTCTAACACCTCCTTTTCTGGCTCCAAGTCCATTTCTCCAGCCTTGCCTCATTTATCCCCCGACTCCTGAGCACGGCTCCCTTGTCCCAGCATTTGCTGGGCAAACTCCCCTGTCCAGAGCAGAATTTCTCATGATGGTCTTTGCCAACAGCCTGGAACTTGTCAGACGAATGAGTTTTGCATCTTTCTTACCCAGCCTTAGTCAAACCCGCTGAAAGCAGCAACCACTTTAATCTCTCTCCTGTACTTTGTCCTGCTCTTGACCTGCTGGAGCAGATGTTATCAGGAGTGGCCAAAGTTTACCTTGGCTTTACTGCACAACTGTGTGTCCAACTGGCCCAGGAGCCCAGGAACGGAGTTCCAGGGAAGTGAGAACGATGACCTTCTTAGTCCTTTCTGAGATGCATGATTCTGCCTCACGAGGGTTTTCCTTCTGTACTGCTGACCCTGCTTCCATGGTGGAACAGACCTGGACAGGCCCTACAAAGCAGGGAGGCCAAATTCCATGAGACCAGGTCACCGGGTGGGTCTGCCTTCGTCATCCTCTGGGAAGTAATACATTGCATGATCCTGACAACTGCTGAGAACCTGATATTCTTGGAAGTGCATTACCTTTCAGCAAGTGAGTGGCTCCACCCCACCCCTACTTTCCTTTTCCAAGACCCTTTCACAATCTGTCATTCCCATCCCACCAAGGAACAGGGTGCTGTCTAGGGCCTTAGCACTTAGCCATTCCTAGGGTAGGACAGTCTAGATTGGAAGGTTTGTTTTCTTTTAATCTTACCCTCAGGACTATCATGTACAGTTGTAGAGTCTGTGCACTGCACAACTCGGTGGGATGCCATTTACACAGCCTGAGGTGAATGAGGCAATGCCCCACTAACCCTAATCCTTCACACTTCCTGTCTCACCCTGACCCCTCCTGATTCACCTATGTCATATGACTCTAAATCAGGGGTTGGCAAACTATGGCCCACAGAGGACTTAGAAGTTTTACTGGGACGATATTTTGGTGTTTTGTCCTGTTTATTTCCTTTTTTTTCTTGGCTGCGCCACGTGGCTTACAGGATCTTGGTTCCCCAACCAGGGACTGAATCCGGGGCCATGGCAGTTGAAAGCACCAAGTCCTAACCACTGGACCACCAGGGGATTCCCCCCTCACCTTTTTTTTTTTTAAATTAATTTTTCTTTTTTCCAGAAAGAGCTCGCAGGTGGTAAGCTTTCTAGGTCCAGGGGATTGTCATGGTCACATGAACCTGGATAGTTGCCTGGGGCCCTGCATTCAGAAAGCCTCACACTTGGTTTAATGCTCTGATATTGTCATCTTAAAATTCTTAACATTTTTAAACAAGGGGACCCACATTTTCATTTTGCACTGTGTCCCACAAACAGTCCAGTCTGGCATTTTGCATGTTCAAGGACATTGTTATTTTGTTCTCACACTTAATGATAGTAAACTGGGCACAGAATTCTAGGCTCAGAATCATTTTCCTTCCGAATTTTGTAGATAGCTCCCACTTTGAGGACGGGCAATCAGATGCCAGTCTATTTGTTGAAACTTCACGTGTATGTCTCCCTCTGGAAACTTGCAGGATTTTCTTTTTATCCTTAGCCAAGGATCTTTGGCGTCTTTAAGAGGTTGAAACTTCACTGGGTGATGTCTGTGTGTGACTTTTTCCCCCGTTATTGCTTCTCACAACCTGGGGGCACCTCAAAGCAATTCACTTAAACAAAACAAAACAAACAAAAAACCCCACTATTTTCTATTCCTTATTAAAATAAAAAAATTTTAAAGTCTCTCTTTCTGGAATGTTTATTAGACGGAAGATAGATCCGGGAACTCCAATATTCATACCTCTCATCAGCTTGTTTTTTTCCTATTTCTTATCTCTGTCAGATTCCCTTGACTTTGCCTTCCAGATTACATCTCCAGGCAAGGCTTCTTCTGTCAGCCACCAGTAGTCCTCAATAGTAAGGTCAGGGTGAACCAGCTGACAGCCATGCCAGTAGAAGCTGACTCACCAAAAGCCACATGGGCACTGGCATCGGTAGCATCTGCTCTAACAAGGTACATCTGTGAAATAACTGTACATTTCCCCAGAGTTAAATAAAACAATGTTATCAGGCTTAAATAAAACAATGCTGCAAAGCTTCGAGCACACTATTAGTGTTCCATAAACGTTAGCTCTTATGAAAGATGAATAGTATTTAAACACTGGCTTCTTAACACCAGCTTCTTATGCCACCTCCCTTTTCCAGTTTTCTGATCCCCCCAGGCCAGATGCAATCCCTCTCCCTTTGCAACAATGCAATGTGTTTATCTTACAGTAAGTTAACAAAAGTACACAGAAGAATGATAAGCAGAAATAGAAGGAGCTTATGACCCAGTAGGAGAGGGTGTACACCTCACTCATTGTCCTGAATGTGGCCTGTACTGTTATAACGTTTGTTTGGGGACCTTCTATCATAGAGAAGCGTGTAGTCATTCTGAAAATACCTCCGTGCTTCTGCGTCACTCGGGTGCTGGCAGTTTTGTGAGATCTAGATCAAAACACAGCTCATCAAATGACCTTTGTCCTGTCTTTAGTTTTCTGTAAAGATCTTGCCCACTCGAACACAGGGCAGGGCAAACCTGCACATTATTTATCATATTTGGCAACGTTATGCAGAAGGAAGTCCAAATGAAAAAACTCTAAAGGGAATGAGACTATTTTGGTTCCAACGTCCTGGCTGACCACTCTTTAGCTGTATGACTTTGGGCAAGTCATTTAACCTCTGAGTTTCATTTTCCTCCTTGTGAAAATGGAAATACCTTTCAAATGTACCCGGTTCCATCCTCCACCTTCCCCATATACTTCCACATCTATATATTGTCCTTAGAATGAAATCCAAAATCTTATGCGGTACCCAGAACAGATAGTTAGGATGAGGTAAGGTACTTGTGGCACCTTTATAAAAGTGCTGTGCTTTCCCCATTCTCATCCACAGGACCCCATATTCCTCCACTCCTCTGAGATGACCATCTTTCCATTCCTCAAAATCACCAGGTTCCCAATTGTATATTCTCTGCCAAGCTCATCATGATGTCACCACCACTGAACATTCTTTTAACTCCTCATTTACAGGGAGGGGACCTACTGCTTTTCCAAGAGAGTGGATCTCTTGGGAGCTCCATCCAAGGCCATGATGGTTAGAGCTGCCATGAAAACATAAAAAGCCTGTATTTTAAAATGAACCAACTTATTCTTTGCTGTTCAGACCCTCTCCCAGAAAACAGGCTAGGAAACAGGAAATCCTTGCTTTTATGTGGATTAAAGCCACACATCAGATTAAAAAAGAGCCATTTGGAAGTGTGGTGAGAATGCCAGCTGCTTGAATGCTGAGGGAGGGTCTCTGCATCTTCGGACATCCAGGGCTTTATGTGCAAGTCTTGGTGGTGTCCATTTTGAGCCCTCAGGCCTGATTCCTCTTCCTTGGCTCTCAGCTGTGTCTCTGATAGTGGAGGCTGCTCAATAGGTATGTGTGTGACAGCTGCCTTAATGGCTGGCTGGCTCCTCTCCCCACAAGCCAAAGATGAATGAAGGATGAGCTGGATGTCAGAGCTCCAATTCACAGGTCACAGGACTGTGATTCACAGAACTCCATATTATATTAGTACATAAATTCCATTATTTTAGTAAACAAACCCCTTAGTAGAGCCAGCTTATTATTTCCAGATTCCTTCTTTACCAGGATCAAGAAGTGGAGATATGGAGGGAATGTGTCAGGAGCATTACTTCTTAGGGTTGTTACGGGTTAGTTTAGGGAATTATGAATCGTTTCCATCAGCAATGCATAAGTTTAAAAGCATTCATCCCTCAAGATTTTTGCTGACTTCCAGACTAAAAAGATTTCACTAATCTCATTCTACAGCTGATGCCATGGGGTTCTGGGCAATGCAGAATACTGGGGTACTTTACTATCTGAAGTTGTCGGAACCTTCCTGATTTATGAGAATTTGGCATTTCTTACGAATTTAAGCACTTTGGTTTTGTTGGCTTAGTAGAAATGTACAGCACTATGGCTATTAGATGACGGTGAACCAGCATGGCTCCAACCATACGTATGAGAAATATAATTCTAGAGAGGGCAAAGGACTCAGAAATAATGGGCCAACAAAACACTGCAAGCTCTGGAGCCACTGGTGGGCATGGTAAGCAAGGCCTATGAGGCCAGCAAAAGCTAAAGATAGAAAGGTTTAAAACGAAGCTGCTTTAGGGAGATGAGGTAGAAATGGCAGTTTCCAGACGGGATACTGACTGCAAACTATATTTGGTTTTCATCTCAGCTAGTTTTGGGCCAAACTCTCTAAAAGCAGTACAAATACCACACCACATTTCCTGCTTTGGCTAATCCTTGTTGACATTTCTACAGTAAAGTGAACTCTCCACATATTGCTAAGTACAGAAATAAGATGCAATTTTGTCTTTCAGTGATACAGGCCTCTTCCTAGCCAGGTCTCAAGCCTGTACAAGAGAAACACTAGACAACGGTGATCTCAACGTCTGATCCAAGAGTTCCACTTCCAGAAGAGCTGGGGAAGATCCTACTGGGGACCAATAAACCCACCTATAACAACTATAAACTGGACAAGACCAAGAAATAATACTCTGAAAGCACTAGAGAATGATCAAAGGCAAGCAGAGTAAGGAAGGAACTTGATACTTTGAATAGAGAACGGCATTTTCACAGCTCTTAGTCTGAGGGAATGTCACAACCCAGGACCCAGAACTCTGGGAGACAACCAGCAGTCTTTCTGGCTTCAAGAACCAGAGAGTTCAGGGCAAGCAAGGTCACTGCAAAATGACGGGGAGTCCTGGAAGGGGGAGAAGGGAACCTCAGAGAAGGGAACCTCAAAGTCTGGATATAATCTCTGCCCAAAGTCTGGATATAATCTCTGCCCAAATTTCCAGCCGGCTGTAAGGGCCAGACTGCAGCTAAGGATACAGTGACTGAACTGAGATTTCAGCTGCCACCAAGAGACAGCGTTTGTAGCAGTTTGAGTCCAATCAAATGAACTGCCTGATAAACCAAACAAAAACCCAACACTCCTCTGTCAGATGTATTGGGGGTGGGGGTGAGGATGTCAAAGTGTAAATTCCCAGGCCACACCCACAGATCTGCAGCATCAGCATCCCCTGGGGGTAAGGCCTCAACTCTGCACTGTCAAAAGTGACAAAGTAAGAGAGCCGCACGGACATATATACACTACCAAACGTAAAATAGATAGCTAGTCGGAAGCAGCCGCATAGCACAGGGAGATCAGCTCGGTGCTTTGTGACCACCTAGAGGGGTGGGATAGGGAGGGTGGGAGGGAGGGAGATGCAAGAGGGAAGAGATATGGGAACATATGTATATGTATAACTGAGTCACTTCGTTATAAAGCAGAAAGTAACACACCATTGTAAAGCAATTATACTCCAATAAAGATGTAAAAAAGAAAAAAAAAAACAAAACAGGAGCTTCAATGACTCGAGCAGAGTTGGAGCCTCGCTGCTGAGAGCTGATGTAGTCCACACCGCATGCTCAGATGTCAGCTGAAACAGGCTGCACTTGAAGAGACGGTGTCTGTCTGCCAAGGAAGATGTGTCAGCTGCCCACATCTTTGATGCTGGCCACGGGAAGCTGAGAAGTCACTTGGAGACACAGAGGAGATACTTCCCTTCTTAAGATCATCACTGAAAACTTTTAGAATATGTCCCGTCACACAGAGACAGGACACCGGTCCTTCGGTAGTCTCCTGCACGTCAGCACAAGGCCTCCCTCTGCCATCTTTTCCTCTCCATATCCCCCGAAGCCCGCCGCCCCACCCCATGGAAAGCAGCATTTTCAAGACTTGAATAGATGTAGGTTAAATATCTGTTGGAGTTTTTGCAAAGCTGCAGAAATATAGCAAGCTGGTTGGCACAGGAAGGTGAAATACCAATCATTCGTGTCTGGCATCTTAGTCTCAACATTGTTTCCATTGCTGTAACTTCCAATTATAAAAACACTCACAGGTAAAAACTAGGAAATAGCTCATACTGAACACAACAAACAGCAGTAATGTCTGTAATGCACTTAATCCCCCCACCCTGGTCACTGTGACCAATACGTCTAATTTTACCAAGGAGGACATGGGCCCAGTCATTTAGCTTTTCATACCTGTCTTCATAACAAGTGTCCCAAGTCATACAGTGTGACAAACCCGATTTATAACTCTCAGCCCTCACATCTGTTGGCTAAGTCACCCTTCTCTCAAAATGGATTCAATGTTTAATGAGGAAAAAGGCTTGGGTTATTCTAAATTTTCAAACAATTAATAATGTCCACTTCATGGAAACACTCTAAGCCTTAAGTGAGTATACAGAAATTTTTTTAAGGATTAAACTATATGGTTGAATAAAATTCCTTACCCATTTATTTAGTAAACTACTTGATAAGAGTGTTTTTCAATTTTAAATCTGGGAGCTAATCTAATTAAGTAATCCTAAAAGCCAGACTACAGAAAAAAAAGATATTCTAGTTCTAATTTAGTATAATGTTACAAAATTTTTTCTAAAGATTGGTTTTAGAGGAAATAGCAAGAGAAATACAGGAGTGCATATGAGATGGGGAGAGACAGAAATAGAGGTAGAGCTTCATAGATACGGAGATATTCTTTTTTTTTTTTTAAATCTCATATTGGTATCTTTTAATTAAAAAAAATTAAAAATCAAAGAAAAATATCTGGCCAGGGCTGGGATGAGACAAACAGGAACACTTCAGAATCCAAGGCAAAGGGAAGGTTGTTTGCCCCTTTAGAGAATTGTAGGGGTGTGAAAAGGGAGAGACAGCTCATGCCCAAAAGTACTTATAAATTACACACCCAACTCCCACCCCCTCAATACAAAAGAGAAGAAAAAGCCCCATCACTTAACACCAAATAGCAACATTATCAATAAACCCTTTCTCTGCTGCCCATCAGGACTTATCTGAAAGAGGAGGCCTGTGAGGAAAGGTGAAAAGAGTAAGGGTTAGAGGGAAGACCTGCACTTAAGTCTGGTTTCCAACTGGGAGATAGATATTCTAATTCAGGTCACCCTTTCAACAAGTTTAAGCAAAAGAGAGCAAATGAAGAGGGCAGTTTCAAGTTGGGACTGTGTTTCTATCTTAGGTCAAACAAAGACCAGTTATAACTTTATAGCTCGATTTTCAACAATATAAATTACTGAGACTTACAGCCTTCCATACACTGAACACCTGTCCCTCTCCCCCCAGTCTGGGTCTACACATCCACACAGAACACCGAGCCAGTAAGCCCCTTCAGTTATTTTCTTACCTATTTCATATGTAAACAAGATTTTTTCTATATTTTATAGGGATTTTATTAAAATATAAAGAATGTGCAAGGATCCAAACTTTATAAAAGCATATACAACAGAACTGTCCTCTTCAAAGCTAATCACTATTAACAAACTCATGTACATGTTTACCCTCCTCAAAATGGCTATATATATGAGTACACGGTAAGTGTATTCTGTATACATATATTTATATGTCTGTGTATGTATATATATATGAAATACTATTCTGAATTTTGGGGGGTTTCCCCTTTGTTTTTCTCCATTAAAGATATTCTGGAAAATTTCCATATTGTCACTTATAGATAGACCTATCTCATACATTCCATTTATTGCAATCTTATTGACATATAACATGAGTAAGTTTAAAGTGTACAACATGATGATTTGATACATGTATATATTAAGATCCACCTCATTTTTAAGGCTGCATAATATTCCAGTGTGGAATTTAATCAGTCACATATCAGGTTCCAGATTTTTAATCTTACAGTGCTGCAGTGAACAGCTTGTAGCTGTCTTGGCACACTGGTGCTGGGGTATTTGTGGGACTGAATACTGGAAACGAAAGTGCCGTGTCAAGTAGTATGGGGCACATATAGCTTTACAATATATTGTAAATTATTTTTCAAAGTGGTGATTACCTATTTACAGTCCCACCAGCAGTGTGTGGGAGTTCCTAGTTGCCCTTAGCCTTGCTAATACATCACCGCAACCATTCTCTCCTGCATCATCATTTTCCCCCTCTCTGCCAAGTTAATCATAAGGTTCCCCCTCTAGCTATTACATACTTTTCTGCTCTTCCTTTACTCCTAAAAAAAAAAAGAAAGTTGTCTATACTGGCAACTTCCAATCTCCCCCATTCTCCCATTCTCTTTTATTCTTTAAATTTCTATTATGGAAATTGTCAAGCATGCATGAAAGTAAAGGAAATAGAATAATAAACTCCTGTGTATCTGTCACTCAGCTTCAACATAACATTCTGCTCATTTTCTCTATTTCCTGTCCCCTGCCTTTTTCTTCTTGGAATATTTTCAAGTAAATCCCAGTCATAATTTTAACTACAAATACTTAGTATGTATCTCTAACAAATAAGAGCTTTAAAAAAAAACAACACATAGTCACTATACCATTATTTCACCTAGTGAAATTAATAATTCCTTAATATCATCTGATACCCAATCCATCTTAAATTCTCCTCTAATTGTTCCCCAAAATGTCTTTTTAGGTTGGTTTTGTTCAAATCACGATCCAAACAAGTCCTTTAAGTTTCTCCAATCTTTATTTAAGTCCCACCACCACCATCTTTGTTTTACACATTCAATTTGTTGAATAAAGTGGATTATTTGTCCTGTGGACTTTCCCACATTCTGGATTAAGCCTGTTGTTTAACATGTTCCTCAGTATCCCGTGCTTTCACAAATTGATCGTTAGATGTAAAAGGCTTGCTTAGATTCCGGTTCTATTTTGTTTGTTTTGGGCAACAATTCATCATGGCTGGTGTTGGGTTCCTGCTATTGCAAAACGTCAGAGGCATGTAACTTCTGGTTGTTCCTTTTTTAGTAATGCTAAGGTTGATCACTGGGTTCAGATGTTATCAACCTGAGTCATCCAATAAAACATTTCCCATACATTTTTAAAAATTTTATTTATTTTATTTATTTTAGGTTGCGTTGGGTCTTTGTTGCTGCGCACGGGCTTTCTCTAGTTTTCTCTAGTTGCGGCGAGTGGGGGCCGCTCTTCGTTGCGGTGCATGAGCTTCTCACTGTGGTGGCTTCTCTTGCTGTGCAGCACGGGCTCTAGGTCGCAGGCTCAGCAGTTGTGGCGCATGGGCTTAACTGCTCCGCAGCATGTGGGATCTTCCCGGACCAGGGCTCAATCCGGTGTCCCCTGCATTGGCAGGCAGATTCCCAACCACTGTGCCACCAGAGAAGCCCCTCCCATAAATTTTTTACCTAATACTTTCAGCAGCCTAGATCCATTATTTCACTACAGGTGACAAAAGGGTGATTTCCTAATCCTATCAATTCTCTGGCATTTAGTTATGATTCTTTTTTTTTAATTATTTAGTTTTTTGTATTTTATTTTACTTATTACACAGCAGGTTTTTATTAGTTATCCATTTTATATATCTTAGTGTATATGTGTCAATCCCCATCTCCCAATTCATCCCACCGCCACCACCCCCTCCCCACATTTTTCCCCCTTGGTGTCCATACGTTTGTTCTCTACATCTGTGTCTCTATTTCTGCCTTGCAAACAGTTCATCTGTACCATTTTTCTAGATTCCACATACATGCGTTAATATACAGTATTTGTTTTTCTCTTTCTGACTTACTTCACTCTGTATGACAGTCTCTAGGTCCAACCACGTCTCCACAAATGACCCAATTTCGTTCCTTTTTATGGCTATTTACCATTGTATATATGTGCCACATCTTCTCTATCCATTCGTCTGTTGATGAGCATTTAGGTTGCTTCCATGACCTGGCTATTGTAAATAGTGCTGCAATGAACATTGGGGTGCACGTGTCTTTTTGAATTATGGTTTTCTCTGAGTATATGCCCAGTAGTGGGATTGCTGGATCATATGGTAATTCTATTTTTAGTTTTTTAAGGAACCTCCATACTGTTCTCCATAGTGGCTGTATCAATTTACATTCCCACCAACAGTGCAAGAGGGTTCCCTTTTCTCCACACTCTCTCCAGCATTTGTTGTTTGTAGATTTTCTGATGATGCCCATTCTAACTGGTGTGAGGTGACACCTCATTGTAGTTTTGATTTGCATTTCTCTAATAATTAGTGATGTTGAGCCTATTTTCGTATGCCTGTTGGCCATCTGTATGTCTTCTTTGGAAAAATGTCTATTAAATGGTCTTCTGCCCATTTTTTGATTGGGTTGTTTTTTCAATATTGAGCTGCATGAATTGTTTATATATTTTGGAGATTAATCCTTTGTCTGTTGATTCGTTTGCAAATATTTTCTCCCACTCTGAGGGTTGTCTTTTCGTCTTGTTTATAGTTTCCTTTGTTGTGCAAAAGCTTTTAAGTTTCATTAGGTCCCATTTATTTTTGTTTTTATTTCCATTACTCTAGGAGGTGGGTCAAAAAAGATCTTACTCCTATGTTTTCCTCTAAGAGTTTTATAGTGTCCAGTCTTACATTTAGGTCTTTAATCCATTTTGAGTGTATTTTTGTGTATGGTGTTAGGGAGTGTTTGAATTTCATTCTTTTACATATAGCTGTACAGTTCTCCCAGCACCCTTTTTTTTAAATCTTTATTGGAGTATAATTGCTTTACAATGTTGTGTTAGTTTCTGAAGTATAACAAAGTGAATCAGCTATATGTATACATGTATCCCCATATCTCCTCCCTCTTGCGTCTCCCTCCCACCCTCCCTATCCCAACCCGTAGATGGACACAAAGCACCGAGCTGATGTCCCTGTGCTATGTGGCTGCTTCTCACTAGCTATCTATTTTACATTTGGTAGTGTATATATGTCCATGCCACTCTCTCACTTTGTCCCAGCTTACCCTTCCCCCTCCCCATGTCCTCAAGCCCATTCTCTATGTCTGCGTCTTTATTCCTGTCCTGCCCCTAGGTTCTTCAGAACATTTTTTTTTTTTTTAGATTCCATATATATGTTACGGTATTTGATTTTCCCTTTCTGACTTACTTCACTCTGTATGACAGACTCTAGGTCCATCCACCTCACTACCAATAACTCAATTTCATTTCTTCTTATGGCTGAGTAATATTCCATTGTATATATTAGCACCACTTATTGAAGAGACTGTCTTTTCTCCATTGTATAGCCTTCCCTCCTTTGTCACAGATTAGTTGACCATAGGTGCATCAGTTTATCTCTGGGCTTTCTATCCTGTTCCATTAATCTATGTTTCTGTTTTTGTGCCAGTACCATGTTGTCTTGATTACTGTAGCTTTGTAGTATAGTCTGAAGTCAGGGAGTCTGATTCCTCCAGCTCTGTTTTTTTCCCTCAAGATTGCTTTGGCTATTTGGGGTCTTTTGTGTCTCCAAATAAGTTTTAAGATTTTTTGTTCTAGTTCTGTACAAAATGCCATTGCTGATTTGATAGGGATTGCACTGAATCTGTAGATTGCTTTGGGTAGTATAGTCATTTTCACAATGTTGATTCCTTCAATCCAAGAACATGGTATATCTCTCCATCTGTTTGTGTCATCCTTGATTTCTTTCATCAGTGTCTTACAGTTTTCTAAGTACAGGTCTTTTACCCCCTTAGGTAGGTTTATTCTTAGGTACTTTATTCTTTTTGTTACAGTGGTGAATGGGATTGTTTCCTTAATTTCTCTTCCTGATCTTTTGTTGTTAGTGTATAGGAATGCCAGAGATTTCTGTGCATTAAGTTTGTATCCTGCAACTTTACCAAATTCATTGATTAGCTCTAGTAGTTTTCTGGTGGCATTTTTAGGATTCTCTATGTATAGTATCATGTCATCTGCAAACAGTGACAGTTTTACTTCTTTTCCAATTTGTATTCCTTTTATTTCTTCTTCTTCTCTGATTGCCATGGCTAGGACTTCCAAAACGATGTTGAATAATACTGGTGAGAGTGGACATCCTTGTCTTGTTCCTGATCTTAGAGGAAATGGTTTCAGTTTTTCACCATTGAGAATGATGTTTGCTGAGGTCTGTTGTATATGGCCTTTATTATGTTGAGGTAGATTCCCTCTGTGCCCACTTTCTGGAGAGTCTTTATCATAAATGGGTGTTGAATTTTGTCAAAAGCTTTTTCTGCATCTACTGAGATGATCTTATGGTCTTTATTCTTCAGTTTGTTAATATGGTGTATCGCATTGATTGATTTGCATATATTGAAGAATCCTTGCATCCCTGGGATAAATCCCACTTGATCATGGTGCATGATCCTTTTAATGTGTTGTTGGAGTTGTTGGATTCTGTTTGCTAGCATTTTATTGAGGATTTTTGCATCTATGTTCATCAGTGTTATTGGCCTGTCATTTTCTTTTTTTGTGACATCTTTGTCTGGATTTGGTATCACGGTGATGATGGCCTCCGTAGAATGAGTCTGGGAGTGTTCCTTCCTCTGCAACGTTTTGGAAGAGTTTGAGAAGGATGGGTGTTAGCTCTTCTCTAAATGTTTGACAGAATTCATCTGTGAAGCCATCTGGTCCTGTACTTTTGTTTGTTAGAAGATTTTTAATCACGGTTTCGATTTCATTACTTGTGACTGGTCTGTTCATATTTTCTATTTCTTCCTGGTTCAGTCTTGGAAGATTATACCTTTCTAAGAACTTGTCTGCTTCTTCCAGGTTGTTCATTTTATTGGCATAGAGTTGCTTGTAGTAGTCCCTTATGATGCTTTGTATATCTGCGGTGTCTGTTGTAATTTCTCCTTTTTCATTTCTAATTTTATTGAGTCCTCTCCCTCTTTTTCTTGATGAGTTTGGCTAAAGGTTTATCAATTTTGCTTATCTTCTCAAAGAACCATCTTCTAGTTTTATTGATTTTTGCTATTGTTTTGTTTCTATTTCATTTATTTCTGGTCTGATCTTTATGATTTTTTTCTACGTACTTTGGGATTTGTTTGTTCTTTCACTAGTTCCTTTAGGTGTAAGGTTAGATTGCTTGAGATTTTTCTTGTTTCTTGAGATAGGACTATACTGCTTCAAACTTCCCTTTAGAACTGCTTTTGCTGCATCCCACAGGTTTTGGATCATCGTATTTTTGTTGTAATTTGTCTCTAGGTATTTTTTGATTTCCTCTTTGATTTCTTCAGTGATCTCTTGGTTATTGAGTAACGTATTGTTACTAAATAGGGTGATTTCCTAATCCTATCAATTCTCTGGCATTTAGTTATGATTTTTAAGTGAAAAACGTTCTCTTATCAGGTTAACCTGGTACACAAAGAAATCAGGATAAATACTTCATTTCCAGTTAATTTTCAAAATAGTAAGTTGGTGCCCTAATAATCTTCAAAGATGACTAATAGATTTTTTTAAACTATCATTATGACCTCATAGATTTTTATATATTTCATGTCAATTGTTATTCTTTTTGATGTTCAAATTGTTCCATCTTTGGCCAATGGAAGACCCTTCTAGTTGACTCCTGGGTCCTTCTGACATGACCTTACTCTGATTGCTTTCTTGCTTTCAGACACAAGATGGTCTAGCCTCATCTTGTCCCTTCCCTGCCCCCTCTAATGGGACAGTCTTGGTGCTAGGGTACGCCTTGCCACTGACTTCTGATTGCTTCTAGGCCTTTTCAGTGGATAAAGCTATGCAACATGTATTTTTTAGGAAAAATAAATCACTGTATTTTGCTGGTACTTCCAACTGAAATATACAATTACAGGGTTTTTACTTAATTTTATTCTTGTATCTTTTCTTTTTTGTACTAAAAATCTTGGCTCTTACTTCCTTTGACTTAATATTTGCTTTACCATATGTAAATACATAGAGTTTCAAAAGGACACCACCAATATCATTGTTAAAAATAAAAATACTAAATGCAGTTTAAGTTTTCATTGTAGTTCACAGGATATATTCCATTAGGAAAGTGCAGACAAATGCTGGGCTTTAAAGTCGCTTGAAGTAATTGTTCTGTGAGTGGTTACACCACCAATTTGATGGATAGTTAAGTTTTAGTTTTAAGAGTTGATTTTTTAATTATAGAAAACACTGACAGGGTCCCAAAGTAAAAAGTATAAAAGAAGCTACAGATCTAGGTGCCATCTCTGGCCAGCTCCCTACCACCACCCCTAAGGGAACTGATTTATTAGTTATTGATGTAATTAATCCTTCCATTTTTCTTTTTTGTTTTTTAACATAAGTAAATGCATGCTTGTTTTTTCATTTGTCCCCTCCTTTCTTACACAATCAGGTAGCACAACAAACCTGCTCTTCACTTTCACTTCCTATACTCTGAAGAGGACTCCAGGACAGCATTTTTTTTGGGGGGTGCGGGGGGGAAGGGGCAGGAGTTCAAGATTGTTTTTATTTTCAGAGCCTGCAACAGTTGGTTAGCAATGCCAGCTAAGCTGGTACAATCCGAAGGCCATCCCACCTCCCTTTTCAGGCATTCAACTAGCAGAATCCTCACAAATAAGATTAGAGACCAACTGAGATGTGTCCCCATGTGTGTGTGGTTCTGCAGCCTTCACCTTCTTCCCTCCTGGAGATGCTCCCTCATTTTTTTTTTTAACAGCTGTGCAGTATTCCACTGTATGTATGTGCCAGGTTTCTTCCATCAATCCCCTCTAGATGGAGATTTGGGTGGCTTCCACCCTTTGGCTGCTATACATAGCACTGTAATGAAGATCTTTGTGCATACACCATCACATATTTTTACCAGTACACCTCAGATAGATTTTTAGAAGGGAGCCTGCTGGTTGAGGGATAAACTCATATTTAATTTTGATAGTTATTAACAAATTCCATCCACAGGAATCTGTACTTTCTGGAGTGCTTGTTTCCCCACTGTCTCACTAACAGAGTGCACTGTGTAACTTGGACTTTTCACAATCCAACAGGCAAGAAATGGTAACTCAGTAGTTTTAATTTGCATTTCTCTTTATTATGTGTATCCTCATATGTTTAAGAGCTATTTATTTGCAATTTATTTTCTATGAACTGTCCATATCTTATTTATTTATTTGGCTGTACTGGGTCTTAGTTGCAACAGGCGGGCTCCCTTGTTGCGGCTTGCTGGCTACTTAATTGTGGCATGCGAACTCTCAGCTGTGGCATGCATATGGTCTAGTTCCCTGACCAGGGATCGAACCCGGGCCCCCTGCATTGGGAGCGCGGAGTCTTACCCACTGCGTCAGCAGGGAAGTCCCTGTTTGTATCTTTTTGCCCATTCTTTCTGGTTCTTTTCAAAGTTTAGAAATTCTTCACATATTAGGGCTATATTATATTAGCCCTTTGTGATAAATGTTGCAAATATTTTTGCCAGTTTACTATTTACTTTTTAACTTTGCTTTTTTTGGCCATCCAAATCTCTTTCTTTCAGTTAGATATAAACTCCTCCTTTTATTCCTTCTGGATATTCAGTCATAGGAATGTTTTCCCCACTCTCAGATCATAAAGGAATTCACCTATGTTTTCTTCCAGTTATTTAGAAGGTTTCATTTTTACAGTTGGGTCTCTAATCCATTTGGATTTTATCCTTCTGTACAGTGTGAGAAATGGATTCAATTTTACTGTCTTCCAGGTGTTTAACCACATTTGTCTCCACACCGTTTTTTAAGTCTTTTTCTCCACCAGTAAGATGATTCCTTTATCATATACTAAATTCCTGGACTTTTTCTCAATTTTTTATAGTATGTTATAGTATCTAGTAGTGTTATCCCTCCTTCCTTTATTTTCTGTAAAATAAAGTACATTGTACATAATGTACTGTTGTGGCCTCTCCCGTTGCGGAGCACAGGCTCCGGACGCACAGACTCAGCAGCCATGGCTCACAGGCCTAGCCACTCCGCGCCATGTGGGATCTTCCCGGACCGGGGCATGAACCCATGTCCTCTGCATCGGCAGGCGGACTCTCAACCACTGCGCCACCAGGGAAGCCCAGATTTTTTTTTTTTAAAGAAAACATTTAGGACCCACTCTATTTTCAGGAATTCAAGGATTGGGACTTTCTATGTTAGCTCAATCTTCACAAAATTACATATACAATAGCCCAAGGTAAAATTCACTTTTTAAAAAGAATTATGGCAATATTTTTCAAAGAAACCAAAATTAGTTGTTAGGAAAATAAGTTCCACTTGACACCTGGGTACATCTTTTCCCTGAATCACTTGGCACATCTATGGCTAGAAGCCCCATCTACTAAGTGAAACTAGTAACTTCCCTCTAAGTTCTGAGACCACGTTTCCTGTGCAGAAACCCTCCTGTATGACTAAAAACCGTCATTCACCCAGCAAAGGAAAATTAAGAGAGGCTGGAGAGTGTGTCAAATAAAAACACCAAAAATGACCCAAATTATCTGCACCACCTATAGGTTTGAATCTGGCCATCCAAGATACAAACTAAAGAAGTAAAGACTACTTTTATTCTCAAGGTAGAGAAATCTGACTTGGCTCTCCTGTTACCGTCTGGACTAACCTAGTCCATCCCACAACTGAGACAAATTGCTCACTGGGAAGCTACTTGTCATGCTTCAGTGAAATGTGCCTATTTTGGGGGCAGGGGAGATATTGTTGAAAACAGAACATTCGTCTTCCTCACAGTTAATCAACAGTGATACAACCTTACATTTCCTAACAACTAAAGATTTCCTAATCATTTTTTAAATGCAACGATCAAAACTATGAAGTCATTATTTGCTCTAGTTCACTGTTTTTATTTACATAACCACCTTTCTCCTAGACAAGCAACATTAAGCAAAACATAAGGCAAAGATGACTTGCTGGTGACCATCCTATTCAACTTTCTTTTGTGGAGGGTCTTCTCAGTAGTAGCCAGTTACCACATGGAGCTTCTTCTCAGTTTCAGAGAAATTTTCCTTGTATTAAAAACAGCAAGAAAGTGCTACACTTGATGGTAGTTACTGTCAAATAGTTCAATCAACCTTACAGAATTTTTGTAATAAAGTATGTAAGTTATTTAATCAACACAAAACTCTTAAAAAAACAAAACAAAACAAAAAACCCCCCAAGTACTAGCTAACTTCTGGTGCCATGAGATATAACAGCACCACCGATTTTTATATTTTAGTGGTAAAAATGTAATCCAGTTTTAGCACCCATCTACAAGAATTAGATGAAAATATATGATTTGGCTTACTGGAAGGTAACAGTCTTAATGACCCCTCAGTGAGGAAATCTGTTCCTTCTGCTGCATGCAGGCTCAAAGAAAAGAATAACAGTATTAATGGGGGAAAATAGGATGGACTTTTAGTTAAGGCTTTTCCGTACTTGAAATACTTAAGGATGGATCACATTTAAAATGGTGAACATGGCTTTGCAGCCTTAAATAGAGAACAAAGGAAAATCAGAAAAATCAATGCTAGAAATCAACTCCCATCTTTTTAACCAAAACCCTGTCTCAACACTCCATTTCAAAAATGAAGTGAAGCATTCTAAGAAAGTGACAAATTTTTACATAAAAACACACCGAATTTTGTTTAACTCTATCAGTTATTAGACATGGTATATATAAGCAAGGAAAATAAGGTGCACCTTTACATTATATAAAATAATGAACCCAGAAATCACTTTTTAAAATTGGCAGTACAGACTGCAATATAAAAAATACTTGATATAGCAAAGTTAGATAGAAATAAAAATTTCAGTTGAAAAATTACAATATTTCAGTACAGCAGAGGGACAAATAACCTTTTATTAAAGCTACCAGATTTGGAGACTCTTGTACATGTTGATTTTGGAGAAAGGAAAGTCATTCTTCTAGAAGGCACTACCTGGTTTAAATGTGCTAGCAGCTTCATAAAGAAAACATGGGGAAAGTACAGTCAAGAAGCCTGCCTGGTTCTCATGTGAGATTCCTTACTCTCTGCATCGCAGACTGCAAATTATTGCTGAGGAACTGTATTACCCATGTGCATTTCCACGTCATCTGCAGTGTGCTCAGTCCACAGTGTCACAGATCTCCTTCACTTTCTGGTTAAAGTCTTCTGGTTGATCTGCATACACATAATGCCCTGCTCCGAGAATGGCCTAGGAAAGGAAAAGCAGTCAGATGGTCAGTGAGTAAAAGCATTTAATAAAACACAATGACACACACAAAGACACTTAGCAATGAAAGTGAGAACAGCTATATATAAAACATAAAAGAAAAAGCAATACTGATCTGTAGTAACTATTATATACTTCATTAAATAAAGGATCTGAGAATAAAGAGAAAATCCATTTTCATATGCAAAAATAACATTCTAAATTGACCTCTAACAATAGGGCCAACAGAAACACTGAACAAAGTAAGCATGTGCTGCCTTGGGAGGTGGTCGCAGTGCTATTGGACCTGTCTGTCCCTCTTTCAGTCTCTCCCACTGCGGAGATGCTGTGGCTCTAGGACAGACAAGGGCCTAAGAATGGGGATTCGCTGTCTGGACATGAAGATTTGTATGGGTCAAACCCTGCCCCCGTCACAAGTGACAGCAGGTCTCTGACCAAAGCTGCAGGTATAGCTTAGATGTGAAAGCACAGGGATGACCTGAAATCTCACTGAAAGCAAAGATACTAGAACAGACTTCGCCTACAACTATAAGCCAAAAATAAACCACACACTTACTATAGTCTTCACATATGAATGTGGTCGTAATGACTGGATGCTGGTGCCAGAATTGCCATCTATGCAGGATCGGGCGCCATAGATGACCGAAACTGGAATGTCAGGGTGCATTTTACCAATTCGCTGCAGCATTGGTCTTTTTGCCCATCCATAAGGGACAGTCATATTTCTGAACGCAGTCTCACCACTGCGTTCAGAGGGAGAAAGGGAGAAAATCATATGTATGATTCTGGGGGATAAGTATGTATCACACTCCCACCTCTACCAAAACAGACTCATATTTAGCTTCTCCTCCTTTTAAGAAAAACCGCAGCTTACATAGAAAATAATTTACTAGGAAATGTAAGGAAGAAACCCCACAGAAGTTATATGCTTTTGTTAGATAAACAAGGATGCTTTAAACTCTAAAAAAACTCTTAAAAAAAATGATCATCTTCCGAATCAAAACATGCAACCCTAAGTCCCTATCATAAAATCATCAAATTTCCTGTGGGGATAGCTGAAATACGTTTTTTCACTCTAACTTATTTACAAGGGAGCTTTTCCACATGTTCATCGCACCAGCATTTTACCTACAATGGCAAAACCAATACCAAGATAAGAACACATTCAGCTTAAGTATTCTTTGTGTATTGTTTATATTTAAAATTTTCTGCCTGTTATGATGTTTGCCGTCTTTAAAAACCTTTCCGGCTGGGGAGAGACAGCCTCCTGGAGCTAGCCAATTCGTAGAGACAGCAAAGGACTCAACTGGGACTGCCTTTATATGCAAACTAACCAATCCAGAGCTGCACCTCTTCTGTCTGGCTTGCACATCCCCGGAGGCAATGTTCCTCTGCCTTAATCAGCCCAGGGCCAGGTGCCAGACAACTAGAAACCACCCCTATATCTTAGTGCCCACTGAAATTATTCAACTAGCAAATCCTACACTGCCTACCCTGCGCTGCCTTGCCTCTCCTGCAGAACCCAGTAAAGGCTCCTGCCTGGACTTTCCCTCACTCCTGTCTTCTGCCACCTGACCAAAATCTGGTGCATCCCCCCGACCCTTCAAGGCATTCAGTGACCCCCTCTCTAGGACCTGTGAGTATACTAAACTTTGTTTTCTTGAGCCTGTCCTTGAGCCTGTCCTTTGTTTTCTTGAGCCTTCTCTCATGGCCACAGCTGACTGACCGTCACATAAAATACAGAACATTTGGCAAACTCCTAGGACAGATCCATTCTGCCATCATTTCTCTTCTTTCCTCGTACTAGGTGTGCTTCTGAACGGCCGTTTATGAATTCAAGTTCCACCACAAAAAGGCAACAAACTAGGATTACACAGGCACACGTAATCATGGAATGTGAGTAGGTGAAGAACAAACCACTAAGACCATGCAGGAAAACAGATGATGTCCCTGGAACAGGCCACTAAAAATTGTTGAAACAAGTCAATGAAGTGTGTAGACCTAAACCATCAGACCCAACTGCCTGGTGAGTCACAAAACATCAAACCCTTGGGGGACCCCCAAACCTCTCCAGCCTCCCTCACCTTTGGCAGAGAACCTCTAACATACTTTATTAAAAAGACTGAGGCTACAGCTATACCTCAAGTGCTCTCAAGGCCTCAATTTTTTTAATAAAGTAGGTGTACATATTCTCTGACAGAAGTGAGAGAGGAACAACAACAAAAAAAGTGAAGGAGGCTGTCTCTGCATCTCACCTCTCAGCCTTTCACCCAAGTTTCAGTCTTAGAAAGGATGAGGTACCACTTTTATATTTTAAAGTATGGTCTATGGCTAGAATCATCTGAAGCATTTGTTAAAGATGCAGCCCAGAACTGCTGAATTAGAGTCTTAGAGACAGAGTTCAGGTACCACTTTCTTTTTTTTTTTTTAATATTCAATGGTCTTCACTACAATTATTATTTTTTTTACATCTTTATTGGAGTATAATTGCTTTACAATGTTGTCTTAATTTCTGCTGTACAACAAAGTGAATCAGCTATATGCATACATATATCCCCATATCCCCTCCTTCCTGTGTCTCCCTCCCACCCTCCCTATCCCACCTCTCTAGGTGGTCACAAAGCACCGAGCTGATCTCCCTGTGCTATGCAGCTGCTTCCCACTAGCTATCTATTTTACATTGGGTAGTGTATATAAGTCAACGCTACTCTCACTTCGTCCCAGCTTACCCCTCCCCCCCCCCGTGTCCTCAAGTCCATTCTCTATGTCTGTGTCTTTATTCCTTTATTCCTGCCCCTAGGTTCATCAGAACCATTTTTTTTAGATTCCATATATATGTGTTAGCATACAGTATTTGTTTTTCTCTTTCTGACTTACTTCACTCTGTATGACAGACTCTAGGTCCATCCACCTCACTACAAATAACTCAATTTCATTTCTTTTTATGGCTGACATAATATTCCACTGTATATATGTGCCACATCTTCTTTATCCATTCATCTGTCGATGGACACTTAGGTTGCTTCCATGTCCCGGCTATTATAAATAGTGCTGCAGTGAACATTGTGGTACATGTCTCTTTTTGAATTATGGTTTTCTCAGGGTATATGTCCAGTAGTGAGATTGCTGGGTCATATGGTAGTTCTATTTTTGGTTTTTTAAGGAACCTCCATACTGTTCTCCAAAGTGGCTGTATCAATTTACATTCCCACCAACAGTGCAAGAGGGTTCCCTTTTCTCCACACCCTCTCCAGTATTTATTGTTTGTAGATTTTTTGATGATGGCCATTCTGACTGTTGTGAGGTGATACCCTCAGTGTAGTTTTGATTTGCATTTCTCTAATGATTAGTGATGTTGAGCATCCTTTCATGTGTTTGTGGGCAACCTGTATATCTTCTTTGGAGAAATGTCTATTTAGGTCTTCTGCCCAGTTTTGGATTGGGTTGTTTTTTCTGATATTGAGCTGCATGAGCTTCTTGTATATTTTGGAGATTACTCCTGTGTCCATTGATTCGTTTGCAAATATTTTCTCCCATTCTGAGGGTTGCCTTTTCATCTTGTTTATGGTTTCCTTTGCTGAGGCACCACATTTTTGACAAACTCCTCTAATAATTCTGGTACAGAACCCAGCACAAGAACTGGAGCTCTCATCATCATACTCCATTCTTGATCCTCTCCCTAATGACTGTAGGCTCTGTCTTCCAGGATCCTCCCAGCTCGTCAAGACTTTCAGGCTCTGTTTTCTCTACCGGTGCCTTGTACACAACAAGTAATTTAATTTAAAAAAAGTAATTTAAAAAAAAAAGAAAAAGAAATACCTTTGCTTGGCCCTCTTGCTCCCTCTACTATGCTCTCTCTCATAATCACTGTCAAAATTCACGCAGACTCCCCTTCCCCTCGACCCTCACTTACTCCTCACCGCTGCAGCAGTGTTTCTCATGCTGACACACAGACTTGAAGAAGTGCTGAGTAAAAGAAGGGTGCCATCAGCAAATGAACTTGAAAATGCTGCCTAGTATCTCCCACGCACCTGGGAGATTCAAAACCCTTCGGCTTGGGCTTTCCTGGTGGCACAGTGGTTAAGAATCCGCCTGCCAATGCAGGGGACACGGGTTCTAGCCCTGGTCTGGGAAGATCCCACATGCCACGGAGCAACTAAGCCCGTGTGCCACAACTACTGAGCCTGCGCTCTAGAGCCCACAAGCTACAGCTACTGAAGCCCGCGAGCCTAGAGCCCGTGCTCCACAACAAGAGAGGCTGCCGCAATGAGAGGCCCACGCACCACAACGAGGAGTAGCCCCCGCTCGCAACTAGAGAAAGCCCGCATGCAGCAATGAAGACCCAACACAACTGAAAATAAAAAACAAACCAACAACAACAAAAAACCTTTGGCTTAAAAAACGGTTCTAAGAAGATCCATGGTACAGAAAACCATTCTTGTTTAACACAGAACTCCTTTTTTGTAGAACATTCATACTCATTTGGGAATGCTGCTTTATTTGAAATTCTTCTTTCTCTCTCAACTCTGACCACCTTAACAAGATGCCCAAGACCAAGACTTCCCTCAACTATCCACAGGCACCTTAGGGGAAGAAAGTATGTCTGGCTTTTGTTTTTGCTTTTGTTTTTGTTTTTGTTTTGCGGTACGCGGGCCTCTCACTGTTGTGGCCTCTCCCGTTGCGGAGCCCAGGCTCCGGACACGCAGGCTCCGTGGCACGTGGGATCTTCCCCAACCGGGGCACGAACCCGTGTTCCCTGCATCGGCAGGCACATTCTCAACCACTGTGCCCTGTCTGGTTTTTAATCTCTCATCAGAATCCAGTACAATGTTTTACATAGTAGGTGCTCCATGAATAGATGAGAAAATTAAGAAGTGTTAGTCATTTAACTACTTGTCCTTTTAAATTTAGTCATTTACATACTGATAAAAATCTCCTGGACTATTCATATATTTTCAAAAAATAAAAGTCTAAAACACAAACACAGCAAATTTAGATAAACCTTACCTCGGAGTCTGGACATTACAGTGGTAAATGTATTCTGTCACAGTATCATCTGCAAACATTGAAGAATACTTCCGTTTGAAATCAGGCCTTAAACGCTGTACTAGACTTAAACCTATTTAATAGAAAACAAACATTTTAAATTATATGTATGTTTTAAATTAGAATTTAATTTATATACAAATATAGAAGAGTTTAGTGTTTGCTTCTATAATGAGCACTACATGCTACATTACACATGTATTCAAATATGTATTTTAAGTGGAAAAAAGCACAGATCCTAGAAACTGCTCTCCTCAAGTTCCCTAAGGAAAGATTAAAATAAGAATAAAAGTCTGTCATATGTTGACTTACTAATATGCTTTAGGAGCTCAAGAACAGTTGCCTAAGACTTGTTTTTGTAGGAAAATAAATTGTATTAAACAAGGGAGGTGAATAGGACAGATCATACATAAAATTAACTTAATAATTTGTATTTCTTCCACAATTACAACACATTAGCATCTATATGAAGTGAATTGGTATATAAATATTTCTTGGGAAAATTAATTCAGAGTTTCTGCTTGGGACACTAGCAGAAGTCTCCGCTAAGTCCATCCACAGTGGCTATCACGGTCCCACCCCTGAGGTGAGAGGCAGGGGCAAGGCCCCCAAAGCAAAGAGGATGAAGAGCAGGAACTTTTGTCTGGTTACTGTTTTCCCTCGGGGACCCAGGGACTGGCCGGTTTCCCTCTCTGCTTTCACTGCCCAATACTCTAGCAAGATCTTACTTCTTCACTGGCCCTGCCTTCCCATCTCTGAAGGAATTACACAGCTCCACCAAGAATTCTCATGATGCAGTGGACATTCTGCATCACCCTCACCACCATGTGCAAACAACAATGGGAGGCAGAGGACATGGCTTTAAAGGGCCCCTCCTAGGCTTCCTCCCTCCCCCATCATTATCTCCTAACTTCTTTTTATGCTTTACTTTTCCCATAATTGCTACCTGTGTAACTGTGATCAAGCAAAATCCACTTACATGTCAGGACTATAAAGCTCTTAAGCAGCTCATCAAAGGAGGACCAGACACCTAAGAAGGCGTGGCTCTATTTAGGGGGGGCGGTGAAAAGAGGCTACCTACACGAGTACTGAGGGCATGTAGTGTGGTCACCAATTCAGCCCCTGTGCCCTCTTCTCATTGCTGCAGTCCCGCTGCTCTCCCAAAGGGATGGCACTCAGGCAAGGGCAGGGGCACGCCTGGACAGGGGGCAGCAGAATCTACAGTCACCTATGCGGCAGGTATTGCCTCACCCTCACCCACCCGCCACACCGCTATTCTTTTCTCTTGCTAAGAGAACCTGACTTTTGTGTACCATTTAGGCAGCAACGTTCCCAGGAAAGCAGGCCCCTCGCTCCAGCCCCTGGGAACAAATGACGATTGATCAGTCATAGAAATTTCTTCTTCTTTGCTAATGGAAGAACTAGGGGTGGGCAGAGACATAAGGAGAAGTCTGCTGGGGCTCCCAGGGAAGACGTCCTTCCCTGACAAAGAGCATCATGCTTTCCTTTCTTCTTGTTCGGAGAGCCTGTAAGATCATGCTTCCTGTCCTAGCAACCACTGAGGTAAAAGGTCAAGAGAATCACATACACAGACCCAAACCCTAACATCAAGGAGCTAGCTTTGGGAACAAATGCTAAAACCACCTGCTTCCAGACTGCTTGTTAAGGAAATAATAAAAGGCCTTCTGGTTTAAACCGCTGAGGTCTTCAGTCCCTTTCAGCCAAAAGCCCTCTTAACTGACACAAGCTGTAAGAGGGAAAGGCAGAGGTCCAGACCATCACCATCTGTGACAACGAGGGAAGGAAATTCCCTTGGCTGTGAGGCTGAGACAGAAGATCTGAGGGTCAAATAACTTAAATCAGAGACTAAACTCAAAATATGACCAGAAACACAAATCAGGAGTCCCCCAAATCTTTGTGAGAAAGGATGACTTTTATCTTCTTAACACTCTGACATTACAGGGCAAGAAAGGAATCTGAGTAATGATACCTGTTATCCCACGTTTATCGGTCAGGTCAGGCTTTGTGACCTGTCAGCTGGACATCACTAACTGGCCAAAGGCTCAACAGGTCACTGGGGCTAGCAGATAAACTCCCATGCCTGGGGCTAGTAGGTAAACTTCCCCAAGACACTACTTGCTTGGCTTTTTTCAGAATGTTCAAGGTCACCTAACCTCATCCTTAGCATTTCCCACCTCTTCTGCTTGCTAATTATCTGTAATGTTTACAATATAAAGACCCTTTTTAAAAAAAATAAATTTATTTATTTTATTTTTGGCTGCGTTGGGTCTTCATTGCTGCGCACGAGCTTCTCTCTAGTTGCGGTGAGTGGGGGCTACTCTTCATTGTGGTGTGTGGGCTTCTCACTGTGGCGGCTTCTCTTGTTGCGGAGCACGGGCTCTAGGCGCACAGGCTTCAGTAGTTGTGGCACGCAGGTTCAGCAGTTGTGGCTCATGGGCTCTGGAGCGCAGCCTCCGTAGTTGTGGAGCACAGGCTCAGTTGCTGTGGCATGTGGGATCTTTCTGGACCAGGGCTCGAACCTGTGTGCCCTGCATTGGCAGGCATATTCTTAACCACTGCGCCACCAGGGAAGCCCTGAAGACTCCTTTTTAAGGAGAGGAGCCTGGTTTCATTCACCTTTACGCATGGACTGGTACTTTTTAGAGGAGGAGGAGAAAAAGTAAGGTTCAGTTTTTTTGTTTGTTTTTAAGATTTTAACTAACAATGGTGATCAGCAAATACTCCTCTATTGCTATGTATAAACATTTTGCTTTCCTAGGATACATATACAAGCAAGCACTCACCAAAGGGTCCTGCAATCCTGAGGCTGGCTAAAGGGTTAAAGGGAGTCAATGCTGCTCCCAGGGCTCTGATCCAAATTGGAATTGGTCTCTCTTCATCAGCAAGGTGTGGTCGCTCAGGAAAACCCCAAGGCTCCACTAAAATGAGATGACTAACCCTGCATGGGAAAGAACAGACTTCAGATCATTTGGAAAATTCACCCTAGGACTATAAAGAAATTACACGATTTATAAATAAAAATAGAATGAACTTCCTTCGAAAACCTTGCATTAAAGAAAAAACTAATGACTGAACAGGTTACATCATGCTCTTATTATGCATGAATTGATGAGATTTGGTAGGATTTGAGAGTTGTTATGGTAGAAAGAGGGCTTCATTTTTAATCTTTCTATATGTGGAAAGTAACGGATGTGTGAAAGGGTATATGATAATTGTGGTTATTCTTGAGAAACAAGAAAAGACAGCATTTGTTGTTGTTTAAGCTACACTCTGGCAGATGATATAGATCACTGACCATTCAGAAAAATCCAATGGTTCCACGTATCTCATGGTTGACACTGCAGAAATGACTGGAGATTAATATTACACTCATAAAATGGCTTCGGACACCAACAATAGTTATCTCCTATGAACCAAATCATTCTAAAAATTTATGAGGCATTAGCACTTTAGGTGGATTCAAAAGGACTTTGAATGAACGTTTGACAAACATGAAGATGATGTAACAATATGGGCTGAAATTATACCCTTAGTTTGGGATTTCAGTTTGGTGAACAGGAACACATTTACCCTATGCATAACATCATGATATACTGGCATTAGATTCTGTTCCTAATCCTTTCCTAATTTTCTTCTTTACTTCAAAGAGACAGAAAAGCTTCATTCCAAACTCATATAAAAATTGTTTCATGTCACTAATAGTTTTAATTTTTCCATCTTAGGAAGCATCTTTCTGATGAGGGAAAACCAGAACCATGTCCTTGTGATTGTATCACGGTATAACACATCATAAAGATCTTCAACAAAACATAAATGTCCTGACGCAAAACGATATTCAACTGTAGCCAAAACAGTCAACAAATGGCAGCAAAAATCTCCCAAGGGTGAACCGACACTGATTCTGTGTCGGTCATAATCGAAATAGAAAGGTAAAAAAAACAGAACATGGGAACAGACAGCTATTATTTTCCCAATATAAGAAGTTTTCTTATTTTTGTCAGTACAGATAAGGATGAGTTAGTAATGAATCCTTTGCTCTGACTGCATTTTCTCAAACAGAAAGCTTCAGAGCACAGACCCAGAGCATAGAGCTCCAAGGACCCTTGGAGAATACTCAGCCCAATCTTTCATCTCATCAGATGAGAAGAAAGCTGAGATGTACTATGTGACTCACTCCAGAACCTCAAGCTAGTCAATGCAAAACTAGGGCTCTGATCCTTATTTCCCAACCCCAGTGTACTAACAGATGCCAACAAGCCATCGGGCAGAAGGCTCTCTTTCCTAAGAATAGGCCAAGCAACATAAGCTAAACAGATTAGTAAAGGTAGGGCTTAACTCTTACCAACTCTAGGCCAGTCCTAACACTATACTCTAAATCTCATAGCATCTAGAAGATCTGTAGAATGTGACTATGAATCTGTGTGAAGGTATGTCAAATGTGAGATTTCCATATACTTACAGTAACATCACTGCTTAAAAGTTTTATGAGACTATTTTCTAATAGTGTATGGAAATGGCGGTGAAAGTGAATTTTTTTTTTAAAAAGTTATCTCTCATATTCTGACTGCCTCCTAAATTCCTATGACAGCCCACAGTGAGATTTGAGGGTTGGGGAGGGGGACATATGCCAGAGGTATGAGTGGAATTAATGAAACAGCCACCTAGTTGAAAGCAGCAAAGCTTCATTTCGGGGAAATAGCTGGTATTATTCACTACTGACTTACCTAAAGAGAAAAACGAACTCTTTATTAAAACATATTCTACAGGAAAAGATGATTAAATTTTCTTACAAACTTGTTATAGGATTTTGCCCAGTCTGCTCTGAGCTCTTACTGACCTGCTAACCCAAGAAGGGGCAGGACAAAGGAAACTTGAGGGAGGAAAGTCTCACCTATCTCTAGTTAACTGATGGTATTGTTTTTGCCTTAGTTTTGGCTTGCCTTGTTTAGTATGGATCTATGAGATTTTAACAGGTTACACAGAGTATATATACAGGAGCAGATAACATTTTTTTCTTTTTGAAATGGAGTAAATTGCCCCAACTGTTGTTTGATCCTATGCCTTCAGCCTAGCACATGGTAGATGCTCAGTAAATATTTGGAATATTGTGCTTTTCCAGTTTCCTTTTGATCCTTATCTATAATGATGTACAAATTTTATAAAGTATAACCAGAGTAAGCATAGGAGTTAGTCCAGTCTGAATTTTTCTAGTCCCCTGGATGACATTAGAACACCACTGTTATTTCTCATATTAATCTTGCAGGTCATTAGTGGGTAGTAAAATCCACTTACAGAGTCAGAGCCAGTCTGTTTTTTAATAAAATTGTATAATTTGGAATAGAAAAATGTATCATATAACAAAACTTTTGTTTCAGACACACATATAATCATTACTGAGGGTTGCAGTCAAAAAAGTTGGAAAACAATTTTTTAAAAGCTCTGCAACAACGTCTAAACTGTAGTTATATATCATCTGCCTCCACTTGTAAAAAACCTCAGAAATTAACTGTCGCTTATTTTTGGTTGTAAGGATTTTAAATGAGAGACCATGCAAAGCACTTAGGATGGCGGCTCTCAAATAACAAATACCCAGTAAATGCTAGCTAGTTATAGTAGCAAATACAGGAAGATTACTAGAGAATAATTCATTCTAGAAGCATGGGAAGACAGTGGCTGGGACCATGTAAGGAATGAGTAATTTAACTTTTTTTGTTCTTCAGAAAAGCTTTATCACAGGCTTTGGCTCACACTCCTTATAATCCTGCACCAGACCAAGTTCCCAGGCTATCTTCTCACCTGCTTCTCTAGTAAGAAGATTATCTCCTCATTTGCTAGGCGCTATTTAGTTTTAATGTATATCCAAACTCATATACTAATCCAGACTCGACCCTCTAATATCCCATAGAGGACAGCCTGATGGGATTGTTAGTTCACATCTAGGCTTAAGGAACGGGTCTAGCCAGACAGCATGTGAGTCATCCTATCAGACATCTTTATCAAGAATCAGAGGCTAGGGACCTCCCTGGTGATGCAGTGGTTAAGAATCCACCTGCCAATGCAGGGGACACAGGTTCAAGCCCTGGAAGCCCGGGAAGATTCCACATGCCACGGAGCAACTGAGCCTGTGCACCACAACTACTGAGTCTGCACTCTAGAGCCCGCGAGCCCCAACTACTGAGCCCTCATGCCACAACTACTGAAGCCCAAGTGCCTAGAGCCCGTGCTCCACAACAAGAGAAGCCACTGCAATGAGAAGCCCGCGCACCACAATGAAGAGTAGCCCCCACTCTCCGCAACTAGAGAAAGCCTGCGCACAGCAATGAAGACCCCCTCCCCTAAAAAAAAGAAAGAGAAAAAAAAAAAGAATCAGAGGCTAATGCAAACTACAGGAAAAACAAAGAACCAGCAAAGCAGGAACACAAGAAGAGCTCATCAGTATAGAAACATAATGACGCATTCTTCTCCAGGTTAGTCATCACAGTAGGTCTTGAGTTTGAAGATGGTGAGCAGATTACAGCCTACAGGGCAAAGAGGTAGGTAACACCTGCTCCAACATTCTGGGACAGCTGAGTCTAAATGCTAACAAGTCTATGGAAACCTGACTTTCACAAGACTTAAAGTCAGCTACCAGCCAGAAATAATACAACAGGAATGACCAGACCCAGAACCAAAATGTACAAAGGAGTTTACAGGACCTACTAAGGAACAAGGAAAAGGACCAGAAAGAACTCGAGTCAGTGCACAGATGAGGCATTCTCAAAAAGAAGTTAGCCCCAGATAGTTCCCATTGGTTCCAAGCCACTGAGGGGAGGATGGGGCACAGAACAATAAACTTAAATACCTCTAACTTCGAGTCAAGTAGAACAGTCTTTCTTCTCAAGACAGGCTGATAAGAAATGCTCAGCCCAGCTCCACATAGTCTGGACACAGGAGACAGAGCCAGGCAAGGTCAAAAGCAAGATGATTTGAAAACCTTTTAGTGGAGAAGACCAGTTGTAACCTATACTCTTGTGACTTGGAATGGATCTCTTTGCTAAACACTTTCTAAGTTAATAAAAGTTTTCATAGTGTCCTTTTCCTTAGTTTATAACAAATACCTATAAAATACAGATAGTCTCTGTATGGGATCCTGAACAGCAGGGGCCAGAATGAAAAGGAAAATGAAAAGGAAACACTGAGTACACAGATGAAAGAAAGGAGACGGTATCTTTGGCTATTGTTGCTGGTTTCCTCTATTCCCATTGTTCCCCCCTTAAGGTGATCAGACACTGCTTGATGAAGAAGATTTTACAGAGTGGCAGCCCAAGACACCTCACACAGTGGTCCTGTTTAATTAATGCAGCATATTAATCTACAAGTAAAATTACAGAAAACATCTCTAATTATCACACATCACGGTAAGAGAACGGGGATGAACTAAGGTCATTTTAGCGGAAGGAACGTGAGGTTTGTGCCTCCATTTGGAGTTATCCATTAATCAGTTCATAACTTCTCTGCCGACCAACCACACAGCCTTTCCAGAATGGCCCAGATGTCCCCCTAGAACAGGGCCTTTGCAATTTTTGTCCCTACTACCTAGAATGCTCTCCTGCTACATCCCTTTGAGACCTCCGCCTCAGCTCGAATTACACTTCTTTAGGATACCATAATGGACCTGAGACTGGGTCAGATATTCATCAAGATTTCTCACAGCTGTCATGCTACTCATGTGGTTATTTGTGTCTTTTCCCCCAATGCACTGTAAGCCTTACAAGCACACAAAGTCACTCAACATTATTTTAACAGAACCAACCTGTTTATTTCAATGAAGGACTCATCCAGGTACTTTTACATAAAGAATCACAATTGCTGAATACTCAGTTTTTAATCAATATCAAGAATCTGGGGAAAATATGGGATCACTGCCACAAGTTAGGCTATAGAACAACTTTTATGGACAGAGGCACTCTGCTGCTCATAGAGATGAAGCACACAGGTTGACCTAATGTACCAAAAATTGGAAAAAATTAGTTTTTATTTATTTTCTATTATTAGAATCATTCCTAAACAAGTACATTAAACTAGGCATTTTCACACTTCTCCTCAAACTGTCCTATAAAAATAAACAAAGAATGAAAGAATGGGGCTGCCCATAAAAGATTAAGGGCAGAAATAGGTATGGATTGGGACATAAGTCCCAACAAGTAAAAAAAAGTGTTGTCTTTGTGGTTTTTTCCTCCATGCATAGGAACAATAGAAATTAAAGAGCTGTGGTTTTACTTAGGAGAAAAAAAAAGTACAGATTATATCTATCATACCTGAGGAGGCAAAGAAAAAAGTCATATTCTCAAAGTCCACTTGAGAAAAAAGAGAGAAAGAGAGATAAGAAAAGAAGCATAGTGAGTGAAGGAAATTAACTGAACCTCATCTGGTCTCTATTAGACCATTTTTTCCCCTCCTCTCACCCCACCCCACCAAAATCTTTCTGAAACTCAAAGATTTAATCTCATGACAGCATAATAAAAATGGTCCTTGTAGGGGAGGCTCTGCATGTGTAGGAACAAGGATTACATGGGAAATCTCTGTACCTCCCTCTCAAACAGCTCTAAAAAAAGTTTTTTAAAAAGGTACCTGGATCAAGTTAAAGTTGGATAAGTGACATTTAGAGTAGGTAGTTACTTACAGTATACAACAGACCACTCCGCTGCACCAGAGAAAATATGTGTATGCCACCAAGCAGCTTTTCTGGCTCAGGTAAAACCTCTCAGATCACACAGATGGCGACCCTGACAACCACCCAACTGCTTAGTAGGAGTGCAACTTGAAGAAACAGCTAATGCTAAATCTCACTCACTATGAGGCTTGCTATAATTATGAACACTTACACTGGTAACAGTCAATTGTGTTTAACTACATTTGGATCTGTGAGTCTGCTGAACTGTTCTATTAACCATAACATCTGATCTTCTATGGAAATCTAGATGAATTTGCTTAGTCAGGATCAAGCAGAAAAAGTTTCTGTAAGGTAAGAAATTAACACAAATGGGGACCATTACGGAGCAGTGAGGACGTCTGCAGCAAAGGAAATGATGTCTCTATAAGAACAGAGACATTCTTATTTATTGATCTCTTTCTTCTCCAGTAAAAGAGAAGTGCTCCAAGGAAAGCCATCCCGAAAAGCAACATAGGAAAAAAGCTAGGGGGAAGGAGAACCCTAGAGGTTAACTGCCACCTTCCTATACTGTGTGCTACACTGTGGTATCATCTGGTCTATACTTACTAATCATACAAAATATGATTTTGTGACCTCCCCCCAGATTAGCAACATAAATAATAGGAAATAGCATAAGAAAATAAGGTAAAGAAAGGAAGAGAGGGCTTCCCTGGTGGCGCAGTGGTTGAGAGTCCGCCTGCCGAAGCAGAGGACACGGGTTCATGCCCCGGTCTGGGAAGATCCCACATGCCGCGGAGCGGCTGGGCCCATGAGCCATGGCCGCTGAGCCTGCGCGTCCGGAGCCTGTGCCACAGCAGTGAGAGGCCCGCATACCGCAAAAAAAAAAAAAAAAAAAAAAAAGAAATAAAGGAAGAGTTTTTAAAAAGATTCTGAAGTAAACACTCATTAATTCAATGACTCAGAAAAAAATTCTATGGCAATAAAGGTTAGGGCACAGTATAATAATTAAAAAAAAGCCAGAAGATATTCTATGCAGGTGTATTTTCTGTAGCTTAGAGATGTGGAAACTAAAATTTAGAGATTAAGTGATTTGCTCTAAGCCATAAAGACAGCACTAGCACCTACGTCTTCTAATTTCTAACCTCTGGTTTTCTATTGCAGCTTACTAAAACCTGGAAAAGGTTAGGAAAAGCCTGCTGGATCCATAGGTCTAATGATAATAATAACTGTAAACAATAACAACAGTTTTTACTCGTGGCTTAAATTGTGTACATTCTAACAAATAGAAAGTCCTTTCACAAGCCTCCTACCAATGTGTAGCATATGTAACAGGAAAACCTGACAACACTATTTCTGCTACTAAATTGGCCATCAGTTGTGGCTATTCAGTCTACAGGGTCCTTTAAGACAATGTCTGTCTTATAAGGTTCAGACACCAACAACCACCAAAGAGGGGAACTGGAAACCAGCGCTTGGGTGCCTCTCTTTTGTCACCATCCCTTACCTTGATGGGTACTTCAGTGAGTAGGCAGCACCCAGGAACCCACCCAGGTTGTGTCCAAGCAAAATCATTTTGTCCAATCCTAATGCACATCTCCACTCTTCAATGGATTCCACAAACTGATTCTCTACTTCTTCTGCATCACTGTCAAATCTGGGTCGGCTACTTCGTCCAAAGCCCAGCAGGTCAAAAGCATAGACAGGTCTATTGGTGCAAAGATCTCCAAAATTCAGTGCCCAGAGTCCAAGACCTCCTCCAAAACCATGGAGGAGGACAAGTGGAGTCTTATTTGAAATATTATGAGAAAGCTTCAGTGTCCATATTTTATTTCCATTAGATATACGAACAGGTCCTTTTTTGTATGTGCAGGGGACACCTAATGGAAACATAAAAGAGAAATTCTGCTTAGTGTCACTACTTCTGAGAAGGGGAGTATTCTCAGAGCAATCAGAAATTAATAATTTAGAAACCATATGGTATTCATTTGTATGAGTTTAGCCTTTATTATATCAGCCCTAAAAAAAAAGTGCACATTTTATTGAAGCAATTCTTTTTTTCTTTAATTTTATTTATTTATTTGTTTGTTTACTTCTTCATTGTGGTGCACAGGCTTCTCATTGCAGTGGCTTCTCTTGCTGCAGAGCACGGGCTCTAGGTGAGCGGGCTTCAGTAGTTGTGGCATGCAGGCTCAGTAGTTGTGGCATGCAGGCTCAGTAGTTGTGGCTTGCAGGCTCTAGGGTGCAGGCTCAGTAGTTGTGGTGCACACACTTAGTTGCTCCGCAGCACATGGGAGCTTCCCGGACCAGGACTCAAACCCATGTCCCCTGCACTGGCAGGCGGATTCTGAACCACTGCACCACCAGGGAAGTCCCAAAGCAAGTATTTCTTAATTACCATATTTTACATCTTGGTGGTAAGATCTATCTCAGACAAGTCTCAAGCAACTGTGGCCTAGGTTTTCTGGCAAGTCATGTCAGCTCTTTGGACTTCTTTCCATATCTATCAGTTGAGGGTACTGGAGTGGAACTTAGTGGCTGCTGAATCCATTATTTTAAAGTCTCTAGCTTTACAGACAATAGAATACTACCTTGTATGTGTAGAACACTTGAAGATTAAGCATTGAACGTTGAACTCAGACTCAAAAGAAACATTTTTCCCTAAAACATCATCATGAATTTAGGGAAGAATTAACATGTATTAAACACATAACTGAAATCTTAAGTCATCATAATGTTTAGTAGAAAAAGATGGCAGGAACTCCTCAGCATGAGGTGCCAGGTAGTCTGAGTTCGTATTCAACAATCTCTCTAGAGAAAGCAAATAATCACAATTTTGTAGATAAAAAATCTTTCTTGCCCTCAATGCTACAGGACTAAATACTTTAAATCTCCCCCAAAACTGACTAAAGATGAAACTTATTTGAAATTCTTTTACATTAAATTATCAACTGAATAGCTACACTTAAGATATATCTTAATTATTTGTGCATATACATCTGCAGTGGACAAACACGGAGAACCGGGAGTTTCTGCCCTTTAACCAAATAATCTCCAGTTTTGTACCCACATAGTGGCAGAGGGGAAACCCAGCATTTGCTCAGAATATTAACAGAGCCCAGAGTGAGTGGAAATGACACCAGTTTAGAAAAGGAGGTGATCCGGTACTAGTGCCAAGCCAAACCACATTCTGAACATAGATGTCTGCACATTCCCATAAAAACGATCTGTGACCTCTATGAGAGAGCTCACCCCACTGTATTAGCTGCTTGCTTCTATGTCTGATATTAAAGCAGGGGCCAATTCTCACCCCTATTTGCATCCCTAGAACCCAGCAGTAGGAAATCAGTATGTCTGTTAAACACATGAATTGAGTATCTAGCACCCTTTTTTTTAATCTCTTGACAAGAATTTTTTCTTTTAGTAAATCACAATGACAACTTTGCCAGCTTTGTAGAGAACAAGATTACCCAACCATACAGAGCAGAAATCCATTTGCATGTTAAAAATCCATATAAGATGGCTAATTGTCCCCTTCTTTGGATATATCCAGTTATGGTCACTTACTCCTGAATCATTCAAATGCACAAACAAAATTCATTTGTGGCAGAGAGTATGAAAAACAGGTGTGGACAAGTATATGCACAAATATACATAATAATCATGTATGTGCACTGCACCACTTAAGCTCTTCCTCTAAACAAAATTTCACAGTAAACACCTTTACTTGAAAGTATACCCACAGATATCTGGGAACACTCTGACAGTGCAAGTGTGGGTAAATTTCAATGCTCACAAGAAACAAAAAAGATAAAGGTTTCCTTCCACACTACTATAAATGTAGACACAAAGAATCCTAGAATACTAGACTAAGGATCACCCCGCCCACTCTTATGGGCAAAAACTAGGAAGGTGAGAGAAGGAACTTGCCCAAGACGCTGTAACCCCTGGACTGCAGCCCTGGGCCTAGAACAGGTTACCTGGATGTAGTCCAGTATGTGTTCTACTAGACAAGGCTACTTGCTCTGCGATACCTACAGCCTGCTCTCAGAGCAGTCTGCGGACCTCTGGTGAGCCACAGATCCTTTCAGGAGGTCTCACGAGGTCAAAACTATTTTCATAACAATCTAAGACTTTATTTGCCTTTTTCACTCTCATTCTCTGATGGGTATACAGTGGAGTTTTCCAGAGGTCACATGATAAGTGACTACCAACAGTCTGAATGCAGAAGCAGATATGAGAATCCAGCTGCCTTACATTAAGCCAGATATTAAAGAGGTGTAAACTTGTAAACAATGTTACTCTTTTCACTACATTTGTTTAGAAAGCAGTTATTTTTAGAAAACATGTTATTTATTTTAACCTGCAATGGGTTTATTACTATTGTTTTAAAATAAATTAATGAGTTGACATATTTTGAATTATTCAGCTTTAATTTTTTTTTTTTTTTTTTTTGGCGGTATGCGGGCCTCTCACTGCTGCGGCCGCTCCCGTTGCAGAGCACAGGCTCCGGACGCGCAGGCCCAGCGGCCATGGCTCACAGGCCCAGCCGCTCCGCGGCATATGGGATCCTCCCTGACCGGGGCACAAACCTGTGTCCCCTGCATCAGTAGGCGGACTCCCAACCATTGCGCCACCAGGGAAGCCCTCAGTTTTAATTTTTAATACAGTAAATATTGATAGCTATAACCTCTAAACAAAGTTCCTTGGGGTACTTCCTAATTTAAGAGTATAAAAGGGACTCAAGACCAAAAAGTTTGAGAACCCTTGACTTCTTCACACATTTACGTACTTACTGATGACATGAAAAAGGAAAAAAAAGTTCTTTTGCCAACAACTAACACACAACAGAATCTGATCTTCAGTTTCAAGGCAACGCTTTATATTGGACCTATTTTAGTAAATGGCTCAGTTAACTTATAAGAAGAAAACCTTACATTTTAAAATTTTCTCTTCAGCTTCTTTAAGGTGTGATGTTGACGAAGGACACCATGTGGGAAGCCAACCAGTTAGCCATCCTGACCTGGAGCATCAAAAACAAAATACAAATAAGTGAGTTAATGCTCTTCTCAACTCCCAACTGTTACATAGGGAGAAGAAAAGCAGAATAGAAAGTATACTGTCCGTGTGATGAGGAAGCTATCTGTATGTGACAAATTCACCTAATAGGTACAAAGCATTGTGATAAAGTACTGGGATACAGATACCTTCAACCTGAGAACCTACAAGTAGATCTCCAAGTCCATCTTACCTTCATGGATAGTCAGATTCCACATAATCAAGCAGAGACTAAAAATGGGCAGAACAAGAAAAGACAAAAAAGGCATTCCACCACCCCACTGCAAGACAGTTTCTTATCAGGGTGGAAGTACAAAAAAGTTAAAGACCATGAGTACGATCATTTCAATGGCAGGTTCACAGCAAGTACAAAATATACCTACTGTGAGGGCTGAGAGAAGAGACATCTTATTAAAATATGAGATGTTTTTTAAAGTTTCAAATCTCATGGTTAAGTGTAGAACACACCCCTAATACAAATGCAGAGGATGGGCCCATGTCCAATCTACCTAGCATGAACGGTTAACTTTTAAAAGCTTTGGATTCCAGCAAACAGTAGATGATAAGAAGGCCCCAGGCATCTGGCAGAAGACAGCGGAAACAAAGAGAACAAGGAAGCAGGCCTTGCGCAAGAGGAGACAAAAGGCATGGGGAGGCTGGAACTGACACACTTTCCTCTTAGCCAACCAAGGAGAGGGTGAGCCTTCAACTCCTGGTCTAGCAGCAGACCCCAGGCATATCCTAACAATCTGAGATAATGCAGGGCATTAGCAGTCATCTGACAGTTAGCAAGCGCTCAGCATATGGCCAGTATCACTTAAAGTGAGAACTTTCTCATCAAAGAGAAAATGAATTAAAGAAGAAGAGAAGCCAACTACTGCAGAGTCCAGATGAGAGGTAAGAGCCAGAACGAAGGCTTTGGCAACAGGAATGGAGACAAGAAGATGAGGAATATTTAAAATTAAACAGGGGCCTTCCCTGGTGGCATAGTGGTTGAGAGTCCGCCTGCCAATGCAGGGGACACAGGTTCGTGCCCCAGTCCGGGAAGATCCCACATGCCGCGGAGTGGCTGGGCCCGTGAGCCATGGCCACTGAGCCTGCGCGTCCAGAGCCTGTGCTCCGCAACGGGAGAGGCCGCAGCAGTGAGAGGCCCGCGTACCGCAAAAAAAAAAAAAAAAAAAAAAAAGAATAGCTGTGAAAAGAGAAATGTGCTAAGTTCTAAATGCGCTGATACAGCATCTACCTTTTCTAAGCTTTGTAGGCTCATCCTACTGCATTTCCCTTCCCTGTAAAATTTCTCTGGGCATTATGTATAACAGGAGCTCAATAAATAATGTTTGCTGAATGATTAAGTCACTCACAAACCAAGGTACTCTCAGTCCAAGCTACACCCATTTCACAGATGTGAACACTGAGGTTCAGAAATGCAGGCCCAAGAGTATTCAGCTAGTAAGTGACATAAGCAGAGATGTGACCTGAATTCTGAGTGACTTCAAAACACTTTTTATCTCAGGTGACTACCTTCCTTAAAATGTCTGAGGAGTTGTCAGAATAAAATCACATTCCTTAAATCTGCACAGAAGATGCTTTACAATCCATCCACAGGTTACTTCGCCCCATCTTGTCTTTTCACATTGTACTTTTTTTTTTTTTGCGGTATGCGGGCCTCTCACTGTTGTGGCCTCTCCCATTGTGGAGCACAGGCTCCGGACGTGCAGGCTCAGCGGCCATGGCTCACGGGCCCAGCCACTCCGCGGCATGTGGGATCTTCCCGGACCGGGGCATGAACCGCGTCCCCTGCATTGGCAGGCGGACTCCCAACCACTGCGCCACCAGGAAAGCCCCACATTGTACTTTTTCAATACCTCATAACTCCTAAAATTTCATGTTATTTTATGCCTCTATGGCTTTTCCCTCTGCCCAGAATACCTTGCCTTTTCTGAGATACTGTCCCTGATCCTGATGCCAAGAGCACAGGTGATTAGTCAGTCCTCTGGCCCTTGTTACAGGTATAGTTACTATTGCTGTGGTTACTTGTCTATTTATCTGCCCTACTGCACTCTGAGCACAATGAATACTAAACCCACGTTAAAAGTCATTCGTATATTGCCAGCGCCAAACACACTAACCGGCTTGTGGCCACGTGAGTGCCTGGTAACTGTGTGTGTGAAATGAAGGCCTTGGTCAAATGAAATACAAGAAGCGGATGGAGGAAGGCAAATGAGGTTCATTTCTATAGGCAGAGAGCACTTACAGTTCCACTAGTTCTTTATTAGGTGACAGGATATGGGCAAGATGTGGGCCTGAAACCCCCCCAAAACAAAACAAACAAATGTCAACGCAAAAAGATCAGTCAAGAAAAGGGTAATCAATAGAATGAACAATTTAGGAAGGTGATGAAAAGCACTGTAACTCACATTTTTTCTCATATATATTTTTCCTTTTTATCTGCTAGTCAACTTTCTTCTTGTCTCTTTATCTTCAGATGTAAAAACTTCCTAGTAAGGTCCGTAAGTAAGCATGTATATATGTATGTATGTATGCATGTACACACAAACACAGGATTAAAGGACAGGACTATAAGCAGATGTATTTGGTCAGGTTTTCATGGCATGTGGGTTATACTATGGAGATATTATGTGAATAAAAGAATGTCAGGGTTCCAGTTCAAGATGGAAGATCCTGATCTCACCTCCTCCACACGCACACTGAAATCTACAGCTACACATTCAACAATTTCCTCTGACAATAACCTAAAAACTGGCAGAGCAAGGCCCTCCACATCACCCAAACCAGAGAGAAACCACATCGAAGCAGGTGGGAAAGGCTGAGACACGATCTCACGATCAACCCCACCCTGGTGCAGCGACCCACAGTCGGGAGGGAACTCAAAACCCAGAGCTTCTCTCTGAGGAGCAAAGGGCTCATAACCCACATTGGGCACCCCGATTTTTAAGACTGGCAGCTGAAAGATGAGCCCCCAAAATGTCTGGCTTTGAAGACCAATGGGGCTCAAGCCCATGAAACACATGGGGTGTGGCAAATCGAGGAATGGCTCTGAAAGGGCTTGTGTGCAGACTCACCTGCACCAGGGCCCAGCACAGAAGCAGCCTTTTGAAATCACCCAGGCTTTACGTGAAAGAGACTAATTTCCTAATTTTAAAGCAATGGCCGAAGCAGCAGGGGCCTGCTGGGATGCTCTCCAGGGATGGAGACTGGTGGACACCATCTTCCTGCTCCCCCTCTGCCATTTTATGTTTGGTGACCCAGTTTTTATGTTTGCTACCCAGAGGACACCCCTTGATCACCTGGCTCTGGCAGTCAGAGGGGCTTGTGTTCCTGGGTCCCATGGGACTGTAACAATCAGAGAGACAGTTCTTGGCAGACTGCCACTCTCAGGACACCACACAGACAGTTGACAGAAACACTTCCCTAGTCTCTCTGAGAAAGTGGCCTATTTGTTTGTCCAGGAGTTTTGGCCTTAGAAGCAGGTTTCTGGTTTGGCACACATTAACGACTACAGAGGTGCTTTCATGGAACAGAGGCTGGGAGATGCCATTTTGCACTCACCCTCTGCCTTGCTATAGCTCACCAATATCTCCCAGAAAGGAGCTTGTGTACTCCTCTGGAGCCCTGATTTGTGCGACTGCTACCCAAGCGACGCATCCAAACCTGGAGGCCAGCAAGGCTTACGGTTGTGGTCCCACAGCAATATATACATATACATATTTGCATTATTTAAAAACTGATACCTAAGGTTTTGGCTTCCATTCAGCCTGAATCTAGGTGCTGACTGAGATACTCCCCTTTGGGACACTGGCCTTGGCACATCCTCAACTACTGGGAACCAGTAAAAATAAAATAAGCTTCTTGGACAATCACAAAGGTTTGAAAGACATGAAGAGCTAGGGCAGGGTTAAACAATAAGGTTTATCTCCTATGGTCAACCCTTTAAGACTGGGAAAAGTGGTTGTTTTTCATCTATTGCACAGAAACCAACAGAGAATCAAGCAAAATGAAGAAACAGAGGAATGTGTTCCAAACAAAAGAACATGATAAAACCCCAGGAAAAAAGAAAAAAAATGCTAATGAAACAAAGATAAGTAATTTACCTGATAAAGAGTTCAAAGTAATGGTCGTAAAGATGCTCACTGAACTTGGGAGAATAAACATGGTGAGAATTTTGACACAGAGACAGAAAATACAAGAGAGTTCCACACAGAAATCACAGAACTGAAAAATATGAACTAAAAAATACACTAGATGTGGGAATTCCCTGGCAGTTCAGTGGTTAGGACTTGGCACTCTCACTGCAGGGGCCCGGGTTCAATCCCTGTGCAGGGAACTAAGATCCCAAAAGCCACACAGTGTAGCCAAACAAACAAACAAAACAAAACACTAGGTGAGTTCAACATCAGACTAGATAAAGCAGGAAAAAAAGGATCAATGAACCCAAGACAGGGCAGAGGAAATCACCCAAACAGAGCAGGAAAAAGAAAAAAGAATGATAAAAAAAAAAATAAAGATACCATAAGGGACTTGTAAGAAAACATCAAGCTGAGTAATATTCACACTTTAGGGGTCCCAGAAAAAGAAGAGAGAGAGAAAAGGGCAGAAAACTTATTTTAAGAAGTAAGGGCTGAAAACCTGCCTAACCTGGGAAAAGAAAAAGACATCCAGATCCAGGAAGCCCAGAGAGTTCCAAATAAGATGAACCTAAAGAGACCCACACAAAGCACATTATAATTAAAATGCCAGAAGTTAAAAACAAGGAGAGAATCTTAAAAGCAGAAAAAGAAAAATAATTTTTTATACATAAGGTACCTCATAAGTCTCTCGGTTGATTTTTCAGCAGAAACTGCAGGACAGAAGGGAAGTGGCATGATATATTCAAAGTCATGAAAGAAAAAAAATTTCGAACCAATAACACTTTAACCAGCAAAGTTATTCAGAACTAAATAAGAGGTAGAGTTTTCCATACAAGCAAAAGCTAAAGGAGTTATCACTACTAAACCAGCCTTACAAGAAATGTTAAAGGGATTTCTTTAAGCTGAAAAAAAACAGCACTAATTACTAAGCAGAAAACATATCAAAGTATAAATCTCACTGGTAAAGGTAAGTATACACAAAGGTAGTGCACTAACCACTACTGAAACTAGTATGAAGATTAAAACACAAGGGACTTCCCTGGTGGGACAGTGGTTAAGAATCCACCTGCCAATGCAGGGAACACGGGTTCGAGCCCTGGTCCAGGAAGATCCCAAATGCCGCAGAGCAAATAAGCCCGTGCGCCACATCTACTGAGCGTGCACTCTATAACCCGCAAGCCACAACTACTGAGACCATGTGCCACAGCTACTGTAGCCCGCACACCTACAGCCCCATGCTCCACAAGAGAAGCCACCGCAATGAGACGCCCATGCACCGCAATGAAAAGCCCACGCACCGCAACGAAGAGTATCCCCCACTCACCGCAACTAGAGGAAGCCCGCATGCAGCAACGAAGACTCAACACAGCCAAAAATAAGTTTTAAAAAAAACAACAAATAAATTTATTTTAAAAAAAAGATTAAAAGGCAAAAGTAGCTAAATCAAGTAAACAACCTAACTTTATACCTCAAGAAAAATCTCGAGTAAACAACATAACTGTATACCTCAAGGAACTAGAAAAGGAAGAAACAAGGCCCAAAGTTAGCAGAAGGAAGGAAATAACAAAGAGAAAAAATAAGTGAAACAGAGACTAAAACGACAATAGAAAAGATGAGTGAAACCAAGATTTGGTTCTTTGAAAAGATAAAACTGACAAACCTTTAGCTAGACTCACTCAAAATCAAAAATGAAAAAGGAAGCATTACAACTGACAGTACAGAAATACAAAGAATAATAAGCTACTATGAAAAATTATATGCCAACAAATTGGACAACTGAGAAGAAATGGATAAATTCCTAGAAACATACAACCTTCCAAGACTGAATCATGAAGAAACAGAAAATTTAAACAGAATGATGACTAGTAAAGAGATTGAACCAGTAGTTTTAAAACTCCCTACAAAGAAAAGTAAGAGACCAGACAACTTCACTGGTGAATTCTACCAAACATTCAAAGAAGAATTAATACCAATCCCTCTCAAACTATGCCAAATAACAGAAAAGGAGCAACACTTCCAAACTCATTTTACAAGGCCAGCATTTCTCAATACCAAAATAGACAAGGACACCACACAAAAAAGAAAATTACAGGTCAATATCACTGATGAACATAGATGTAAAAATCCTCAACAAAATGTAAGCCAACTGGATTCAACAATACGTATATTAAAAGGATCATATACCACGATCAAGTGGAGTTTATTCCAAAGATACAAGAATGGTTCAACAATCGCAAATCAATGTGATATACCACATGAATAAAATGAAGGATAAAAATCATATGATCAAGAGAGACCTTCAAGAAGGTGGAGGAGTAAGACATGGAGATCACCTTCCTCCCCACAAATACATCAAAGATACACCTACATGTGGAACAACTCCTACAGAACACCTACTGAGCGCTGGCAGAAGACTTCAGACTTCCCAAAAGGCAAGAAAATCCCCATTTACCTGAGTAGTGCAAAAGAAAAAAGAAAAAACAGAGACAAAAGAATAGGGACGGACCTGCATCTCTGGGAAGGAGCTGTGAAGGAGGAAAAGTTTCCACACACTAGGAAGCCCCTTCACTGGCAGAGATGGGGGGTGGGTGGGGGGGAAGCTTCGGAGTCACAGAGGAGAGTGCAGCAACAGGGGTGCAGAGGGCAAAGCGGAGAGATTCCCACAGAGAGGATCAGTGCCACCAGCACTCGCCAACCTGAGACGCTTGTCTGCTTACCCTCCAGGGCAAGTGGGGGCTGGGAGCTGAGGCTTGGGCTTTGGAGGTCAGATCCCAGGGAGAGGACTGGTGTTGGCTGCGTGAACACAGCCTGAAGGGGGCTAGGGTGCCACAGCTAGACAGGAGAGAGTCTGGGGAAAAGTCTGGACCTGCCAAGGAGGGAAGAGACCACTGTTTTGGGGGTGTGCGAGGAGAGGGGATTCCTTCCCCGTGTGCCCACAGAAGGCAGAGTACCGCCTAAATGAGCTCCTGAGATGGGCGCCAGCCACAGCTATCTGCTCATATCCCAGATACAGGCATGAAACGCTAATGCTGCTGCTGCCACCAAAAATCCTGTGTGCCAGCGCAGGTCACTACCCACACACCCCCGGGAGCCTGTGCAGCACACCACTGCCAGGGTCCCGTGATCCAGGGACAACTTCCCCAGGAGAACACACGGTGCACCTCAGGCTGTTGCAATGTCATGCTAGCCTCTGCCGCCACAGGCTCGCCCCACATTCCAATTATGACTACCGTACCCCTCCCTCTCCCTGATCTGAGTGAGCAAGAGAGCCCTAATCAGCCGCTACTTTAACCCCCTCCAGTCTGGGCAGGGAACAGATGCCTGAGGGCGACCTACACACAGAGGCAGGGTGAAAACCAAAGCTGACCCCAGAAGCTGAGCAAAAAAGAAGAGAAAGGGTAACTTCTCCGTGCAGCCTCAGGGTTAGCAGATAAAACCCCACAATCAACTTGATGAACCCTGCAGCTGTGGAATACCTGAATGGACAACGAATATTCCTAAAACAGAGGTGGTGGACTTTGGGAGCAACTGTAGACTTGGGGTTTGCTTTCTGCAACTGATTTGTTTCTGATTTTTATGTTTATCTTGGTTTAAGTTTTAGTGCTTGTTATCATTGGTGGATTTGTTTATTGGTTTGGTTGCTGTCTCTTATTTTTTTATTTTACTGTTTATTTTCTTTCTTTTTTCTTTTTTTTCTTCCTTTCCTTCTGAGCTGTGTGGCTGGCAGGGTCTTGGTGCTTCACCCGGATGTCAGGCATGAGCCTCCAGGGTGGGAGAGCTGAGTCCAGAAGACCACCAGAGATCTCCCGGCCCCACATAATATCAATCGGCGAGAGCTCTCCCAGAGACTCTGTCTCAACGCTAAGACCCAGCTCCACCCAACGGCCAGCAATCTCCAGTGCTGGAAACCCCATGCCAAACAACTAGCAAAACAGGAACACAACACCACACATCAGCAGAGAGACTGCCTAAAGTCATACTAAGTTTGCAGACACCCCAAAACACACCACCAGACATGGCCTCGCCCACCAGAAAGACAAGATCCAGCCCCAACCACCAAAACACAGGCACCAGTCCCCTCCCCCAGGAAGCCTACACAAGCCACTGAACCAACCTCACCCACTGTGCACAGACACCAAAAACAATGGGAACTACGAACCTGTAGGCCGTGAAAAGGAGACCCCAAACACAGTAAGTTAAACAAAATGAGAAGAAAGAGAAATATGCAGCAGATGAAGGAGCAAGGCAAAAACTCACCAGACCAAACAAATGAAGAGGAAATAGGCAGTCTACCTGAAAAACAATTCAGAGTAAGGACAGTAAAGATGATCCAACATCTTGGAAAGAAAATGGAGCAAATACAAGAAACGTTTAACAAGCACCTAGAAGAACTAAACAGCAAACAAACAATGATGAACAACACAATAAATGAAATTAAAAATTCTCTAGAAGGAATTAATAGCAGAATAACTGAGGCAGAAAACAGAGAAGTGACCTGGAAGATAAAACAGTGGAAATAACTGCTGCAGAGCAGAATAAAGGAAAAAGAATGCAAAGAATTGAGGACAGTCATAGAGATCTCTAGGACAACATTAAACACACCAACATTCAAATTAGAGGGGTTGCAGAAGAAGAAGAGAAAAAGAAAGGGCTTGAGAAAATATTTGATGAGATTACAGTTGAAAACTTCCCTAACATGGGAAAGGAAATGGTCAATCAAGTCCAGGAAGCATAGAGAGTCCCATACAGGATAAATCCAAGGAGAAACACACCAAGACACATATTAACCAAACTATCAAAAATTAAACACAAAGAAAAAATATTAAAAGCAGTAAGGGAAAAGCAACAAATAACATACAAGGGAATCCCCATAAGGTTAACAGCTGATCTTTCAGCAGAAACTCTGCAAGCCAGAAGGGACTGGCAGGACATATTTAAAGTGATGAAAGGGAAAAACCTACAACCCAGATTACTCTACCCAGCACAGATCTCATTCAGATTCGATGGAGAAATCAAAACCTTTACAGACAAGCAAAAGTTAAGGTAATTCAGCACCACCAAACCAGCTTTACAACAAATGCTAAAGGAACTTCTCTAGGCAGGAAACACAAGAAGGAAAAGACCTACAAAAAAAAGCCCAAAACAATTAAGAAAATGGTAACAGGAACATACATATTGATAATGACCTTAAATGTAAATGGACTAAGTGCTCCAACCAAAAGACACAGACTGGCTGAATGGATGCAAAAACAAGACCCATATATATGCTGTCTAAGAGAGACCCACTTCAGACCTAGGGACACATACAGACTGAAAGTGAGGGGATGGAGAAAGATACTCCATGCAAATGGAAACCAAAAGAAAGCTGGAGTAGCAATTCTCATATCAGACAAAATAGACTTTAAAATAAAGACTATTACAAGAGACAAAGAAGAACACTATGTAATGATCAAGGGGTCAATCCAAGAAGAAGATATAACAATTGTAAATATTTATGCACCCAAGATACGAGCACCTCAAGACGTATGGCAAATGCTAACAGCCATAAAAGGGGAAATCAACAGTAACACAACCACAGTAACACAATAACAGCCATAAAAGGGGATATCGACTTTAACACCCCCACTTCCACCAATGGACAAATCATCCAAAATGAAAATAGACAAACACAAGCTTCAAATGACACATTAGACCAGACGGACTTAATTGGTATTTATAGGACATTCCACCCCAAAACAATAAAATACACTTTCTACTCAAGTGCTCATGGAACATTCTCCAGGATAGATCATATGTTGGGTCACAAATCAAGTAATTTTAAGAAAACTTGGTAAATTTAAGAAAACTGAAATCATATCAAGTATATTTTCTGACCACAATGCTATGAGACTAGATATTATGAGAAAAAAACTGTAAAAAGTAAAAACACATGGAGGTTAAATAATATGCCACTAAATAACCAAGAGGTCACAGAAGAAATCAGAGGAAATCAAAAAATACCTGGAAACAAATGACAACAAAAACATGACGACCCAAAACCTATGGGATGCAGCAAAAGCAGTTCTACGAGGAAAGATTATGCAATACAATCCTACCTCAAGAAACAAGAAAAATCTCAAATAAACAACCTAACCTTAAACCTAAAGCAATCAGAGAAGGAAGAACAAAAAAACCCCAAAGTTAACAGAAGGAAGGAAATCATAAAGATCAGATCAGAAATAAATGAAAAAGACATGAAGAAAACAATAGCAAAGATCAATAAAACTAAAAGCTGGTTCTTTGAGAAGATAAACAAAATTGATAAACCATTAGCCAGACTCATCGAGAAAAAAACGGAAAGACTCAAATCAGCAGAATTAGTAATGAAAAAGGAGAAGTAACAATTGACACTGCAGAAATAAAGGAACATGAGAGATTACTACAAGCAACTATATGCCAATAAAATGGACAACCTAGAAAAAATGGACAAATTCTTAAAAAAGCACAAACTTCCGAGACTAAACCAGGAAGAAATAGAAAATATGAACAGACCAATCACAAGCACTGAAATTGAAACTGTGATTAAAAATCTTCCAACAAACCAAAGCCCAGGAGCAGATGGCTTCACAGGTGAATTCTATCAAACATTTAGAGAAGAGCTAACACCCATCCTTCTCAAACTCTTCCAAAATATAGCAGAGGGAGGAACACTCCCGAACTCATTCTACGAGGCCACCATCACCCTGATACCAAAACCAGACAAGGATGTCACAAAAAAAGAAAACTACAGGCCAATAAGACTGATGAAATCAGATGCAAAAATCCTCAACAAAATACTAGCAAACAGAATCCAAGAGCACATTAAAAGGATGATACACCATGATCAAGTGGCATTTATCCCAGGAATGCAAGGACTCTTCAATATATGCAAATCAATCAATGAAATACACCATATTAACAAACTGAAGGATAAAAACCATATGATCATCTCAATAGATGCAGAAAAAGCTTTCAACAAAATCCAACACCCATGTATGATAAAAACTCTCCAGAAAGTAGGCACAGACGGAACTTACCTCAACATAATAAAGCCCATATATGACAACCAACATCATTCTCAATGGTGAAAAACTGAAACCATTTCCTCTAAGATCAGGAATAAGACAAGGTTGCCCACTCTCACCACTATTATTCAACATAGTTTTCAAAGTTTTAACCACAGCAATCAGAGAAGAAAAAGAAATAAAAGAAATCCAAATTGGAAAAGAAGAAGCAAAACTGTCACTATTTGCAGATGACATGATACTATACATAGTAAATCCTAAAGATGCCACTAGAAAACTACTAGAGCTAATCAATGAATTTGGTAAAGCTTCAGGATACAAAGTTAATGCACAGAAATCCCTGGCATTCCTATACACTAACAATGAAAGATCAGAAAGAGAAATTAAGGAAACTATCCCATTCACCAATGTAACAAAAAGAACAAAACACCCAGGAATAAACCTACCTAAGGAGGTAAAAGACCTGTATGCAGAAAACTATAAAACACTGATGAAAGAAATTAAACATGATACAAACAGATAGAGAGATATACCGTGGCCTTGGACTGGAAGAATCAACATCGTGAAAATGACTCTACTACCCAAAGCAATCTACAGATTCAATGCAATCTCTATCAAACTACCAATGGCATTTTTCACAGAACTAGAACAAAAAATTTTACAATTTGTATGGAAATACAAAAGACCCTGAATAGCCAAAACAATATTGAGAAAGAAAAACGGAGCTGGAGGAATCAGACTCCCTGATTTCAGACTATACTACAAAGCTACAGTAATCAAGACAGTATAGTACTGGCACAAAAACAAAAATACAGATCAATGGAACAGGATAGAAAGCCCAGAGATAAACCCACACACATACGGTCACCTTATCTTTGATAAAGGTGGCAAGAATATACAATGGAGAAAAGACAGCCTCTTCAATAAGTGGTGCTGGGAAAACTGGACAGCTACATGTAAAAGAATGAAATTAGACACTTCCTAACACCATACACAAAAATAAACTCAAAATGGATTAAAGACCTAAATATAAGGCCAGATACTATAAAACTCTTAGAGGAAAACATAGGAAGAACACTTTATGACATATATCACAGCACAATCCTTTTTGACCCACCTCCTAGAGAAATGGAAATAAAAACAAAAATAAATAAATGGGACCTAATGAAACTTAAAAGCTTCTACACGGCAAGGGAAACCATAAACAAGACAAAAAGTCAACCCTCAGAATGGGAGAAAATATTTGCAAACGAAGCAACTGACAAAGGATTAATCCAAAATATACAAGCAGCTCATGCACCTCAATATTAAAAAAACAAACAACCCAATCCAAAAATGGGCAGAAGACCTAAACAGACATTTCCCCAAAAAAGATATACAGATTGCCAACAAACACATGAAAGGATGCTCAACATCACTAATCATTAGAGAAATGCAAATCAAAACCTTAGTGAGGTATCACCTCACCCCAGTCAGAATAGCTATCATCAAAAAATCTACAAACAATAAATGCTGGAGAGGGTGTGGAGAAAAGGGAACCCTCTTGCACTGTTGGTGCACATGTAAATTGATACAGCCACTATGGAGAACAGTATGGAGGTTCCTTAAAAAACTAAAAATAGAACTACCATATGACCCAGCAATCTCACTATTGGGCATATACCCTGAGAAAACCATAATTCAAAAAGAGACATATACCACAGTGTTCACTGCAGCACTATTTACAATAGCCAGGACATGGAAGCAACCTAAGTATCCACTGGCAGATGAATGGATAAAGAAGATGTGTCACATATATACAGTGGAATACTACTCAGCCATAAGAAGAAACGAAATTGAGTTATTTGTAGTGAGGTGGATGGACCTAGAGTCTGTCATACAGAATGAAGTAAGTCAGAAAGAGAAAAACAAATACCGTATGCTAACACATATATATGGAATCTAAAAAAAAGGTTCTGAAGAACCTAGGGGCAGGACAGGAATAAAGACACAGACGTAGACAATGGACTTGAGGACACGGGGAGGGGGAAGGGTAAGCTGGCACAAAGTGAGAGAGTGGTATGGACATATACAGACTACCAAATGTAAAATAGATAGCTAAGTGGGAAGCAGTTGCATAGTACAGGGAGATCAGCTCGGTGCTTTGTGACCACCTAGAGGGGTGGGATGGGGAGGGTGGGAGGGAGACACAAGAGGGAGGGCATACATGTATATATGTATACATATAGCTGATTCACTTTGTTATACAACAGAAACTAACACAACATTTTAAAGTAATTATACTCCAATAAAGATGTTTTAAAAAATCATAGGATCACCTCAATAGATACAGAAAAGGCATCTGACAAAATTCATCATCCATTTATGATTAAAAAAAAAGTCTCAACTAAGTTGGTACAGAGGGAACATACCTCAACATAACAAAGACCATATATGACAAGCCCACAGCCAACATCACAGTTAATGGAGAAAACCTGAAAGCATTTCCTCTAAGATTAGGAGGAAGGCAAGGATGCCCACTACTGCCACTTCTATTCAACATAGTATTAGAAGTCCTAGCCAGCACAATTAGGCAAAAAAAGAAATAAAAGGCATCCAAATTGGAAAAGAAGAACTGCCACTATTTGCAGATGACATGGTATAATATATAGGAAACAATAAAGACTTCACCAAAAAACAAAAAACTGTTAGAACTAATAAACAAATTCAGCAAAGTTGCAGGATACAAAAATCAATATACAGAAATCTGTTACATTTCTATACACTAATAATGAAGTATCAGAAAGAGAAATTAAGAAAACAATCCCATTTACAAGTGCATCAATAAGAATAAAATAACTAGGAATAAAGTTAACTAAGGAGGTTAAAAGTCCTGTACACTGAAAACTGTAAGACACTGATGAAAGAAATGGAAGAAGGCACAAAGAAATGGTAAGATATTTCATGTTCATGCATTGTTAGAATATTGTGAAAATGTCCATATTAACCAAAGCAATCTACAGATTCAATGCAATCCCTATCAAAATTCTAATGCCATTTTTTCACAGGAATAGAACAAACAATTCTAAAATTTGTATGGTACCACAGAAGACTCCAAATAGCCAAAGCAGTCTTAAGGAAGAAGAACAAACCTGGAGGATTAACACTCCCTGATTTCAAACTATATTGCAAAGCTATAGCAATTGAAATAGTAATGGTGCTGGCATAAAAACACAAACACAGATCAATGCAACAGAACAAAGAGCTCAGAAATAAACCCACACATATATAAATTAACTTATAACAAAGGAGCCAGGACTATTCAATGGGGAAAGGATGGTCTCTTTCATCAATGGTGTTGGGAAAAGTGGAGAGCAACATGAAAAAGAATGAAACTCAACCACTAATTTATATCATACACTCAAGATGGATTATAGACTTGAATCTAAGACCTGAAAGCATAAAACTCCTAGAAGAAAACAGTAAGCTACTTGACAATGGTCTTGAGGATATTTTGAATCTGACACCAAATGCAAAGACAACAAAAGCAAAAATAAATAAGTGGGACTACATCAAATTAAAAAGCTTCTAGGGCTTCCCTGGTGGCGCGGTGGTTGGGAGTCCACCTGGCGATGCAGGGGACGCGGGTTCGTGCCCCGGTCCGGGAGTATCCCGCGTGCTGTGGAGCGGCTGGGCCCGTGGGCCGTGGCTGCTGGGCCTGCGCGTCCGGAGCCTGCGCTCCGCGGCGGGAGAGGCCACGGCAGTGAGAGGTCCGCATACCGCAAAAAAAAAAAAAAAAAAGCAAAGGAAACCATCAACAAAATGAAAAGGCAACCTACTGAATGGGAGGAAATATTTGCAAATCATAAATTTGATGAGAGGTTAATATCCAAAATATATGGGCTTCCCTGGTGGCGCAATGGTTAAGAATCTGCCTGCCAATGCAGGGGACATGGGTTCGAGCCCTGGTGTGAGAAGATCCCACATGCTGCACAGCAACTAAGCCCGTGTGCCACAACTACTGAGCCTGCGCTCTAGAGCCCGTGGGCCACAACTACTGAAGCCCGCGCACCTAGACCCTGTGATCTGCAACAAGAGAGGCCACAGCAATGAGAAGCCCGCACACCGCAACAAAGAGTAGTCCCCGCTCGCCACAACTAGAGAAAGCCAGCGTGCAGCAACGAAGACCCAACGCAACCAAAAATAAATTAATTAAAAAATATATATATATGTAAAGAATTCATACAACTCAATAGCAAAAAAACAGTCCAATTAAAAAATGGACAGAGGATTTGAATAGACTTTTTGCCAAAGATGACATACAAGACAAGATGGCCAACAGACATGAAAAGATGCTCAACATCGGTAACATCAGGGAAATGTAAATTAAAACCACAATGAGCTATTCCCTTACACTGGTTAGAATGTCTATTACCAAAAAGATGAGAAATAACAAGTGATAGAGAGGATATGGAGAAAAGGGAACCCTTGCACACTGTTGCTGCTGGAAATGTATAATGGTGCAGTCATTATAGAAAACAGTATGAAGGTGCCTCAAAAAATAAAACTACCATAGGATCCAGTGATTCCACTTCTGGGTATTTAACTGAAGAAAACAAAAAAAGTAACTTGAAAAGATATATGCACCCCCCATGTTCACTGAAGCATTATTTACAATGGCCAAGATATGGGGAAAAAAACCTAAGTGTCCATCAACAAATAAATGGATAAAGAAAATGTGTATAATACACAAAATATATACATAATGGAATAGTATTCAACCATAAAAAAAGAATGAAATATTACCATTTGCACAACATGGATGAACCTAGAGGGTATTATGCTAAGTGAAATAAGCAGAGAAAGACAAATTTGTATGATCTCACTTATATGTGGAATCTTTCAACAACAATAAACTCAGAGATAAAACAAACTGGTGGTTGCCAGAGGTGGAAAATGGGTAAAATGGGTGAAGGGGGTCAAAAGGTAAGAGCTTCCAGTTACAAATAAAGTAAGTTATGGGGATGTAATGTACAGCATGGTGACTATAGTTAATACTGTACTGCATATCTGAAAGTTGCTAAGAGAATAAATCAGAAAAGTTCTCATCACAAGAAAAAAATTCTGTAACTATGCATGGTTAACTAGACTTACTGGGATGATCATTTTGCAATATATAAAAATATCAAGTCATTATATTATACCCCTGAAACAAATATATGGTATATGTCAATTATGTCTCAATAATAAAAAAAGAATGATAGAACAGAAGATCCATAATAGCCTACATTATAATAAGGCTCTAGTCTAATGTTCTCTGCTCCCAGTTTCAAATCTTCTGAATTAACAGGAGATAAGACCTCCAGGCATCTCTGACAAATGTTACCTGTAACTTATTATCAAGGTATCAAGATAATAGAAAACATTACTACTATTAGTTTATTATAAATATATAAACTATTTACAAATTATCAAGGAAAAACAACTCAAGCCTTCAGCAACGAAATTTTCAATTTATTCAACAATTTTTTCAATTGTTGAAAACAGCAGTTTAACAGGCAACTAAAAGGAAAGAATCTCATGATCTTTGGAGCTTAAAATAAAAAAAGTCCTTGACAACATGGTCATCAATGTCTATGTTCGGCCACAAATATATGAACTAGTACCTACAGGAAGTTACTTACAACTCAATCTCATCAATTTTTTTCAACAAATATCCCTCAAATAATAGCACAGTTCTTGGCCAAAGAGAATCAGAGATCAGTACAACAACAAATAAAAGTGAAATGAACTATAACCTACTACTGTTCCCACTTACATCATAGACATGTTGGGGCAGAGAAAACACAAATGCAATCTTTGTTTCAGTCTTCAAAAAAAAAATATTAAAAAAAACCTCAGTCTCTGAATACCTACTATGCACAAGGCACTAGAGTTTAAAATGTGATATATCAGCCGGTAATACAAGACTCATGCCTACCTCTGCCTATTTACCACTCATCACAAAACCAACTTTCAAAGGATAGGATTGTCTTGTCTATGCATTTTTCCTCCTAGCGATTGGCTTAACTCAAAGAGAAGGGGCAAAACAATGCTTTTACGTTTGCAAGGCTACTGTATTACATTAAAAATTAGGGCTCTTCAACCACAAGAGGCACCAATACTCTCCAAGTTTTTACAGCAGCTTTTTCATCAAAGTAGATAATTTTTTTTTAAGTGGAGCTTTTCTAAAGTATATTTAAACTGAAAAATCTATATTTAACAAAACATAGTAAAATATTTTATTTTCACTGTTAAGGGAACTGTAAAGACACCTCCCCCCTAAGCCACGATAATGTTTCTATCTAATCGGTTTTTGCCTTAACCAGATGACAATGCTTTATATAAACTGCCTTTACTTCTTTCTTAGAGTTATTATTCTACAGGACTGAGTGTTAGCACATAGTAGGTTCAAAGGAACATTTTTAAAGAGTGAAAAGCAAGGGTCTACCTTTTCCACCCTTTAGGTTATCACCCTTTGTTCACTGAGTTCCCACACCTTAGCTTGCAACCTCTATTGCTTCAACCCTCTGAAACAGCAGTCCCCAACCTTTTTGGCACCAGGGACCAGTTTCGTGGAAGATAATTTTTCCATGGACCGGGTGGTGGGGGGGCTGTTCAGGCGGTAATGTGAGCAATGAGGAGCGGCAGATGAAACTTCGCTCACTGGTCCACCGCTCACCTCCTGCTGTGCGGTACCGGTCCACAGCCCGGGTGTTGGGGACCCCTGCTCTAAAACACCCATCCAACCTCACTTCCTGCCTTTGGGGTAAATTGACCTCATCTTCAAAGAAACCCTCTGACTCTTCCACAAAATCTCGTATGCCATTCAGTGTTGTTCTGCATTTCCAGGCTTAGTGTGTGGAAGACTGGAACTAAGGACATGAGATTGGAAATAAGGACACAGACTGAAGTTTGTCAGATATCCAGCCATACTTCTGAGGTCACAAAAACCAAAGTAAAAATTAAATTTACCAAGGCCATAATACAGTGAACAAGATACAGGGCTGCCTCCTCAGAACTTTGGAAAATAAACAGAAAAGCAAAAATTAACTTCTCTAATTTATTTAAGCAGATCAACAATAAACACCATCATACATTGCTGAGGCCCTAACTTCAGAAGAGAAGAAAAGTGTCAATCGCAATGTAAAGATAAGCCATTCACTACAGGAACTATATCTATCTACGGCATCAGGAAGGCTTACCAATGTGCACCAAAAGGTTTTCTACACTGTCCATTTGTTGAGAACTGACCTCATTAGGAAGGCTGACGATCTAAGCCCTAAAGCATCTTATCAAAAAACTAAATAATCTTGCTTTATAACCTATAACAGATAGAAGGAATCTTTTTAGTGAGCAGACTTCTGAGTAAGAAAAGCTTTAAAACACTACACTAAAGGTGGCAACTGTAAGGAAGCCAAACAGGATGTGCTTAGCATACCAACAGAGTTTATTAACTTAAGAATGTGATTTTAAGTATCCCGAGTTTGAGAGATAAAACTGAATATTTTTTCCCTTAACATTTTTTTAAATTAATTTATTTTTGGCTGTGCTGGGTCTTTGTTGCTGCACGCAGGCTTTCTCTAGTTGCAGCGAGCAGGGGCTACTCTTTGTTGCGATGCACTGGCTTCTCATTGCGGTGGCTTCTCTTGTTGCGGAGCACGGGCTGTAGGCGCATGGGCTTCAGCAGTTATGGCTCTAGGCGCACAGGCTTCAGCAGTTGTGGTGCACGGGCTTAGCTGCTCCATGGCATGTGGGATCTTCCCGGACCAGGGATCGAACCCACGTCCCCTGCATTGGCAGACGGATTCTTAAACACTATGCCACCAGGGAAGTCCTCTCTTAACTCTCTATGTAATCTTTTGTTAAAAAAAAATATCTTTAACATTGCACTTGTATCCTAGGACATCAACATGTAAATTGGCTAGTAATTCCTGTTTTGTTCTCTAAGGCATCTGACTATCTATAGTATTACTAAATCTGATTTGCACAATCTGTAAATATTGTGAAACAGTGAAAGAGGTTTCAAAGTATTCTGAAGAAAATATACAGAAGTCTGGTCAATTTCCACACACTCTTGGCCACTTAAATAACATTTCTAATTAGGTTATAAGTAAAGAGGATTTCATTATATTACAATTTTGTTTTAAATGGCCTCCCTCCCTATACTGGTACTGTCAAGAGGGAAAAACTATGTTTATTACTGCTCTCTATATAAGCTATTCTAAGCACTCTATGCACAGTAGTCTATGTCATTTAGAGAAACTATGAGGTTTTGATTTTATTATAAATATCCAAATTTATTAGACGTATGAATATACACATTCCTCTGAAATAATTCCTCAACCAATGAATGACTGAAAACTTCCAAGCTGAAAATGATAACACACTTGGGCAAATAAAGACCTTCTTTCCTGGGAAATGACTTCTTAAATCCTATCCTGGAAAAGAGGAAGAAAAAAAAAATAGAGTATGTCTCACACAATCATAATTTAAGTGACTAATATGCCATTTTATTTTAAATAAATAATGCTAGTGATTCAAATTATCACAACCATCAGACCAATGACAACACAGGCCCTCTAGTATATTTTAACACGTTAATTAGCATTCTTTTAACTATTTTTCATTTCTAACCTGTAACTTTTACTTTTTTTACTATTTTTTTTCTATTTTTTAAAAAACTTTTATACAATTTTTAAACATTACTGTCTTAACCTGTGACTTTTAAAGACCTAGAGTTGGAGAATTGGTGTTTTAGACATAGCCATGTGCTGGTAATATCTTCCCCCATTTGTTTCCTACCTTCTCAAACACAGTAAACAAGCCATTCTAGAATCAGACACATCATCATCCAACATACATAATTAAAGAAACTACATGTGTACTTTTAGATTTACATTGTTTAATAAATCCAAGTGACATTTTGTGTTAATTCCAAAATAAGTTCATCCACTAGATAAAGAAAATAAAAACTAAAAATCCTAAGTCTCAAACTGAATAATAAGTTTTAATAAAATCATCTTTCTATACAATTTTTTTTTATGATTCACGATCAGGAGTGAGAGATTATAGAACTGTGGAATCAGACTAAATATCTAACTATACAATGTTTCTGAATGGCTATTATAAACAATACAGACTTTAAAGACTCATTCAGAGACACATTTGATTCTGAAATGTATTATTCAGTGTTGTTTTTACTAAGTGTACCATCCATAGGACTTTTTTTTTTGCGGTACACGGGCCCCTCACTGTTGTGGCTTCTCCCGTTGGGGAGCACAGGCTCTAGACGCGCAGGCTCAGCGGCCATGGCTCACGGGCCCTGCTGCTCCGCGGCATGTGGGATCTTCCCGGACCAGGGCACGAACCCGTGTCACCTGCATCGGCAAGCGGACTCTCAACCACTGCGCCACCAGGGAAGCCCCTACAATCTTTTAAGTTCTTTGTCATAGGATGAAATCTGCATTTGCTGGTCTGTAATTGGCATTTTGGAGAACAGGCAAAACAGTGAAGCATGGTTCCCTATTGGTTCATCCAAGGTCAAGGAAAAGAATCATATTCCCAACCCCTCCAATATAATTTAAGTTCATGATCCTAATGGCTCAAACTCGTCCTAGTCAAGTTCAAACTTTGAATTTCTTATGAATATATCTATTGATGTCCTTTGGATATTTTAGGATTAAAAAATTTAAATCACAAACTGCAAAATGAATAATCAAGTACTAGGTTTTTGATCTTAATATTTGTTTCAGCCTAAGTTTACAACAGTTGAAGTGTTTGATTCTTAAAAATGTATTGAAGCTTTCTATTTGTAAAGCCTCTTTAGGTTCTATCAGACATTTGAATAAGACAAAAGCTTTGTCCTCAATGAGCTGACAAAACAAATATAGAAAAACTATACTACAAGACATGGTGGAGATGCCATGAAGAAAGTTTTGGAAAATACCATGGACCTTTAGAGAAGGAAGATCACAATCTGTTTTGGGTCAGAGAAAACAACTTGAACCAAGTCATGTGGAAAAGGGAAGTGAGCAAGAAACATGTTCAGGAAACAATGAAAGACACAGCTTGGCCAGAGCCCAGTGCACAGGGAGGAAATAAGATTCCAAAGACAAGAGCCATGCTGCCTGTAAAGGGCTCTGAAGTCAGGCTGAGGACATATAATAAAGTCACTGTGTGTGGCTGTGCTACAAGCAAGACTGTGCCTCTTGGGGGTGTGAAAGTAACGAATAAATTACACTGAAAGCATAGGGACAGAACATATTACTAAAGCCGGCAATAAATCAGAAAAGGGAGTAACGGGGATCTGAACCAGGTGGCCCCCAGGTGACGGTGGGAACGGAAAGGTGATGTTGCACTTAAAATCTACTGCACGTGGTAAAGGAGTTGGTATTTGGAGCAATGAAGGCAGGGGAGGGCGAGTGGGAAGCCGGTGCCACAGTTCTTAATCTGGATGACCAGAAGAAACTAAATACCTAAGTGCCCTAACAAAAATAGGAAGTCAAGGGGAAGAACTGAGATTTTTGTATTGTTAGTTCAGGGGAAGGCGGTGCAAATGAGATTCTGGTCTGGACTTGTTACATTTGAGGAATCAGTTGCAAACATTTGGCACACAGAAACATCACTGAGTACTGAAGGCGGCTCCATCCTGAGGAGATTTCAGCCCTCTCCACAGACAGGATAGTTAAAAGGAGTGTGAGTAAACAAGGCAAAAATGAAAACATAGATGGAGGCAGATTGGAGAATGACTCCAGTTAGAGAATGGGGGGGGCAAATAAAACTAACTACTGATCTCAGGTAAGACAAGAAGCAAAATGTCGGAAGATGGCTCTTACCATTCGCTAGAATGTGTCAGACACTAAAAAGGACCCAAGAAATATAAGTATTGAGAAAAATAAAAGTCCACTGGGATGTGGCACTGAGAAGTTCTGTGATGTTTAATAAGTCAGGAGGTAACGACTTGGAAAGGGGAGATGGTAACAGAGAGGAGTCACTTATCTTAGAAGTCTTTTAAAAGATAGAAGAGTGGACTTCTGTCTCTTATTTCCAAGGCAAAGAAATACAGTAAAACGCTAATGAAATCCTGTAGTGCAAACCCACTGGAGGGGAAAAAAAATCCCTTATTTATTACTATTTGATGATTTCCATGGTGTAAGTACTACCACCGTGGCTGATTTCAAGATGCCAATGGTTGGCAAAATTCCTGAAAATTTAGTAATAACTCTGGACCACCACTGCAAACTGCTACTCTGTGGTCTACTCTGCAACTCAGCAATTCCGTGACAGCCTTCCTCTAAACTCACCTGATACTTAATTATTCTCTGGGACAACCTTGCAGCAATTCACAGAAATCTACCCAGCTCTTGTTACATATTGCTTTCTCAACTGTATTACAACTGAAAAGGGTTAGATGTTGAAAGCCAAATGGCTCCCAGGCATGCATGTCTTCACTAAGAAGGAAACAACAAGAATTACATACTCCAAAAAGCCTTCAGGTGACCTTTTTTATAATTGTTTCCTTTGTTAATGTCATTGTCCCTTATAAATCTGAGATGTCTTGAGAATAGGGAACTTGATTCAGACTTCAGTTTTCCCACAATCCACTTGGCTCTTGGGATAGTTCTATTGTTGATCAACCAATTAAAAAAATTTTTAAAGTGAGCTCTGTATCAATGAAGGAATAAGTAACGAAGTATCAGTGGAATAAGCAAAAGAAACATGAACCAAACATCCTATTGTGGTGAGAGGCAGCAGAGATATGTGACAGCTCCTTAGACTAAATCCAGATACCTAGGGGTCTCCAATCCATCCCTGCTACTTGCTGGTGGGATGCTAGCAGCAGTCCCAGTTGCAGTTCCACCTGAAAAATGGGAACAGTAATACCTAGCACACAGGGTCGACCTTAAGGTTTAACATGAACATATTAGGGAACACCCAGCAGGAACAGGTACTTGCTTGTTACAGTTCACAATGCCATACCAGTTTGTACACTGGACACTGATCAAGTGTATCACCAAGAGCACCAAGGAGGCCCACCTCTAACAAGGGACTGCGGCTGGTTAGCTGCTAAGGATAGTTTATAGTCCGTCCCCAGTGACCTCCTGCTATCACCCAAAACCACAAATTCCTTTCATGGCTGTGCCCTGGACTCCCAAGTCCCACAACAACATGGAGGCCAAAGAGTCCTCCTAAAAGCAATCTGAGAGCCAAAAATGTTGTGACAAAGGAGAGGGTAACAAGCTAACAGGTTCTGACTTGTATTCACACGGCCTGCAGCATCTTACCTCAACAAGGAAGTTCATCAACAAACCAAAATAATGGACCTATTCATCATATAAACAAAACTCAAGAGAAGAACCTAGTTTCTAATATTTCACAACTCTTCCCCTCTGTCATCTTTCCAAATACCCCTGTCTGTCATGATACTTTATATTCCCTTGTGTCATTTAGTTTTTCATATGCTAATTTCTCCCGACATCTGAAATAGAATTGTTGTCAAAATATTAAACATATATGGGGGGTAACATAGAAGTTTATTTACTTTCCAATCTGAATGACTGGCCTTGAGAAATAGGGCAATAATGTTCATAGCAATTTAATTTTTCCACTAATTAACTGCTATTCATCTACTGCCAAGTGCATGAAGTTACAGGTAGAAAAGAATAATACAAACAGTATATTCGTATATCAAAAAGTTTCCCATTAGAACCCTCCTAAACTGTTGATGGGAACGTAAATTGGTGCAGCCACTATGGAAAATAGTACGGAGATTCCTTAAAAAGCTAAAAATAGAACTACCATATGACCCAGCAATCCCACTCCTGGGCATATATCCAGAAAAGATGAAAACTCGAATTTGAAATGATACATGCACCCCGATGTTCACAGCAGCACTATTTACAAGTGCTGGAAGACATGGAAGCAACCTAAGCGTCCATCAAGAGATGAATGGATAAAGAAAATGTGGTATATATATACATTGTGTGTGTGTGTGTATATATACACACACACACACAATGGAATATTAGCCATAAAAACTAATGAAATACGACCGTTTGCAGCAACATGGATGGACCTAGAGATTATCACACTAAGTGAACTAAATCAGAGGAAAACAACTATCACATGATACCACTTACACGTGGAATCTAAAAGAAAATGATACAGATGAACTTATTTACAAAACAGAAGCAGATTCAGACATAGAAGACAAACTTATTACCAAAAGGGAAGGGGGGAGGGATAAATTAGGAGTTTAGGATTACCAACTACACACCACTATATATAAAATAGATACACAACAGGACCTACTGTATGGCACAAGGAACTATATTCAATATCTTGTAATAACCTATAATGGAAAAAAACCTGAAAAGAATATGTGTGTGTATATATATATATATATATACACACACATATATACACACTGAATCACTTTGCTATACACCTGAAACTAACACTACATAGTAAATCAACTGCACTTCAATAAAATAAAAATTTTTTAAAAAGCTTCCCGTTAGACATCTGTCCCACCACTTCCATAAAGTTTCCTACACATAGTGTGTCTTCTGAGAAGCAAACGCACACATCTCTCCGGTAACGCCAGAACACTTGGAAGCAAAGGAAGATCTCCATTTGAGAGATTACTGACTCTGAATTTGCTACCCATATCGTGTTAATTTTCTTTCTATAAAGCATCTGTAAATTAAACGTCCTCTGAAAGCTCAAGCCACAGACTCACTCCCCCAGCCCCTTTCCCTCATTCTGGGCTCCTCCTCCCCCGACACTCCCTTCCCTCCCGCGGCTTCTGGGGTGAACGTGGGCTCGCCATCCAACACTGTCCCGAAGAAGCGCCGCCCCTTCCTCAGGCTCCCGAGACGCTCGGCCGGGTGGCACTTTCGTTCTCGCCCCGGGATGGACCGAGCACAGCGCGAACCTGAGGTCCGAAGCCGCGCTCGGAAGTGGACAGAGTGACTCAGCCGTTTCCCATAACTCGAGTCAGGTGCAGGGACGCCGGTCAGCACTCGCGGGCCGCGCTGGGGGCAGGGCTGGGTCCGCAGCCGTCTCTGCCCGGAAGGAGACCTCAGCGGACGACCAGCCCGGACCGAGTGCCGGGTCACCCCCGCTGCCCGCCCCGCCGAGCCGCTGACACGACCCCGCGGCGGCCCCTCCGCGCGGGGGTCAAGCGGCATCCCGGCGCTGCCTGGGTCACACTCAGACCCGAAGGGCGCCCGCCGGGGGCAGAGCGAGGCCAGGGCTTCTCCTCCCGGCGCCGCGCGGATTCGCGCCGGGGCCGGACGACAGAGCCGCCGGGCGAGTTAAAGAGTCCTCGGCGGGCAGCGCCCGAACCTGACGTAGCCTCCGCCACACTTACTTCTCATTAGCGTCCACAGAGTCCACCTCCGCCTCCTCAGCCGCCATGGCCGCCGTCGCCGCGCGAGCTTCCGGCTGTACTTCCAAGCCGGCTGACAGGCCGACTGGGAGGCCGGGACCCGCCGCCGCCCTTAAGGCCGCCGCCAGCGTAGGCGTCGGCCGCCCCATCGCGTGACCGGGCGGTGCGGCCGCGCGCTTGCGCGTGCCGGGCCATCTGACCCCCCCTTCATCCACCAGTCACGCATGCGTCCTCCCGTCCGACGCGCTCGGGTGTGGGCGCTAGGCGGGGCAGTCAACCTGGGGGAAACGAGACTCGCCCGGCAGAGTTGGGTGGTAACTAACTTCAGTCATAACCGTATTAATGCATCATCCGCTGATATTGATTGTCAGGTGCTGGGCACTGGACAGGCACCTAGCAGTTCCCTGGGGAATGAGGCGCGACCTTGCCCTGAAAGAGTCCATCTAGTATTCGATAGATGCTGCAATAGCGAATGGAAATGCTGTAATGGAGGAGCTGTGTGGCCTGCCGCCGGCCCTTCCTCGCAGGTGGGTGGCCTAGGGGAGAGGGCGACCTTTAGTCAGTTGATATTCACTGATGTGCGGGACACTACTCCAGACCCTGGAGTTACTGTAGTGACCAAAACCAGCAACTCCTGTCCACCCCGCGCTGTGTACACACGGGAGGAGTGTAAAGTGTCGGCGTTTAGGTACTTATGAGTTCTTGAGAGGACATCACTAATGTAAATATCAACACTTCTTGACCTGTTTTCAAGCCTTTTAACCGTCAGATACTACCTGCTTTTGTATTTATATCATTTTCTGCCATTCATTCATTTGTATTTACCGTTTGCCTACTATGTCCCCACTCTGTTCTAGGCGCTTAGAAACAATGGATTGAAGTAGGGCTCACTTCTTTACGGAGCCTACGCTAATATATTACCCTTTATTTTATTTTATTTATTATTATTATTTTTTTTTTGCGGTACGCGGGCCTCTCACTGTTGCGGCCTCTCCCGTTGTGGAGCACAGGCTCCGGACGCACAGGCTCAGCGGCCATGGCTCACGGGCCTAGCCGCTCCGCGGCATGTGGGATCTTCCCAAACCGGGGCATGAACCCGTGTCCCCTGCATCGGCAGGCGGACTCCCAACCACTGCGCCACCAGGAAAGCCCTACCCTTTATTTTGACGCAGTTCATCCCTCTCCTTCCCTAACTCTCCTCTCTGTCTGCAGCCTCTTTTTCTCTCCTCTGAGTCCCCCTAAACCAGACAGTTTCTATCACTCATCTGACACTCAGATTCTCAGCCTTGTCTACTTGTTGTGGCTTTTTAATGGACATTAATCAGTATTCTTCCAACTACACTGGAAGTTCCTTGAGGGTAGGGATGGTGTCTTCCGTGATTCAGGGGGAAGAAAAGCAACTCATAATCCCTTGGGCATAGCAATAACTAATAAATATTCTTATTGTATTTGATCCAATTCATAAGTATGTTAGGGAAGACTAGGACATATGAAAACACCGTTCCAGGAATTCATGGTGTTGCAATGTGTCTGCAGAAACTGACTCTCGACTATCTCCACCTATCAGACCATATCCATACTGGGGACACCTCTTTCTATATGGGCCAGACAGGTAATTGAGGACTCTGCTGCGTGGAGTACAGTCCCAACCCTGTGGTACTGAGTCCAGTATCAAAACCTAAGAATATGGCAGCAACTCCTGCAGCACCTTCAGAAACTTGGACTGGCAAGTATGCGCCCTCAAGACTTTGTGGACCTGGAGCCCACTCTCATAGATGCCTATGGCTGCTGCACAGTTTAAAAAAAAAAATCATTGATCCAATGCTGGAGTTTATCCAGAAACTGACAGAGCAGTGCATAGGGCTATGGGATTTCATGATCTTCCCCAACTCTGGGGATATCTCTGCCCAGGCTTCACTTTGCTGCTGGTGGAGGAGCTGTCCTTGACTATGGCAAGAAGAAGTCCAAGCTGGTGTCACCCAGCCCCTGGGTGCTGCCAGCAGTGGAGGAACCCCTGCTGCTCCATTGTGACTGCCACACCACCCTGGAGTTCCTGGACTGTGTCTTCTTGGGAGACAGTGAGACCAACGTCTTTTGATGCAACCTGTACCTGGACAGCTCCTCCTATACCACCCTCAGTCACTGCTTGGCCAGACCTCCATCACTGCCTCCCTGTACTTTGGTGGTGCCCTGAGAGCACACCTCCCAGAGTTCCAGGCCAACCTGGTGCCCTCTTTCCAAATCCACTTCTTTTTGAGGACGTACTAACCAGTTACTTTGATTCAGCAGTACTTATGCTGGGGGATCACTTGCGCCTACTTTGAACTCTCTCTCTCATCAGATGGTCACATGTGACACTCATCAAGGCAAATTCATAGCCTGCTCTGCCTGCGCTACCCCAGGGCTGTGGCGTCCAAAGAACTAATGCTGCAATTATACCACCAAGACCATTATACCACCATTATACCAGCGTACCATAGAAGGTGATGACTGGTGCCCCACTGGTGTCAAGATTGGCTTTAATTTCTAGCCCCTCAACAGTGATTCTCCAGGAGAAATGCTGAACACCACCACGGCCATCAGAGAGGGCTGGACCTTTATCACAAGTCTGCCAGGCTAGCACTTGCAAATCAGAATGAGGATAAGGGCATGAAGGGTTTTCTGAGGACTTCGATGGCCTTGCTGCCCTGTAAATGTTGATAAAGTGCTGTGATTAAACGGAGTAAGAAAGCAAGTGTGGCAGGGAAATAATAAGGACGTGGGATAGTAAGGGAAAATGATAGCTGGATCCAGGGAAGGGCTGGATACCAGTCAGCTGTATGACCTGGGGAGGTTTGGAATCACATGATTAGGGCTTCTCAGACGCTAACCTGCATCCACACTTCCTGTGGATCTTGTTAAATGGCAAATTCAGCCTCTGTAGGTCTGGGGTGGCGCCTGAGATTCTGTGTTTCTAACTGGCTCCCAATGATGCCTGTGTTCCGGCTGCTAGTCAGCAGACCACCCTTTAAATAACAAAGCTCTCGAGCAGCCCTGTCCACTAGAACTTTCTGCAATCATGGAAATGTTCTAAATCCCCACTTTCCAGTATAGTAGCCATGAGTTACATGTATCTACAGAGCATTTGAAATGTGGCTAGTGTGACCAAATTTTTCATTTTAATTAATTTAACTTTAAAGCCACATGTGGCTAATGCTACCATGTTGGACAGCAAGATGCAGATTTATGAAAATGAGAATTTGAGACCAGACAATTCCCACGGTCCCATCTGATGTCCTTGTGGTTCCAAGATGTTGTTTTCAAAGTGTGTGTGGAGGGTGAGGATAGGAGTTTGATGAGGGGACGGATGTTAAAGTCTGGAGTAAAGCCTGAAGGGTTGGCAGTTCCACCAAATGGAAAATAGTTTGAGAGTTACCTGTTTAAAATGTAGAATATTTTGTCTTTTTGTACCTAAGTTGTCAAATTTATTGGCATAGGCTCTTTGTAATGTTGCCTAATTATCTTTCTAATGTTGTTAGGCTCTGTAATGATAGCCTCTCTTCAAACCTGATATTGATCACTTGCACTTTCTTTTTTACCCCTGGTCAGTTAGCTAAGAATTTATCAATTTTATTAGTCTCAAAGAACCGACTTTTGGTAATTTCATGGATTTTGCTTTTTCTACATATGCTCAGGAGAGCTTTCCATATTAGTGCATATAGATTTACCTCATTTTTCTTAATTTCTACCACGGTATTTCATATTATGGGGATTTATTTAATCATAGGCATTCTCATTCATTTTTCTTTTCTTTTTTTTCTATTAGAATACTGAAGGGAACCTCCTTTTACACGCCTCTATATGCACGTGAGAAAGGCCAGGAGCTTCCCCTCCCCCGCAGTTATATAAATGGAATCATACAATGTATAACCTTTTGAGATTGACTTTTTTCCTCTCAGCATAATTCCCTGGAGATTCATTAAAGTTGTCAAGTGAACGAATAGAATAGTTCATTCCTTTTTAGAGCTGAGTAGTTTTCCACTGTTAGTTTAATCAGTCACCTGTTGAAGGCCATCTGGGTTGTTTCCAATATTTTTGGATATTACAAATAAAACTGGCACAGACGTTTGTGCACAGGTTTTTGTGTAAACCTAAGTTTTTCATTTCTCTGGGATAACTGCCCAGGACTGTAATTGCCGGTCACATGATAGTTACATATTTAGATTTTTTAAAGAAACCACCAAATTATCTTCCAGAATGGCTGTACCATTTTCTGTTCCCAACAGCAAAATATAATCGATCTAATTTCTCCATATCCTCACCAACATTTGGGGTTGTCTCTATTTTTTATTTTAGCCATCTTGATAGACCAGTAGTAATGTCCCATTGTGGTTTTAATTTGCATTTCCCTGATGACTAGTGATGCTGAGTGTCATTTTACATGCTTATTTGCCGTATGTATGTTCTTTTCAATGAAATGTCTGTTCATGTATGTCTTTTGCCCATTTTCTAACTATTAAGTTTTGAGAATTTTTAGTATTCTCCAGTGACTAATCCTTTGTCAGAAACGTGGTTTGCAAATATTTTCTCCCATATGCAGCTTGTCTTCTTATCCTCTTCACATGGGCTTTTGCAGAGAAAACATATTTTAATTTAATGAAATCCAATGTATTGATTTGTTTTATGGCCTATGCGTTTGATGTTGTCTAAGAATTATTTGCCTAACCTGAGGTCCTGAAGATTTCCTCCTTTGTCTTTTTCCAAAAGTTGTATGGTTTAACATATTACATTTAAACATTTAAGTCCATGATCCATTTTGAGTTAATATTTGTATAAGGTGAGAGGTTTAGGTCAAGGGTTTTTGTTATTTGCCTATGGATATCCAATTGTTCCAACACCATTTGTTGAAATCACCAATGGTTTTTTTTAGTTTTTAAAAAATATTTATTTATTTTATTTTTGGCTGTGCCGGGTCTTAGTTGCGGCATGCAGGATTTTCACTGCTGCGCACGGGCTCTTTGTTGCGGCGCATGGGTTTAGTTGCCCTGCGGCATGTGGGATCTTAGTTCCCCGACCAGGGATCAAAACCTTGTGCCCTGCATTGGAAAGCAGATTCTTAACCACTGGACTACCAGGGAAGTCCTGAAATCACCAATGGTTTTTAATGTATTACTAGGTAGCCTTTTTTTCTTTCTCCTATTTTTTTCTTTTTTTAAAAATTGAAGTATAATTGATTTACAGTGTTATATTAATTTCTGGTGAACAGAATATATATTCTTTTTCATATGGTTTATTCCAAGATATTGAATATAGTTCCCTGTGCTCTACAGTAGGACTTTGTTGTTTATCTATTTTGTATAGAGTAGTTTGTATCTGCTAATCCCAATCTCCTCATTTATCTACCCCCCCTTTTCCCTTTGGTAACCATAAATTTGTTTCCTGTCTGTGAGTCTGTTTCTGTTTCATAAGTAAATTCATTTGTATCATTTTAGATTCCACATATAAGTGAACTACTTATACTAGGTAACCTCTTATGCTCTTATAAAGGATGTCTGAATGATGATAGGTGTTTTTCTGGGTTAGGAGATTTGTAGTGGTGCACATGGAGGTGGGGTGCTCAAACCCCTCTTCAAGGAAGGACTTATTACCCCAGCTGCTGTGAGAGTTTCAGTAGAAAAGCTCCCAGCTTACAGTCCTTTCAGGGAGCACATCAGCTACCGAGAGCCACTTCACCAAGGTCATGCCCTCTGAGGAAGGCTCACAACTAATGAAGAATGGAGGTAGAGATACTAAAGGACCAACCATTTCCACCCAAAGTGAGATGATTCTGATGAGCCATTTCTGCTCCAGAACCCCCTGTGGCTGAGGCTGTCTAGCCTACATCACAGCTCAAACTTCTCCCTCTGTCGGATCCCACTTTTCCCCCTCCTTTCCACAGGTGTGATCTTGAGGGCACTCCCTGAACATTATCTCAGAGACTGCTTCCTCCAGATTCCAAACTGTGATACTAGTTTTCATTTTTCTTTAATGATAAGCATGACATTTGGCTTAGGTACTGAGAATGGTGAGAAGGTTATAACTTGATGGTCTTTACACCAGTATTATAGGAATCAGTAACAACAGGAAAACTTTCATCAGAAACTCTACTCTCAAAACACACCACTGCAAAAAGGAAGTGAGCTGAATGGTAGGGAAAGGATAGGTGTGAGAGGTAAGATTAGCACAGGCACGCATGTGAGACAGATCACAAGCGAGATAGAGTAAGAGTTGCATGATGCTGTCCCCTCCTCTGTCACCATGGTTTATAGAGGTTCCAACACTAGAAAGGTAGATGTGTGGGTGAGTATCCAGACGTACAGCAGACCAAATCTCCCCATCAACGTGATCAAAAATCAGGTAGGCATAACCCTTGAAATAATTTCCATGCTTATACCGGTTCCCATTCTAATGTGTTTCTGATACTTTTCATAACTTCTTAGGAAACCCAAATGTGGATAGAGAGGGAAGTCATAGACGTGATTGTCCAATTTCAACCTCAAATGCCATTGGAGTTGGAGGCAGGAAAGAGAGAGCGGAAAAGAAGCCAGAGGGGCTAGCATTCAATTTGCAGTCATGTCCCCTGGCCCCAGGAAATTTGAAGTCATGATGATCTGGGGAGAGAATTTTAATGGTGTCCCTTTTCTCCACCTTCCACTTCATTTGATTACAATTGAAAAGTCCTAGATTTTTATTTTCAGTAGAATCAGTGTTTTTAAAAAGGATTTTTCTCACACTATTTCACATCTTTTAACTTTTATTCTAGTTGTTTTTTTCTGATCAGTCCATGCTGAACTAATAGGCATTATCATAAACCAGGAAAAATGTTGCCCTCCAAACTGTTGACACTGCAAATGTCAGTGGCCTTTCTGTGTTTCAACTTCCAAGAGCAAAACTCATCTATGTAGTTATTATGCCGCTGAACATTTTTAGCAGGGGCCGGTTTATACAGTAGTAGAAAGAAGGTGTTCATACCCATAATTCCCTCTGACATTTATGTTGCCTGTTTCTTTATCCCCTCCCCATTTTGAAAATGCATCCTTCAGTGTAAAACAGTTTACTGAATATCCATTCCGTTTAGTCTGCACTTAGGGCAGAAAACAAACAGCAATGAGTGTCTTGGCTCTATTACATTTTCTGACAAGTGGGAAATATCTGTTTGTAATGCAATAAATACTTGGTTCTAAGTAATTCAGCAAACTGGCTTATTTAGCTTTAACTCTGAAGGGATGCACAGAGGGAACAATTTTCACCCATCATTGATTCCACACCGAAATATGATTGTATGCCCGCAGCTGGGGGAACTTTGTGGTGGTATGAGTGAATAAGCAGTTAATGAAAACGCTGTTCGGAGTCACTGCAAAACTAGCAAAGACCTTACTGCTTACCTGGATGGCTAAAGCTGGCTCTTGTCGGTTCATGAGCGTCTACTGTTAAATATTCAAGAGTTTTGTGGACTTCCCTGGTGGCGCAGTGGTTGGGAATCTGACTGCCAGTGCACGGGACGTGGGTTTGAGCCCTGGTCCGGGAGGATCCCACATGCTGTGGAGCAGCTGGGCCCGCGAGCCACAACTACTGATCCTGTGCTCTAGAGCCCACAGGCCACAACTACTGAGCCCACGTGCCACGGATGCTGAGGGCTGCACGCCTAGAGCCCGTTGTGGCCACCGCAGTGAGAAGCCTGTGCACCACGGCGAGGAGTGGCCCCCGCTTGCTGCTGCTAGAGAGGACCTGCACACAGCAATGGGGACCCAAAGCAGCCAAAAATAAATAAACTTTTTAAAGAAGTAAATAATTATTATGGGTATTGTTTCTAAAAAAAAAAAAGTTTTGTGAGCTGGATGTTAAACCTTGCGGGACTTTGATATTGGGAGTATTTACACCCCAGAAATTGGCAATCACTTCAAATCAGGGCTCTTTTTTTTGCTTTTGAGAGCTGGTTTACCAACACACCATTGCGTACTCTATCTCAGTGTAGGAGAATTATCAATACAAAGCAGATGGCAGGCCAAGAAATTAAGTTTTCACAGGGAAGGGGGAATAAACACAAGTCAACTAAAAATACACAAAGCAATGGATGACAAAGGTATAACAACCTTCTGTAAAGGTACACGGGTATAGATTAGCACATTTAAGCGCTGGAAAGACAGAGACCTGGTTATTAGATCAAGCAAGTGTGGTAATGATTTATGAAAGTGAGTCTCATAAGGTTTGTTTTCTTTTAGGTTGAAATATACAGCACAGATCATAATGATTATCACAAAGTGATAACACGCCCACATAAACACAATCCAGATTATTAAGCAAATTTTCTAGGAGAAAAGGGGACTCTCTGATACAGATTAATGGAGTGGGCAATCCAGGAAGGCTTGCACCAGAAGAGATGGCTTGCAGCTTCACAACACATATCGAGCTTCAAGAATGTCACCTAGGCAATATAACCTACTCTGGATTTTTATTTTATTTTAATAGATGCTGCAAATCAGTTTATGAAGATTTTTTTTGCTGTGCTGATGAATATACGTTTAATAGCTAAATGTAGGGCTTTTCTCCTTTGAAATTTGAATGTGTTGCTTAGCTACCCTCCTCTGTTTTTTGTGTAGTCTCTGATTTACTATAATTTCTTCAGCTGCAGGTGAGGAAAATGGGCTGTTATTAAATATCTTCCGAGTTCAGTAGCACAAGCAATGTGTATATTGCTCTCTGATACTTTCGTGTTATTAATGAATTAGTCTCCCAAAACTAGACATTTAAACTATCATTTATGTACATATGTGCATTATTTTCTTGGGGAGAAGTTGTATGTAAACAAAAGGGATAAGTTTAGTGATGACACATATCTATATGAGAGTTAATCTATCATTTTTTGTAATAAAAATTTGTTTTTTCAGTACAAACCTTTCAAACAAAAATTACACAGTAACATGAGATTATGCTAAAATGATTTACCAAAATAATTAAACTCTCAAAAGTGAACCCATCTTACATGCCCAGTTTTCCTTCCTTGAGTCCAGTAGACCTTCCTGTTCATCACATCTGAATCTGGTCACAGAGCATTGGAGGAACATCAGAGTCCTAGTCAGTGGCTGCAATTGGTTATATTTTCATTAGTTTGCTTACCAGCTTAAACTGGGGTTGGTCCTATCTCACCTGAAGTATAATAATTCCTTGAGAATAGAAATGTGTCTTATACTTCCTTTACAAGTCCCAGAAGTACTTAGAACTTTATTGTAATCTATATACTGTGGGGACCAAATAAACCCTTTTAGTTGACTGAGTTACAAGCAGGTTTAAATAACACCTGCAAGGAATTAAAAATGCTACCTGATTAAGCCAACTGATCTTTCCATCGCTCTCAACAGCTCATACAATTTCCATCATACAAAAGAGAAATCAGGGATTAGAGAGTTTCCATTGCTTACCAACAATTATACAGAGAGAACGAAGAGGACTTTTCTCTGTCTCTTTGTGTCATGTGTGCTAGCATGATGGTGGCTGTTCTGTGAAGTGACAGTGAGTTGATAAAAGGCTATCCCACCACACCCCCACTGCTAAGGCACTCTCCTGGAATTGTGTTTCTAACAGTGGTAGCAGATTTGCATCTATTGCTGTGCAGTTGAAAGGAGCTAGCAATTACGGCTTTATCTATGAAACTGACAAGACTAGTTTTGTTGGCCTTCTTAGTGGGAAGCAATAACCACTGGTCTACCAGCTAAAGATACACTTTAGAGCCATAATGCAACTGTCACCGGCCAGAGACTCTGTTCCCATTGCCAGTCAGCCCATGCAAGTAATGCTGTAACTAGTAAATTAGAACAACTGAGACCTCAGCTATCCATTACATTTGTAAATCAGTTATACACTTGGGCCATTTAATTATAAGAATGCTGAATCCTCTGTTTTTGCCCAGTTTCACTTCTGAGGATTGGAGCAGATGGATTATTTTTCACCCTAATTGGAAACTTGGAAATCAAGTTGGTGGAGTCATATAAACATTATGTAAAAATATCACCAAAATCTGCTAAATAAAAATGTAGGCTCTTAACCATAAATCTCCCAACCTGTTAGAAAATTAGGAATGATCTCCAGATTTAGGCCATAGAATTTCATTTAAAAATAAACTAAAAATTTGCTTTGATTATGATAGATGATAGATTAATATCTACAATAAAGATGTATGTAGATATAGCCACTGTTTTTTTCTCCTCATGAGTATCTTGTCAGCATAACATCTTTTTTTTGGTTGAAAATGAAAGAAAGGAAAAGAAAGCAATTATCTCTAGACAAAATATATAGAATCCTGGTTGAATTCCAAAGCAAGAGAGAATTTAGGTCTCTCACATTAATTTTTAACCATTTTAACAACTTACAGAAAAAGTAATTGCCAAGCTAACAATTCAATCCCCCAAATCCAGGATGAGATGTTTCATTCTCCTTTTAACTGTGATTCTTAATCTTTTCTTAATTTTTGAATTATCACTGCAGTTTAGCCTTTATTCAAGTGGAAGACTTTTTTTTCTCTTGCGAGAAAGAAAACAAAGAGACGTTAAGTACTTTTGTTTTTTTGGCTGTGTTGGATCTTCATTGCTGTGCACGGGCTTTCCCTAGTTGCGTGGAGAGGGGGCTACTCTTCTCTGAGGTGTGCGGGCTTCTCATTGCAATGGCTTCTCGTTGCAGAGCACAGGCTCTAGGCGCTTGGGCTTCAGTAGTTGTGACACATGGTCTCAGTAGTTGTGGTGCACGGGCTTGGTTGCTCCGCGGCATGTGGGATCTTCCTGGCCCAGGGCTTGAACCTGTATCCCCTGCATTGGCAGGCAGATTCTTAACAACTGTGCCATCAGGGAAGCCCAAGTACTTCTTTTTGAAGTACTCAAAATATAGGTTTAATTCCCAGACCAATGTTTGCACTTTGAAGAGCGTACAAATCAGGATTTGAATTTAAAAACCCTGAACCTATGACAGAAAGATAGTATTGTTCTTTAACATGTAAATAAACTACATTAATTTTTTTTTGTCATCTATGCATGCTCTTGCTTCTTTGGAGTTATTAGATTAAAAATGTACTCAAGGGGCTTCCCTGGTGGCTCAGTGGTTGGGAGTCCGCCTGCCGATGCAGGGGACGTGGGTTTGTGCCCCGGTCCGGGAGGATCCCACATGCCGCGGAGCGGTTGGGCCCGTGAGCCATGGCCGCTGGGCCTGCGCGTCCGGAGCCTGTGCTCCGCAATGGGAGAGGCCACAACAGTGAGAGGCCCGCGTACTGCAAAAAAAAAAAAAAAAAAAATGTACTCAAAACAAAACAAAACAAAAAACCCAGTAAGTAACACTGAAAGCACATGCTAGAAACTCTTTATCATTGTATCATTAAACATCCCCAGGTTGGGAAATATAAAAGTAAACTTTCAGAGAGCAGTCACCTCACCATGTTAGTTACAGTGAGTGCATTACCCAACTTTACTCACAATGATTTGAAAATATAATCACCCTTAAACTAGTTGGTTGAATTCTCAGAGTTGGAGCTATGGCCAAACAGTAAATCCTGAGAATTTTGCTGCTGCCTCATACTCTATCCTTGAGCAGGAGCAATATGTTTTTAGAGAGGTGTTGATAAAGAGAGTGGAAAGTAAATGAAAAGGGTGACAGAACAGTTAATAAAGAGAAATTTACTGAGTTTTCGGTAATAAGCTGCCTTAAGAATCAGAGTACTAGAAAGCCAAGATTTTTTCTTTAAAACCAAAAAATATATATTATTTTAAAAGATACTACCGGGCTTCCCTGTTGGCGCAGTGGTTGAGAGTCCGCCTGCCGATGTAGGGGACACGGGTTCGTGACCCGGTCCGGGAAGATCCCACATGCCGCGGAGCGGCTGGGCCCGTGAGCCATGGCCACTGAGCCTGCGCGTCCGGAGCTTGTGGTCCGCAACGGGAGAGGCCACAACAGTGAGAGGCCCGCATACCGAAAAAAAAAAAAAAAAGTAAAAGATACTACCTTTTTTCCCTCATTTTAAATTTTTTCTGCTGAAATACATATGCAGAAAAGTGCACAAAACAATTATCCAGACCAATGCTTTATCATAAAGCAAACTCTCATGAAACCACCACCCAGGTCAAGAAATAGAACATGCCAAACATCCCTAATACCTCCCCCATAGGCCACTCAGTCATTACTCCTCCTCTCTAAAGGTAACTCCTCTCTTAACTTATAATACCACAGTTTAGTTTTGCCTGGTCTTGATCTTTACATCAGAATATGAGCTTTGGTTGTCTGGCTCTTTTCACACAGCATTCCTTCATGTGACTACAGTTCCTATAGATGTTCCTATCCATGGTACAAAGACACCACAATGTATTGATCCAAGCAACTGCTCTTTCTTCAATGACTTGCTTTGTGACTTTAGATCTATTTTAATAGGTTCTTTTTAATATTAGCTTATGATCCTTCCTGTGCCTTGATGAACTGTCCATTCCCATAGAGTTTAAAAAATACACCTTAAGATATATTCATCTTGATTGTTCGAATTCTCTAGAGGCAATTTTAAAGCTATTTCCAATATAACTTGTACTATTATGATAGTTCATATTGTTTCCAAGGACTATTTAAATAGCAGCGGTTGTGTGCTCTTACGGTGGGTTTTACCTAGGTGGAAGTGGGACCAGCAGGCAAAAGAGAAAGAAGAAAAATCAAAATATGAATATAAATACAAAATACTTATGTTTAACCCTGGGAAGAAACAACAAAATGTCCAGATTGAATACACATCTTATAGGAAAGAATTAAGGGCTGTGTAATTTGTTTAGATCTTCAAATTTTCCCACACAATAAATAAAAACATAGCTCTTTCAAAGTTGAAATTTGTGAGGCACTGACACTCTCTGTACCAGTTCAATTCTTTGGCTTCAATCATAGCAACTCCCTCGGGCCATCGTAAGCAAGAAGAAAGGTACCTGAAGGATACCAGGGGCTATAGAATAGATGGGAGGCTGGATAATGGGGTTAGAATAAAGGCTGTCCTAGATTCCGGAAAGATCCTCAGTAGCCATTTGATAGCAAGAAGAATATGGGCAAGTGCTACGAGTCAGATGGAATTAAATTAGTTTTCAGTCTCTATTCCTCAGCTCAAGATTCACATTCCAAGGCGGAAACAACGAATTGCTTTGACTTGGGTCAAATACCTTCCCTTTAGCTGGGCAGAGGGGGTAGTGGGAGGAGGAGAACTTCAGTGACAGCCCCACAAAACCCTATGCACTAAATATATACCTAAGAGAAATGAAAACTTATGTCTGAAAACAAAAAAAAACCCTATGCAGTAATTGAAGGTTAATCCTAATAAAGGAAACTGAGGGGCAGATAGGAAAGGGAAATGGATGCAAGGAAGCCCCAACTCTGTTTTCTTCTGGTAACTCATTTAAATCCTTTTAAACTAGTTTTATTGAGATTTAATTCACAAACCATAAGATTCACCCGTTTAAAGTGTGATGTCCAGTGGTTTTTAATATATTCATGGGGTTGTAAAACATCACCATTATCTACGTTTAGAATATTTTCATAGCCCCCAAATGATCTGAATATGTGATTCATTTGGAGTTAATTTTTTACATGGTGTTAGGTAAGGGTCCAACTTCATTCTTTTGCTTGTGAATATCCAGTTGTCTGAGCACCAATTTTTGAAACAACTATTCCTTCCTCATTGAATTTTCTTGGCATTCCTGTTAAAAATCAACTCACTGTAAGAGTAATGGTTTATACGTGCACCCTCAATTCTATTCCATTGATCTCTATGTCTATCTTTATGTCCGTACCACCCTCTCTTGATTACTGCAGGAAGTTTGGAAATCAGGAAGTGTGAACCCTCCAACTTTATTCTTCTTTTTCAAGATAGTTGGCTATTCTGAATCCCTTGCCTTTCCATGTGAATATTAGGACCAGCTTATCAGTTTGTGCCAAAAACAAAAAGCAAAAACAAAGGGCAGCTGAGGTTCTCATAGAGATTACATTGACTGTATAGATCAATGTGGGGATATTGCCATCTTAAGAATTTTAAATCTTCTGACCTAAGAATGTGAGATGTTTTCCATTAATTTAAATCTTCTTTAAAAAAGAAGGCTGGGGCTTCCCTGGTGGCACAGTGGTTGAGAGTCTGCCTGCCGATGCAGGAGACACGGGTTCGTGCCCCAGTCCGGGAAGATCCCACATGCCGCGGAGCAGCTGGGCCCGTGAGCCATGGCCGCTGGGCCTGCGTGTCTGGAGCCTGTGCTCCGCAACGGGAGAGGCCACAACAGTGAGAGGCCCGCGTACCGCAAAAAAAAAAAAAAAAAAAAGAAGGCTGTTTTGTAAGAAACACTGCCTTATTTATAGTCCTGGCCCCCTTTCAACTCTGGAGGAGTAGAACTAAAGAGAGATAGAAGCAGTCCTGCAACAGCCAGCTCTAGGCTGTGCTGTAGGAAGGAGGGAGATAGAATCTGCTTCTGATGGGTCAGGCCAGGAAGATTCAACCATAGAAAGGTTGAAGCCTGATTGGAAAAAATAAAAATATTTTTCACATTTATAACTCAATGGGTTAAGGCTTCAGTAAACCTGTTCGCTCAAAACTGAATAGGAGAAAAGCTCTGCTCTCAAGAAATTCATCGGGCTTCCCTGGTGGCGCAGTGGTTGAGAGTCTACCTGTCGATGCAGGGGACGTGGGTTCGTACCCCAGTCTGGGAGGATCCCGCATGCCGCGGAGCAGCTAGGCCCGTGACCCATGGCCGCTGAGCCTGCGCGTCCGGAGCCTGTGCTCCGCAACGGGAGGGGCCGCAACAGTGAGAGGCCCGCGTACGGCAAAAAAAAAAAAAAAAAAAAAAGAAATTCATCATCTTGCCTGCTCCAAGTGACTTTGCTAAGGCTGCCTCTAGCCCCTGTGACATCTCTGTGCTAGTTTAGAAGAAAAGCCCCATAGTTTCTCAAGGCACTTTGCTTCCATCTTCAAAAAAATGTTGTAATAAATTACAAACCTACAACATCTACCATATGAATGGTGCCCCTTCCACTGTGATATAGAACGTGCAATGCACAATTGAACACGTGGCTGTTCTTAGAGGAGGAATTTCATAAAGTTTTACAGCATGTCTTTATGACATAAGCTTGTTATCGTTTTAGCTGGCTTTTTAAGTCATCTTGTGTAGGTTTTTCTTCTGTGCAAGATTATAAATTCTGTGAAAGTGAGGACAGTGTAGGACACATAGTAGATATTTATTATTTGTAGACTTGGGTTGGATAGAACTGAATAAAGTCTTTTGAAAGACGTTATGACTTTTATCCTAAACTTTGTCCAAATTTCACATCCATTATTCCACCTAATTTTATTGACTTTCAAAAATATCACATTTAGTGCCAAACACCTTTTGTGCAAGAAGCAGAATATTAATTGAACACAAACTTCCTGGCATATCAGAGGGACAAGGAATAAGTGATGGGATGAGCACTTATTATTCATTTTATCAAAACGTGCTGCCTGAAGGAGAACGCTGTTGTGTTTCTTGTCAAGGAAATTAACACAGGGGTTTGTTATTATAAATACAACTTCCACGAGTGATTTGGAGGCTGTTGACTTCTTTCAGAGATAGGAAAGTGCTCATTTATTACATTTTAATGTATACAACTTAATGCACACTATTTATCAGACAGGAAATAAAAGAAGCTGAATTAACACAAAGTCAGAACACAGCTGCCTTAAGATAATTATTTAGGGCTATGGGGAAATGCTCAAAACAGCCTAAAACCTAGAAAATAATGATCCAGTACTTTAATTCTTGCATGTGTACTTTCCCAAAGCCCTACTCTAATCCCTACCCAGAAACCCTTTGATGACAGTCTTGTCTTTTACTGAAGCTATTTTTTTAACTTCCACAAAAGAATTTCTGATTGCATTTTTCCTGTAATTCTTTATGATTTACCCCCCAAAAGTTCAAGTTACTGCAGCTTGTCTCTTTTAAGTTTGATTTCCTGTTGCTTCTTTTTCTAATCACCCAAAAAGGCCACCAGACGATATCCTTGATGATTTTGCTCTGTAAATCAATGGTTTCCCTCAATTTTCAAAACAGTTTCCTTTCCATTACTTGTTATTTTTCTTATCTTGCACCCACCATGTCCTTTTATTTACATAGGACGTTCCAAACACCTCTGTCTCCAACCCAGACAGTACAACCCTGTTGTACTTGGTGAATTCTGCGTTCTCACTGCTCAGCTCCACTACTTGTGAAATCCTCTCTCCTCATGTGGCGGTGTGTGTGTCAGTCACAGGATGATATGTATGTATATGGGTAAGAAGGACTTTGTCAGGTTATGTATGTGTACAGCCATAACCGGAGTCATGACTAACTCAAAGTGGAGTGGACAAGGGACTAGTCTTATAGGCAGACATCAGCACTGGATACTTTAACATAGGATATGCATTCTTCTTTTTCTTCCCTAACAGATTTATTGACATATAATCTACATGCCATAAAGTTCACCCTTTGCAAGTGTCCAGTTCAGTGGTGTTGGGGATATTCACAGTGTTACAGGCCTATCACCAGTATTTAATTTCAAAACATTTTCATCTGAACATTTGCATGTTCAAAAGAAAACATTAGCATCTCTCCTTCCCACAGCCGTAGATGACCACTGATTTATTTTCTGTCTCTACAGATGTGTCTATTCTGGATATTTCATACAAATGTTACCGCACAACATTTGGCCTTTTGTAAATGACTTCCCTAACTTGGCATTTGCCCATGTTATATAACGCATCAATACTTAATTCCTTTTTATGGCCAAATAATATTCCATTGTATGAACATATCACATATTATTTACCAGTTGATGGACATTTGATTTGTTTCTGTTTTTTAGTTACTATAAATAATGCTAATAAGAACCTGCTGTATAAAAGAATAAATAAAATTAAATTAAAAATTAAAAATAAATAAATAAATAATGCTGCTATGAACATTCATGTACACATTTTTATGTAGACACACGGTTTCAGTTCTCTTGGGTATATACCTAGGAGTAGAATTTCTGGGTTGTATAGTAACTCTATGTTGAGCACTTTGAAGAATAGCAAAAATATCTTCCAAAGCAGGCACAGCATTTTACATTCCCACCAGCAATGCATGAGGGTTCCAGTTTCTCCACATCCTCAGAAACACTTGTTATTGTCCTTCTTTTTGATTAAAACCACCCTACTAGATGTGAAATAATATCTCATCATGGTATTGATTAGCTTTTCCCTAAGTGCTAATGATTTTGAGCATCTTTTCTTGTGCTTGTTAGCTCTTTCTATATCTTCTGTGAAGAAATATCTGTGCAAATCCTTTCTCTTTTTTTTTTTTTTGCGGTACGCGGGCCTCTCACTGTTGTGTCCTCTCCCGTTGCGGAGCACAGGCTCCGGACGAGCAGGCCCAGCGGCCATGGCTCACGGGCCCAGCTGCTCTGCGGCATGTGGGATCTTCCCGGACTGGGGCACAAACCCGTGTCCCCTGCATCGGTAGGCGGACTCTCAACCACTGTGCCACCAGGGAAGCCCTGTTTTTAAATTATTTGTCTTTTTTATGTTGAGTTGCAAGAGTTCTTTATAAATTCTGGATATGTCTCTTATCAGATAAATAGCCTGCAAATACTTTCTCCCATTCTGAGTGAGAGCTTTATTGATTGTATCATTTGTCACAAAAAAGTTTTAAATTCTTATGAATACCAGTTTATCTATTTTTTTCTTTGATTGCTTGTGCTTTTGTTGTCATATCTAAGAAACCATTACCTAACCCAAGGTCATGAAGTTTTAATCCTACGTTTCTTCCTAAGAGTTTTATCGTTTTAGCCCTTACGTTCATGTCTTTGATCCATTTTTAGTTCATTTTTTTATATATGGCATGAGCTAGGGGTCCAACTTCATTCTTTTGTATGTAGGTATCCAGTGGTCTTTGCATCATTTGTTGAAAAAGCTATTTTTCTCCATTAGCTCCCTTGCCAAAAATCAATTGACCATAAATGTAGGGGTATATTCCTAGACTCTCAATCCTATTCCATAGATTTGTCTATCCTTATGCCCGTACCACAATGTCTTGATTACTGTAGCTTTTTAGTAAATTTGAAATCTAGATGTATAAATAAAAGAACTTTGCTCTTTTTCAAGATAGTTTTGACTCTTCAGGGTTCATTGCATTTCCATATGAACTTTGGGATCACTTGTCGAATATTGTGAAAAAAGGCAGCTAGAATTTTGATAGGAATTGTTTGAATCTATAATCATTTTAGGGAGTAAAATGTGAAATGAGATGTACTTCCATTTATTTAGGGCTTCTTTAATTTCTTTCAATGATATTTTGTAATTTTTAGCATCCAAGTATTCAACTTCTTTTGTTAAATTAATTCCTAAGTATTTTATTTTTTTGAAAAATTGCATATGAAATTGTTTTTTAATTTCCTTTTCAGATTGTTCATTGCTAGCATATAGATATACAATTGATTTTTGTATATTGATCTTGTATCCTGCAACCTTGTATCCTCCTAACTAGTATAAGTCTTGTATTAATTCTAATGGTTTTATTGTGAATTCTTTAAGATTTTCAATATACAAGGTCATATCATCTGTGAATACTTCTTCCATTTCAAAGTTGTTGTCTTTTATTTCTTTTTCTTGGTTAATAGCCCCGGTTAGAAATTCTAATACAGTAAACATGTTAATAATGAGCCCATCACTAATATCCAGTGTAAACTTTAATACGGTTTGACAGTAAATAAATGTGAATTTTTTCAAGTTAAAAAAAAAAAAGAAGAAATTCTAATACAATATTAAGTGGAAGTGGGAAGGTGGACTTCCGTGTCTTGTTCCTGATCTATGGGTGAAATCATCCAGTGTTTCACCATCAGTGTGATATTAGCTGTGAATGTTTCTTAGCTGTCCTTTATCAGCTTAATGAAATCCCTTTGTATGTCTAGTTTGAGGAGTGTTTTTATTTGTAAAGGCTTTTGCCAAATGCTTTTTCTGCTTCTACTGAGATTATCATGTGGGTTTTCCTTTTAATCTATTAATAATGGGTGTGTGTGTGTGTGTGTGTGTGTGTGTGTGTGTGTGTGTGTATTGGGTGGGCCAAAAGTTTCGTCCGTTTTTTGCATAAGATGGCTCTGGTAGCACTTAGTTGTCCTTTTTTAAATTATTATTTATTTATTTATTTTTGGCTGCATTGGGTCTTTGTTGCTGCATGCGGGCTTTCTCTAGTTGTGATGAACGGGGGGTTTCTTTTCGTTGTGGTGCGCGGACGTGTCATTGCCGTGGCTTCTCTTGTTGCCGCACAGGCTCTGGCACACGGGCTCAGTAGTTGTGGCTTGCAGGTTCTAGAGCACAGGCTCAGTAGTTGTGGCACACGGGCTTAGTTGCTCCGCGGCATGTGGGATCTTCCTGGACCAGGGCTCAAACCCATGTCCCTTGCATTGGCAGGCGGATTCTTAACCACTGCACCACCAGGGAAGCCCTGAAAAATGTGTCTTCCATTTTTACTTAAAAAACCAAAGGCACTTTTGGGCCCACCCAATATATATATATTATGTAATATATAATATATACATTATATATTATATAATGTATATACACACTTTATGTACGTATGTATATTTTACAGATTAAACTACCTTTACATCCCTGGGGTAAATCACAATTCCTCATAGTTCATATTCCTTTTAATATGTTGCTGCATTTGGCTTACATTATTTTGTAGGGGATTTTTATACATCTACATTCATAAGGGATGTAGGTTCAGTTTTCTTTGTTTTGTGATGTCTTTGTCTGGTTCTCTTATCATGGTAATATTGGTCTCATATATTTAGTTGAGAATTGTTCTTCCTCATATTTTTGAAGGAATGTGTAAAGACGTGGTGCCAAAACTTCTTTAAAGGTTTGGTAGAATTCACCAGGGAAGTTATCTGGACATGGGAAATTTTTTATATTACTACTTCAATCTCTTTACTTCTCATTGATACAGATGTTAAATATTTTCTTGAGTTAGTTTTTGTCTTTCTAGTAATTTGTACATTTCATCTAGGTTATCTAATTTGTTGTCATACAATTGTTCATAGTATTCCAATATTCTTTTTTATTTCTTTTCTTTTTGTAAATTAATTATTTTGGGGGGGGGCTGCGTTGGGTCTTCGTTGCTGTGCGCGGGCTTTCTCTAGTTGTGTGAGCAGGGGCTATTCTTCGTTGCGCAGCGCGGGCTTCTCATTGCGGTGGCTTCTCTTGCTGAAGAGCACGGGCTCTAGGCATGCGGGCTTCAGTAGTTGTAGCGCACGGGCTTAGTTGCTCTGCGGCATGTGGGATCTTCCCGGACCAGGGCTCAAACCTGTGTCCCCTCCATTGGCAGGTGGATTCTTAACCACTGCACCACCAGGGAATTCCCAATATTCTTTTTTATTTCCGAAAGGCTAGTAGTGATGACCCCTCTTTCATTCTTGATATTAATAATTTGCATCTTCTCTCTTTTTTTCTTGTAAAGTCTAGGTAACAGTTTGTCAATTTAGCTGATCTTTTCAAAGAGCCGATTTTTGGTTTCTTTGATATTCTCTGTTGTTTTTCATTTGTCTATTCATTTATTTCCACTTTAATATTTATTACTTTTTTCATTCCATTTGATTTTGTTTAGTTTGCTCTTACTTTTTTTTAAATTTCTTCATGTGGAAAGTTAGGTTATTGATAGGAAATCTTTCTTCTTTTTTAATACAGTTAGTTACAACTATAAATTTCAGTCAAAGCATTAGCTTTATTCCATAAGTTGTGCTATTTCATGTTTTCATTTGCATTCACATCAAGTTATTTTCTAATTTCCCTTGTGAGTTTTTCTTTTACGTATAGTTATTTAAGAGTGTATTGCTTAATTTCCACATATTTGAGAATTTACCAAATTTTCTTTTTTATTGTTGATTTCTATTTTTATTACGTTGTTGTCAGAGAATATTCTTTGTATGTTTTACATTATTTAAAATGTATTGAGTCTTGTTTTATGACCTAGCATACAGTAAATCTTGGAGAATGTTATACGTGCACTTGAGAATAATGTGTGTTCTGTTATTGCTGGGTGGAGTATTCTGTAGTTTCTGTTAGGTCTCATTGGTTTGTAGTGCTATTCAAGTCTTCTATTTCCCTGTTTATCTTCTCTCTAGTTATTCTATCCATTATTGAAAGTGGGATATTGAAGTCTCTAACTATTATTGTTGATTTTCTCCCTTTGATTCTGCGTTTTGTGGCTCTCTTGTTAACTACATATATGTTTGTATGTGTTAAGTCTTCCAAAGGGATTGAACCCTTTATCATTGTCAAATGTCCTTCTTTTGCACTAGTAACAACTTTGGGCTTAAAAATCTGTTTTTTTCTGATATTAGTATAGCTATTTCAGCTCTCTTTTTGGTCTTGTTGACCTGCTATGTGTTTTTCCATCCTTTTACCTTCCATTTATTTATGTCTTTCAATCTAGGTGAATCCTGTTTTTGTACCAATTTTTGCCTGTTGATTGGGATATGTATTTCATTTGCATCCCATACTATAACTGATAAGGTAGGATTTGCATCCGCCACTTTTTCTTCTGCACGTCTGATGTCTTTTTTGTTCCTGTGTTCCTCTATAACTGCCTTCTTTTCTGTTAAATATTGAATAATATATCATTTTAATTCCCTTATTTCTTTTACTGTATTTTGGGGCTATTTTTCTCAGAGATTGCCTTGGAATTACAATTAACATCGTAACTTAAAACTATCTAGTTTGGATTAATACCAACTTGATTTTAATAGTATACAAAATTCCAACATGGCTCCAATTAAATGTTGAACAAAACTCCAGCATAGCTCCATTCTCTCCCCCTTCCTTTGTCTATTATTGTTAGGCAAATTACATCTTTACACATTATAAGCACATCGACACAGTCTTATAATTATTGCTTCACGAGTTGTCTTTTCAATCTGAAGAAAAGTACATTTATACTGTCTTTTATGTTTACATATGTATTTACCTTTACTGGTGATCTTTATTGCTTCATGGGAATCTGAGTTCCTGTCTAGTGTCCTTTCATTTCAGCCTGAGGACTCCCTTTAGCATTCTTCTATGGTAGGTCTGCTAGTGATTAATTCTCTCAGTTTTTGTTTATCTGGGAGAGTCTCAATTTCTGCTTCTTTATTACAGGTTAGTTTTGCTGTATATAGAATTAGTTGACAGTCTTTTCTTTTTAACATCTTTATTGGAGTATAATTGCTTTACAATAGTGTGTTAGTTTCTGCTGTATAACAAAGTGAATCAGCTATACATATACATATATCCCCATATATCCTCCCTCTTGTGTCTCCCTCTCACCCTTCCTATCCTACCCCTCTAGGTGGTCACAAAACACCGAGCTGATCTCCCTGTGCTATGTGGTTGCTTCCCACTAGTTATTTGGTAGTGTGTATATGTCCATGCCACTCTCTCACTTTGTCCCATCTTACCCTTCCCCATCCCCGTGTCCTCAAGTCCATTCTCTATGTCTGCTTTTTTATTCCTGTCCTGCCCCTAGGTTCTTCAGAACTACTTTTTTTCTTTTTCTAGATTCCATATATATGTGTTAGCATATGGTATTTGTTTTTCTCTTTCTGACTTAACTTCACTCTGTATGACAGACTCTAGGTCCATCCTCCTCACTACAAACAACTCAATTTTGTTTCTTTTTATGGCTGAGTAATATTCCACTGTATATATGTGCCACATCTTCTTTATCCATTCATCTGTCGATGGACAGTTAGGTTGCTTCCATGTTCTGGCTATTGTAAATAGAGCTGCAATGAACGTTGTGGTACATGACTCTTTGAATTATGGTTTTCTCAGGGTATATGCCCAGTAGTGGGATTGCTGGGTCGTATGGTAGTTCTGTTTTTAGTTTTTTAAGGAACCTCCATACTGTTCTCCATAGTGGCTGTATCAATTTACATGTGCACCAACAGTGCAAGAGGATTCCCTTTTCTCCACACCCTCTCCAGCATTCATTGTTTGTAGATTTTTTGATGATGGCCATTCTGACCGGTGTGAGATGATATCTCATTGTACTTTTGATTTGCATTTCTCTAATTAGTTAGTCTGTTTTTCAGTACTTTGACTCTATCATTACACTGCCTTTTGGTTTCCATGGTTTCTGATGAGAAGTCAGCTGCTAATCTTGTTGAGGGTCTTTTGCACATGAGTTTCTTCTCTCTTGCTGCTTTCAAGATTTCTCTTCTGCTTTTGACAGTTTAACTCTAATGTGTCTAGTTGTAAACCTCTTTGAGTTTGTTATAATTGGAACTGGTTGAGTTGCTTTGATGTGCAGATTAATGTTTTCATCAAATTTGTGACATTTGGACCATATTTTCAAAAAATATTCTTTCTTTTCTCCTTTTTTCTCTATGCTCACCTTCTGGGACTTCATTTATGTGTATTTTGTCCCTTTTATAATCATGGGAAATAGAACTTCTGGAACCTTCTGTTTTTACATTATATAATAGTGAGACTCTTATGATTTATTCCCAAGGTCAGCAGTCACTGAAACAAATGTAAGTCATAACTTCGAACATGACTCAGCAGTAGAATAATAAACCTCCCATGCAAGTTTCCCACTGGTCAACTAAGCAACTTATAACTGGCAGAGCTATTTGAAAACCTTTGCTAGAGCCTTTAAAAAGCTAAGTATAGAAATATCAGGGTAAAGAACTATACTCAGGAAATAGCATTTGGGGCTTGGCTGTAAGTGATGGGACTAGGGGTTTTGTTTTTTAAGCAAAGATACCAGAGCCTGTACTTGCTCCTCTCTGACTCCAAAGCAATCGTCCCAGAGAAAATACCAGCACAGAGCATTTTAGGAATGCTTTTTAGTGGAACTGTCTTCAGAGTCAGAGAACACTATCTTTAGTGTCCTAGGAGAAGTTCAACCTTAAGCCTTTGAAGATGGACTTGATTTGTGAAACCAATCACAAATTAGACCAGAGCCTTGTATAGCAAATTAGGAAGATAATCAAGATAAATAATACCACAGTGGATTTCTAAATGAGGTGTGACCTAATTGAGTGTTTTTCAGCTTTACTCTGTAACATTTCTAATTTGGGGATGGTGGAATGGAACCATACTGCCTACCTTTTTGCTGATAGGTCGGTGTGTATTTGTGATGCCGTTGGTATATCAGGCTCTGACAGGACACAGACTGCATGCTCAAAGGGCAGAGAGGCATAAGTGAAAATGGTTTAGGAGGACCTTTTTACAGTGGTGTGGGCGGGACTGAGACAGCAACTGGGCAGGACAGAGCATGGATCTGGAACGGCTAGTGGAGGACCACGCATGTCTACCATTGTGAGCATTGTTCCTCTCCATTCCAAATAGTGAAGGAGTGGTTCTATTCCACACTAGAGTTAAAATGTCTATTTGTGGATCTCATTTCTCCCCGATGTTTGTTCCTTAGTCTCTGTGTGCTGCATTATATCAAGTTAATGTCCAAAAATAAATCAAGTTATTCTATCTGAGGAAAATATGGGCTTTTTAATAAATGATGTTGGGACAGAGAGAAAGCCATCTGGAAAAGGATGAAAGTGAATCTAAATCTCACACTGAAATAAACTCCAAATGAATCAGAGACCCAAATGTAAAACATGAAACCAGAGACCTATGAATTACAGGTGAATTATTTTATAACCTGGAAGTGAGGAAAGCCTCTCAAAATCTAACAGTAACACAGGGAAAAGGCTGATAAACTTTACTACCTAAAAACAAACAAGCAAAATGAAACACCATAAGCAAAATCAAAAGACAAATGATAAACTGGGAGAGAATATTTGCAAGTTATTTCACAAATGAAGGCAAGTACACAAAGAGCTCTTAAAAATGGAGAAGTCCTATATATCTGGAAAAGACAAAAGCTCTTAATTCAAAAAGATACATGCTGTATAGCACAAGGAACTGTGCTCAATTTTTTGTAACAAGCTGTAAGGTAAAAAATTCTGAATCTAAAACTGAATCACTTTGCTGTATACCTGAAACTAACAAAACATTGTAAATCAACTATACTTCAATAAGAAAAAAAAAGATACATGTACCCCAATATTCATAGCAGCACTATTTACAATAGCCAAGACATGGAAACAGCCCAAGTGCCCATCAACAGATGAATGGATAAAGAAGATGTGTTATCTATCTATCTATCTATACACACAATGTAATATTATTCAGCCATAAAAAAAGCATGAAATAATGCCATTTGCAGCAATATGATGGACCTAGAGATGATCATACTAAGTGATGTAAGTCAGATAGAGAAAGACAAATATCATGTGATATCACTTATAGGTGGAATCTAAAAAAATGGTACAAATGAACTCATTTACAAAACAGACTCACAGACATAGAAAACAAATATATGGTTACTAAAGGGAAAAGAGGGGGAGGGATAAATTAGGAGCTCGGGATTAACAGATACACACTACTATATATAAAATAGGTAAACAACAAGGACCTACTGTATAGCACAGGGAACTATATTTAAAATCTTGTAATAACCTATAATGGAAAAGAATCTGAAAAAGAATATAAATTTAAAAAAATATATATATATATATATAAACTGAATCACTCTGTTGTACACCTGAAACTAACACAACATTGAAATCAACTATACTTCAATTTTAAAAAATGGAGAAGCCCCAAAATTGTATAGAAATATGGACAAGAGTCATGAACAGAGAGGAATGTGGTAACAGAGAAAAATAAATGTGAACAGCGAGGAATATGGTAACAGAGAAAAATAAATATAAATCGCTCCTTACACATAAGAAATGATGCTCGCTTTCCCTTATAATAAAAGAAACACAAATTTGAATTCTCCTGAATCTAAAAGTTTGATAGCATACTCTGTTGAGAGTGGAAGTGTAAAATGGAACAAACCCTACAGAAGGGGATTTGGCAAATTTTAACAAAATTACATATGATTAACCTTTGACCCAGCAATCCCACTTTTAGGCCTCTACCCTGAAATTTCCATAAATTTGCACAAGGTTATGCAACATTGTTTGTAGTACCAAAAGATTAGAAGCAACCTAAATGTTCACCAACAGGAGAGTGGGCAAATAAACTATAGTTCATAAATGAGTTGGAGACCAGGCAGTCATAAAAAGACAGGAAAATGTGAACTGAAATAATCTCCAGAACATACTTTTAGATGAAAAAAGTTAGCAAACCTCAGTATATAGAGTATGCTATATTTTGTGTTTAGGAAAAAAAGGAGGACAAGAATATATTTAGATATTTGCTTATATTTTCAAAAAGAAGCAATAAAAATGGTTACCTAGAGGAGATGGGAGGAATGGAGTGAAGAGAGAGTTGGAATTGATACTTCTGTGAGTTTGGTTACCTTCTCACACAGTTTTTCTCCTTTTTATTGATATACTTTTTATTATATAAGTTTCAAGTATACAGAATTATAATTTGACATCTGTATATACTACAAAGTGATTACCACCACAAGTCTAGTTACAATCCATCATCATATAGCTGACCCCCTCTTCCCGTTTCCCCCAATCCCCTTTCCCTCTGATAATCACTGATCTCTGTATATATGAGTTTGGTTTTGTTTTATTTCGCTTGTTTTGTGTTTGTCAGATTCCACATATGAGTGAAATCATTTGGTGTCTTTCTCTGGGTGACTTATCTCACTTAGCATAATACATTCAAGGTCCATCTATGTTTTCACCAGTGGCAGGATTTGATTATTTTTTATGGCTAATATTCCACTATATATATATAAAGAATATAAATAGAATGTAATATATAATATAATATAGAATATTCCTTATCCATTCATCCTTATCCGCATCTTTGTCATCCGTTCATCCATTGATGGACACTTAGGTTGTTTCCATATCTTGGCTATTGTAAATAATGCTGCAATGAACGTAGGGGTGCATATATCTTTTCAAATTAGTGTTTTCATGTTCTTTGGATAAATACTCAGAAGTGTAATATCTGGGTCATATGGTAGTTCTATTCTTAATTTTTTGAAGAATCTCCATACTGTCTTCTATATTGGCTGCATCAATTTACAGTCCCACAAACAGTGTGCAAGGGTTCCCTTTTCTCCACATCTTCTCCAACATTTGTTATTTCTTGCCTTTTCAATTGTCATTCTAACAGGTGTCAGCTGACATCTCATTGTGCTTTTTTGTTTTGTTTTGTTTTGTTTTTTTGCAGTACGCGGGCCTCTCACTGTTGTGGCCTCTCCCGTTGTGGAGCACAGGCTCCGGACGCGCAGGCTCAGCGACCATGGCTCACGGGCCCAGCTGCTCCACGGCATGTGGGATCTTCCCGGACCGGGGCACGAACCCGTGTCCCTGCATCGGCAGGCGGACGCTCAACCACTGCGCCACCAGGGAAGCCCCTCATTGTGCTTTTGATTGCGTTTCCCTAATAATTAGCAATGTCAAACATCTTTTCATGTGCCTGTTGGCCATCTGTATGGCTTCTTTGGAAAAATCACTATTCAGGTCCTCTGCCCATTTTTTTTTTTTTTTTTGCGGTACGCGGGCCTCTCACTGTTGTGGCCTCTCCCGTTGCGGAGTACAGGCTCCGGACGTGCAGGCTCAGTGGCCATGGCTCACGGGCCTAGCCGCTCCGCGACATGGGAGATCCTCCCGGACCAGGGCACGAACCTATGTCCCCTGCATCGGCAGGCGGACTCTCAACCACTGCGCCACCAGGGAAGCCTCTCTGCCCATTTTTAGATCAGGTTGTTTGGTTTTATTTGTTATTGAGTTGTATGAGTTGTTTATATATTTTGCATATTAACCCCTTACTAGATATATGACTTGCAGATATCTTCTCCCATTCAGTAGGCTGCTTTTTCGTTTTGATGTTGATTTCCTTTGCTATTCAGCTTTTTAGTTTGATGTAGTTCCATTTCTTTATTTCTCCTTTTGTTTCCCTTGCCTTTAGAGTCAGATCCACAAAGATATTGCTAAGACCAGTGTCAGTGAGGTTACTGCCAATTTTTTTTTCTAGGCATTTTATGGTTGCAGTTCTTACATTCAAGTCTTTAATCCATTTTGAGTTAAATTTTTGTGTATAGTGTGAGATAATGGTCTAATTTCATTCTTTTGCATGTCATTGTCCAGTTTTACCAATGCCATTTATTGAAATGACTTTCCTCTCTCCATTGTATGTTCTTTGCTCCTCTGTCATAAATTAATTGTCTATATATGTGCGGGTTTATTTCTGTCCTTTCAGTTCTGGTCCATTGATCTGTATGTCTATTTTTTGTGCTAGTACCATACTGTTTTGATTACTATAGCTTTGTAATATAGTGTGAAATTGAGGAGCATGAAACCTTCAACTTTGTTCTTCTTTCTCAAGATTGTTTTGGCTATTTGGGATCTTTTGTGGTTCCATAAAATTTTAGAATTGTTTCTTCTAGTTCTATGAAATATGCCATTGGAACTTTGATAGGGATTGCAATGAATATATAGATTGTTTTGGGTAGTATAGACATTTTAACTATATTAATTCTTCTAATTCATGAGCACAGAATATCTTTCTATTTATTTGTGTCTTCTTCAATTTCTTTTATTAGTGTAATAGTTTTCAGTGTACAAGTCTTTCATCTCCTTGGTTAAATTATTTATAGGTATTTTATTCTTTCTGATGCAATTGTAAATGGAATTGTTTTCTTAATTTCTCTTTTTGATAGTTTGTTATTAGTATATAGAAAGGCCACAGATTTCTGTATATTGATTTTGTATTCTGTGACTTTACTGAATTAATTTATTAGTTCTAACAGTGTTCTTTTTTTACATCAATCCTGTGTCAAGTTCTTTAAACATGTTAGTATGGATAAGGGCAACAAATGGTTCCCTTCACTCAGTATGACAATCACTATGTCCATCCATGTCACTGCAAATGACATTATTTCATTCTTTTTTATGGCTGAGTTAATATTTCATTGTATATATGTACCACATCTTCTTTATCCAGTTCTCCATTGGTGGACATTTAGGTTGCTTCTGTGTCCTGGCTATTGTAAATAGTGCTGCAATGATCCTAGTTCAGAATTATAACACTATAATAAGCCCCCTACATATGAATGAGTTCCATTCTGAGAGTGTGTTCGTAAGTCCAATTTGTTTGTAAGTCCAACAAAGTTAGTCTAGGTACCCAACTAACACAATCAGCCATATAAATAGTACTATACTGTAATAGGTTCACAATACTTTTCACACCAATAATACATAAAATACAAACAGGGGCTTCCCTGGTGGCGCAGTGGTTGAGAGTCCGCCTGCCGATGCAGGGGACACGGGTTCGTGCCCTGGTCCGGGAAGATCCCACATGCCGCGGAGCGGCTGGGCCCGTGAGCCATGACCGCAGAGCCTGCGCATAAGGAACCTGTGCTCCGCAATGGGAGAGGCCACAACAGTGAGAGGCCCGCGTACCGCAAAAAAAAAAAAAAAAAAACCACAAGAAATAATGAAAACATTTTTAATCTTACAGTACAGTACCTTGAAAAGTACAGTAGTACAGTACAACAGCTGGCATACAGGAGCTGGCATCGAGTGAGCAGGCAAGAAGAGTTACTGACTGGAGGAGGGAGAGGAGGTAGGAGATGGTAGAGCTGAAGGACCGTCAGCAATAGGAGACGGAGGGCAGGTTGCAATTTCACTCATGCCTTACATGATTGGACATGCGACACACGTTTGCATCTTTGAAAGTTTGTAACTTGAAGGTTCACATGTAGGAGACTTACTGTATTAACAATACATTTCTGAGTGAAGTTTGAGATTTCATTCTATTCATTTATCCGTAGATCATATCCCACAAAGGGTGGATAATCAGAGTACTGAAATAATTCTGTTCTCTGTGTAGCTATGTTGCCACATTTCAAATAAAGTTAGGCTCATTTGTCGCAAATTGTTTTCCACTTTAGGGGTTTATTTTTATCTTTTTAAAAAATCTTTTGAATATGTAAGATATTTACATGATTCCAAAGTAAAATCTGTGTGAAAAGATGTCCTAGCTACAGTAATGAAGCAAGAAAAACAACAAAAAAAAATGTTATCCAAATAAGAAAGGAAGGAGAAAAACTGTCACTATTTACAGATGATATATAATATATAGAGAGAACCCTAAAGACTCCTAACTTCTCCGTGATTCTCTTGTTTTTAATTGACACCTTTCCAATGGAGAAAGAGGCTCAGGTTTTGTTTTTTTGTTTTTGTTTTTTTGGTGTGTTCGTTTCTGCTTTATAACAAAATGAATCAGTTATACATATACATATATCTCCATATCTGCTCAGGTTTTTTAAAAGTTTCTGAGGCTCCCACTATATTAAACAATAAACAAAAAGTCAAAGCAGGGTTATAAAATGTTTAAATTGTTAATTAAATACTTTAAATATCCACATTTAATGCAGTGCATCCTTTAACACAAAAGTACAAGACAATATAATTATACTAATTACAAGATAATGAAAAATATTAAATTCATCGTATATAACCATTACTATTGTGGTCTGTTAAAGGGACACAAACTAAAAGTTACTTGATAGGCGTGTTCTTTCAATCCTGTGTGTATATCTCTATAACTACTTCTGTACCCTTAGAGATGATGTTTTGCTTAAATCTGGAGACTTTTGTGAATGTAGATTATGCACCAAAGGACTCCCTAGGCCCTGTTAATGACCCCTGTAGCAGGTGCAGGCATAACCCACCTATATTCCCTCAGGGTTGTCCAATGGCCAGCACTGCATCTGGTAGCCTGAGGGTGCCTCTGGTGCTCCCAACAGAAACTTTAGCCAAAATACCAGAGAAGAAACCTCTTCTAGCCAGCAGTCCTCAGCCAGCTCCCTCATCCATCAGGCAGGAAACTGTGGTGTGTTCTCCACTGGCTCCCAGAGTTGCCCGGGAGTTTCAGCCCCTCCTACCCACAGAGCCACCTGATTGACTACACCCCCTGCATTCCCCATCTCTCTCCTTCACTCCCCCACCTGTGCTCCCTGGCTTTCCTCCCAAATAAACTGCTTGCTGTGAATCCTTGTCTCAGGCTCTGCTTCTGGGGAAATCCACACGGAAACAACACTGATTTGGGTTTATGTTTTTTGCTTATTTGTTTGTTAAGCAGTCACCACATGAAAATATTTACCTGTCACACACTGGGCTCCTCAAAAAGAAGGTGTCAGAGCTTCCAAATTATAGGAACAAAATAAACCCAAACTATAAGTCACGTCAAGTCAAAGACCTTCCGAACATTCCCTTTTTCTATTTCATCTATTTCATATCCCATTCTATTTCTATAGGTTAAAGGACTATATTTACTTTATAAAAGTCAGAATTCATTTTCGTCTATGGACTTAGGTGTACTGGACAATACTTAAATAGAGAGTAATATCTGTAGCATATATTGGAAGACGTCAGATGAAAGGATTTTAAATTACGTCCGGTATACATGAAAGAAGACAGAGGGATGGGTAGGGCTTTCCAGGCTTCAGCGCACCAACGTTTGATGTGAGTGATGAGCAACAGTGGGGGCTCAAGTTAGCCTTAGGCTCAGAAACTTTTGCTTGCCATGAAGGAAGTAGATGCCAGTGACAAGGTGTCCTAAATGATGCGTGAGTTGTTACACGTGGGTTCAGGACCCTTGTCTTGTGGTGGGACCAAAGTGATAATTTTTGCCGCACTCATGCCCAGGAAGACCATGATTGGCAGCAGCATCATGTCTGAGCCCTCACCATGAATGACTCCTCCTTCTATCCCTTAATTCCTCACCTACCTTCTGCCCAGCTCCATGGACTGCTCCTTGTTTCCCTATTGCATGATTTGCTTTCCTGCCTCTGTACCTTTGCTCATGTCTTCCTTCTTCCAAATGCCTGTCTACTCCTCCACTCCCCACCCCCTGCCCAACTCACGCATGTCCCCATCTCCTTTCATTGAAGCCACCTTGGGTGTCACACCTGCCGTCGATCCTCCCAGCAGTCCTTCCAACTCTGACTAATTTATCCCTCCTCTGATCTCCTATAGTACATTTCTTTTTCCTGCTCTACCTGCAGTTGACACTTGAACAATACAGGTTTGAACTTCACAGGTCCACTTACACGCAATTTTTTCCCAATAAATATGTACTACAATACTACACTATCTGGTTGGTTGAATCTGAAGATACCAAACCACGGATACAGAGGGCCCACTGTAAAGCTGTTCACAGATTTTTGACTGCTGGTGGCCGTTGACCCCTAACCCCAGCGTCGTTCAAGGGTCAACTGCATTCTTTATATTATAATTGTGTGTGTAGGTGCCTTGCTCCCCTACACGTGTAAGCTCAGTGAGTGGTCACCAGTGGGGAATGCATGAGTAAGGGAATGCAGGAATTTTGAAAGTCACTGGATGGAACTGGAGTGTTTGGAGTTTTAGATTTTTTGGTCTGTCTTAATTTTTACTGTTTCTGGTGAGTGGGGATGTGTGAAGAAGGAAACAAGATGCTAGGTAAAGGAAACTTTTTTTTTTAACTAAAAGACATGTAAAGAAGAAATCCAGTAATCTTTTGTCCTCTTATAAAGTGTGTGTAACTCTGAGGTTTGGCTATATGTGCAGGATGTAGGATATACTTCCATTGGGAAAACTCATGAGTTGGGCTGGTAGCAAGGCTACTCCTAATTGTTGGGAGATATTCTACAGGGACGTGTGTCTGCATATCTTCTGAGTAAAGGCGCTGACATGTTTGTTCCAAACTATCTTTTTGAAGGATGTTTGCATAGCAAACGGCCTTGAGATTGAGCTGGTTTCTCCCTGTGGAGCAGAGGGAAGACCTGTTTTCTGTCTAGGATAATAAATATAATGTCTCCCTCAGGGGTCAAGGTTGAGCAGGCTTGCTACCAGCCCCTTAGAAGTCCACGGTTACCTAAACTCAGAGTTTCTTAGCTATGATGCAAACCTGATGAGTGTGTAGAATCCTCTTGGGCTGCTCCGTATTGCTCCCATGGGACTTGGGGACAAGGGGAGCTGACACAAACGTGGAGCTCAGACTCATGTGCAATGAGTAATAAAGTCCTCTGTCTCTGATCCAGGAGTCTCCTGTCTTCTGTTGGTATCTATGAAACTGATGAGTTAACTTACTAGCTCACAAGTATGGTAAGATGTCATAGCATTTGTAGTTCTTGACACTAATGATATAGATTTTGATAGTTGAAGATACTCATCTTCATCAAAATCTAATATTTAGGATGATCAGTTCTCCTCAGGTGAGCAATTTCATAGAGGAATTCTGTTACTTCAATGGCTTTATTCCAGGAGTGTGTTAGATACACAGAAGACACAGAAAAGACCCATGAGCCATTTAGCCTGTTCTCTGCTAAGACAAGAAATTGAAATAATTGTGTCCTTGGTTACTAGGCAGATGTCAAATGGTCATTTCTCTACATTATAGGTTTCCAGTAAAAATAGAGTGGAAATAAAACAACACTTTCCCCAGAATATTCAAAATACTTATATGATCCTTCATCTACTCTAGAAAATAGGTGCTTGTATTCAACACTTACAGGAAGGATGGAAACAGTTTATATATTTCTTTCTAGGAGGAGGAGATAAGTCTTTCAATATGTGAAAGTAAATTTCTGTTTTTCATTTTTAGATATCAAAATGGAAAACATCAAAAAAATGTTTTGTTTAAGTCACCAGTCTGTGATTTTTTGTTTGTTTGTTTTATAGCAGCCAGAACTGACTAAAACACTCATCTTTGACAAAACAAGGAGACACTGAAGCTCCAAACCATACAAAAATGATGGCAGTGGTCCCCAGGGCAGTGAGGATAAGTAGGGACACTGGCAGAAGTGGAGAGAGCACACCCATGTCATGAGAGCAGTTCTCAGGTGGGGCTGGTGGATACTCCAAGGTAAAGGGCTCAGGGTAGACGGTGCACAAAGCCAAATCCCAGCTAGAGGAGTGGCATGTAGAGAACAAAGGTCGAAGCAAAGAGGGCAGGGCTCAGTGAGGACACAGGCAGAAAAAACGTATATTTGCAGGAAGCAGCCTGCCAATGAACAGGGAGAGGGGAGGACCGCACTGTGAGCAGCCCTCCAAGCCCTCCAGCTGCCTATTTTTTCACTGACGAGAAGTAAAGCCTGAATCAATTCACTCACCTAATACTGAGCCATAAGAAAAACTCCTTCCAGCCAGGAACCTGGACCCTACCAATATCTACATCCTGCAAGTAGCTCACGTGAGAGAAGGTGAGACAGAAAATAAAACATGAACAGGTAGCACTTCAAAAAGAAGTGAAAGGCAAAAAAAAAAGGCATCAAAGAATTGAAGGAAAACTGGAAGAAGTCCATGAAAGAACAGACACTAAAGAAAACCCAGCAAGGGCCATGGAGAGCAGGAATGAAAATAGCAAAATGGAGTTTAAAAGGATTAGAGAGAGTAGGTTACACTTAAATAGGGAGATCAGAGTAGGACTCATTGAGGAAATGACATTTTGAACAAAGTCTTAGAGGAGTGAAGGAGTGAGCTGTTCCCTAGGAAAGAGTGAGCACCTTAATGTCAGATATAAGACAAGAAGGAAGGAAGGAAAATTATAATGGTTTTCAGATTATGGGACTGTAAAATTGGAGATCCTAATGGAATAAACCACTTATAAACTGCAAAAGATTTTATTCAGGGTATAAAATTAATATGCATAAATTAATGTTCATATAACAGGCAACAACCAAATAGAAGCTATAATGGAAGAAAAAATCTCATTTACACTAGCAATGAGAAAGGTAAATTACCTAGGAATAAACTTCATAAGAAATGGGCAAGATTTATATGAAGAGGTGCTGGGTATAGGTGTTGGAAGCCTAAAAATAGCGTCAGTTTCCCCTGTTAGATGCACTCACTTGAGATCAGGTAGGTGGGAGTTAGGAAACCATCCTGCTGTGGCTCTTGGCCTTGCTACTGGAGAAGTAGGGTGTGGTTTCTTTGCAGCTAGTTCCCGTCTGTCTTTATTCTCAAGCTTCCTGGGTGTCAAGAAGCAGCAGTGATTGTGGCAGCTTCCTGATCTACCTCTGAGATCCTAGGATCACAGGATAAGGTGTCCGTTCTCCACATTCAGCTAGTGGCTGTGGCTCCAGCCCTGGCATGGACCAAGTAGCCTCAAAAGTTGCAGCTCCTAGTTCAGCAATGTTGCTCCTTCCAAGATATACGTCTACAAGTGCTTTTCCAGCACTTCCTGATGATTCAATAAGGACTTAATTCTCTTTATTAAATCTCTTCCTGTGTAAAATACACAGAGTGATTTCTGTTTTCTGTACTGAAATTGGTCTGACATATTTGATATTGGAAGTGGTTGCAGAAATCAGGCCCTCAAGATGGGAATCTGGGATTGGATCTGACCCGGCTAGGTTTGAAGATAATGGTGAACTTGCCACCAGGGGAAAATGGGATACTGCAAATCTAGGGCATGCAGTGGTAAAAGTTCTGTAATCACCTGTGGTTGCCTGGAATGAACAGTTTACTGAAGGCAAGGAGGCTTCAGTGGCTGCCCTACTAGATAGCTATAATGGGAATGAGGGATTCAAGAACTTTTGGGATGGGTTGGCCTTTTCTGACTGTATTGGAGAGTTTAAAGAAAGAAAATGATATATTGTGAAAGTCCAAAAATACAGAAGTAAATTTAATTATGATAACAGTGGCATTTAAAATCAGTTGGGGAAAGACGGATTATTTAGTAATTGAGGTTGGGCAAATGCGTAGATATCAAAGTTGGATCCACTGTACTTAACTCACATCAAAACAAATTCCTGAAGGGTCAGATTTTTAAAGGAAAAAAGCAAAATCATGAAACATTAAGAAGAAACCATGGAAGGATTTTCAAAGTAATCTAAGAGAGGTGAAGTCCTTTCTAAGTCTAATATACCCAAAAGTAGTAAATAGTAAAACAAAAGCTTGATAAAAGTTGACCAACTGGAAATGAAAAAGGTCTGCGTGGCCAAAAAAACAAAACAAACAACAAAACCAACCCAACAAACAAAAAATAAGCAAGTAAAACAGTGTAAGAAAAGTCAAAAGACATGACAAACTGAGAAAAAGTTTTGACATTCATTTCTAAGGAAAGGACCATTCTTACTATTATATAAAGTGTTTCTATAAAGTGGACAAAATACATAAATAGATAATTCATGGCAAATGAAATACAAATGTGCTTTATCACTCATAATAAGAGAAATACAAATAAAAACATTTTTTCATTTATTAAATTGATCAGTTCCAGTTCTGGCTGAAATGGACTATGTCCACTGCAGCCTATGTCCACCACAGGAGACTATTAAAACCTCTGGACAAAATATGTAAAAAAGGCTACCACAAGCTGGAGAGAGGGGTGAAAACTCCTGATTGCTTTTTCTTCTCCCCACTCTGTCCTGAGGCCACTCCCAGTCACAGAGCTTCCCTGCTATAGTATAGTGATGTGGATAACTAGACTCTGATAGAAAACCTGTCCCTCTGGTCAGAGGAAATGGGAAAAAGGACACATTGTGCAGACTATGGGGAGAATCCCTGTCGTTTTTTCTCTCTTTCCCCTCAATATTGTCCTGAGGGCAGCCCCAGTTGCACAGAGCAGCACAACAGGTATAAAGTATGGCAGACTCCAGGAGAACCCTATCTCTCTGGCCAGCAGAACTGGAAAAAGGGGGTTCTGGGTGTCACAGATTATAAAGGAAATGCCCAAAAGGAGAGTGATGCAAAAGGGAATCCTTAATTCTGTGTAGTGGTTTGTTACACAGCAATAGCTAACTGATACAGGAATCCATGTCATTAACTGAAGTCTGCCTTTTGTGTTGTCCAACAGCTAATTTGTCATACTTAACACAAAGTTTTAATGTGCTAATTGTGGAGAGGAAAGGAGACCATCTGTGTGAAACGCATTTTTAACATTTCCATTCAATCTTTTTTCCAATTCTTCCAGTCATATAAATATCAGAAGATGACATTATATGGAGGGATGGCCATAAATTCAAGGAATGAGAAGTTAGGAAGAGTGCAATTAAAAAACAAAAATGTACTGAGTAATCAATGTCTAAACCTGTTGAAGCGCATAAACAATTTGTCCAGATCTTCAAAAGAGAAAGAACTTCTGGCCACACCCATGATGGCCACAGGGGAACTGGCCAATAACGTTGTGAGCTGCTATGACAGGCATCTAGAAAGATCAACAAAGGGCCCCTCGCAAGTAATTAGGCTTCTGTGCCTTGCCCCTGGTCTCCCTGTCTCCTGTCTTGAGTCTGGAAGACACAGAGAAGGGGCAGAGGATGGAAAAGCAGACACGGCTTTTCTGGCGTTGTAGGACCTCGAGGCATCTGTCTAGACTGAACAGCGTGTACGGAAGGAGAAAGGGTTCATACATTGTTTTCTTTCATTCCTTTGAGTTACTGCATGCCTACTGTGACTCTAACGCTGTTCTAGGCACTGGGGATGTATCAGTGGATAAAACAGACAAAAATCCCTGCCCTTGTGAAGCTTACATTCTAGGGAAAGACTGACAATAAATATAATAATATAAAACGTTAGAAGGTGATGAGTGCTGTGGAAAAAAGAAATATGCTAAGATAAGATAGTGGGGTAGGGAGGAGAGCAGGTATTAAATAGGATGGTCAGAAAGGGCCTCAGTGAGAAGGTGAGATTCGGTTCCCGCTTCCCGTGAGGGAAGGAAGGAAATAAATCATCTCCTTAATTAACGAAGAGCTTGCAAGGCACTGGGAACACATTCCCAGGGCACAGATCCCGAGGTGGGCGGGGGGATAATATATTGGAACTGAGTTTTTCACTGCCTGAAAGTGAATTACAACTAAAATGAGGCTTGTTCTTATATTTGAAAGTGACAAGGAAGTTGGACTCTGGACCTTAAGAGACGGAAAAGAGGAAAATGTGAATGGACATATTTCTTTGCAGGTCGCCCCTCCATACTCTCGGAGTGACAGCCCAGCCCCGCGAGGCCCCGCCTCTCCACCGTGGTGCCGCCCCCACGCGGAGTGACAGCCCATAAGGCACGCCTCTTCCTTAGCAGTCTCAGCTCTCACTCCCGGCGACAGCCAGACTAGGCCAGTCTAGTGTTTCTCTGGAGCAGCCTGGTCTCTGCCGGGAGTGACTCAGCCCTAAGCCCCGCCTCCCCCACCTCAGCCCCGCCCCCGCCTGCGTGCGAGCGCGTCTCGGCCCCGCCCTGCACGCCCGGCGCTAGGTGGTACCCGCCCGGCAGGCCGCGGCTCGCCTCCCGCGGCGAGAGTCGGTTTCCCGGCCTGGGGGACTAGCAGGCTCTCGGGCCCGCCCCCGAAGACGTGGAGTGCTGTGGCGGCCGGTGAGTGGGGGAGGGGACCTCGGACCCCCTCGCTTTCGGCAGCGCAGAGCCTGGGTCAGTGCAGGTGGTTGAGTCCGGGCTGTCGGGCAGCGGCGCGACGCTTCCAGTGACTCCTCCCGGCCGCCGCCCTTCCTTTCCGGGGTAGCTCCCGGGGTTGGCAATCCCGGGAATGGGAAAGTAGGACGGGGAGGGACGCCGAGGTTGGGTGACGTTCGGGTGGGAGTGGCAGTCGCAGGTGGAAGCTGCAGAGGGCCGAGGTTGGTCTGAGGGTGGAGGGTTGATAGAAGAAAGTGGTGAAGCTGAAATCTGGTGGCTTGTGGAGTCAGGATGCGAGGGCTTGGGGGGCTCCAGAGCAACGGGGAATGAGATGAGTGGGGGTGGAGGAGTCGACGAAGCCTAGTGAAGGGCATTTGAGGGAAGGACCAGCTCACGGGGGCCCATGATTCACGCTTCCCCGAGTGTCCGGAGAGCCTGGAGCTTCGGGTATCTCGGCACGGGCGTGACGCTAGTGAGCTTGCGGGGTTGTGCTCTCACATCGGGGTGATCGGGTTTCCAGGCTTTCGACTGGGACACACAGTACAGCTCAAGTATTAGATGAAAGTCAGGGGCAATGCCTGGGACACCTGAGAAACGTGGCTGGAAGGGGTGCTTCTCCTATGGAATGCTTCTAATTTCCCTGGAGCCTTGGCGGCGCCAGCGTTGGTGCGGCGCTGTCTTCTGTGAAACCCTATTCCGGCAGCCCAGACGGTGTATGGAGGTCCCGCACAAAGTTCAGAGTTGAGGTTTTTATTCAGACTCAAAAGCAGTCGTATCACGTTCCCTTAAATCCTGCGGAGTTTTAATTTTAAAAATATCTAAGCCTGTGGGTTTTTTTAAAAAAAATTTAAATCTTTCTTATCTGGCTACTTTGAATTTTAAAGTCACACCGAGCTAGAGAACTAGATGTTTTCTAAGAGCCCATTCTGTGAGTATGATAAACAATTTAAAATTAGCTGTGGAAAGTAGATCGTATCTGTTCTGACCAGTTATTGCTGAAAGAATTGTAGAATTGCAGATGAAGAATGAAATTGAAAAGATTTAAACTAATGGAAAGGGATAGAAAAGTCCTGGTAAATTGGAGACTGTGTGTGCTTAAATAAACAAAAAACAAACTCAGTGAAACTTTTTTTCACTGTAAGAGAACTTGGAAGATAGAGAAAAGTATAAGAATGAAAATGAAAACTCCATGTAATTTCACCAACCCTAACATTTTTGTGCAATTCTTCTTAATTCTTTTTGTATTTTTTTGTGTATCTAAATGTACCTATTACATAGTTGGGGTCATATTGTTGTATTACTTTGTATTTTGCTTTTTTTCCCTTTGTATTTTTAGCATTTTCCTGGATCATTAAAAATTCTCCCTAAACATCTTTTTAAATGGTGGTATGCTCATCACGTGAATTCATTCTTTTATCACATATTAGCATTTCAGCTGTGTGCCGGGTCCTGTGCTTGGGGAGGAGATTCATTGTTGCTCTAGGTTTTCAGACATTAGTCCAGCTCAAATAAGCAAAATCTTGGCAGTGTCTGGGGTACCAAGTGTAGAAAGAGAGTATGAGTGCAGCATCTAATCAGGCCTGGACCTGGGCTGTTGTGGCGAGGCTGTCCTCATTGTGTCGTGTCTCATCTCTCCTACACCTTCCTGTGGAGGCCTGAGGCCACGAGAGGTTCCTAGGTATGTTCCTCAGGGAATGGGCCTCACCAACTCCCCTACATTGTGGGTGTCACTGAGAAACTCTTTAGTGAGGGTGCATGTGTGCAGTGCTGATATTTCATTCTCAAATCTGCCCTCATCTTAGGTGACTGAGAGACAGCTGCCCTAGGTCTCAAGGAGGACTGTCCCACAATTGCTCTCATAATTAACTGCCTCTAAGTTGTCTTACACCTTAGAGGGGGCCTCCGGAGGGGTCCTGTCCCTTCTAGCACTTGCCATTAAAATTGCAAGTTTTCTTCTAGGAAATCCCGCTCATCTTCCTCCTTGATCAGTGTGGCCCTTCATTTTGCTCTCACTGATGTGTTCCTATTCTGCCTTACGGCTGAGAGTAATTTTGTCATTTTGGATTGTGTTTCTCCTTGAGTCTGAAATAAGGTGATTCCTAAACACAGCCTTATGCACTTACTTATTAGTCTTTGAATTTATGATAATTCCATTGATGTTTTTTCTTTACCCAAACTCAGGAAGAGAATAAAGGGTCCCTTATTCTTTTTTGGAACCGTGATAAAATATGTGAACCACCCCCCTCCATGCTTGAACTCCCAGTGAGTTTCTTTTCATATGTGCATTTCAACCACCAAGGTCAGGATTTAACCCTTACTATAGGCAGGTGATTCCAATAGCTAATGTAAGAGCCACAGGGATCCAGTTCCTTTGTAGGTCTCCTTTAGCCCTGGGTGCAGTTCAATGCGTGATTAAGAAGAGCAGAGTTTGAGATGGCTATCTACTGGTCCTGTGCCCGGAGCATATGGAACGTAGCTGCTCTGTGCTTTACAGTTATTGCTGGCTGCTGGCCTGGCTGACAGTCTGGATAAAAGGGGGAAATTGGCTGTGGAAGCAGAAATCATTCTACCCTCCAGTGCCCAGGAAGTCTGTGTGTTGAATCATTGCTTGTTTTCAGATCAGCCCCAACAGGAACCCTGAGGCCCTCTGCTGTGTCCACGCTTCAAGTCCTCATGTCCCCCCAGGTGGTATTTTGGTCCCATGTACTAGTCTAGTGTGCATGGTAATGGTGCAGCCAGCCTCTGTTAAGACCCTCCAGTGAAAGTGGATTGCAGAACTCAGGTTATCCCACGCTGCCACGAGGCTTCTTATTTTCCCCACCTTACACTTGGTATTCACGCCGTTGGGCTAGCCAACGTGAAGAGGTGGGACTGGAGCAGGCCTGGATCGCGCTGGTCGGTGAACTGCAAGAGTGATGTTGCCTGCAGAACACAGAGGGGGCAGGAATCCCCCAAGGAGAGGGCGTCCCCAGAGGTGTTACTGTATAGTGATGGAAATTTCCTGAGCAGAGGACACAAGAAGGAGGAGGGCACAGGGTTTCAGGGACGGGAACACGGGCAGTGTAAGAGAGGTTCCTGCCACTTAGGTCACCCAGCCTGTAAGTACCCTGTGGCCCAGTGGATGGCACAAGTGTGAAGCAGCTGAAAACAAGCAGTGTGGAAACTTCCAAGAGCATCTTATATACTGGAGCCTTGAAGGGGTTGAGGCTTACCAGGCTCCACTGAACTGCTCAGTGCTGGCACTGGGGTTAGTCTGTGAGACTCTAACAAGTGAAAGCACACAGCTCCACAGCTGTGGCGAGGCCAGCGTTACTTTTGATGGTGAGACTTTAAATTGGCTAAGTTCAAAAAAACGGGGAAAAAAGGTCTTTTGCATACGGTATGGTGTCATTCAAAGAGCATTGGACTTCAGTCTTATCTCTGTCACACTGGTTGTGTGACTTTGGGTTTTATTAACATGAAATAGTGTGGTCTTGGGACTAATGGACCCCTAAGGCTCCTTCTGCCCTAAAATTCTCTCCAGTCCAACTTCTGCGCTGCTTTTGCCAGTCTCATGGATAGGACGTGCCTAGGTCCCGAGTCCTTTCATTCTATATGCCGTTAACTTTTACCCCAAACTAAACAATCTTTGAAGCTAGGCGACTTCTTGTATACAAAGTTAGTATGTTTTTAATCTGAGGAGTAAAGCAAAATATTATCTTGTATTAGGTGATTTTAAAAGTATCATTTGGTCTCTACTACAGTGTATATTTTACACTTATGTTGAAAATGTGAGCCTTCTATTTTACGAACATAGAAGCCATTTTTTTCTAATCGTAAGAAATACCTGCTCACTAAAATTCAAATCAAAAAGAAAAATGTAAAGAAGAAAATAAAACTCATCGTAAATCCTACTACCTAGAAATGGGGATGGAGAAATATATCTGACTAATCACTGATGGAATTTTTATTAGACACACGTACCTACACCGTGACTAACACAAGTGTGTGTAATACACTCATATCACATGTGATGAATACATATGTATACACAAATGTGGTTAAGGATGTGAGCTCTGGCATCAGGCTGCCTGGTTTTGAAGCCCAGCTTCCCTGCTTGAGACTGCATGATGTGGACAGGCTACTTTTTACTTCTTTCACCTCAGTTTTCTCATCTGTAAGATGGAAACGTTAAAGTTCCTTCTTCATGGGGTTGCTGTGAGAAATGACTGAGGTAATTCACATAAAAATGTGTAGCCGTGCTTTGATGCAGTAAATCCTCAGCAAATGTTAGCTAGTGTTGTCATTTTGATATTACTGTGGATGATATATATTCATAAATGGGGTCATACTTTGCATTTTCACCTTATAATGTGTTATGAAACATTCTCCATGTTAATTTAGTTGGATCTGTATCCTAGTATTAATGGTTCTGTTGTATAGTTATACTTTATTTAGCCAGTATCCTGTTGTTTGACTTTATAGGAAAGAGAGGAAAGACAGAAAAAAAGAAAGCTGTAATGAACATTTATGTACATTTTTGATTTTATTATATGTTTGGTATAAATTCCTAGAACTAGCATTGTTCTGTTGAATGGTATGAGTATTTAATGTTGTTTTTCAGATTGCTACTCTGCTTTCTGGGAAGGTGGTATCAAATCACAACATCTGGCAGCAATGTGTGAAAATGCCCAGTTTTCTACTCCCATGCCAGACCTGGGTTCTGTCCATCTTTCAACAAATCTGAAAAGGGAAAAATAACTCATTGTTACTTTGCGTTTCTTTCTTAGTAACTTTAAACATCTTTTCAAGTGTATATTTCTCCTTTGTGACTTGTGATTTTAGTTTTTTGTATTTTTTGTTATTGATTTATAAGAACTCTTCGTATATCAGAGATTGTGACATTTTTGTCTGTAATATATTGGAAGTCTTGGTAAGGTCGTGCTTTGAGTAATGAAAGGCATACAGTATCTCAAATAAGAATAAATCAATGAGCAAGTATTTACTGTGAGCTTCTACATAATGCTCGTATACATGTTGAGAACTGAAACCTGCCTTACTTTCTCAGAAAGATTGTTTCATGACCTGGTAATTGTGAATAATTCTCACTCACATTAGGCAATGCATAAAGGCTAAAAAACTTTGACCTTTGATGCCTGTGCACATATGCCCTGCTGAGCCCTGTATTGTCCCCTTAACCTCACCATTCCTTCCATCTTTGCTATTTGCTAACTCACAGCCATTCTTCCCATGTCCCAGGTTAGAAACCTTGGAATCATCTGGGTATCTTTTCTAAATTGCAGCCTGTCCCATTCTCAGCCTCCCTTCTCAGGCTGCCCCAAGCCCTCGGGTTACTGCAGTTGTACTGTTATACTTACCCCTGTGTTAGAATGATTTCATGCACACCTGCTTCTCAAAAGTAAGATGTAGACCTTATTTACTTTTGTATCTTCAGACTCCGTCATGGCCTGGCTCATAATAAGCACATGATTAATGTTTGTTGTATTTGATATTTCCATGTAAAAGATGATGATGGTAAGCCTCTGTAGTCTACTGGTAGATTAACAACTTTTTTTTTTTAAATTAATTTATTAAATTAATTTATTTTTGGCTGCTTTGGGTCTTTGCTGCTGCACGCAGGCTTTCTCTAGTTGCGGCGAGCGGGGGCCACTCTTCGTTGCGTTGTGCAGGCTTCTCATTGCGGTGGCTTCTCTTGTCGCGGAGCACGGGCTTTAGGTATGCGGGCTTCAGTAGTTGTAGTGTGCAGGCTCAGTAGTTGTGGCACACGGGCTCAGTTTCTTCACGGCATGTGAGATCGTCCCCGACCAGGGCTCGAACCCGTGTCCCCTGCATTGGCAGGCGGATCCTTAACCACTGCACCACCAGGGAAGCCTCCCCCCAACTTTTTGTTATGAAAAATTTCAGAAGTTCAGGGGAGTTGAAAGAATACCATGAAGAACACCCCCTAAACTTACCTGTTGAGATTTCTGTCACTCAGACACATAGCCAATCCTCTGCTCAGAAACCCCCAGTGACTCCTTACTGGCTGTCAGGTTAGATGTAAACGGCAGCATACTTTCTCAAATGGTGGTAGCTTACAAACATGTTACCACTCTGCTCTGGTCGGGCCTTTACTCTCAAGCTTCATTGATAACTTTTGCACATGAAGTGTTCTGAGTTCCCATAGCTTTAATGGCTATCTGTTACCATTCTTTCCTTCTTTATAATTCCTGATTATATCATTAGCTATTTGGAGGTGAGAACTCAGTCCTATTTTTTTTTTAACATCTTTATTGGAGTATAATTGCTTTACAATGTTGTTAGTTTCTGCTGCATAACAAAGTGAATCAGCCATATACATACATATGTCCCCACATCCCCTCCCTCTTGCACCTCTCTCGCACCCTCCCCATCCCACCCCTCTAGGCAGTCACAAAGCGCCGAGCTGATCTCCCTGTGCCATGCAGCTGCTTCCCACTAGCTATATATTTTACATTTGGTAGTGTACATATGTCCATGCCGCTCTCTCACTTCGTCCCAGCTTCCCCTCCCCCCTCCCCGTGTCCTCAAGTCCATTCTCTAAGTCTGCGTCTTTATTCCTGCCCTACCCCTAGGTTCATCAGAACCTTTTTTTTTTTTAGATTCCATATATATGTGTTAGCGTATGGTATTTGTTTTTCTCTTTCTGACTTACTTCACTCTGTATGACAGACTCTAGGTCCATCCACCTCACTACAAATAACTCAATTTCTTTTTTTTATGGCTGAGTAATATTCCATTGTATATATGTGTCACATCTTTATCCATTCATCTGTCGATGGACACTTAGGTTGCTTCCATTGTCCTGACTATTGTACATAGTGCTGCAATGAACATTGTGGTACATGACTCTTTTTTTTTTAATTCTTTATTGGAGTATAATTGCTTTACAATGGTGTGTTAGTTTCTGCTTTATAACAAAGTGAATCAGTTATACATATACATATGTTCCCATATCTCTTCCCTCTTTCGTCTCCCTCCCTCCCACCCTCCCTATCCCACCCCTCTAGGTGGTCAAAAAGCACCGAGCTGATCTCCCTGTGCTATGTGGCTGCTTCCCACTAGCTGTCTATTTTACGTTTGGTAGTGTATATATGTCCATGCCACGTGACTCTTTTTGATTTATGGTTTTCTCAGGTGTATGCACGGTAGTGGGATTGCTGGGTCATATGGTAGTTCTATTTTTAGTTTTTTAAGGAACCTCCGTACTGTTCTCCATAGTGGCTGTATCAATTTACATTCCCACCAGCAGTGCAAGAGGGTTCCCTTTTCTCCACACCCTCTCCAGCATTTATTGTTTGTAGATTTTTTGATGATGGCCATTTTGACCAGTGTGAGGTGATACCTCATTGTAGTTGGTCCTGTTTTGACCTGGCTTCCCTCGTAGATCCTAGCCTGGGGAGTTTGATTGGGCTGATACCTTGAAATAGCATTCCTGATGTATTTGTAGTTATTATTTGAATCCAGCATTGATTTATAACACGAGTATTGCCCCAAACAAAACTTGTACTCTGTTAGAGAAAAACAAGGCTTATCAGTCCAGGCCAGACAAGCTGGATCTGTTTGATCAGCTCGCTGAAAGATTGTGATTTCCCCCAGAGAAAGGAAAGATGTTCTGTGTTGTTGGTCATTCCTTTTGTGATTGTTCCCAAGAATTGCTTTGCACTTCGACTTTGGAGTCATTAAAACTTACATTAAGCACAAAGTTAGAGTAAATGAGTCTAAAGTCTGAAAATTGCCCCTGTTGAGAATCATGGAGTTAGAGAGGTCCACATGAGAAACATTTTCGAGGGAGGCCATGAGGCCTCAGTGACCGATGCCATTTGTGGGTTTCCAGGTTGACTCCATTATCTTCCCAGCTTGGTGACAGAGATAAAGATGACATCCCTGAGAAAGTTAGGGACACTGGGAAGGGAAGCTGATGCTGGGGACATCAACTCCATACAAAAACATGAAATTGGGCTGTGTCAATTCCCTGCCCATAATGAATTGGTGATTCCCATTGTTTGCTGGACAAGGCCCAGTTAATTTGTAATAATCTGGGGCCTTCATTAGATACCAGCTCCCATCCTCCCTTCCTCTAACTCATAGTTAACACTCCAGCTGTACCTACTCACTTGTATTTCTCTGAGTCTCTCGGCTATTTTTTTTTTTTTTTTTTTTTTTGGTATGCGGGCCTCTCACTGTTGCGGCCTCTCCCATTGCGGAGCACAGGCTCCAGACAGCAGGCTCAGCGGCCATGGCTCACGGGCCCAGCCGCTCCGCGGCATGTGGGATCTTCCCAGACCGGGGCACGAACCCGTGTCCCCTACATCAGCAGGCGGACTCTCAACCACTGTGCCACCTGGGAAGCCCCATCTTGGCTATTTTTCATCATTGTTTTGTAGGGGAACACTATTTCCTCTGCCTAGAATGCCATCCATTGTCGATCTGGCAAACTCCTATTCATTCTTCTAAATCCTGTTCAGGTCACATCCTTTGTAAATACTTTCTTAGTCCTCTTGTGTGAACACATTTTACACTGTTATCCTTCACTTACCTGAATGTACCCTCTGCCTTATTCTGAGCAGCTTACGGATACGAGTAGTGTTTCCCTCGTTTTTGTATAGGGCCTGGCTCGCACAGGTGCTATGAGCCATTTGGTGAGCCTGTCATGTAACCCATCTGGCTCGTGAGAAATTTTCTTCTGTCCAGGAAGCCAGAATTAGGTTTAATTAAGAGAAAATACAAATACAGTCTATATTTATTTTTCCCATTATAGCCCATCTTTGCTTTTTATTTTCAGCAAGTTTGTCAAAGATGAAAGTGACCTTGTCAGCTCTGAATACTCATGAGAGCTCTTTCACGCCTCTGGTTGTCATAGAACTTGCTCAGGATGTCAAGGAAGAAACCAAAGAATGGCTGAAGAACAGAATTATCAGTAGAAAGAAAGATGGAGGTGAGTAAAATAAATATCACTCAGATTTAGTCATGCCAGTGAGTAAAACTGTATTTTCAAATGTGTTTCACAGTTTTTTAATTGATATATTTTTAAAATTAATGTTCATTTCTTTGCTCTTTATTATTTATCTAGGACTTGAAAGGAGGTCTTAAATCAACATTAGATTGTAAGTCTCTCTTAGACCGTAAGCAACGTGAGTGGTTTTGTTCACAGCTATAAACTCTGTGCCTATGTACAGTGCCTGGTGCATAGTAGGTGCTTAATAAATATTTGTCAAATGAATGAATATCTTTGAGTATTATTTCTGTGTTGGTTATGGTGCTAAGGGAGAGAGAAACACTTCTGCCGGCAAGGATGTTACTGTCAGGGTAAAGAGACTGAACGCTAGTTCCAGGAAATTGAGGGAACAGGAAGAAAGGCTAAGGAAAAAGCTCTTACAAAATACTGCATGATACTTAAAAAAAATCATTATGTATACTTGCTGTGAAAGTAAAGGGGGTCTTCCCTGGTGGTCCAGTGTTTGAGAATCCACCTTCCAATGCAGGAGACGCGGGTTCGATCTCTGGTCGGGGAACTAAGATCCCACGTGCTGCAGGGCAGCTAAGCCTGTGCGCTGCAACTACTGAGCCCACATGCCACAACAAGTGAGCCCGCATGCTGCAACTAGAGAGCCCACATACTCTGGAGGCCATGCGCAACAACTACAGAGCCCACGTGCTCTGGAGCCCGTGCGCTACAACTTGAGAGCCCATGCGCTCTGGAGCCTGTGTGCCACAACTAGAGAGCCTGTGTGCTGCAACTACCAAGCCTGCATGCCACAACTAGAGAGAAGCCCGCGCGCTGCAACAAAAGATCCCATGTGCTGCAGCTAAGACCCAACACAGCCCAAAATAAATAAATATTTTTTTTAAAAAAAGAGAGAAGATGATAATTACCAATAGGAAGAATGAGGTATGTAACATTACTACAGTTTCTACAGATATTAAGAGGAAAATAAGGATGTATAATTTAAAAAAAAGGAAAGTAAAGGGAAGGAAGAGGTGACACTTGGTGATGCTTTTTGGGGTGGTAAGGGATGACTTTATAGAAGAAGCCGAAGGTTAGCCCTCTCCTGTAGGGCACAGAAAGGGGGCTAGATCTGGGTAAGAGGGTGGAGGGAGTTTTACGTGAGCAGACACTTCGTAAAACTACACAAAACAACCCCTAAAACTTCACTAAGTCTCGAAACACTGGACAAAATGTAAATAAGACTTTTAAAAAATGATTTTGACTGTAAATGGAAATGCCTTCTTAAAAATAAAACTTTGTGTCAAAGTGGAATTTTTAATTTTTTTCAAACAATTGAACCAAAAAAAAAAAACCTTTAAAAAGAAGAATACTTGCTTGCTGAAATCTGAGGTGTTTCACTGGACTGGAGTCTCTTCTTTAAAATCCCTGTGGTTGGACTTCCCTGGTGGCGCAGTGGTTAAGAATCTGCCTGCCAATGCAGGGGACATGGGTTCAAGCCCTGGTCTGGGAAGATGCCACATGCCTTGGAGCAACTAAGCCTGTGTGCCACAACTACTAAGCCTGCACTCTAGAGCCCTCAAGCCACAACTACTGAGCCCGCGCACCTAGAGCCCATGCTCCGCGACAAGAGAAGCCATCACAATGAGAAGCCCACGCACCACAACGAAGAGTAGCCCCGACTCGCTGCAACTAGAGAAAGCCCGCACGCAGCAACGAAGACCCAACGCAGCCAAAAATAAATAAATTTAAAAAATAAATAAAAAATAAAATCCCTGTGGTGTAAGAACATTTGTAGTGTCTTAGAGTGAGAGAGCCCAGTGTATTCCTAGTCGTCTTCTCTGCTCTTTGTGTGGCTTTAGCAAGGACACATGAGGATGGGGACGGGATGGCATCCTCCTACAATGCTGGGGCAGTTATAAAGGAACATTCCAAAAAAGTACTCTGGATCTTTCAGGTAAAGGTATTGGATTTAACACTCATATTTACTTTTATTCTCTTACAAACTCCTATTAAAATGACAATAAAAGGATCTTTTAAAAAAGACCTAAGTCCACATTGACAAGAAAGGAGAAGATATAACAGCAGCACCATTCTAGAAGCTAGTAAACAGGTGATGAGTAGCGAGTAACTTCTCAGAGTTGAGAAATCCAGAGCTCGAGCTGGCAGGGGAGAAAACTGAGATGCAGTTTGGTTTACACTGCAAAATATTCCTAAAGACTCAGGAATTAGAGACATTAGGGGCCTATAGAGGTAGAAATAAAATTGGTACCAAGAAAAAAAAAAATTGGCTGAGATCTGTTTAAGAAATAGTCTGATCCCTAGGTCCCTTCTGTATTGCCACCCCAGCAGAAGTCTCTGTTATTCTCTGGAGAGGGTCAGATGCATGGATTTTGGCATGGGGCCTTTATGTACAGTTGGTAACAGATTCTGTACTGAAAACGAGATAATTAATTGAATCTTGTTACCCCTGTCCTCCATCCCACCAGTCTCATACCTAATTAAGTTTCCACAATGTAATCATCTCGGAAGGAGATTTGAATAATGTTTCCTTGAGGAATCTGAGCAACTCAAGACAAAGGTGCAGAAATCAAGAGTTGCCCATGGAAAGTAACCCGGCCAGACTACCTTGCATTAAGGGCCATTTTTAAAAATAAATTTATTTATTTTATTTTTTTATTTTTGGCTGCGTTGGGTCTTCATTGCTGGGCGTGCGGGCTTTCTCTAGTTGCAGAGAGCGGGGGCCACCCCTCGTTGAGGTGCACGCGGGCTTCAGTAGATGTGCCCACGGGCTCTAGAGCACAGGCGCACGGGCTTAGTTGCTCCGCGGCATGTGGGATCCTCCCGGACCAGGGCTATGAACCCGTGTGCCCTGCATTGGCAGGCGGATTCCCAACCACTGCGCAACCAGGGAAGCCCCAGAGGCCATCTTTGATGAGTTCCATCTAAACCTTCAGAACTTCTGTTCCACTTCTTAGAACTGCTTTCTTAAACATGAGCTTATAACAAAAGATCACCAAACATCTGAGGAAAATCCCTAACGTGAAAGAGAAAGCTAAAAAAGATAAAAGAAAACCATGTAGGAGAAAACGAAAAGAGAATTAAAAACTCAATTCTCAGCGTTATGAGAAGACAAACCACCTTACACATCAAGAGTAGGATATTATAAAATAATCATTTAGGAAAAAAAGCAGCTCATAAAATGAAAGTATGAGAGCAAAATTTAAAAACTCAGTAAAAGGGTTAGAAGACAATTTTGACAGAACCTCCCAGAAAGTAGAGCAAAAAGGTAAAGAATTGGAAAATGTAAGAGGAAAAAAATAGGGAAATTAGAGGACTAGTCCAGGAGGTATACCTCTGAATAAAAGTTCTAAAAAGGGAAGAGAGAAAAAGGAGAGGAATAAATCATCAAAGAGAAACTCAGGGCTGATGTGTGCTTTTTCAGACTGAAAGGGCCCATGCAATGCCCAGCACTGTGGCTGAAAATGGCATATCACTGGAAGGTTTCAGAACCCTGAGGACAAGGAAGATACTACATACTTCCAGAAAAAATAAAGTAGGTTAGAAACACTGGAAGCTAGAAGGCAGTGGTATAATATCTTCATTTCTGAAGGAAAATGATTTCAGTCCAGAATTCTGAACCCACCCAGCTGTCAACAAGGTGTGAGGGCGGAGTGAAGAGAGATTTCTCTAAGAAGATAATGTTAACAGCCTATCTCTCTTGGCAGTGTATTGAGGGAAGACTTAAATAATTGGCAGAGCTTGGGGGATTGAATTAGCAGTAAGTGCATAATAAACCAAGCATATGATAAGATACCGATTTTGGGGAAAACGGTAAGTTGTAGGGAAGGAAAATCATAGCATGTTGTAAGGCGCAACTGTAACGTACGTAGTCATAATAATGAAAATACTGTTGATGGGATGAGAAGGATGATATGACGATATTGTGAGAATGGGGTGATGGAAAGGGTGGGTGGAAATGGTGAAGGTGGGTTGGAAAGAGAGCTAAATCCTCATTTGCCAAGGTTTAAACAAAAATAAATAGCTCTATAAGCATGTTGTTTGGTGACGTGAAAAGAAATCACAAAGGAATCACCTGAACAAGTTGAAAGTCATTGCCTTGGTGGGTGGGGTGCCGGTGGGGGTGATGGGGACTATTTTTCAGAACAAGATGTTGACAAATGTTTCTCTGTGAACGTTATATCCTTTTATACTCCCCTAGTGATGTCTCAGAGTGCCTTTCCCCTCTCACTCCGTGTCAGTTTGCGTCGTCCAAGCAAGAGATGCCAAACGGGATTATTTTATTTTATTAAAATTTTTTTTAAATTTTATTTATTTATTTTTGGCTGTGTTGGGTCTTTGTTGCTGTGAGCGGGCTTTCTCTAGTTGCGGCGAGCGGGGGCTACTCTTGGTTGCAGTGTGCGGGCTTCTCATTGCTGTGGCTTCTCTTGTTGTGGAGCACGGCCTCCAGGCGCACGGGCTTCAGTAGTTGTGGCTCGCGGGCTCTAGAGCACAGGCTCAGTAGTTGTGGTGCACGGGCTTAGTTGCTCCACGGCATGTGGGATCTTCCCAGACCAGGGATTGAACCTGTGTTCCCTGCATTGGCAGGCGGATTCTTATCCACTGCACCACGAGGGAAGCCCACCAAATGGGATTTAATGCATAGGAGGTTTGTTGAGGGGAACATCTGTAGAAAGATAAAGGGAGAAGGAGCAGGCTTAGACATTGAGAGCCTTCAGACTTTGGTGTAGGTCTAACACTTCAGAAAGGAGAGAGGGAAGAAGGAGGCTTGGATAGGAAGAGCCTCCGACTACAGCACGGTTCTGAGAACGTATGAGCCAGGCCCAACGTTGCCCTTTAAAGGAAACGCATGTTGAACAGAAATGGCCTCATTCCAGTGTCCCCTGCGTGTTCAGCCTGTGGCTGGGAGCAGCTAAGGGAGCATGGTCTAGGTGTGAGGGTGCTGTGGCCAAAGGGGCAGCAGGAGGCTGCAGTCAACTCTGCTTCTCACAGCAGATTCTTTTGATTGGAGATCTGGGTGGAGCAGGGCACTTCCATGGCTACCATACCCACCAACCTAGTTTTTAACCCTACTTTTGATTTTTGCAGTGTGAAAAGTGCAAAGTAGCATATTGGTGTTGGGGTTTTTTTTGTTTTTTAAATAAACAGAGCACCCAAATGGATTTATTCAGCTGACTTTTGTTTTCTAGCAACATTTTCTGAAGAGGTGACTCATGGACAGTGACACTTAAAGAAATTCTGTTACGGGAACAAAGGACAGATTTCTTAGGTCAAAAAGACTGCACATAATGCCCTACTCTTGGAGACTTAAAATGCAAATAAACATAAAATATGTTTTGAGTAATTTCACAGTAAAGAAATCTGTTCAACTTTGTTTAACCCACTTTTTTGATGGTATTTAATCACAGATCCCCTTTTCCCATGCAGCATCTAGTATGGGTCATCGAATATGCTTTGGGCAACACTATTGAGGTAGCTTTTAAGAAGAGTGGAACTTTAGAAGGGAAAATAGAAAACATACATACAAATCAGTGTGATAACTTACAGATAGGTTTGCAATTCGTGTATAAAATACAACCAAAGTCCAAAGCACTAGCCCTTAATAGCAGCCAAATTAGCAGGACTAACTTTCAGAGAACATGGAGGTAAAATTCTTAACCGTGTGCATTTCCAAAATGCTGCTTCTCAAGAACACTGGGCTAATGTCCTATCCATGGAAGAGAAGAATCATACAAGTGTTTTTCTCTCTCCTTAAACACACACATTGCATTTATCTTAATATGAATGACATTAAGGATTTTATATTTAAGAGACATTTGTGTTTTCTTTAAATTGAATATATCTTATATATATATATCTTTTATTGTATTTTATTTATATCTTTTATTGATTGTTTTATTAAAGTCTTTAGTACCTCTGTTGTAAATTACCTAAATAATAGTGCCATAGTACGTTAATCTGTTAATCCTTTGGGTAAGTGAAATATAAATTCTGCTATTATCCTGTTACCATCTGAGTAGTAGTTTATAATTCCTGTCAATCCTCTAGAGAGGACAAATAGTAAAGAAATAAGTGTACCTTACAAAGTTTGATGTAGGTAGAAAATAAAAATAAGGAAAAAAATTCCTTTTTCTCCATAATATTTTAAGTGAAATAATTCCATATACAGTATCAAATCACAATATCTACTCTTAACATTTTGTGAATCTGTTTAAGAAAAATACCTTTAAACGTAATTGCATGTACTTATGGGAAAAATCATTGAGAAATTATTTTGCTCTTTATTATTTAGTATTTAACGTTCACAAAATCTGTTGTAGTCCGATGTAATTGTGTTACGTTTGCAGCATTTTTATTGGGATATTTTATTTCAAATTAATTTTCTTAAATTTTGGTATTTTATTTTTATACTAAACTGTATCCTTTTGCTCCATATTTTTACTGAGAGCTAATAAATATTCGATTCTTGTCTCATATTCTAATTTGAGTAACTGGCAAGCCACTTATTCCATTTTCCAATTTTGGCGTTTATTTCCAAAAGCTATAAAGAACTACCATCCCCAGCTTACTTACATTTCTTATTTATTTGGAAGATGGATTTAAATTGTTAACATAATTTATTTGCCTTCTACCAAACTAGGAACATAATATTTATTTAGAAGGCTTTCATTTTGGAAACTTTTATGTTTATCTCTGTCTAAGATTGTGCTTATCTTTTGTTTCTGAAGGTGCTCAGCTGTTGTTTAGACCGTTGTTAAATAAATATGAGAAAGAAACACTAGAAAATCAGAACTTATATCTTGTCGGTGCCTCCAGGATTAGATTGTTACTGGGGGCAGAAGCAGTGGGATTGGTGAAAGAGTGCAGTGATAACACCATGAGAGCCTTCATGTATGGAACCCGACACAACTTCAAAGGTTTTGATGGTGAGTTCCAAGATTGCTTCTACCAGAATCAATTTATCAAAAAGAAGTTTTTGATGAATAGGTCAGGGGTCAGCAAACTTTTTCAGTAAAGGGCCTGATAGTAAATATTTTAGGCTGTGTGTACGATATGATCTGTCGCAGTATTCAACACTGCCATTGCAGAGCAAAAGCAGCCTTCAACCATAAGAAGTGAATGGGTAAGGCTGTGTTCCAGTAGAATTTTATTTATCAAAGCAGATGGGGTAAGATTTGGGGTTTCAGATTTACTTTGTAACCCCTAGAATAGTTGAACATAAACTAGGATGACACATGTAACTTACATTATTCTACTTCATAGAATGGTGAGTGTTCACTGGATTGATACAAATAAGAAACAGAGTAGTATTCCAGTGTCCTATAATCCCCTATTCTGATTCTGTTCTGGCTTCAAAGGAGGTTCCAGAATAGAATGGTTTCTGGAAAGAACTGAGAAAGCCAGGATGGCTATGTTATCAGAGTGGGAGTTTGCTTTCAGAACCAAACTGGTCCCTTTCAGGGCTTTCAGAGTTAGAAGATGTGATTTCGACTTCTGCAGACTCACTCACTCTGGATTTTTATATATTAGTAAATAACTGATCAAGGTGAAATTCGCCTCATTTGAGAGGATTCACCTGTCAAGAAACAACACTATTTTCTTATCAGACTCTCTTCTCCCTCATTTATGGGAGGGGTGTTAAACTGCAGAAGGGAATGGCCTGGGCTTGAGAGTTTGAAGGAGGAGAATTTGCCATGTAGGCAAACTTCAGTTGCATCCCTAGTTAAAAATACTGTTAGAATTAAAGAATGTATTGCCTTCAGCTCATTGGTATTAAATGAGATCAAGCAAGTGTCTGCCATTTGGATGTTTGTACCATATTATAGAATGATTAGTATAATAATTAAAGAATTATATATTATATGAAGGCATTACAGAATATTTTCATTCTTATAAAATATCTAAGGGGCTTTATGTTCTATTTAATTTGTCAGTTTTATACTTTGCTTACTCATGTTTATTATTCATTGTCTATATCATTATTTCATAATCCCAGGTTATTTGAAGATTATTAATTTTATTTTGGCTATTACTGAGAAAATAACTGTAAATCTTTGTTTTATTTTAGATGATAATGATGATTTCCTCACCATGGCAGAACGTCAATTCATTATCAAACATGAACTTGAAAGTCTTAGAGCCAGAGATGAAAAAATGATCCCTGGTTACCCCCAGGCAAAGTTGTACCCAGGAAAATCATTATGTAAGTCATTGTGTCAACCGGCTTCATGAATATACATTCTAATGCAATTATTTTTGCTTAGTAGACATAAATAACAAATTACAGAGGCTTTTTTCCCCTCTTACTGAAGAGCTTACGCAACTTTACAGTAACTTATTTTTCATAGCCGTATCTTTTGCCTTTAGACCTTAATTGTATTGCATCTTTAGATCAATTTATTTGTTCTTTATGGTTCTCTGCTTCTTATTTACAAGGTCTCACAGCATTCAGTAAGCGTAAAATTCAGCGTGAACATATTTGCATATTACTCAGTTAAAATTAGCAAAGCTTACCTTATACCCAAACCTTGTAGTATAATGAAAATCTGTGGAGGAATGAAAAACAGAGACACGGTCTTTTCCTGAAGCTCTCTTCCCATCTCCTCTCATCCCACTGGGTATGAACACGTACAAACATAGAAAGGCTTAAGAAGATTCACAGTGTGACATAATAGCTGAATGCAAATTAGCAGTTTGTAACTTTCTGATTTTGTGTAATTCCATTTGAATTTGCAGACTGAAAGTGTTTACTACAATGTGTAATTCCAGATTTGCCTCAAACCCGGATAATGGCAAGGCCCAGAGCATTTTTGCTGCCTAAAATATTCTTTAAACATAGAGGTTTCTGTGTCCCCTAGTCTGGTTTCCTTCCAATAGTCAGTGTCATCCAGGAGGACGGATGTCCAAGAGTCAGCCCATATTCAAAATTTCTCACTTGTCACCAAATATATTTTAGATCTGGTTTGTTGAAACCAAGATCCAATCATACATCACCCATTTGGTTTGGTTATTATATCTCTTAAGTCTCTCTTTTTTTCTATTGTGATGAAATACATATAACATGTTATATATGATTTTAAAAAATAAATTTATTTATTTATTTTTGGCTGCATTGGGTCTTCGTTGCTGCACGCGGGCTTTCTCTAGTTGTGGTGAGCGGGGGCTACTCTTCATTGCGGTGGCTTCTCTTGTTGCAGAGCACGGGCTCTAGGCACGTGGGCTTCAGTAGTTGTGGCACACGGGCTCAGTAGTTGTGGCTCATGGGCTCTAGAGTGCAGGCTCAGTAGTTGTGGTGCACAGGCTTAGCTGCTCCGTGGCATGTGGGATCTTCCCGGACCAGGGCTCAAACCTGTGTCCCCTGCATTGGCAGGCAGATTCTTAACCACTGCGCCACCAGGGAAGTCCCTCTATATGATTTTTAAGTGTACAGTTCAGTGGTATTAAATGCATTCATAAAGTTTTACAACCATCATCACCATCCATCTCCATAGCTCTTTCCATCTTGTAAAACTGAAACTCTGTACCCATTAAACAATCACTGTCCCTTCTCGCCTAAGTTTTGATATCAGGAAGTTTTGTGTTTCTTTTTCGAGATTGTTTTGGCTATTTGAGGTTCCATGAAATTCCTTATGAATTTTAGGATGGGTTTTTCTATTTTTGCAAAAGACATCATTGGGATTTTAATAGGGATTGCATTGAATCTGTAGATTGCTTTGGATAGTATTGACATCTTAACAAGATTAAGTCCCGAGTATGTGGGATGTGTTTCAATTACTTTATGTTTTCTTTAGTTTCTTTTAGCATTGTTTTATAGTTTTTATTGTACAAGTCTTTTACCTCCATAGTTAATTCCTAAGTATTTTATTCTTTATGATGCTATTAGAAATGGAATTTTTTTCATAATTACCTTTCCAGATAGTTCATTGTTAGTGTATAGAGATGCAACTGATTTTTTCTGTGTTGACTTTGTATCCTGCTACTTTGCTGACTTCATTTATTAGCTTTGACAGTATTTCTGTGGAAATTTTAGCGTTTTCTACATATAAGATGATATCTTCTGTGAACAGGGATAATTTTACTTCTTCCTTTCCAGTTTGGATGCTTTTTGTTTCTTTTTCTTGCCTAATTGCTCAGGCTAGAACTTCCAATAGTATGTTAAATAGAAGAGATGACAGTGGGCGTCTCTGTCTTATTTCTGATCTTAGAGAAAAAGCTTTCATTCTTCCACCATTCAATATGATGTTTGCTGTGGGCTTTTCATAGATGGATTTTATTATGTTGAGGTAGACTCAACATAATAAACACTCATTTATTGAGTGTTTTTTTTTTGAGTGTTTTTTTTTTTTATCATGAAAGAGTGTTGGATTTTCTTAGATGCTTTTTCTGCCTCAATTGAAATGATCATGTGGGTTTCCCCCCCTTCATTCTGTTAATGTAGTATATTACACAGATTGTTTTTAGTATGTTGAACCATCCTTGCATTCTAGAAATAAATTGCACTTGTCATGGTGTATAATTCTTTTAACATGCTGCTGAATTGAGCTTGCTAGCGTTGAGTATTTTTCCATCAGTGTTCATGAGGGATATTGGTCTGTAGTTTTCCCTTCTTGTAGTGTTTTTGTCTGATTTTGTATCAGGGTAATGCTGGCCTCATAGAGTGAGTTAATAGTGTTCCTTCCTCTTAAATTTTTGGGGAAAGTTTGAGAAGAATTGGTATTAGTTTTCCTTTAAATATTGGTAAAATTCACCAGCGAGGGTATCAGGTTCAGGGTTTCTCTTTGTCAGGAGATTTTTAGTTACTGATTCAGTCTCCTTAATACTTATAGGTCTGTTCTATTCACATTTTCTCTCCCTTCCTGTTTCAGTCTTGGTAGGTTTTGTGTTTCTAGGAATTTGTCCATTTCATCTAGGCTATTAGGCTATCCAGTTTGTTGGTATACAGGTGTTCATAGTACACGCTTACAATCCTTTTTATTTCTTTAGAATCAGTAGTAATGTCCCCATTTTCATTTCTGATCATAGTAATTTATGTCTTCTGTCTTTTTTTCTCAGTTCATCTAGTTAAAGATTTGTCAGTTTGTTTTTTGGCTGTGTTGGGTCTTTGTTGCTGTGCGTGGGCTTTCTCTAGTTGCGGTGAGCGTGGGCTACTCCCCGCTGTGGTGTGTGGGCCTATCATTGTCACGGCCTCTCCTGCTGCAGAGCTCGGGCTCCAGGCACATGGGCTTTAGCAGTTGTGGTGCGCGGGCTCAGCAGCTGTGGCTCGCGGGCTCCAGAGCGCAGGCTCAGTAGTTGTGGCACACGGACCCAGCTACTCCACAGCATGTGGGACCTTCCCGGGCCAGGGATTGAACCCGTGTCCTCTGCATTGGCAGGTGGATTCTTAACCACTGTGCCACCAAGGAAGCCCCCAGATTTGTCAATTTTGTTGATCTTTTCAAAGAACCAACTTTAGTTTTCTTTAATTTTCTCTATTATCTTTATATTCTCTATTTTGTTTATATCTGCTCCAATCTTTTTTATTTTCTTCCTTCTGCTAGCTTTGGGTTTAGATTGTTCTTCTTTTTCGAGTTCCTTAATAGTAAAGTTAGGTTGTTCTTTGAGGTCTTTCTCGTTTTTAAATATAAGCATGTATAGCTATCAATTCCCCCCTTAACCTTGCTTTCTCTGTGTCCCATAAGTTCTGGTATGCTGTGTTTTGTTTTCATTTCTAAGTATTTTCTAACTTCCCCTGTGGTTTCTTCCTTGACCCACTGGTTGTTTAAGAATGTGTTGTTTAATTTCCACACATCTGTGAATTCCCCAGTTTTCCTTCTGTTACTGATTTCTAACTTCATCCCGTTGTGGTCAGAGGATACTTTTTATGATTTATATCTTTTTAAACCTGTGAGGCTTAATTTATGACCTAACATACGGTCTGTCTTGGAAAATGTCCCACATACACTCGGGAACTAAGAGTGTGTTGGTTCTTTACTGCCTGACTTACATGTAGACTGCATTTTGTAGTCTCCCCTGTCTCTGAGTTCTACTGTAGACACGTATTATGGGTGCTTTTGCTTGCTTTCCTTGTTGACCTGTATGGCTTTTAGGAGGTGTCTGGAAATCTGAGTGCAGGTACTCATCATTCCTGTTTGTCTGCATTTCCAGTTATCTGCATATGTCTTGATATTAATTATTCTGTAGCAGGTTGTTTTTGGACATATGTTCTTTCAATTTGTGGATTAAAGATTACCATGATTTCAGAAACATTTTCTTCAGTTACCTTTGAAGATTTCTTTGGCTGTATTTTCTCTCTTCTTGTCTTTAGGTATGCCAATTATATGTATGTGAATCTTACATATTCTCTGAAATATTTTAAAGTTTTTATGTAATTTTCTTAGTCTTCTTCACCATTTTCTGGCTTTATTTGTTCAGTTTTTCCTTTTTCAGTAGCTTTTATTGACTTTGTATCTATAGTAGTTTTATTTTTCTCTTACTTCGCTTTTCTAAGCTCCCACCTTCAGCTCTGGTAGGTCTTCCTCTAGTTTTAATTTCAGAGATGTGACTTGCTTTAATTTCTTTAATTCTTGAAGAATTCCATAATTTTTCATTGCTTTATGCTTTAAATTTTTGCTATGTTTCTTCTCTGCCTTTTTTTTTAATGGTCTTCCTTTTTTCCCTTGTATTCTTGCATAGTTCTATGCCAGTTTCTTTGTGGTGTTTACTTATTTTTTAATGAGTCCCTATTTTTTTCAGACCAGCTATTTTGGGAGGAATTGTGTGTGTTGGGGAGAGGGGATGTTGGGGGCCTCCATTCGGGAACTGTGGTGGTCAGGAGGTTGGATTTTGCCTGGCAGTGTGCTCTCCTTGAGTTGTCTTAGAGCCTCCATGGAGCCCTGTTTCTTATCAGGAGTTTTTGCTGGGTTTGGCCTTTAGGTCTGTCTTTGGCCAACAAAGACCCACAGCTCCTGAGCTGCTCACCTCCATCCCTGGGTTCCAGCGGGCAGCTCGTTTCCCAAGACGGCATACCCACGCTTTCCTTCCTCCAGCCTCGTGTCTCTTGTCCGGCTGTGGTGCCCGGCAGGGAGCAGACACACATCAGGGGTCTGCCAGGCGTCCCCTTTGCCTTCATTCTGGGCAAGGGGACAGTGGTTTCCTACCCCTCAGTGTCCAGGAGAACCCTGCCCTCTGCCTGCTGGCCCTGGTTTGCAGGGGCATGGGTGCTCTTAGCTTACCCTGGGCTGACTTTTAAGGCCACTTTTCAAAGTTTGTGATTTCAGTTTATAGTTTGTTTTGTTTTCTTTTGTTCTACTTTCATCAAAGGTAGGGTTTCCTTTTATGTTTCTTGTTTACTTTGTTGCTTTGAATTTGGCGTCATGAACAAGAACAGGGTAGGGGTGGCTTTCTGCCACCATTTGTTACCAAGAGTTACACATTCTGTTTTTAGGCCATTGTTTGGTGCCATTCCAAAATTTCAAATCTTTTTTTAATCTCTTAGTGGGAGGGCATGTTTTCAGACACAGCTGTGCCCTGTATCAGTTAAAAGGCTAAGCCAACTAAGGCACTGTCCTGATTGTTAATGTGAGCATCTCGTTTCTTCTTGTTCATCACGTTGATCAGACCATCACGTGGAAATCACTGCTTCCACCTGTTAAAGAGTGAGTGTATGCTTTCATCAGATGTGACTCAGGAGCAGCAGTTTCCCAAATGCTCCCAGTTGCTTCAAAGACATTTTCACTGAACGAAAACCTTGCCGAAAATATGTAAATGGATTTCTCTTGGGTGTGTAGGTAGCCAGTCTGGCGTCCTGAAGCCGCAATAGAAATAACTTTCTTGTGGGCAGGATGAGGATTTTGTAATCAAGGATCCCTCCTCTCTCCCTTCCTTCTTCTCTCTTTCTTTTTTGCAGTAAGTATGAAAACAGTAAAATCATCTCCGTCGGGATCGTTTGAAATTTTGTATGCCATCTGAGATAAGAATCAAATTAAAGTTGTAGAAGTCTGGATTTTGAAATTCTGCATTATTCTCTTCCTCTGTGTCTTTGAAAGTGTGATCATAATATTTGGTTGAAGAAGGAATGGTATATGCATAAAGTGTGAACTATTTTCAGAGTGCAAATTTTCGAATGAATGAAACTTAGAGTAATTTAAAATCCTAGATTTTCATGAAGTTAATCCATAGAAATGGAGCTGGCCAGGGCTTTCATGAGAGACACTCTCCTTTATCTTAGGTTTAAGTTAATTTTACACGCAATGATTATAATTTTATTTGTCATAATGTTGTGTTTTGATGGAAAGCTTTCATTAAGCAGAGAGCAGCTTGCGTGGTTGTAAACACGAGCTAGGAGCAGGTGACGGTGCTGTGAGCGCTGCATTTCAGGGCTCCCCTCTTCCATCAAACAGCAAACACGTGGAAAACTAGGAATTGGTTATACGTGTGTCTTAGTCATCAGCGGTCATCTTGAGGGGCATCTTCTTTCCAGTTCTCTGTGTGAGCTGTGATCTCTTCATAACCTCAGACTGCCTTTGCCTGTTGATTCCTAATAGTTAATAGTCGTGCAAATAACCTAACGAAAGATTTTCTTTAGAAAGAGGAGTTGAGGGAGCAGAGAATTTCTTATGTATTAAATTTATCCTAAGGGATATTATTTAGCTTAGGTAAAAGCTCTGTCTCAAAGTGTCTATCAGATGATTCTGATGTTTTGATTGATGGGATATGGCAATCTCATGGTAGGTCTTTAATATTATATTGTTACTCTTTTAGAACATTACAGTAACTACTTCTGAATATCTTCTATATACAAATGGTTAGATTTTTAGAGTGATCAGATATAATCTGTCTTCTAAAATTATTTATTGACCATATGAGAATAATAGAGTGGATGTCAAGTAAATATCATGTAGCAGCCTTGTGTATAAGACAGTGAAACCATCGATGTATGTGTGTGTGTATGTGTCTAGTGCCGGGTACCGCACCATATATCTATATATCTATATCTGTGTATCTCCACACACACTGTGTTTTGCCACGTACATACTTGCGGTTTTTATGTTAAGCAGGGATGAAAACAATGCAGGAATATGAAAATGTATTTTGAAAACACAGGTATCCCTGTGTAGCAGTTTTTTCCTCTTTAAGACAAGATTGGTCTGTTCACAGCTGAGAGCTAGATGCAGGCGGGCCCTGGGGCGGGGTGCTGGGCACAGCAGCGGCTGCAGGGGCAGAGGGACTCTGTCTTCACTGTGTGGCCTCCACTCCCAGTCGGAGCTGATCACCCCTCTGCTGGATTGGAGGCAGCATGACCCGCCCCTCCCTGCTGCACAGAAACGCCGGAAGGAGTTGTGGGAGGGATTTATGCTTTTACTTTTTTTTTTTGTTTTTTGTGGTACGCGGGCCTCTCACTGTTGTGGCGTCTCCCGTTGCGGAGCACAGGCTCCGGACGCGCAGGCTCAGCGGCCATGACTCACGGACCCAGCCGCTGTGCGGCATGTGGGATCCTCCCGGACCGGGGCACGAACCCGTGTCCCCTGCATCGGCAGGCGGACTCTCAACCACTGCGCCACCAGGGAAGCCCTGTGCTTTTACTTTTACGTCATGTTAAACAGACTGTGTTAGTATTGTTATTGCATTATTTAATTTAGAGGGTCCTACTCACAGCCAGGCTACTCTCCCTTAAATTAGATTTTGGTTAGTTTTTCTAAGTATTAAATGGCTGTAATAGTTATAACCCTAGTCCTTGACAGCAGACCATTCAGCATTCTTAAAGGAAGGAATCTTGGTTTGGATTGTTCCTTTCTTTAAATAGGCCTGCACAGCATCATATTTTCCTTTGAAGGTAAGGCTCAGTTTAATTACATGCTTCACTGACATGAGAAAGTCGAGGGATTGGAAAAAAAAAAAAACCCTCTATTTTTAGAAGCTGAAACCAGAACCATGCTTTTGGCATTGATGGTGAAGAGAAGCCCAGTAGTTTAGGACTTGTGTATTATATTCGTTCTGAGTCCCTCAGTTTGCAGCCTTATTTTTAGAGGTATACAGGTGGCTTTTTATGCTTGTCTGGAAAGTTTTCTATAGCAGAATGGAGTCATTTCTTTAAAAAGAGCTTAGAAATAGTAAAATAATAATTTAGATGTTATCAGTCAGTTCAAAGTTCAGAAACTTGATACAGTAGTTGAAAAGGATAGTAATAGAAGAAAGAATAAGGTACAGCTCTGCATCCCTAAATAAGAGCTAAGAATCAGAACCGGTGTGGGTGATTGACTTTCACTCATGTTAGCTGCAAAAAAACCCACTGAAACACTTTAGAATAAGTCACGTACCACAGTGTTCATTGCAGCACTATTTACGATAGCCAGGACACGGAAGCAACCTAAGTGTCCATCGACAGATGAATGGGTAAAGAAGATGTGGCACATATGTACAATGGAATATTACTCAGCCATAAAAAGAAAAGAAACTGAGTTATTTGTAGTGAGGTGGATGGACCTAGAGTCTGTCATACAGAGTGAAGTAAGTCAGAAAGAGAAAAACAAATACTGTATGCTAACACATATATGGAATCTAAAAAAAAAAATGGTTTTGATGAACCTAGGGGCAGGACAGGAATAAAGACACAGACACACACAATGGACTTGAGGACACAGGGAGGGGGAAGGGTAAGCTGGGATGAAGTGAGAGAGTGGCATGGACATATATATACTACCAAGTGTAAAATAGCACAGGGAGATCAGCTCGGTGGTTTGTGACCACCTAGAGGGGTGGGATAGGGAGGGTGGGAGGGAGATGCAAGAGGGAGGGGATATGGGGATATATGTATGCGTATAGCTGATTCACTTTGTTATACAGCAGAAACTAACACAACATTGTAAAGCAATTATACTCCAATAAAGATGTTAAAAAAATATATTAAAAATGGACTTGACAGCACCAGAGGCTGATATAACTTAAACCATACACCTTTTTACCCTAGTTGTTGATATTTTGAGTATATACCTTTTTCAGTTATTGAGAAGGGGGATTTTATCACAACCCTAGATTTTTTTTTTTTTTCTTATTTTTTGCGGTAAGCGGGCCTCTCACTGTTGTTGCCTCTCCCGTTGCGGAGCACAGGCTCCGGATGTGCAGGCTCAGTGGCCACGGCTCACAGGACCAGCCGCTCCGCGGCATGTGGGATCCTCCCGGACCAGGGCACGAACCCGTGTCCCCTGCATCGGCAGGCGGACTCTCAACCACTGCGCCACCAGGGAAGCCCAACCCTAGCTTTTTAAGACTTTTTTCCTCTGTATAACTTATGCATGAGATATAGTTGTAAGAAGATCCATCTATTAAGAATCCTTTTTTTTTTGAGATCCATACTTTTTCCCGAGTATTTTCAAAATCAATTTTATCTTTTCTAATCTGATAAGGACTACATTCACAAACAGCAGATATCAAAATCAGAAAAAAAACTTCCTGCTTTCAGCAGTCGTTTGGTATGATTTTAACACTTGTGCACATATCTGAGAGAGACGAACACATTTAACAAAAGACAATATCCCCTAGTGATAATATTGATAAATTTTCCTACTGTTAGTATCAGATATCTCCTCTTTATTATCCTTTTTTTCATTTCTAAGAAGTTAGGTTTTCTTTTAAATTACTCTGAAGATTTTATAATAGGGCATCTGTCCTGAGAATACCATCTCTCTTTGTTATATGCAGTATTTGTACATCAGATACTTAAATCATATTTCTCTTCCACGCTGCGGATATTTATTTGCCATCCTCATTGAAGGGCCTACTGCCTGATATGCTCATCACTTGTCTTTGGGAACAAGGTAGATAGGAGATAAGGAAGGCAGCCCTCAGAAGAGATGAGCTGATTAAAACAGCTGCTAGGAACTTGCGTGGAAAGTGCTCCGTCTCCCGCAATGTGGCACAGGGCATGCATTTGAGTTCTCCATGAACTGAACACGTTTCCTCTTAAAGACCTGAAGACCTGTCTACCCAGTGAGTCATTCTGAATAATTATGGATGAGAGAATGCCCAGTTTTCATTTATTATCATTAGGGGACACTGTCTTTGGTTAAGTTTGTTTGTCTCTCTGTAACCAACCTGGGTTCTTGGACCCTTCAATCAATAGAAATTGTGAAGAGGCCAGATGAAATTCAGGGAAGGCTTTATTGGGACTCATGCTGCAGCTCAAGGGAACGAAAACAAGTAACAGGTGCCCTTGCTTGTTCCTGGGGGGTGGGGGTGGGGGGAGGTACAAGGTGGTCCCTTAAATAGGGTGAGGCTGGGGGTGGATTGGTGGGTCAGGCTGGAGGCGTGGCTTAGGTTGTCTGCCCAGCGGCTTGGTGGTGCTGCGTGCAGGGGGCATGTGCAGTACTCTGCTTTTGCTCCCGGCTCCTCAGAAGTGGCAGTTGGTTTGTGGCCTTTTTGAATCTTATTTTTCATAATTTGCCCCAACTGCTCTTGACCTGCATAAGGTAGTTTTTAGTCCCTTATAATTTCTTCGTATTCTGTTGCTGGAGGAGACATTTGTCCAGGTGCAAACACTCCTGTAAAGGGTCCCAGGTCCCAGCTTGTCTCATCTCCCAGGTATGTGCACAAGTGTTAAAATCATACCAAACGATTGCTGAAAGCTGGAAGTCTTTTTAAATTTTGATATTTGCTGTTTGTGAATGTAAGCCTTTGTTAGCAGATTAGAAAAGGTAAAAATGATTTTGAAAGTACTCAGGATCAGTAACAATGAAAGGAACTGAACATTCTCTTACCTTCACTGTAGTGAGAGGACAGATTGGTAAAATTTTTTCTAGAGGCTGTTTTGTAATATGTGTCCAAGTTTAAGATACATGTGCTCTGCTCTTGGAGCTAGCAATTCTACTTCTAAGTGTATGTACCAAGGAAATAGTTGAAAGGTGGGGAAAGTTATATGTATAAGAATTTTAACATTATTTATAATAGTGAAAAAAGGAAACAAGTATTTTTCAATAGAGGATTAGTTAAATTATAGCACTTCATACAAGGGAATATTACGATGCCGTGAAAAAGGTCATTCATGTTCTATTTATATTGTCATTGAAAAATATTCATCATATACTACTACTACATGAGAAGATTACAGAATGATGTGTAGAGAATGATCCCTTTTGTTTCTAAAATAAATATTTATGGATGTATATTTTGAAGTCTGCTTACACACTAAATTGCTATTTACAGTGGTTATGTTTTTGTGGAAGGGAGAGAATAAACAAGGGCCTCTCTAAATTCTATCCTGTGCCTTTCTGTAAGGTTTAAAATTTTACATCGACTTGTATTGCTTTCGTAGCCAAAGGAAATAGTAAAGATATTTACATTCTGAAGAACAGAAGAATACACACCTTGGGAGCAGGCAGGATAGCATTGATCCCTGTGTAGACCTCCTCTCTTCCTGGAGAGTTTGGGTAGCATTTGATGAAGCGTATCCTGAGCAATCTCAAACCCGTCTTGCCTGTTCCTTCCACAGTGAGGAGGCTGCTCACATCTGGCATCGTGATTCAGGTGTTTCCACTGCATGACAACGAAGCCCTGAAGAAGCTGGAGGACACCTGGTATACTCGGTTTACCTTAAAGTATCAGCCCATAGGTATGTGTCAGCGCCTGCTCTCTTAGAGAAGAGGAAGATGCAGCAGTGGTGGTATGCCTCTTGGGTAGATACTTAACGCTGTGCTGGGCAGGGCTCACCAGCTGCATGTCGGCAAAATATTGGTGAGGGGGATAGAGGGGTTACATGACCTATTTGTTTATATTTTATTTCTGATACCATTTGAGATGAACTGAATTACAGGCTGTTATTAAATTTCACCAACGATACAGGCAATCCAGAGTGGCCTTCATGACTACGTGTCAGATTTGTTGTAGAACATGCTTTATAAGAATCTAGTTTGACCGTGATTATTTTGTGTTTGAAAATTCCTGTTTCTTTAGCGCTAATCAGTGGGCCAAGCTGCGTTCATTCTTAGTGGCAGACTAGCAGGCCTAAACGTCTTTTGAGGTAGTTTATAAGTGTCTTGGTGTGCATTACTGGAACTGTGCATTTTCTCTGAAGACACTTAGAAGAATAACCATTAATTTATTCGGTGTGTGTTGAACATTACTCTGTGTAAACTTCGTCAATATGGATGTTCAAGTTTTTTTGGTTCAGTTACGTCTTTTAAGCAAAAGGATTATATTTAAGATGGTAGTTTTCACCAGAAGCATTACTATCAATTTTTCTTTAAAGGACATTGCCTTTTTCACTTTGTTTAAAGGAATTCCTCTCAAATTTTCTTTCTAATTGCCATTTCTGAAAACAATTATTATAATATTGTAACAGTGAACATAAATCATTTTTAAGGTCAAATTTTGAAATTGCATTTTGAATTTTTTCTTGTATTCTTTGAAAGGAAAAATGTTTGTTTTTGATAGTTCCAGGTGATGTAATAGTCATTTTATGTTACACTTAGGACATTTTTTCACCTTGTTTAGCATTTAGGTGGCAGTAAATTTAAATATTGCCTCTAGGTCTTGTGAGTGGCTGTATCCAGGAGCTACTACTTAGAAAGTGAGGGGGAAAAAGTGAGTTGGTGGTGAAGGCTGAGCATGGGTGTGGTAGTGGTTTAGAGGCTTCTGGGAGTGCTGGGACTGAAGATAGTAGCTGGGGCTCGGGAAAATTTTGAACTTCCCCCTGAGATCAAAAGAGAGAGATGGTCTGATATGGCGCCCAGGACCATGAGTGGCTTTTTTGGTTTTGTTTTGTTTATCTTTTAACCTGATTCTGATTTGAAGTTACCTCATCATACCCACTGTTTGCACATGCTCCTGAGTTAGTAGAAGAATTAAGGATAGGGGAAAATAGGATCCCTGTAAACCAACCACATAGACTGATCTGACACATTATCTTAAAAATAAAAGAAAAAAACACAATGTTGTAACTTCATGTAATTAACCAAGAAATACTAACTCTAACTCTTACGCCTCCCTCACCCCCTGCATCCCACCTTGGTCCCAGTGCAAGATGCGTTTACAGTCTAGGCAGTCACCCATGTAGGTGTGGCCGGCAAAGGACGCGGTGTTCATGACCTCTTTTGGGTTAGCTAGCTGATGTCGCTTGGCCCTTCTTCTGCCCAGTGCATTTATCTGTAGGAAAGTACAGATAAATGTATTCCATGTATTCTAAAAGTTAATGTGTAGAATATTGTTTCGTGCTTTTGAATAATTTTTCTTCAGTGTATTGAAAAGTTTGCCGTGACGTATTGATGAAAGTTTACAGCTTTGCGTAGTGGGGGCAGGTTACTATGGGTGAGGGGTCTTCTTTGAAAATAAGCTCTATAACTCTAGTATTAAAGTGAGAGAAAAGTGGGGAGCGTAAAGTAAACCCCCAAATGAAGCTGGTTCATTGGCCACGGCTGAATTTAAACTAGGACCTTGGAGATTGAGGATGAGCCCGAGGTGAGTTTTTCATTGTGAAGAAGGCATCCACCGGATGAGAAGGTGAAGAGAAGCAGCCCCAAAGCAGCCCCAGCAGCCGTGGCCTGAGCCCTGAGCTGGGGGAAGTGTCAGGCTTATTGCTGTAGAGACAAGCAAGCGAGGTCTTTGTACTTCATGGAGGATGGACTTACCATCACACACCGATTGGGAAATAAGGGTTTTAAATGATCCCCACTTAAGTAAAAAAGTGAATAAGCTTACTTGAAGTGATTTTTTTTTTTTAAAAAAATCAAGTCTTTGCCAATTGGGACTTAAGGTCCTTTTTTTTCCTTTCGTTGCAGATAGTATTCGTGGCTACTTTGGAGAAACGATCGCTCTTTACTTTGGATTTTTGGAATATTTCACTTTTGCCTTAGTCCCTGTGGCAGTCCTTGGGCTACCTTACTACCTGTTTGTGTGGGAAAACTATGACAAGTATGTGGTCTTCGCCTCCTTCAACCTGATCTGGTCCACAGTGATCCTGGAAGTGTGGAAGCGCGGCTGTGCTAGTATGACCTACAGGTGGGGGACCCTGGTCATGAAGAGACAGTTTGAGGAGCCCCGGCCAGGATATCATGGGGTCCTGGGCATCAATGCCGTCACCGGCAGGGAGGAACCGCTGTACCCCAGCTACAAGAGACAGTTGCGCATTTACCTGGTCTCCCTGCCGTTTGTGTGCCTCTGTCTCTATTTCTCTCTGTTTGTCATGATGATTTACTTTGACATGGAGGCCTGGGCCTTGGATCTACATGAAAACAGCAGGTCCGAGTGGACCAGTATCTTGTTGTATGTGCCCAGCATCATCTACGCCATCGTGATTGAGATCATGAACCGCCTCTATCGATATGCTGCCGAGTTTTTAACTTCATGGGGTAAGACTCAGTGCTTTGAATTTATGTCTCATTTGCCTATAAGAAATATTGCTTCGATCATACGATTCACGTAACCGCTACCTTGCAAGGAAGATAGATGTTGCTCTGGGCTCATTCTAGAGACATAAGGAAAAGTCATCGGCTCTGGGAGCTCTGATGATCTCTAGGTCGTGGTTCTCACAGCTCTCATTTATTGTTAGTTACTATGTTCTAGGTGCCCTGCTAAGCACTTTATCCATAGTTCCTCATTTTCACCTGCTCAGGACACCATGAAATAGAAGTTATTTCACAGTTTTATGGCTAAAGATACTGAGAATTAACAAAGTTTAGACAACAAATGGTAGAGCCAGGCTAGTCCAACCTGTGCCCCTAATACTATATCGTGTTTTATGCTAAGGATAAAATCAGTTGAATTATCTCCACAATACTCTGGCTGAAAGAACTATGTCTGGGATCTGAAAACCAGTTGTGTAGTTGTGTGGGGCCTGCCACTGAACTCAGTGAAGGCAGGTGTTCTTGTCTGTCTCTGTAGTAAAAGAGGAACCTGGTTATAGTTTTAAAAAGGTCTTGATGGGCCATTCACTCATTAATTTATTCATTCAAGCAAATAAATAGGCTATATTAGGCCCTAGGAAGAAGTCTAGGCCTTAACTTCATGGACCAGAAAGGTATTTTAAATTCTTTTTATTAGTCATATAACAACAGCTACCATTTATTTAGTGCTTTCCTTGAGCTGATGCTGGGGTTTGGTAGTATTTGTAATCCTGACGGTGACCCTGGGAGGAGGGTGGTGGCAGCCCTGTTTTGTAGGCAAGGAGGCTGAGTGTCAGGAGGTTAAGTGACTTGCCCAAGGTCAGATAGTGGCTGAGTTGAGGTTCAAATCCAGGTCAGCCTAACATTGCCTCTCTGTGCAAGGTGATACTTCTGTTCAGAATCTTCCTTTTTTGTCCTTTTGCCCTGCTCTCTTGGGACCTGCACAGTGTCTCCTTTTCTTAGGGTGGAAATTTGAGTTTCCTTTGAAGTTAATCCTTATAAACTTTATTTATTGCCCTACTCTTTAGAGATGGTTCTCAGTTTTACTATTACCGCGGATACAGGGTCTTTTTCTGGTATCTGTGGGATCATTTGCCAACACTTACTACATTTCTTTATTGCAGTAATATTTAAAAAATAATTTTGGACCACGGTGCCATGGCAGTATCTTGAAAAATGTGTCTTAAATTTAGTTTCTTTTTTGTTTGATGTTCTTGGCGGTAAGCAGTAGCCTGGCACGTTTACTGACTGAGGCTCTGTTTTTGAACATCTCTGCCTTCAGCACAAGTCTCACTTTACTTCATGACAATGCTCCCGTTCTGCTTTCTTACCTGAGAGACATTACCTCTCCTTTTTCATGTTTTAGAGAATCACAGATTGGAATCTGCCTACCAGAATCACCTAATTCTGAAAGTGTTAGTGGTAAGTAGATCTTTTATATACAAGTCCATTGTACTTTTGAAACTAACACATAGTACTTAATATTTAGGAGTGTAAATATGAAGACTTGATTCTGATTTAAGGTATCAGGTAGTTAATATACTTTGTCCAAGTAGGCAAGGATTGACTAATGTGTGTTTACATGAACGTTCAGCAGTCTTATTACAAATGTGCACATGGTTTAAGACTTTAAATGTAGAAATTAGTATTATAGCCAATTTCCAATTATTTAAAAAAACTACTTTATAGACATGTTTCTGTTATTTTCCTTTTGGTGACTTGCGTTTGAATGTTTCATTATTCAACAATCCTTCCAGTTACCCACCTTCTGTTTAGTGATGGAGCATTAAATTACTATTTTTTTAAAATTTTGTCTAAGAAATTTCCAAAGTCCAAGAGGTTCCCAGCATGTTTTGAAGAGTAGGAGGTAAGGGATGGAGGAAAGGCGCTGTGTAACCTGCTTGCTGTTTGTTTAAAGCGCACACGTTATGCCTCTTCCCACCATTATGAGAAATAACAAAGAGGTACCAGCCTGAAATCACCTCGTTTATCTGGAGATTACCTGAGTCGTCTGTAACATAGCTGAGAATCAAGAAAGAGTGCATAAGGAGTCCTCTGACCTATCCACTGGAATTGATTTAACCCAGTCCATGTACTTTTCTCCCAGGCCCTCGCTTAGAAAGAGCCTTTGTTCCAGCTGTAGGAGTCATTCTGAGAAGCTTGTTTATCTCGTTTTTCCATCCTTAAAGGATGAAAAACCACCATTAGGAAGGTGATTAGGTTTCTGGAAGTAGGTAAATTTATAGAGGCAAGAGCCCGGAAGGAAATGGAAAACTCTCATAAATAGGTAATGAGAATTCAACAGTTTCAGCAATTTGGACATGAGAAAAGGGGCAAGCGGCCATCCATATCTAAAAAGGCTCCGAAGGCCTCACTCTAGCCGTGTAAAATAATTTATATTCAAAATGTTGGTGCTGAGTCAGCAGGGATGCTCCGTTCCGGGTTCTCTGTGTGAGAAAACAAGCAGGGGAATGTGTAATGCGTTAAAAGCTTCATTCAGAAAGATCCCAATGTGGAGCTTTTGCCCTTAGAGGTAAAACACTCCATTTGTCTTAAAGAATTTAGTTATTTGTTAGACTTGATTATTCTCTGATGGTGCCAGATACAATGTCGGGTGACTGTCTTGTAAAGAGACTGTTCATCCTCCACTGTGTGTGCTAGGTCTCTCCCTTCCTTTTCAATCTTGTGCGGAGAGCGTTTCTCAGCCTTCCGAGCTTTTGCTTTTCAACTTCTACTCTAACTCGGCACCCCCATCCCTACGCCTACCTCCCCCTACCCTGTGGCCACATTGTGTTACTGCTCATTCTCTCCAGTGACTCCCCCTTCCCCTCACTAATGAAGTGCTCATACTGTGCACAGAGCAGTCTTTTGTCTCGGAAAGTGATGCTGCACGGGAGGAGGTAGCCAGCGTGCGGCTGGGGGACAGGAAGGAAACCCATCAGTCCTGGGGGCGATTGCAGGCTCTTGAGCAGGGGGACTACTTGGAGAAATGGCACCTGTTGTGGTGGGATCTCCACCCCACTCCCTGCACCCCTACCCCTGAACCATGTGTCTGGGCAGGGCAGTCTCAGGCCCATGGTGGCAAAGATGCTGCCCGGGCCAGGCTGGTTGTTCTGGCTGATCTCTCTTGCTAGTGCCCCTCGGCTAGCTAGGTGTCTATCTAGGGGGCGGGGGGATCTCAGGTCCCTTGGCACAGAGAGACTTCCGGGGCTGGACTGCTTGTTGGGGCAGGGCCCTCCTTTCTGGTGCTGCCTGGCCACCCCACCCGGCATCTCTCCGTGGGGCAGGGGAGTGGCAGGGCGGAAGGGAAGGAGAGCACATCCCCTCACAGCTTATTGTTAGTGGGGGTCCTCGTCAGTCTCCCTGTTAGTGCTGCTGGGCTTGCCTGTTGTCAGGACTCCTATTCTGAGCGGGGTGGGCAGGAATGTGTCTCCCTGCTGCCTGGGTTACTAGGTTGGGGGTGGGAGATGCTGGGCCTTGGACACTCTCTTTTGTAAGAAAGTAGTAGGGATGTAAGATGCGCTGGTGCTGTGTTGTTCCTTCAGCCCTGGGGTCCCAAACCTGATCTTTTTCCTCTTAGCACCTTTCAGAGCTCTCCTTTGGTTGCCTCTCGCGATATTTCAAGTTCATAGATGTGCTTAGCGAGGGGGAGTAGGAGAAACACGTCCAAGCCACCTTCTCTGGACCGGAAGTCCCTCATTACGTTTCTTAAATGCGATTTTTATAGTTGTAATGAAGTACTGTGATGCAGTATTAAATATTGCTATCTTTTTTTGTTTTTGCAGTTCAACTTTTTAAATTGCTTTGCCTCACTCTTCTACATTGCCTTTGTCCTGAGGGATATGAAGCTTTTGCGTCAGGTGAGTGTGAAAAACAGAAAGGTATCCATTTTTTAGGTTTTAGAGGTGGTTTCCTATATTCAGGTAATGTAATTGTCTTCCCATTACTATCTTTATAAATAAAATTATTAAATTTTGTGTACTTCTAAGCCCAGTTCTAAATAAACAACCATTAGCAATTGCACCGTGTATTATACTCAACTGGAAAGAAATTTGTTGAAGCTAACCAGCTTACAAAATAAATCACGTAGAGCACAAAATCAAATATAGAGTTCATATCAAAACTTGTAAAAGCAATTTTAACAGCAAAATGGATTCATTAATTGAACTTCTGTGTGTGTCTCAGGTAATGGTATAACCTTAAATAGTTCTTTCACATTTCTTTTTTTTTAAAATTTAATTTAATTTTATTATTTTTGGCTGCATTGGGTCTTCATTGCTGCGTGCGGGCTTTCTCTCGTTGTGGTGAGTGGGGGCTACCCTTCGTTGCAGCACGCGGGCTTCTCATCGCGGTGGCCTCTCGTCGCAGAGCACAGGCTCTAGGTGTGTGGGCTTCAGTAGTTGTAGCACGTGGGCTCAGTAGTTGCGACACTTGGACCCTAGAGTGTGTGGGTTTCAGTAGTTGTGGTGCACGGGCTCAGTAGTTGTGTCTCTCTGGCTCTAGAGCGCAAGCTCAGTAGTTGTGGCGCACGGGCTTAGTTGCTCTGCGGCATGTGGGATCTTCCCAGCCCAGGGATCAAACCTATGCCCCCTGCATTGGCAGGTGGATTCTTTTTTTTGTTTTTTAATAGACTTATTTATTTATTTTTAGCTGTGTTGGGTCTTCGTTGCCACGCACGGGCTTTCTCTAGTTGAGGCGAGCGGGGGCTACTCTTTGTTGCAGTGCATGGGCTTCTCATTGCAGTGGCTTCTCTTGTTGTGGAGCACGGGCTCTGGGCGTGTGGGCTTCAGTAGTTGTGGCACATGGGCTTAGTTGCTCTGTGGCATGTGGGATCTTCCTGGACCAGGGGAGATGGGGTCAAATGGGATCCGTGTCCCCTGCATTGGTAGGCGGATTCTTAACCACTGTGCCACCAGGGAACTCCCACACATTTCATTTTTAAATTAATAAGTTGTTAAACTTTAGAGACCAGCAGATCCTATGCACTGCTGTATTGTTTCTGAAATGTTTAAGAAAGATGACATATTTTGCTGTGTTACCATTTCTGGATCACATGATATTAGTGAATAATAAATTAAATTATTGCCTTCTAATTTCTCTTTTTTATACTTGAGCCAACTACCAGTAAGGGCTCTTCTTTCCTGGTTTTAATATACTGTGATTGTTAGTGAGCAGAATCTCAAAGCCTAGGCTTCTTAATCTTTATATGAGAGCTTGGGATCATTTTTCAAGGAATTTAAAAATTTGTATAACAGAGAAAGTTAAAAGATTTTGTAGTTACGGTTCTAAGAGCTTGCATAAAAGTAAAATTAAATATTGTGTTCTTAGTATTTAAAAAATTATTTTTGAAAATACTACATTTGAAATCGATAGGTTAGATGTACATACCTTTTCCAATCCCACCATTATTGTATTAGTGGGGTATGACTCCTCATTTCTTATACTTTAGAGAGTCTCCTTTATTTAACAGGGGACAGGGGGTTGGGGGAAGTCTCTTTAAAACATAGAATTTTTTTTTTTTTTTTAAAACATAGAATTTTAATATCAGCTAAGGTGGTTTGTGATGAAAACACTGATGCCTATCTGGGGAAAGTGGAAATTGACACAGTACCTCTGGAAACTACTTGGGCAACTTTGCCAAGAACGTTAATCCATCCCTAGTAAATCATCAGAGGTGGGGCGAAGATTCGTGTACGTAGGTAAGGGGCAGCATTTATGATAGTCAGGGTTGGGAATAATACTTACATTCAACAACAGTGCATGAGCTAAGTAAAAAAGAATTATTCATGACATGGGAAAGTGCTCACAGTATAGTAAGTGAGAAAAGAAATCTACAAAGCTGTTTATATATAGGATGATTCTACTTTTATTTTTACATATGATTATAAAGAAATATTTAGGGGACTTCCCTGGTGGTGCAGTGGTCAGGAATCCGCCTGCCAATGCAGGGGACACGGGTTCGATCCCCAGTCCGGGAGGATCCCACATGCCACGGAGCAGCTAAGCCCGTGCACCACAACAACTGAGCCTGCGCTCCAGAGCCCGCGAGCCACAGCTACTGAAGCCCGCGCGCCTAGAGCCCGTGCTCCGCAGCAAGAGAAGCCACTGCAGCCAGAAGCCCGTGTACTGCAACGAAAAGTAGCCCCCCACTCGCCTGAACTAGAGAGAGCCTGCGCACAGCAACAAAGACCCAGTGCAGACAAAAAATAAATAAATTAATTAAAAAAATATATTTAGAATGTTAGTAGTGGTCCTGACATGGTTGTGGAATTAAGGGTGACTGTTTTTCTATCTTTTAAGTTTTTCTACAGTGAGGGAGGATATATTAATTTTATAATAATAAGTTGTGGCTAAACTTTATTCAAAGTTGGTGACATCATTTAGACTCACATGTTGCAGCCAGGATGAGATAATAAAAAACACAATTTCAAGTTAATTTGTTCTCCTACCGACTCATAACCAGTTTTTTATTATAATCTTATTTGTATTATAATATTTTTGTATTTTAGTCTGTCTTTCCTGTGAAAGAAAACAATAAATTAGAAACATCATTCTAACACCTAGCTTTTCCAATACTAGTTTTTATAACATAATAGTATACTATTTGTTGAAGATTCTTTTTTTTAACTGCATAATTATACACATGCTTTGGTTTTGTTAAGCCACGTCGCCAAGTATCATTTATGTGCTTCTCTTTAGAGCTTGGCTACTCTCCTGATTACCTCCCAGATCTTTAACCAAATTGTAGAATCTCTTCTTCCTTACTGGCTCCAAAAGAAGCAGCATGTGAAGGTAAAGAAGAAGGTGCAGGCTTTAAAGGCAGACATCGATGCTACGTTATATGAACAGGTGGTTCTGGAAAAGGAAATGGGAACTTACTTGGTAAGTTTGAATATTGCTGAGTTAAACATTGATTGAAAGTGAATAACAGTCATGTCCAGACTGTATACAACAGATAAGTAGCCACTCATTGTCTCAGGTGTGACTATTTTGTAAGTGCTTTCCAGCCAGTTTCCTTACCATGAACTACTTTAAAGTTAAAAAGATGGAACTGTGTATCAAAATGCTGCTATCTTGAACCGGAAGTTATGCCTAACATCCAAAGGGTGAGTCCAGTGAATTTCGAGACTACTCTGCTGAGGGTGGTGGGAATGTTTCATAGACGGCAGAGCAAGGGAGAGGTGAGGTGGCTGTGGAGCCATTGTTTGCTCTGGACACTTTAAACTCAAAGAAAAAAATTGAAGCCCATCGTTAAAAATGGAATGCCAATCTGAAGATTAATTTATAATATAGTTTAAATTACTTAGTACTGCAGTAAATATAAAATAGTTCTTTTAAGACAGAGAATTTCTGAATTAATTTTAGGAACTCCAAGTAGGTCATTGGAGGTTCTTAAACCTAAACATGTATTCAGCAAATGTTTACTGAGCTCTGCCTACATTCAGTATATCTCTTTTGAGGGGGTCAGGTGTTGGGGTCATGTTTGCTTTAGGTCATTGTTTCTTATATCCTGTCCCTTCCTTCTGGGTGTGATATTCTTCTTAGTGAGATAGATCCTTTAGTGAGGGTCCATTATTGTTAAACTTTACTAGTCTTGGTTTTCATCACAAATGAATGAGTCTCCTGATGACTGAATTTCTTGGCTGACTTTCATAGTTTTTCTTGTATGCCTAAGAATTTTAGTTTGTATGTTTATCTTGAGCAGTTTATTCTCTCTCTCTCTCTCTCTCTCCCTGCTCGCTTCTCTGTCTTATTTTTGCAGTCCCCCCTGCCCCACCCCCTAGTTCAGAACCAGGAGTTTGTAGCCCAGAGCTGGCATCCCATCTTGTGGTGATGGTGGAGATTCTGCAGAGCCAGCAGGTAGCATGCTGTTGACCCAAGCTGTAGTTCCAGGGCAGCAACTGTGGCTTTTTTCAGGCCCCTTCAAGGGTAGGGGCCACTGTTCTCACCCGTGGTTTTGCTCAAACAACCTGCTTCCAGATACACGCTAGAGGAGTGGTGTGCCTTTGGTTCCCCTGCCTGAAGGATTCAGATCCTGGCCACCGTGCCCAGCCTGTGGACGGAAGCCTGGCCAGGCTTCTGATTAGTGTCTTGCACTTTGTTCCGTTTCTCGCTTGGGCGGCTGATTTTTTTGTTTTTGAGTGATGATATTCTTTTGATTAAAATAAACATATATGCACTAGCATTTTCTATTATTGCTGTGTTTGGGGGAGAAGATGATTCAGGGTATAAACTTACAGCATATCTCGACCAGCAGCACTGTTTATACATGAAGTATCAGAGAAACACACACGCAGGCAGTTAAGAGTTAAAGAAAACAGCACTTGGGCGCAACGTGCAGCCGCCTTGCCTGCGTTGGTCGAGTGCTGGCTTACCGTGGGTTACAAGTCAGTCTAATTCACATAGTGTCAGAAGCCTTTCCTCGCTTGTTCTGGGGGGTAGTATTTTGGGCCATATTTATTTTTTCCCTTCATTTTCTCACAGAAACTAAACCACCATTCTTTCCCCCGAGTTCTTTATTCCATCCCCTCTCTCATTGCCCCAGGCCCACCTGGAGCTCCCGGGTTTCCTGATTTCCCCTTCTCCCCTTCCTGTTTCAAAGCAAGCAAACCTCTCACGTCCTCTGCTATTTTTGTCCTGTCTCTTTCCTGCCCCTGCCAATTTCTTGAAATAATTCTTCTCCATATTGTCATCTCTACATCCCTCTTCTCTACCCGCTCTCAACTCTTCTTTATCTCTGAATCGTTTGGGCAGACAGCATCGTCCCCTAAAGTGACCAGAGCCAAGCTCGCAGTCTTCTCCAGACCAGTTCCTTCCCCTTTCCTCAGGCTCAGCGAATGGTACACAGTAATACAGACAATATGCCCTTCACAAAGCTGTTTTAATTCATCTAAGAACTGTATGCTGACAAAATCTTACATCTTACCTTTTTGATATTTCATGATATCCGATAATACGTTTATAAAGGAAGGTAAGGCAGGCACTGCTTTTCTCACGTTAATAATAGGCAGTTGAAGCTCTGTGTTATTTTCTTTAATTTATTAATTTTATTTATTTATATTTTGCTGTGTTGGGTCTTCATTGCTGTGCACGGGCTTTCTCTAGTTGCGGCGAGCAGGGGCTACTGTTTGTTGTGGTGCGCGGGCTTCTCATTGCGGTGGCTTCTCTTGTTGTGGAGCACGGGCTCTAGGTGTGCGGGCTCAGCAGTTGTGGCTCGCGGGCTCTAGAGCGCAGGCTCAGTAGTTGTGGCGCACAGGCTTAGTCGCTCCATGGCATGTGAGATCTTCCCGGACCAGGGCTCGAACCCGTGTCCCCTGCGTTGGCAGGCGTGTTCTTAACTACTGCGCCACCAGGGAAGTCCGAAGCTCTGTGTTATTAATCACCTGGTGACTAAATCAGAAACAAGATTCAAGACTTTGCTTTTCTCTTCAGAGTCTATTATTCAGCATGGGCTCTCTGATATGAAGTTAAGGAAATAGTATATTAATTTCTCTCACAGGCCCTGGGTCTGTGTGTGAATGCTGGGGTTAACAGTGAGTGTCTCTCCTTAGTAACTTAACTTGCTTGCGGGGCCCCGCGTTATCTGACTGTTTTTCCCTCCTCATCTCCTACAAGTTCCTCCTTTACTCTCTTCGTGGAAATGACATCAGGTATTTTCTATTTCAACTCTCCCCATATATTTGGAAAGGGGGAGATGCTTTGGGGGCACATTTGTTCTAGATCATTGTTTGCTATGCACTCATCCTTCCCAGCGGGTATATTTTTCTCCTCACTGAAGCCAGTGAGCTTAAAATTGTATTTTCTGTAATCTCATCCTGAGTGCTATATATGAATCTAAAACAATGTTGCCAAGCTTTGGGGAAAAGCAGTTTGAGACTTAAAAACCTTGATTCTAAAAAGTCATACTTGCTTACTTACTGTAGAAAACTTGGAAAACGTAGAACAGAGTATAAAGAAAAAGACATTCTCCATAATGTCTCCACCAGGGGTGATCCACTGGGGTCTCCCGACCCTGTTTCTCCAGCCACAGGGCCAGGGCTGTATAGCCCCTCTGATCTCACTGTGCGCTGCTGTTCCGTTCCTGGGAACAGTTCATGTGCAACTGCATAGCTGTGTGAGGCTGAATTTTCATGATCAGTATTCCAACTAGAGCAGCATGTTGCCACACAGCAAATGAGCTGACCTCTAGTGAGCTAGACATTGACGAGGTTTGCCAAAAACGTAATTGAGCGCCACTCACTGCACTAGACGTTTTTTGTTTTGGAAAACATAATGATTTTTCAAACAATATTTTATTAATGTTAATATGCTTTTTATTATTGAAATGAATCAATGAGACATATTTTTTAAGTTCTGAGTTTTAATTTCTAACACAGTAAATAACACTAGGTATAATAACTCCCATGAACAAAAAGTCTTCGGTGCCCTCAGTGATTTTAAAGAGTTTAGGGCTTTGGAGACCTGAAAGTTTGCAGATCTAGAATAATTCCCACTCGTTTTTGTTTTTCAGAGCATTAACTTCCGTGAAGTGGATTTGTCCCATTTGTTACTCCCTAAGATTCAAGTTCAGCGGTTTTGGAGGTATACCTCCATTGTACCCCATCAGGGTGCATTGATGGCAGGTTGACCCTTGTGTGGGGCTGCCTTGTTAGATCATGTGATTGACTGGGTGACAGTTTGCAAAGGTTTTTTTTCACTTTGTGTTGAATAGGTTATCTGTGGTAGATTCTTTGAGACTATCCTATTCCCTATAAATGGTAGCTCTTTATAAATAGTTTCTAATCGTTTGTTGCTGGCATATAGGAATGTTGTTGCTTTTTGTATTTTTTATCCAGAAACTGCTGAATTCTCCTATTTTTTTGGATTTTATTAGGTTTTCTATGTAGACAGTTATTTCACCTACAAATGATAATGGCTAGGGATTTCCCTGGTGGTCCAGTGGCTAAGACTCTGTGCTTCCACTGCAGGGGGCACGGATTCAATCCCTGGTCGGAGAACTAAGATCTTGCATGCTGCGTGGTATGGCCAAAAAAGGCTATTTTTTTTTTTTTTGCAGTATGCGGGCCTCTCACTGTTGTGGCCTCTCCCGTTGTGGAGCACAGCCTCCGGACGCACAGGCTCAGCGGCCATGGCTCACGGGCCCAGCCACTCTGCGGCATGTGGGATCCTCCCGGACCGGGGCACGAAGAACCCGTGTCCCCTGCAACGGCAGGCGGACTCTCAACCACTGAGCCACCAGGGAAGCCCCCAAAAAGGCTGTTTTTTAATTTTTATTTTATTGAAGTATAGTTGATCTATAATGTTGTGTTAATTTCTGCTGTATAGCAAAGTGATTCAGTTATATATATATATTTTTTCATATTCTTTTCCATTATGGTTTATCACAGGGTATTGAATATAGTTCCCTATGCCACACAGTAGGACCTTCTTTATCCATCCTATATGTAATAGTTTGCGTCTGCTAATCCCAAACTCTCAGTCCTTCCCTTCCCCACCCACCTCACTAATGGCCATTTTGTTTCTTCCTGCAGTCCTTATACTTTTTATTATTTATTTATTTGGCTCACTAATATGTTCAGTACAATTTGGACAGAAGGAGTTATAACAAGTTATAATCTTGTTCCTGATTTTTTTTTTTCTAACCATTGAGTATTATGTTTGTTCCGTGTTTTTGGTAGGTGACTTTTTATCAGTTTAAGAATGTTTTTTTTCTCTTCCTTATTTGGGAAGAGTTTTTATTGTGGATGACGTTGAATTTTATCAAAAATTATTTTTTTTGCTTCTGTTGCGATCATCATGTTATCTCCTTTAATTAATATTTTCATTTATATTTGTAAGTTTCCTAATGGAACACCATGTTTGCATTTAAATGATTAACTTCACTTGTTCAGTATTTTTTTATCTACATTGTTATGTTGAATATGCTAATATTTTGTTTAGGGTTTGTGCCATTTGCTAGTAATTTTCCTTTCTCAGTCACTGGGATAGGGTCCCTGTGTTATTTATCGTGCAAAACTCTGTTGCTAATGCAGAGCCTGGCATTCAGCGGGTGCTCAGTGTAATGCTGCATAAAGAACAGTTTTAGGAAAAGAGCAGCCCAGCCCCTGCTGTCTGTGTGCTGCTTGTTGCCCTCATCCTGTACTTTATCCTCCTCACATACTCATCATGCGGAACTCTGAGACGTGATGTTTCTCCAGGGATGGTGCGAGGGGCCGGTGGGATGGATCCCCTGGAGCCTGAAACTTTGTGTTCATACATTCTTAGAATCATCTTAGTAAGTTGGTGTTTTCTAACTTGCAGCTATTGGGGTAGATTGTCTTGTTTAATGTGTTTTTTAGTATGTGATTGTTTACTTTGTTAAAATTGCATTTTTTTTTCCTTCTTGCTGTTGGATTACATCCCTGGTTTGCTGAATTGACTGACCCCAAGGTGCTCAGAAGTGTGAAAGTACTGATAGAATTACCATGTAAATTCTACACTCTGAATCCGCTTGCGAGATGGGAACACAGAATGGGGGGGAGGGGCTCCCTGGGTGCTGGATGCTAAAAAGGCCAGGAAGACCTTTGCGTGGCTTCTGGAGGCTGCACCTGGTACATCTGAGAGAAACTGTCTACACATCTCTGCAGAGGCTCACCCTTTTATTTCATGAGCTGAAACAACACAATTTTGAAAGCTGAGCATAGGCTATCAGGATTTCTTAAGATCGAATTGGGGTAAAAATGGCTCGATTGCTAAGAGTTTCACTGTTGATTTCTTCACTCTTCAGAGAAGTAAATCGATGCCATATTGCTGGGCATATTTAAAAATCACATCCGTATGCTGCAGCACACATAAGGACATTCTTTCTGGAGCCAAATGCAACCAAAGAGTTGTTTAGAAACTGCTCACCACTGAACCCCCAGCTGAGCGTCAACCTGCCAGCTCCCAAAGCACATGTGTTTGGCATTGCTCTTTGGCAGGCCTTGCAAACAGCCAGTGAAACTCACTCAAAACCCCTGGGTTCACACTTCATCCAAATACCCAGAGCGTCTGGAAGAAGCACTTCCTGCCATCCCCAGTACTCTGTAATTATGTTTGAGTGTTTTCTATTTTAGTAAAATATAAAATAAAAAAGGAAACCAACTAGAAGTCGAATCTGACTTATACTAAAGCTCTCAGCTACTGAGCCTAATATGCCTATCTCGGTGCAAGACTGACTCTGAGATGCAGTAATGCTAATTATAATTATTAATTTAAAATATTCATGTTGCTTTAAAATATTATGATGAATAGTCTTCTTAAACTGAAACTGTTGTTGCATGTGCACTGGATGATCATGAGAGCGCCTGAGGATGCTGGAAGTGGGTGCCTGTGGCTCCCTCACCCAATCACTGCACCACATATAGTGCTGCCCAGCCCCTCTTGGGTCAGGATGTGAGCAGCAGGCCGTTGGGTCCAGTCAAGGAGTTACTCGGGTGACAAGTCAGAGTCACCAATGACCAGGCATCCCATTTCAATGCAGGCGCCTTTTTCCAGTTATTAAAGATCACGAAGGAACTCACCTCTTACCGTTTATATCTCTTACCTACAAATCAAGGGTATGTAATGACTTTTGCTCCTTTCTTCCTTTGGACTAAACCTTTTAAAGCACATCAGAAAGGTTTTTAAATATAGTTTCAGAGGGATTTTGTCATGCTTTCCTGGTTTCCCCCTTTTCTTCTGTGGACTCCTTTTTCTTCTTCGCCTCTTTGATGTGTCTGCTACTTCCACTAGGGCTATTCTGGGGAGCTTCCTTGTTACTAACAGCTTTTTTTTTTTAACTTCTTTAAAAAGTTGAGGTAATAATTCACATACCATAAAATTAACCATTTAAAAATGTACAATTCAGAGGTTTTTAGCAAATTCACAAGGTGGCACAATCATCACCACTATCTAATTCCAGAACATTTTCATCATCGACCCCCAAACTCCCCATACCCAGTAGCAGTAACATCTTCCCCTAGTCTGGCAATCGCTAATCTACATCCTGTGGATTTACCTGTTCTCTGCATTTCATATAAATGAAATCATACAATAGGTGGCTTTTTGTGTCCGGCTTCTTTCTCTAAGCATAATGCTTTTAACGTTCATTCACGCTGTACCATGTGCCAGTACCCCATTCCTTTTTTGTGGTTGAATAATATTCCATTGTATGGATACACTACGTATCGTGTATCCATTAGTCAGCCGGTAGACATTTGGATTGTTTCCACTTTTTGGCTGTTATGAATAATGCTATTGTGAACATTTTTGTACAAGTTTTTGTATGAACACATGTTGCCTTATGCTAGGTCGTATGTTAACTCAACGTTTAACTTTAAGGAACTGCCAGACTATTTTCAAAAGTGGTGGTGATTCTATATTCCAACTAGCCACGAGTGGGGTCCCATTTTTTTCCCACAGCCTCACTTTTTTTTTTTTTTTTAAATGATAGCTATCCTCGTAGGTGTAAAGTAGTATTTCATTGTGGGTTTACTTTGGATTTTCCTAATGCCTAAATATATTGTTCATCTTTTCATGTGACTTTTGGCCATTTGTATCTCTTCTTTGGGGAAATATATATTCACATTCTTTGCCCATTTTTAAATTGGGTCATCTTCCCTTTTGTTATTGAGTTGCAAGAGTTCTTCATATGTTCTGAATATAAATTTCTTATCAGATATATGATTTGCAAATATTTCTTCCCATTCTGTTGTTTATCTTTTTACTTTCTGGATGGTGTCCTTTGATCCACAAAAGTTTTAAATTTTGGTGACGTCCAATTTCTCTCTTTTTTGTAACTTGTGCCTTTGGTGTCATGTCTGAGAAACCATTGCTTAATCCAAGGTCAGGAAGATTTACTACTCTATGATTTGTTGAGTGCTTTTATCATGAAAGGGTGTTGTACTTTGTTTTTCCTGTGTCTATTGAGATGATTAAATATATTTATACATGCATACATGTATACCAATAAAACTGTTAATGTGGTGTATCACGTGGACTAATATTTATATGTTGAACCAATCTTACAATCCTGGGTAAATCCCACTTGATCACAGTGTAAAATCCTTTTACTCTGCTGCTGGATCCACCTTGCTAGTATTTTGTTGAGGATTTTTATATCTTTATTCAGGGGTGTTGGTCTGTATTTTTCTTATGAAGTCTTTGGTTTTGCTATTGAGGTTGGACTGGCTACACAGAATGAGTTGGGAAGTGTTTCTTCCTCTTGTTCTTTTTGGAAGACTTTGAAGAATTAGTATTAATTCTTCTTCTAGTGTTTGAGAGAATTCACAGGTGAACTGTCTGGGCCTGGGTTTTTCTTTGTGCAAAGTTTTTGATTGCTAACTCAATCTTTTTACTTGTTTTAGGTCTGTTTAGATGTTCTATTTCTTCTCGAGTCACTTTTGATAGTTTGTGTCATTCTAAGAATTTACCCATTTCATCAAGGTTATTTAATGTTATTTTTGGCATATAATTGTTGTCATGTCCCAGGTCTCGAGTGAGTCCCTGGGGCAGGCTGCCACGTAAGGGTCCTTGGCTTCACACAGGAAAGAATTCAAGAGGGAGCCATAGTAAACTGAAAGCAGGTTTATTTAGAGAGATATACACTCCATAGACAAGAGTGTAGGCTGTCTCAGAAGGCAAGAGCAGCCCTGAGTTGTGGTGATGGTTAGTTTTCATGGGCTGGGAAGTTTCATGGGCTAATGAGTGGGAGGAATGTTGTAGCTATCTTGGAGAAGCAGCAGGGATTTCCAGGAGTTGGGGCACTGCCCACTTTTTGGCCTTTTATGGGCAGCCTTGGAACTGTCATGGCACCTGTGGGCGTGTTGTTTAGCATATGCTAATGCATTACAGTGAGTGTATAATGAGGCTCAAGGTCTACGGAAGTTGACTCTTCCACCATCTTGGGCCTAGTAGGTTCTAACCAGTTTTTGTCGTATCCTGCTCTTAATGGTTGTATCAGTCTTTTAATGGTTTCACCCTGCCCCTTCCTTTCTGTCTCAAATTGTTCATAATTCTTCTTACTTATAATTCTTCCCCTTCCCCTTACTGACTTAAAGGTCAATAGTAATATCCCTTCTTTCATTCCTGATTTTAGTAATTTGAGTCTTTCTTTGTTTTTTGCACAGTTTAGGTAATGGTTTGTCATTTTTCGTTGATCTCAATCATTTCAAAAAACCGAATTCTGGTTTTATTGCTCTTGTTTTTCTATTCTTTATTTTATTTATTTCACTCTAATCTTTATTATTTATTTCCTTCTGCTTGCTTTGGGTTTAGATTACTCTTCTTTTTCTGGTTTCTTAAGATGAAAATTTCAGTTTTTTTAAGATCTTTCTTCTTTTTTAACAAAGGCATTTACAGCCATAAATTTCCCTGTGAGCACTGCTTTCACTGTATCTTATTAAGTTTTGGTATGTTTCATTCACCTCAAAATATTTACTAATTTTTCTTGTGATTTCTTCTTTAACTCATTGTTTTTTGTAGGAGTGTGTTGCTCAATTTTCACATAGTATGTGAATTTCCGAAATTTCCTTCTGTTATTGATTTCCAGTTTTATTCCATTGTGGTCAGAGGAGATACTTTGTATGATTTTTAAGCCTTTTAAATTTGTTGAGAAGTGTTTTATGGCCTAACATGTTATCTATCCTGGAAAATGTTCCACGTACACTTGAGAAGAATGAGTGTTCTGCTCTTGGATTGAGTGTTTTATACATGTCTGTTAGGTCTTTGTTACTGTGTTAGGGCATGCCTTCAATACTAAGCCAGGAAGTTTAAAATTCTGCCCTAGCGTTCACTTTCTGCTTGTGCAGAGCTTCAGGGTCAGTCAGAGGTGAGATCTTAGACCTTTCTCAGATCTTTCCTAAGCTTATGTGTGATCTTCTGCATGTGCCTCATCTTCTCAATTCCCAGTAAAATGTGGGAGCTTTGCAAACCCCCTGTGGATATCTCATTCTTCAGCCTTTTCTTTTGGGCTCCCTGGCTAGTCTGTTGTTTGCCCCAGCTGCTACCCTTTACCTCAAGCAGACTGATGTTAAAGCATTCAATTAACATCCCTGGGGGAGGAGCCTTTAGCGCTGGGAAGACTCTGTGCAGTTAAATAGAGACAAGCCTTTTGAGTGGGGTCTTCTAGAGCCAGGTCAGATAATGATGTCCCTTTGGGAATGAGGCTTTCAAAGATCTGTGTCCCCACTCTCCTCGCTCTGGCACAGGAACGCATGCTATTATTTTTCGAGGCTGCTGCAGAACTCGGGAGCAGGATATGAAACTAGAGTAAGTTAAAATGCCACAAGGTTGAGCTGTTATTCTTGACTAAATTCTGCCCCGAATGCTGCAAGCCTTTAGTTAATTTCCAGAGTACTGAAAAAGTTGCTTTTGACAAATTTTGTCATTTGTTGTTTGCTTTTATGGAGATGTAAACTTCTGGAGGTTCTTACTCTGCCAGTTTCGCTGGCATCACCACCATCAGGTTTTTAATGGAGGGTCAGGGGCTGAGATGCTGGGGTACCCATGATGTGAAGGGACCATCATGTAAAATTTCTAATAATGATCCTGGATCATTTCTTTTTACTTGGTCAAGAGCAAACTTCTTTAGCTTTGCTGTTATTTACCTTAGGGGAAAAAAGGTAATAATCCAGTGATTCGACATGATATGAGCAGCTAAATCACTTTTTTATTCTGCATTTCAGGGACTTTAATATAAAATTGTCTTTGAATTTAAGTAAATTCTGTTGTTGAGAAGAAGGAATTGGGAGAAACTCTGAGTTTTTTTTTTTGGTTAGATGCTCATGCCTTGAATAGTATTGCAAAAGACTGTTCTTATTAAGTGATGTTAAAACAATGCCTGTTTTCTTCTTTTTTACATTTCCAGGGTACCTTTGATGATTACTTGGAGTTATTCCTGCAGTTTGGTTATGTGAGCCTTTTCTCCTGTGTTTACCCACTGGCAGCTGCCTTCGCCGTGCTAAATAATCTCACTGAAGTTAATTCAGACGCCTTAAAAATGTGCAGGGTCTTCAAACGCCCATTCTCAGAACCTTCAGCCAGTATTGGTGTATGGCAGGTAATTATCTGATAAAAAATTATTTCTTTAAAAACAAAATGAGGTATTGTGATTAAAAGAAAAAAGCTCTATGGAGAGATTTGGGAAAACTGGATTTTATCCTTGCCATGCCACAAACTAGCTGTGTAACTTCAGGTGGTCATTAACTTTCTCCGGGCCATGCTTTTCTTGTTTTTAAAGTTGGGGGCGGGGATGAGCTACAATCTCCATGACTCCTTTCAGATGTGAAACTTTGACGGTTTTCTTGGAGAGTAGTCAGCTGGGCCTCACCCACTGGTACTAATGAGGCCCTCCCCACTGCAGTGTCAGTAGAAATCACTGACACTGGACTTCTACTGGGGAGCCTGGACTTCCACTTCCACTCCTACCTGGCAGTAATGAGATTCCCTTTCAGATCCCTGCTAGGGTGGTCTCAGAGGAAGCCCAGTGGAGAGTCAAGACTTTTAATACCATCCAAGAGGCCACATGAGTGCACAAAGGAGGGACTTGTACCCCTCCATCAAAGGAGGTATTAGTGGTAGTCTAGTGGGAAGCCAGAACTCTTGCCCCTCTCCAGCAATAATGACCCCACTCCCCACCTTGGGTGTCAGTGGTGTCCAGGTAGAGAACCTGGACTTCTGCCTCTACCTGCTAGTGACAAGATATTGTCCCCTGCTGGAGTGGTATCAGAGGAACCAACTAAAACAAAAGGTTATACAAAATCTGGAGTCTGATAACACCTAAAGTATCAAGGTTTTTATTAAAAAATCACTCATTATACCAAGAACCAGGATGATACCAAACTGAATGAAAAAAATGGCAATCAGCAGATGCCACCACCAGGATGACACACACGTGTTGGAAATACTGGACAAAGATCTTAAAGCAGTCACGATAAGAATGCTTCAACAAGCAATTACAAACACGCCTACGACAGATGAAAAAATAGAATTAGAACGTCTCAGCAAAGAAATAGACACAAAGGAGAATCAAATGGACATTTTAGAAGTTGAAAATATAATAAACAAAAAGCTCAGTGAATGGGTGCAATAGCAGAATGGAAGGGATAGAGGAAAGAAGCAGGAGCTGGAAAATAGAAAAATAGAAATTACCTGATCTGAACAACAGAGAGAAAATAGACTGAAGAAGTAAATATAGCCTCAGAGACCTGTGTGACTATAACAACAACAACAAAATCTAACATTCCTGTTATTGGAGTCCAAGAAGGAAAGGAGAAAGAAGGAGGGGCTGAAAAGGCACTTGGAGTAATAATGGCCAAAACTTTTCAAACTTGGCAAGAGACCTAAAACTATAGGTTCAAGAAGCCAAGTGAACCCCAAACAAAGAAGTTCATGCCAAAACGCATCATAATTAAACATCTGAAAACTAAAGACAAGGAAAAATATTCTTGAAAGCACTGAGAGAAATGACCTCTCACCTATAGGGGAAAAACAATTAGAATGACAGCCAGTTTCTCATCAGAAATCATGAAGGCCAGAAGAAGGTGGCACAATATTTTCCAAGGCTAAAAAATACTATCAATACAGAATCCTATATTCAGAGAAAATATCCTTTGGGAAGGAAGGGGAAATCAAGACACTCTCAAATGAAGGAAAAGTAAGAGAATGTTTTGCTAGGAGACCTATCCTAAAAGAATGACTAAAAGTTCTGTAAACTGAGGAAATGATAAAGGGACAATGTCAGGAAGCAAAAACATGGTAAACAAAAACACAAGTAAAAACAATATATTTTCCTTTTACTCCTGAGTCTTTTAGAGTTATGTTTGACAGTTGAAACCAAAAAATACAACACTATTTAATGGTTCTAAGTATATGTAGGAAAAATATTATGACAATTATAAATGGGGAGTGATAAAGGAAGGTAAGATTTCTGTATTTTACTCAAACTAAATGATACAAGTAGACTGAATGTATACATATATATACACACACATATAAAATATAGTATTTATATTTGTGTGTGTATGTCTATATATAGAACAACCTCTAAAAAGCTATATTGTTTAAAAGATACACTCAAAAACATAGTTAAATCAAAATGTAGTAAAAAAAAAAAGTTGAGGTAACCTACAGTAAGACAAGGAGAAGAAAACAGAAATGAAAACACTGAAAACGAAGAAATGGCAGACTTAAGTCGATATTTTGATTAACTGTAAAGGGTCTAAAGACATGAGTTAAAGACAAAGATTGACATAATGGATTAAAATGCATAACTCAACTATATGCCATCTACAAGAAACCCAATTTAAACATGATTAAGCAGGTTGAAAGTAAAAGGATAGAAAAAATATATGTGGAAAAATTAATTGTAAGGAAGCAGGAGTGGCTATATTAATATCATATAGAGTAGACTTCTGAGCAAAGAAAATTACATTTACATCTTACAAATTACATTTACAATTACATCATACATTACAAATACATCTACAGATGGAACAATTCTCACAGAACACTGGCTGAACACTAGCAGAAGACCTTGGACACTGGAAAGGACATACATTTGCTCAGACTTCTGAGCAAAGAAAGGAACATTCTTTGATGATAAAAGGGTCAAATTATCAAGACGATGTAGAAATCTTATATATTCAGCAAACAACAAGGTTGTAAAATATGTGAACTAAAAACATAGAACTAAAAGGAGAAATAGATAAATCCACAAATACAGTTAGAGACGTCAACATCCGTTTCTCAACAATTGACAGAACGCTGGATAAAAAATCATCAAGGTTATTGATGAACTCAACAACACCATCAAATTATGAATCTAATCCATATTATAGAACATTCTACTCAACAGTAGAATATACTGTCACCTTCAACTTGATAAGGAGCATCTATTTAAAAAAACTTAAAGCTAACGCCATACTTATTAGTGAAAGATTGAATGCTTTCTTTCTAAGATTAAGAACAATGCAAGAATGTCCACCGTCACTACTTTTACTGAATATAGTACTAGAAATTCTAACTAGCATAGTAAGGCCAATGATATCTCCAATTTACCCACTAGCTGACCACAGGTACATGAGCAAGCCCAGTCAAGGTCAGCTAGACCAGAAAAATTGCATAGGTGAGCACAGCCTAAATTGTCTACCTGCAGAATCATGAGCTAAGTAAATGGTTGTTGTTTTAAGCCAGAGAGTTTGGGATGGTTTGTTACACAGCAATAGCTAACTAATGTAGGAAGACTCAGTATTCTAAATATATCAGTTCTCCATTAATTTACAAATTAATTAATCTACAAATGAGCTTATAAATGTAGCACTATCCTAATGGAAGTTTTTCTTTTAACTAGGTAAACTTATTGTCAAGTTCACAGGGAAAAATAAATAGAATAGCAAGAAAACTCTAAAGAATAAGGGCAGGGACACTCATTCCTACATATTAAAGCTTGTTATATAACCTCAGTTCTTAAAGTAGTGTAGTGCTGGTGCATCATTAGACAATCAAACCAATGGAGCAGGATTAAAAGTTCAGAAATTCAGTATATGATATAGGTGAAATGTCAGTTCAGTGGAGAAAATTATTGACCGTCCACCAATAGTTTTGGGATAATTAAGTCTCCAAAGTGTGTGTGTCAAGGGGTAGTTTGCTCTTCAGAAGTTAAGAGGAAAAACGGCAAGACACAGAATGGGAGAAAATGTTGACAATACATTTGTCTGCCAAAGAATTTGTATTCAGATTATATGAAGGACTCACCAACTCAATAATAATGCAATTAAATGAAAACATGGACAAAATATTTGAAGAAATGCTTCACTAAAGAATATATACAAATGGCCAATGAGCTCATGAAAATATTTAGAATTAGCTACCAGGGAAATGCACATGAAAACTACAATGCAATAGCACTGTATACCTGTTTTAAAATTAAGACGAGATGATGCCAAGTGTTGGCAGTGAGGTATATAATAACTGGAACTCTCATACATTGCTGATAAGGATGTACTATAATGGTCACAAAACTAGAATGCAGTTTGTAAAAAAAGTTCAACATATAGCTACCATGCCACCCAGCACTTCTGCTCTTAGAAATCCAGGGGAAATGAAAGAATATGTCCATACAAAGACTGCACAGGAGTGTCCATAGTAACTTTATTCACAGTAGTCCAAAACTGGAAACAACCCAACTTGCTGTCAATAGGTAAATGGGTAAAAAAAATAATTATGGTATATTCATAAAATGGAGCACTACTCGGCAGTAAAAAAGGAATAAATTACTGATAACATACAACGTTAAAATCTGTATGCTGCTAAACCAAGATGGTGGAGGAGTAGGAGGACTTGGAGTTCATCTCTTTTCACAAATGCATCACAGATACATCTACAGATGGAACAATTCTCACAGAACACTGGCTGAACACTAGCAGAAGATCTTGGACACTGGAAAGGACAAGAAAGATCCCCACATAACTGGGTAGGACAAAAGAAAGAAGGGAAAAAGAAGAGGAGAGGAAGCAGGATCGGATCTGCGCACTTGGGGAGGAGCTGAAGCAGAGGAGAGGTTCCTGTGTCTGGAGAAGCCCCCTCACCGACGAGGAAATCAGTTGGGACAGAAGGGGATCATCTGAGGCTCTCAGAGGAGCATGAAACGGCTGGTCTGTGGCAGATAGAACAGAGTAAGATCTACACAGATTGTCCGTGCCACAGCCCTGTGCATCCCAGACTGGGACGTGAGTCCACCAGTGCACACGGGGGCTGAGAGCTGGAACGTGGGGATTGGAGAACAAACCCAGGGGGAGGACTGCTGTTGGCTGCGAGGAGACAGCCAGAGGGGATGGGAGAGAGGTAATCCACAACTGGGAATGCTTGTGGAGGAAACCCAGACTGCCATAGAAGCAAGGCGCCACTGTTAAGTGACGCGCAGGGGGTGGAACCACCATTGAAGCCTCTCTCTCCCCATGCGCTGGCCCCCTACCTCGCCACGTGCTAGGAAAAGCCCCCACCAGAGCTGACCTTCTCATGCCTGCTGCCAGGTGCTAGGAAAAGACCCCACCAGGGCTGACCTTCTTGAACCAGCTGCCAGGCGCTAGGAAAGGCTCCCACTAGGGCCAGATCTCTCACGCCCATGACTGCCAGCTTTCCCATACACTTGTCGCCGGCAGGGCCCCTGCAAACCAGGCAGCTGTGCCACCTCCACGTCCTGTCCTCACCGGGGCAGACATGAGTGCTCCAGGGCGGTCTCAGGAGCAGACTCCTGTGGATGGCCCATGTGCAGAGGTGGGGCTAAAACCACAGATGAGCCCCAGGGGTGGGGCGACTAAGGAAGAGGAACAAAAACCTTTCCATGCAGCTGCACAAACCGCAGATTAAATCCCTGCAATTGGCTTGGTAAACCCTGTGTCTGGAATATCTGAATGGACGAGTGTTCCCATAACTGAAATCAGTCTAGCTCTAGTTGCTGTGGACTTTGGGGACTAGTACGCATGGGAGTTGGGCCAGGTCAGAGTCTGAGCTGCCCCCACAGTGCCCACAGAGGGACCAGAGACTGACTTAGGGGTTTTGGAGGGCCTCCTGGGGAGGTGAAGGTTGGCTGTGACTCACGGTGGGGAGAAGGACACTGACAGCTGAGACCCCAGGAAAATATAATTATGTCTCTTTTTTTATGTTTTGTTCCTTTCTTCTGTTTTTTAAATTTGTTTTTACTTTTTATTTAGTGTAAAAATTTTTAAATATATTTTTAATTCTTTTATATTTCTATTTCTGTGTTACTTTTTTGCTGTTCTGTTTTTTCCTTGTTTTTTTTCTTTCCTTTGTTCTATTTGTTCTTATCTTTTTTATAATTTTTTTTCTCATTTTTGTGTCCTGTTTTCTTTGCTTTTTCCTTCAGTTTGCATTCTGCTTTTTGTCACTAATATATAGTGACAAAAAAACAGATCAGTGTTTGCTTGGGGCCAGGTATAAAGTGAGGGGTGGTTTGCTTGGGGCCAGGAATCTTCTGGCGAAAATGGAAATATCCTATTTGTGATGGTGGTTTCACTGGTAAATACACTTATCAAAAGTTAATGAAGTGTATACCATAAATGAGTACAATTTATTTTATGTAAATTGTAACTCAGTATAGGTGATATTTAAAAACCCAAAAGCTTAGTTAGAAATGTATTAAAAATGCAGGAAGCCAGACACTGTCATGTGCTGCCAATGGGAAAGTGAACTGGTCAACCCTGGGGAGTTCAGCTTGGTCTTATCTATCAAAATTATGAACACAGTGGCACCTTTGACTCAACTAGTCCACTTTCAGGAACTTATCCCACTTCCACACTTCTTAAATGACATGTTTGCAAGTTTACTAGTTGTAGCATTATTTGTAATAGCAAGCAATAGGAAATGGTTAAATTAACCTTGGTACATTGATGCAATGAAATACTTAAGCAGTTGTGACTTAAGTCTTTCGTTGTGACTTAAGAATGAGGGAGATCTTTGAGTACTGACACAGAATATCCTCCAAGACATTTTAAGTGACAAAAGCAAGGGGCTTGACAATGTGTATTATGCTGAGAAAAGCGTAAGAAAGTGTATGTTCAGGTTTGCTTATATTTATTTGCATACAGTGTCAGGAAAGATACATAAGAAATTAATAATAGTGATTATCTTATGGGGAGAACAGGAGGTGACGAGGGGGAGAAAGGGGACAAGGAGACTCTTCCCTATACACTGATAACATTTTATTTTTGAACTAATTTATAATAAATCAATAAATAGAAATTTAAAGCTATTTTAAGATAAAGTCCTGAGTAGATTTTTTGTAAAGAAAACTGGAAAAATAAGATTACACAAAGGATTTCTAAAATATTATAAGATGGTAGATATTCTTCCTGGGACAAGATTTTATTAAGTTTGGATCCAATCGTGTTTTGTTTTGCTTCTATATTTCTAATAGTTAATTGTATTTCTTAGAATTAGACATTGTTATTAAGTAGTGATCACCAAGTGCTGTACATAAAAAGAAAGAAAGAGAGAAAGAGGGAAAGAAAAGAAAGAACGATGGTCACAATGTTTCCATAGTTCATACTCAGTAATACACACCAGTTTCCTTCATGGGACCCTGGTTCAATCTACTTAGTAGGTCTCAGTGGGGCCTGGCATCTGTATTTTTCTGAAGTTCTACAGGTGATTCGGTAAATGCCGCTAGGAAGGGATCATTATCGCTGGTGCTTTGGGTATGGCTGAACCAGATGTGGTATGTGGTCTGTCAAAGTAGAAGGACCGTTTCACGAAATGAATTCGATTTGAAATCATACCTAACTGTTTTTGAATGTGAAACATTCTCTCTGGCGGCCCTAGTTTAGATTCCCTTTAGCTATGCATAGAGTCAAGTAACTTTAATAGTGTATTTTTCTTGGATGTGTTCCCAATTCAGGTCCCTGGCCACCTCCATTTGGGAAGATAGAACATACTGTTTGGGATATTCAACCCAAAAGTAACTGAAATACCTCTAACAGTATGTGGCTTTTTTGAGCTAACGAAAATCATGGCATTATAGAGAAAAAGTTATACATGTCCTTGGAATGTTTAGAACTAAGGAAAGACTTTAGATAATACGAAAAAGAATGAGGAAATATGGAAGCAGTCCTTATGGTCTTTAATTTCACATTTTCTTTTTCTTTCAGTTGGCTTTTGAAACAATGAGTGTTATATCTGTGGTCACTAACTGTGCTCTGATTGGAATGTCACCACAAGTGAATGCACTCTTTCCAGAGTCAAAAGCCGACCTCATTTTGATCGTAGTAGCAGTGGAGGTAAGTGAACATTTAGACCTGTTTTAAATAGTCTCTACGTCAGATGCCTGTGTTATTCTAAGGCAGTGATGTCCCTGGCTGTCAGTGATGGGCAGTTTAGCGACATGCATTTACTGGTAAGAAAGCAAAGTGGCTCAGGTAATAGGAACACATGAGGATCCAGGCTGTCCATTCTTGGTTATTGACAACTACAAAAAAGTCACCGTGGTGCTAACAGGACTGATTTTTCCAGCCTTTGTGCTGGCCTGTCTAGCGTTGAGGAGATAAATCCTATTTGAAATAGAATTCTATAGATCTAATGGGTTTTTTTTCAGTCTGTTTGAGGGTGAGGGAATCTGTCACTTCCACTTTCTAAAGCAGATAAATCCTAAGAAATGCTTTTTGATCATGACTTAAGTCTCATTTGCAATAGGTGTGGGATTCATTGCAAAACACTCTGAAACTCCAAATTGTAACGTGTAGGAAGACTCATAATTTCACATACCAAGTACAAGTAGGCTGTCTGTGTACTTTTTAGATATTTGTCTTGTTTATCATGTTTCTGAATACGGATTACCGTAACATCTTGAAAATTAAGCACTAACCAGTTTGCAAATGGAAGAATTTGCAGGAATTTTTTTGTTGCTAGTGATTATAGTTGTCAGGAATATTGTGATCTTTCATTTTTAGATACTAAAAAAATAGAGCAGTAGTGGAGATTTGTCAAAGTAGAATTTAGTAGGATCATAGAGCAGTGATTCTGGACTTAGGGCTGACCGTAAGAAATGGAATTGTGAACTTGTCCATTTCTAATGGTGGCTAAAGAAATATATTCTCCTTTGCTCTGTTTGCTCTTTTAGTGTATTTGATAGGAATCTGTGTTCATGATAGAAGCTGTATGTAGAGTATGCATTTTGGAGAATGATTTTAGACAGCAGCAACTAGGAAGGGAAAGAATGGCTTTGCAGATAAAAGTAGGTCTGTTTTGAATTTTGTGAGTTGAACAGGATTTTGGAGAGCGATTTGCAAGGCAATTTATTACCTGTGGCAGTAAGAGAACAAAACAGAGGTACCTTAGACAGGGGATGGCCAGCTGGCCAGGCTCACAGTGCATCTTCTTGATTTAAGATATGGCCCTTAACTTTGCAGATCTTGGAAGTTGTCTTTGCCAGCACATCCAGAGCTAATAAGGCTTTGTGGCTGACTTACACTTAATCATGAGACTCACAGGGGACTGACCAGAATACCAGGTAGTTAATCTACCATAAGGAGACTTTTCCAGTGCTTATAACCGTAGGTGTTAAAGTAGAAGTGGAGGGTTTCCTTGGTGGCGCAGTGGTTAAGAATCCGCCTGCCAGTGCAGGGGACACCGGTTTGAGCCCTGGTCCGGGAAGATCCCACATGCCGCGGAGCAGCTAAGCCTGTGCGCCACAACTACTGAGCCTGTGCTTTAGAGCCCGCAAGCCACAATTACTGAGCCTGTGCTTTAGAGCCTGCATGCCACAGCTACTGAAGCCCATGTGCCTAGAGCCTGTGCTCCGCAACAAGAGAAGCCATCGCAATGAGAAGCCCACACACTGCAACGAAGAGTAGCCCCCGCTCACTGCAGCTGGAGAAAGCCCGGGCTCAGCAGCGAAGACGCAATGCAGCCAAAAATAAATAAATTAAATAAATAAATTTAAAAAAATAAACAAAAAAGTAGAAGTGGAATTGGTTGTTAGAAGATTTCTTGGTAAATTTAGAAGCAGAGCAGGAGGAGTATAATAGTCTTGAGAGATGCAGGATACCTGAAAACCATCCCTTCCTTCAAACAGAGCAGAGCACTTTCATGAGCCGGATCTTGGTGTCCATCGCCAACTTCTGAGCAATGCTGGATGATTTCAGTACCGCCCACTTCTTGATTTTGCCTTCACTTTCTCTAGACTTTCGGCTGGCCCAGTCTTCCTGAATATTCCCATTTAGACCACTGTCTTCTTTTGTATTGGTGATCTCTTAATCAGATAGCCACACCCTGCTTCTTAATTAATGTGGGAGATATCCTGGCCCATAAGACTGTCCTGTAAATGGCTAACCTCAAGTGTTGCAGACTGATTTTGCTGGTCTAATCCTCATGTATTCACTTAATCTGCAAGTTTTAACGTGTACTTTGTTGTTCCCCTGAGCTAACCCTTATGCCTCCTCTTAGATTTTTAGTCTCTTCATATAGTATTAAAGTAACTGTTTTACTGTCATTATCTAAACTGGTTCCTTAGAGTACAACAGAAATAAGCCTGTATTTAAAAATCTTGTGAGGAGAAACCTTAGGTTTTTTTTTTTTTTTAATTTTATTTATTTTTTTGGTTGCCTTGGGTCTTCGTTGCTGCGCGCAGGCTTTCTCTAGCTGCGATGAGCGGGGTCTACTCTTTGTTGTGGAGCGCAGGCTTCTCATTGTGGTGGCTTCTCTTGTTGTGGAGCACGGGCTCTAGGCGTGTGGGTTTCAGTAGTTGTGGCCCGTGGGCTCAGTAGTTGTGGCACGCGGGCTCAGTAGTTGCGGCTCATGGGCTCTAGAGCGCAGGCTTAGTAGTTGTGACACACGGACTTAGTTGCTCCACGGCATGTGGGACCTTCCCTGACCAGGGCTCAAACCCCTGTCCCCTGCATTGGCAGGCAGATTCTTAACCACTGTGCCACCAGGGAAGCCCCAGGATTTTTTTTAATTAAAAAGAAAATTTTAGATTTTTTTTTAAAGCTTGATTGAGTATGCAATGTAAAATTGAATAAAAGACAAAACGATCATTATTTTATGTTGGTAACTCAGTGTCCTGTTACAACTTTTGTGTATTTACTGCCATCTAGTGTTTCCTTTAAAAACTCATGAGACTTCAACACTACTTTTATTTGTATAATAGTTGCAGAAATTTATTACAGACTGACCAAGAGAATAGCCTACCAGTATGTGAAACCATATGATAGAATCATATGAAATGCCGTTTTCTGGGTTAAAAATAGTCAAATATTGGGAATTTCATAAAATTCAGCCCACAGCATTAAGTCAGTATCTAAATAATTTCTCTTAAATAATCATCATTATCTTCACTTCTGAGACAAATTTAGCTCACTTCTTTGATGTAATTTCAAGGAAAGGATCACTATGTTAAATGCAGAATTACACAAAGATCTCCATTTCCTAAAAGATAGAAATGGCCTAAGATCCTCTAAATATCAAATGTTTGATAATCTTTCATTTTAGCGTTAAATGCATTCACAGTTTTCTTCTAATTTTACACTTGGCAAGACGCAGCAAACATATTGAATGCTAACAATTCACCTACTAAATGCTGTTCTTTTTCTAGGGTGAAAATGAATTAACTCACCTAGCAGTTGCACTGCATTTCTGATGCTTAGGTTCTGGTGACCAGCAAGCCAGTCTGCACCATGCATGTTTAATTGGTAGTTTTAAAAATATCACTGAATTGCAGTTTATTTTACAAAAGAACGTAAGTTAGGTAATTTTCTGTCTAGTGCTGCTCAGAAACAGTTGATTCTCATCTCTTTGTAATGACTAAAGGTGTCTTCTGAGAGTGGACTGAACCCTTAGGGTTCTTTTGTGCCCCGACTCACAGGCTTTATTTTCCTGTTTTAAAAAAAATTTGTTTCATACTTAAAGAAAAGTTGCAAGCATAATACAGATAATCTCTATATATCCCTTTATTAGGAGTCACTAATTTTGAACATTCTGCCGTATATGTGCTTGCTCTCTGTCTCTTGACTGATTTACATCTGTATTTGTATGTACATATAGATATTTCAAACTATCGAGATTCTGTTTCTGTACTGCCTCTTAATGCACTGTGGCCCTGGGCCAGTCACCTTGTCTTGTAAGCTTGTCTCCTTGACTGTGTATTGAGCCCAGTGCAGCATCCTTTCCAGGGATGCTCTGAGGAGTGTAGTAGAAATGACACATGTGTAACCCTAATCACAAGTGTCTGGCATGGAGCAGGTGCTGAACAAATTGCAGATCTTGTTATCACTCTTACAAGGCAAGATACTGTACATGTAAAATGCCAAACACAGAGCTGGGCACTTGGTCAAGGTGCAGTGGATGTGAGCTGCAGTTCTAACCATCTCTGCAATGGCAGAATGAAGCTTTTGTTATCTTTATTATCATTCTGTCATCATTTGTTAAGCAGGCAGTATAGCAGCATGGTAGTAGCTTGGGGTGTCAGAGTCAGGAGGTAGATGAATTAGAATTTCAGCTCTTCCCCTTAATCTCTGCACACCCTGGTTTCCTTAGATGTAAAATGAGAGCATTGGTATTGTACACAAGAAGTGATGTAACCAGGTCTGACACAGAGGAGGAGGTGAAAAAGTGATGACTTCACAGTACCACCGTTGTTAATGAGTTAATCCTTTAGCAGTTGACTCATGTCTCCATCAGCTCATTCATGCATTTCCATGGGCTTGGTTCTTCATAATAACACTGAATTGGTTTTGTTTGTGCCGAAGTTTCTTACTTAAGTATTCATTGCCTTCTCTTAGGTGCCTGTTTCCATCCTGTGATATGATTCCATTTTTCTTCTCTCTTCCTGGTCTTGTTCCCACATCTGAGTTCAGCCCTCCCTCCCTCCCATCCATCACGCATCAAGTCTTGCTGATTCTGACTTCTGAATATCTGTTGAGTTTCTCTTCCCTGTTACCATTGGCATGGTTGGAGTTTAGGCTCTCACCATTTCTCATCTAGACTTATTTTTTAACAGCTTTTGGAGCTATAAGTCACATAACCATACAGTTCACTCATTCCAGATATACATTGCACGCCTCTTACCTGGACTTTTACAGCAGATCCTCACCAGCCATCTGGTTTTCACGCTTTCCCTCCCCTGCCTCGTGCTCTCTACTTCTGGAGTGGTTATTCTAAAATGAAATTCTGATCATATTTCTCCTCTGCTCACAGAAGAAATGCCCAAGTTAAATATCAGGTTCTTTATAACCTCCTTTTCCCCTTCACCTCCCCTGCTGCCCCATCTCACCCTTGGACATGCCGGAGCCCTTCCTACAAGTTGCTATTAGCATTTACTAAAACTGTACGGCAGTCATGTATGTCTTCCACCAGACTGAGCTTCCTGAGAGCAGGGGCAAGGACAAGCACGTAATAATACTCAATAACTGAGAAGTGGCCATTGAATTACTTTAACTCTTTGTTTTCAAGTGATTAAGCAATCGCTTGTTAAATGTTAATGAATGAATGAGTCACATATAGTTGTTTTTTTTCTTCAGTGAACATACAGTTAGTGTTAGCTATTTGAGAATTAACTTCAACTTTTTAATTAAAGATTCTGCTGTACCTTTGGGAAGTACACTAACAAAACCCCTATGGCAAAATATGAAAATTATGTTATTTATAAGAAAAGGTGAACTGAATTAGGCAGTATGGTAAAGTGATTAAGAACATGGGCACTGGATTCAAATCCTGATTCCAGTTTGACAGGCTATGTGTCTTTGAACGACGTTGAACAATTCAGTACAATTGGTATGCAGATACTGAATAAGTGCACGTGGTATGCTTACCACAGTGCTTGGCAACATGAAGTATTCAGTATTTGTTAGTAATTGTTGTTGTCTCAGAAAAAAAGATCTGTTCTCATAAAAGTCTCTTCACCTGGTTGAAAGGTCTGATTAAATTCAGAGATTTCAATTTAAAAACTTGCCTAGGAAGGAACCCACAACCAACTCTTCACCTTCTCCACTTCCCAGTGTGGGACCATGTGTTGGGTTCCTAAGAAGGTAAATAAGGTTTTTGACCTTTGGATTAGGGTACTTGGGATGGAATTATTGAACTGGGTATTTTCCTTCTTCCTTTTGCTTCATCAATTCCTGTGATAATCTTGGTAATTTTCTCATCTTTCTATGGGCTGCCCCCCTCTTCGGTTTGATGAAACATTGCTCTGTGTTCTCTTAATGGTGTGGGAATAATTAAAGACAGTCAAGGTAAATTCTTTCATTGGATATGTATTCATTGGGTGCTTACAATATGCCGGGCATTACCAAGATACAGCCCTGGCTTTAGAAGTGCTCACAGAGAGAATCCTCTGAGAGATAAATCACAGTGCAGTAGAAGGCCTCTTTCCTAACCTGCCCCAGCTCTCTCCATCCCCTCCTGACAGAGTTCCGACTGGCATAGACTCTCCCAGCTTGCTGGGTGGGAGCCATGGGCAAGATGTCCACTCGCTGAGTTAAGTGCTTACCAAGAAGCACTTTGTTCCCAAATCTGTTTATGTGTGGTATTCTCGTTACTGTGATTGGCATAATTTAATTAAATGGAATGAAAACTGATGAAATGTGTGTGCTAAAATAGAGAAAGCCGTCATTTCCGTGAAAACCTTTGGAAAGACTCCATAAAGACAAATTACTATCAGATGGATAAAGATGAGTCAATTATAAAAGATTAGGGAAAATCATAAAAAATATGGGCAGCTTCCAGATTCTGTTTTTATATTGCTTCACAAGTGTCTTTAAATTTTCACTCTTTGTTAAAGAAAACAAACCTGGGAATCTTTGACATTGTATCATGGGTGTTATTTATGCCTAGAAGACAGTGAGAAGCTCCATCACTGGATCCTACTCAAAGGAAAGGCCTTGGCTCCACATTAAAAGATTTGCAAATAAATGTATACATTTAAATGTTTGTTAAAATAAAATATTAAAGATAGGCATTTTTTTGAATGGGTCCTCATTTTAGCTAACTTTTTTGGTTAACTGAGGAATTACTGACCCAGGTGAGCTGCCTAAAGGAGCTTCTGTCCTCGGGGAATAGGGGATTAGGGGCCTGGCTTTTTTTATTTTTATTTTTTTTTGCGGTACGCAGGCCTCTCACTGTTGGGGCCCCTCCCGTTGCGGAGCACGGGCTCCGGACGCGCAGGCTCAGCGGCCATGGCTCACGGGCCCAGCCGCTCCGCGGCACGTGAGATCTTCCCGGACCAGGGCATGAATCCGTGTCCCCTGCATCGGCAGGCGGACTCTCAACCACTGCGCCACCAGGGAAGCCCAGGGGCCTGGCTTTTAAGTTTGTCAATTAACGGGAAATATTGGTTTGTTGAAGGACCCAGTGCCCTTCAAAGTGATGATTAGTATATAATCTGTTTAAATGTGACTTTGTTGATATCCGAGTTTTGCAAATTACTCTACATTCTTTTTTTTTTTTTTCTTACTCTGCATTCTTTTAAGGTGATAACAGTGGTTATAACCTGTTTCTTATCCTGGAAAGTTTAGGAAAAGGCAGGTCTCTGAAAGAGATCAGTTTATACTCGGAATGAAGTTGTTTTCAGATAAGAATTTTGGAAGCATTAAGAATTAGAAAGCTTGACAGTTTCTCTACACTCTTAAGTTATAATTTCTACCTTATTTAAAGTAAAATTGCAGAACATCCTGTATATCCATATTCAAACGTAAATACACCAGATATCCACAAAGAAAATGACTTGGGTTATTCGTCTTTGAGGACTGTCACTCAGGTCTCCTCCCAGTTGGCGCTTTCAAAGCCTCCTGTCAAGTACCTGCTCCCTCTGATATCTCCTATTACATCCTAGCCTGTGCCCCGCCTTCAGCCACAGACCTGCTAAGTGCACTGGCTTCCACTCGAACTTACCTGCTGACTGCCTCTTTGCATGACATTGAACTTCCCTTTCTGATACATAAACCAGTTCACAGTCAAACTTGCCTCCTTTCTCTGCTTTTCTTTTTTATTCCTTTGGAGAATGGGAGATAAGAAAGCATTTTGGTTTCATTTTTTTTTCCTAAGATGGAAAGCAAGTTGTGCTTCAGAAAATTGAGAGTAGACTTTAAGAACATAAGAAATCTCCACTCTTTATAGTATTGGATGGGATGTTGAGAAGTACCAATCCAAGGGGAATACATTTGGGGAGGCCTTGTATGGCAGGGGACCTCTTTTGAAGGAAGAGTGGGACATTGGGGCAGCTCCAGAGGGAGGAGTGACTTGGGAATGGTGTGGTCACAGGCCATGTGGGTTTGCTTAGGGAGAGTGAAGAGCATGAATTGGGGTATGGGGGTAATGGGTGGGGAAATGGGTGGGGGGCTCAGAGCTCATGAGGAAAACTTTACATTGCATGTACATTTCATTGTAAAGTGGTCCGTTTTAACATGCTCAGAGGCAGGACTGCAATATTCATTTCCCCTCATTAATGTCAACTCTACTTGGCTATTCCCAGTGATACATGAAAATGAATAGCTTGAAGATTGAATCTACCATATCTCCCCTCCTTTCCTTACTAGGGAGTAGGTGCCACATGTGGGTATGAGGAGGTTGAAGTGGGTTTATATGCCTGAGGAGGCTGACCCTGCGGGTGTAGACAGCATTGGCTGTCCTCTGCCCTGGGCCACACCTGCGCCCTCCTGTGTCTCAGTGGTCCCAGTAGCCGCCAGGTTTCTCTGCTCTTTCCACAAGGGTCCAAAAGCTGGAGTCTGCCACGACCTCTTTTCCATTGTCCTCCAATCCACCTTGTCTTTTTGGTTCCTGCAGTCCTGTTGGTTAGGTCCCAGTGCTTTATGCCTGCCAATCCTTATAGTTTATTTCTTCTGCCAGAAATACAAAACTGTCAGAATAGTTGTTCTTAAGGACCTGTTCTTTCAGCTTTCCGTCTGTGCTTTCATATAACTTGTTTTATTTCCGTTTAACATGCTGTTTCTGGGTTGCTGGTCTACACTGGAAAGACAAAGAAGAAAAATTACACTCTTGCCCTCTAAGGAGACCTCAACTCACAGGCAGAGCATTTCAGTAGTCATTTTTGATGCCTATCTTCTTGCTTTTCCCCTCAATTAAAACAGTGCCTTTAAATCCATGTTTCTCAGCATCTGGACCCTGCTTAATCACCCCTCTCCTTTAGGAAAGTTCTCCCACATTAGCAGTACCCAAATCCAAAATGTTGTGTTTGTCCTCTAGGTTGAATCTCACTTCAAGAAACCCTTCACTGTTTTTTTTACACTGGAATTCTGTATCAAAGATTGAACCAGGTTTGAATATCATTTTTTAGTGCCATAGATTTTGATGTATTAATTGGATTTGGTGAAATGTTATCAATTTGACCAGTTAACGATTTTTCTAGTTATTTTTATATGTCATAATTACTCTTTTATTTTGTCGTTATTTCTGTTTTCCTTCTTCCACGCCCCTCCCACTTCAGTCTGTAGCCTAAAAGGTTCAAAGGGGCTTTAGTGTCTTTTGTAGTCCCCCAAGGGGCTGTGTTCTAAAGATCGGTTAAATTAGAAATAGCGTGAGAGTGTTTTTGCAGACTCCAAGGTGCTTATAAATGTAAGATGTTAATATTACCACTGTAATTTCTTCCTAGGTCATAAAATGTGTTCCCAATCCCATTATGTTATAAATGTTACTAAAAGTGGACTATTTTCAAAGATGTTAAGAATCATGAAAGGAAGGGAGAGAAAGATTTTAAATGTTGATTACTTTGTAAGAAAACGTCTTTTTATCTTACATATTTTAGTTGAAAGCCCTTCTCTTCCAATTGAAAGAATGTAAATGCCACGTTTTACACACACACACATTCATACATACATATATATACATATATACATATATGTGTGTGTGTGTGTATTTTTTTAATAAGATATGCCTGTTCTGAGCCTGAAGATCAAGTTTCTCCTCTGGCAGCTTGAGCACAAGGTGGAGGATGAGCTGCAGAAAACGTAAAGCTATGATTATCCCCATGCTTCTGTCAGTGGGCCCCAGCTGGGACCATTTCTGCATGTGCACTAAGATTGTAGTGCTTCCATTATCCTTTCTAGTTCAGCACTTCACGGGAAAACTAATTGGCACCATCTGTGCTAATAATTAAATCTGTGATGTGGTCACTGGTGCACAAGGAATTCAGGTTGAGGGAGTGTTTCACAGCAGAAAGGTGGTGGGATTGGAGCAGAAAAAGAATATAATTTATTAACAGTCTTTCATGATGAGTTGTAGAAAAGGAACCACAAGGCAAAAGAGCAGCTGTCTTTTGGGTCAGTGATATCCTTGCACTGAGGTTTTAGGAAGGATGGAGGAGCAGGACTATGGAGAGAGCTCATTGCAGTGTCTTCTCTTTGCTCTTACATCTGTCCTGTAGATTTTTGTCATCTGCATCCAGTCTAAATCCGAGCACTGCAATTTACTGAGGGTGGTTGTCAGGGAGTTAGCAGTAAGGTGAATGACTACGAAGGTACAGCACAAGGGCATTTTTTGGAGTGACAGAATTGTTCTTTATCCTGATTACGGTGATAGTTCCACAGCTAAGTGCATTTGGTAAAACTTAAAGAGCTGTACACCAAAAGGAGTGATTTTTACTCCATGTAAATGAAAAAGTAAAATTTTAAAAGTATAAAAATTTATTGAAAAACATGCTTTGGAAAATCTTTTGTCTCTGCCTCAGAATATGTTCACGATGAAAGAAGTATTTTTTCCCCAAAAGTAATAAAGAAACAACCTAATACCAATTAATCTAAAATTTGATTTTACATAGCAAGTGGCTGTTTTCAAACTCCAAATAAGATTTCATAATTGAATTTTTAGAGATAGTGCTAAAAGGATTAAGAGAAGTAGGCTTCTTTGGCTTTTCTTTTTTGAGCCCTCATAACTTTGTTTCAACATAAAAGGAGCTGCTCATCTTGAGTATATTTTTTGCTGATGAGAGGAAATTAATGAGGTGAGCCACAGTTCTCAGACATTGGAGAATTCACTGGTCATGCTAAGAACAAAAAGCATCAGCTGTTTTTATATTTTATTGTATTCAGACTGTTTTCTGAATGTGGGTCATGCAAAAAAAATGGAAACAATTATGTGGAAAGTAATATGCACTGCTCTTAAGCCTTTTAAAGGCACAAGGTATTCTTCCTGTGCTTCTAGAATCAGCAGGATTGTAGGACAAATAGGAAGCAGCACAGTAGGAACAAGTAAATGAGGGATGAAGATTGATGTCAGTTAGTGGAATCATTAAAAACCATAAAGTTTGTACTTGGTAATTTTTTTTCTCTGCCATCTATTTTCTTTTCTTTTCTATATATAGTATCAATAGTGTATATATGTCAATCCCACCCCCCAGGTCATCCCACACCCCCTTTCCCCCCCTGTTTCCATACGTTTGTTCTCCACATCTGTGACTATTTCTGCTTTGTAAGTAAGATCGTCTACAACAATTTTTTCAGATTCCACATATATGTATTAATATATGATATTTATTTTTCTGACTTACTTCACTCTGTATGACAGTCTCTAGGTCTGTCCACGTCTCTACAAATGACCCAATTTCGTTCCTTTTTATGGCTGAGTAATATTCCATTGTATATATGTACCACATCTTCTTTATCCATTCCTCTGTTGATGGACATTTAGGTTGTTTCCATGTCCTGGCTATTGTAAACAGTGCTGCAGTGAACATTGGGGTGCATGTGTCTTTTTCAGTTATGGTTTTCTCTGGATATATGCCCAGTAGTGGGATTGCTGGGTCACATGGAAGTTCTATTTTTAGTTTTTAAGGAACCACCATACTATTCATAGTGGCAGTATCAATTTACATTCCCACCAACAGTACAAGAGGGTTCCCTTTTCTCCACACCAGCATTTATTGTTTGTAGATTTTGTGATGCTGGCCGTTCTGACTGGTGTGAGGTGATACGTCATTGTAGTTTTGATGTGCATTCCTCTAATAATTAGTGATGTTGAGCATCTTTTCATGTGTTTGTTGGCCATCTGCATGCCTTCTTTAGAGAAATGTCTGCTTAGGTCTTCCACCCATTTTTTGATTGGGTTGTTTGTTTTTTTGATATTAAGCTGCATGAGCTGTATATTTTGCAGATTAATCTTCTGTCACTTGCTTTGTTTGCAAATATTTTCTCCCATTATCAGTTTTATAGTGTCTGGCCTTACATTTAGGTCTTGAATCCATTTTGAGTTTATTTTTGTGTATGGTGTTAGGCAGTATTCTAATTTCATTCTTTTGCATGTAGCTGTCCAGTTTTCCCAGCACCATTTATTGAAGAGGCTGTCTTTTGCTCCATTGTATATTCTGGAGTCCTTTGTCATAGATAAGGTGACCATAGTGTGCGTGGGTTTATCTATGGGCTTTCTATCCTGTTCCATTGATCTATATTCCTGTTTTTGTGCCACTACCATACTGTCTTGATTACTGTAGCCCTGTAGTAGAGTCTGAAGTCAGGGAGCCTGATTCCTCCAGCTCTGTTTTTTTTGTCCTCAAGATTGCTTTTACTATTTGAGGTCTTTTGTGTTTCCATACAAATTGTAAAATTTTTTGTTCTAGTTCTGTGAATAATGCCATTGGTAATTTGATAGGGATTGCATTGAATCTGTAGATTGCTTTGGGTAGTATAATCATTTTCACAATATTGATTTTTCCAATCCAAGAACACGGTATATCTCTCCATCTGTTTGTGTCCTCTTTGATTTCTTTCATCAGTATCTTATAGCTTTCTGCGTACAGGTCTTTTGCCTCCTTAGGTAGGTTTATTCCTAGGTATTTTATTCTTTTTGTTGCAATGGTGAATGGGATTGTTTCCTTAATTTCTCTTTCTGATCTTTCATTGTTAGTGTATAGGAATGCAAGAGATTTCTGTGCATTAATTTTGTACCCTGCGACTCTACTAAATTCATTGAGTAGCCCTAGTAGTTTTCTGGTGGCATCTTTAGGACTTTCTATGTACAGTATCACATCATCTGCAAACAGTGACAGTTTTACTTCTTCTTTGCCATTTTGGACTCCTTTTATTTCTTTTTCTTTGATTGCCAGAGCTAGGACTTCCAAAACTATGTTGAATAATAGTGGTGAGAGTAGGCACTCTCGTCTTGTTCCTGACTTTAGAGGAAATGCTTTCACTTTTTCACCATTGAGAATAATGTTTCCTGTGGGTTTGTCGTATATGGCCTTTATTATGTTGAGGTAGGTTGCCTCTGTGCCCACTTTCTGGAGAGCTTTTATCATAAATGGGTGTTGAATTTTGTCAAAAGCTTTTTCTGCATCTATTGAGATGATCATATGGTTTTTATTCTTCAATTTGTTAATATGGTGTATCACATTGATTGATTTGCATATATTGAAGAATCCTTGCATCCCTGGGGTAAATCCCACTTGATCGTGTTGTATGATCCTTTTAGTGTGTTGTTGGATTGGTTTACTGGTATTTTGTTGAGGATTTTTGTGTCTATGTTCATCAGTAATATTGGCCTGTTATTTTCTTTTTTTTGTGATATCTTTGTCTGGTTTTGGTATCAGGGTGATGGTGGCCTCATAGAGTGATTTTGGGAGTGTTCCTCCCTCTGCTGTGTTTTGGAAGAGTTTGAGAAGGATAGGTGTTAGCTCTTTTCTGTTTGATAGAATATGCCTGTGAAGCTATCTGGTCCTGGAGTTCTGTTTGTTGGAAGATTTTTAATCTTCCAGTTTCAATTTCATTACTTGTCATTGGTGTGTTCGTATTTTCTAGTTCTTCCTGGTTCAGTCATGGAAGGTTTACACCTTTCTAAGAATTTGTTCATTTCTTCCAGGCTGTCCATTTTATTGGCATATAGTTGCTTGTAGTAGTCTCTTATGATCCTTTGTATTCCTGCGGTGTGAGTTGTAATTTCTCCTTTTTCATTTCTAATTTTATTGATTTGAGTCCTCTCCCTTTTTCTCTTGATTGAATCTGGCTAAATGTTTATCAATTTTGTTTATCTTCTCAAAGAACCAGACTTTAGTTTTATTGATCTTTGCTATTGTTTTTTTTTTCATTTCTATTTCATTTCTTTCTGTTCTAATCTTTATGATTTCTTTCCTTCTACTAACTTTGGATTTTGTTTGTTCTTCTTTCTCTAGTTCCTTTAGGTGTAAGATTAGATTGTTTATTTGAGATTTTTCTTGTTTCTTAAGGTAGGATTGTATAGCTATAAACTGCCCTTTTAGAACTACTTTTGCTGCATCCCGTAGGTTTTGGGTCATCATGTTTTCGTTGTCATTTGTTTCTAGGTATTTTTTCATTTTCTCTTTGATTTCTTCAGTGATCTCTTGCTTATTTAGTAGTGTATTGTTTAGCCTCCATGTGTCTGTGTTTATTACATTTTTTTCTTCCCCTGTAATTGCTTTCTAATCTCATAGTGTTGTGGTTGGAAAAGATGCTTGATACGATTTCAGTTTTCTTAACTTTACCGAGGCTTGATTTGTGACCCTAGATGTGATCTATCCTGGAGAATGCTCCGTGTGCACTTGAGAAGAAAGTGTATTCTGCTTTCGGATGGAATGTCCTATAAATATCAACTGAATCTATCTGGTCTAATGTGTCATTTAAGCCTTGTGTTTCCTTATTAATTTTCTGTCTGGATGATCTGTCCATTGGTGTAAGTGGAGTGTTAAAGTCCCCCAGTATTATTGTGTTACTTTTGGTTTCCCCTTTTATGGCCGTTAGCATTTGCCTTATGTATTGAGGTGCTCCTATGTTGGGTGTATAAATATTTACAATTGTTATGTCTTCTTATTGGATTGATCCCTTGATCATTATGTAGTGTCCTTCCTTGTCTCTTGTGACGGTCTTTATTTTGAAGTCTATTTTGTCTGATATGAGTATTACTACTCCAGCTTTCTTTTGATTTCCATTTGCATGGAGTATCTTTTTCCATTTCCTCACTTTCAGTCTGTATGTGTCCCTAGGTCTAAAGTGGGTCTCTTGTAGAAAACATATATACGGGTCTTGTTTTTGTATCCATTTAGCCAGTCTGTGTCTTCTCATTGGAGCATTTAATCCATTTACATTTAAGGTAATTATCAGTATGTATGTTCCTATTACCATTTTCTTAACATTTGTGGGTTTGTTTTTGTAAGTCGTTTTCTTCTCTTGTGTTTCCTGCCTAGAAAAGTTCTTTTAACATTTGTTGCAAAGCTGGTCTGGTGGTGCTGAATTCTCTTAGCTTTTGCTTGTCTGCAAAGTTTTTGATTTCTCTGTCACATCTGAATGAGAGCCTTGCTGGGTAGAGTAATCTTGATTGTAGGTTTTCCCCTTTCATCACTTTAAATATATGCTGCCACTCCCTTCTGGCCTACCGTGTTTCTGTTAAAGATCAGCTGATAACCTTTTGGGGATTCCCTTGTATGTTATTTGTTGCTTTTCCCTTGCTGCTTTTAATAGTTTTTTCTTTGTATTTTATTTTTGTTAGTTTGATTAATATGTGTCTTGGTGTGTTTCTCCTAAGGTTTATCCTGTATGGGACTCTCTGTGCTTCCTGGACTTCAGTGGCTATTTCCTTTCCCGTGTTAGGGATTTTTTCGACTTTAATCTCTTCAAATATTTTCTCAGACTTTCTCTTTCTCCTCTTCTTCTGGGGCCCCTATAATTCAAATGTTGGTGTGTTTAATGTTGTCCCAGAGTCTCTGAGACTGTCCTCAATTCTTTTCATTCTCTTTTCTTTATTCTGCTCTGTGGCAGTTACTTCCACCATTCTATCTTCCAGCTCACTTATCCGTTCTTCTGCCTCAGTTATTTTGCTATTGATTCCCTCTAGTTTTAATTTCAGTTATTGTGTTGTTCATCACTCTTTGTTCTTTAGTTTTCCTAGGTCCTTGTTAAACATTTCTTGTATTTTCTCCATTCTATTTCTGAGATTTTGGATCATCTTTACTATCATCACCCTGAATTCTTTTTCAGGTAGACTGCCTATTTCCTCTTTATTCATTTGGTCTTGTGGGTTTTTACCTTGCTCCTTCATCTGCAGCATATTTCTCTGTCTTCTTATTTTGTCTAACTTACTGTGTTTGAGATCTTCTTCCTGCAGGCTGCTGGCTCGTAGTTCCTCTTGCTTCTGGTGTCTCCCCTCGGTGAGTGAGGTTGGTCCAGTGGCTTGTGTAGGCTTCCTGGTGGGAGGGACTGGTGCTTGCATTCTGGTGGGTGGAGCTGGATCTTTGCCCTCTGACAGGAAGTGTCACGTCTGGTGGTGTGTTTTGGGGTGTCTGTAGGCTTAGTACGACTTTAGGCTGTCTGTCTGCTGATGGGTGGGTTTGTGTTCCTGTCTTGCTTGTTGTCTGGTGTGGGGAGTTCAGCACTGGAGCCTGCAGGTAGTTGGGTGGAGCCAGGTCCTGGAGTTGAGATGGAGGCCTCCAGGAGAACTCTCGCTGATTAATATTGCCCGGGGCTGGGAATTCTCTGGTGTTCCAGCATCCTGGACTTGGCACTCCCATCCCAGAGGCTCAGGCCCGGCCCCCAGCCTGGGAACCAAGACTCCACAAGCTACACAGCTTGGCAATAAAGGGGAAAAATAAGAAAGGAAAAAGGGTGGGAAGAAAACAAATGAAGACAAACAGGCAAACAAAACCTAAGACAAATTGTAAAAGCTAAACCAAACAAAGAAGCAAAGAAAATAACCAAACACATAGACACACAAAATAAGAAAGAGAAACAGGGAAAGCAAAAAACAAAAGAACACCCAGACAAACAAAAGAATCCCCAAACAAAATCAAACAATTAAAAACAGAACTAACAAACACAAAAAATAAAAAACAAAAGAAAAGCAGAATGCAAACTGAAGGAAAAAGCAAAGAGAACAAAAGAAACACACAAAAACAATAAAGATAAGAGCAAATAGAACAAAGGAAAAAAAAGATAAAAACAAAGCAGAACAAAGGAAAGAAAAAAAAAACACACAGAACGACCAAGGAGTAATGTAGAAAAAATATATATATTAAAAAAATTTTAAACTAAATAAAAATAAAAACAAATAATAATTTAAAAAACAACAAAACAAAACATAAAAAAAACAGTGGTAATTATTTGTTCCTGGGGTCCCAGCTGTCAGTGTCCTTGCCCGCACCACGAGTCACAGCCAACCTTCACCTCCCTGGGAGGCCCTCCACAACCTCTAGGTAAGTCTCTGGTCTCTCTGTGGGCACTGTGGGGGCAGCTCAGACTCTGACCTGGCACCACTCCTTTGTGTACTAGTCCCCAAAGCCCACAGCTGCTAGAGCTAGACTGATTTCAGTTGTGGGAACACTCGTCCATTCAGATGTTCCATAGATGCAGGGTTTACCAAGCCGATCGCGGGGATTTAATCTGTAGAGTGTGTGGCTGCAAAGAAAGATTTTTTCTCCTCTTCCTTAGTCGCCCTGCTCCTGGGGCTCATCTCTGGTTTTAGCCCCACCTCTTCGTGTGGGCCACCCACAGGAGTCTGCTCCTGAGGTTGCCCTGGAGCACTCGGGTGTGCCCCAGTGAAGACAGGGCATGGAGGTGACACAACTGCCTGGGTCACAGTGGCTCCAGCAGCAACAGGTGCATGGAAAGCTGGCGGCCACGGGCACAAGAGAGCCGGCCCTGGTGGGAGCCTTTCCTAGTGCCTCGCAGCTAGCATGAGAAGGCCAGCCATGATGGGCTTTTATAGCGCCTGGCGGAGCAGGGGGCTGGTGCGTGGGGGGAGAGAGGCTTCAATGGAGGCTCCACCCCCTGTGCATCTCTCAACAGTGGCGCCTTGCTTCTATGGCAGTCTGGGTTTCCTCCACAAGCATTTTCAGTTGCAGATTTCCTCCCTCCCGTCCCCTCAGGCTGTCTTCTCACAGCAAACAGTAGTCTTCTCCCTGGGTTTGCTCCAATCCCCACGTTCCAATTCTCAGCCCTTGTGTGCACTGGCAGACTCATGTCCCAGTCTGGGGCACTCAGGGCTGGGGCACGGACCATCTGTGTCGGTCTCACTCTGTCCTATCTGCCACAGACCAGCCGTTTCACCCTCCTCTGAGAGCCTCAGATGCTCTCCTTCTTTCCTAACTGATTTGTGTGTCAGTGAGGGGGCTTCCCCAGATGTGGAACCGCTACTCTGCTTCAGCTCCTCCTCCAGATCCTGTCCCGCTTCCTCTCCTCTTCTTTTTCCCTTCATTCTTTCGTCCTGCCTGGTTATGCAGGGATCTTTCTTGTCCCTTCTGGTGTCCATTGTCTTCTGTTAGCGTTCAGCTGGTGTTCTGTGAGAATTGTTCCATCTGTAGATGTATTTGTGATGCATTTGTGGAGAGATGAACTCCATGTCCTCCTACTCCTCCACCCTGTTGGTTCCGTATTTGGTAATTTTTAAACAAGTAATTTCAAATTAAAAACATTTTAAACAACTTGGAATATTAAACTTACTCCTCAGTTTAAATTCTATGAGGACTGTTTAAATAGTCTATAAAATATCCTAAGCCAAGAAGCTATTTAAAGGGTTAACCTGAAGAATAGTTTTTAAAATATAAAAGACTGGGGACTTCCCTGGTGGTCTAGTGGTAAAGAATCCACCTTGCAATGCAGGGGACATGGGTTCAATCCCTGCTTTGGGAACTAAGATCCCACATGCCGTGTGGCAACAAAGCCCATGTGCCACTACTACTGAGCTTGCGCGCCTCAACTAGAGAACCCACGTGCCACAACCTCTGGAGCGTATACGCTCTTGAGCACATGCCACAACTACAGAAGAGAAAACCCGCACACCTCAACAAAGACCCGATGCGGCCAAATAAATAAATAAATGAATATTAAAAAAAAAGACTAAATAGTATGTGATTGGGATCCAGTTGAAAGCTGATTTAGGGACTTCCCTGGTGGTGCAGTGGTTAAGAATCCACCTGCCAGTGCAGGGGACACGGGTTCAATCCCTGGTCTGAGAAGATCCCACATGCCCCTGAGCCTGCGCTCTAGAGCCTGCAAACCACAACTACAGAAGCCCATGCGTCTAGAGCCCATGCTCCTCAACAAGAGAAGCCACCACAATGGGAAGCTCGCGCACCGCAACAAAGAGTAGCCCCCACTCACCGCAACTAGAGAAAGCCTGTGTGCAGCAACGAAGACCCAATGCAGCCAAAAATAAATAAATTTATTTTTAAAAAGCAAGCTGATTTATCAGTTGGGTATCATATATTTTCTGAGTACTTATCTTGTAGCTTTTATGCTTTAAAATAAGGGTCAGTGACTTTTTACAACTAGGGTGCCAAGCCCTACTTATTTATTCTTTTGGGAGAAAGAAGGTTTATAATCTGAAGTCTTTGGCAAGGGGTTTATCTCAAGCCCTTATCAACTGATATCATAGCTATTAATTCACACATTAGCTGAGATTACTGGTATTTGGATTTTCTGGATTTTCCTCCCTGTTCTTTTGGTCCACATATCACTAAAACTTACTGTCATTTGTACTCATCATAATTTACAGTGATACTCCAAGTCGTCCACACACTGGGCTGGGCTGGGAACTGTTGGTTAGTAGTTTGCAGAAAGATAAGGAGCTCATACCAAAATGTAAATTAACAGGCTGCTTCCTTCCTTGAAAATGTCTAGGTATGGAAAAAACTGTCAGTTGAGCTGTAAGTGTGCTTATTGACAGTTGATTTGCCTTCTGGCGCAAGTCCTTCTTTCCTTGTGGACTGGAAACAGTGCGCTGACCTGCTCTGGTCTGTAGCATGGCAGATGAATACTTCTTTCTCTCCTTTCTAAGCGTGTCATTGGGTTTGGATAACATTCATGCTTCTGAGCAGGAACAGTGCCTGTTTTGTTGTTCCCATCTTGACTCTGAAACTATGGTGTTCCATTGTCCTACTCTGTGGCTGTCCATTTCCAGGTGGACCATGAGACAGTGCGTAGGGGTGGAGGACTGTCCTGCAGAGAGGTCACCTCTACCGTTTGGCTCTGCAGGTTGGAATTGTCCGGAGAGTTGTCTGGGTCAAGGAAATGTACTCTTTAGAGACTGTGCTGCTTATGACCTCAGCTGTTACCTCAGCTGCATCGTTCTCTTGCACACACACACACACACACACACACACACACACACACACACACACACGAGTGAACAGAATTTTGAAAACAGCAGCAGATATTCAGTTGGGCATTGCAACCATTGAGAGAAAGAACCAGCTCCAAGCATTCCTTCTAGGCGCTTTTTGTTTTATTTGTATAACTTTTATTCAAGATTTTGGAGAAGCTGTTCTCTCCCATATACATCTTTTGTTTGGATGGTGGTACTTGGCCTCATCTTCCATGTGGCTTGATATATAACAGTATCTTTTTTTTTTTTTTTTTTTGCGGTACGCGGGCCTCTCTCTCACTGTTGTGGCCTCTCCCGTTGCGGAGCACAGACTCCAGACGCGCAGGCTCAGCGGCCATGGCTCACGGGCCCAGCCGCTCCGCGGCACGTGGGATCTTCCCGGACCGGGGCACGAACCCGTGTCCCCTGCATCGGCAGGCGGACTCTCAACCACTGTGCCACCAGGGAAGCCCTATAACAGTATCTTTTGATATGGTTTCACTTCTGTTGTTAGCTGGCAGCATGGAAACTACAAAGCTGTTTTCTTACAGAAGTAATGATCTTCTTTATTTAAATTTTTTGGTGTTTATTCTTTGAACAGTAATGCATTTATATGATTTAGAACTTGAAAGGTCAAAAACACAGTGAAAAAAATCCCTCTACCTTTTGCTCCCAGTCAAACGAATTCTCTTTCATGGAGGCAGCCAATGTGATAAGTTTCTTATATATGCTTCCAGGAATATTTAATGTGCTGATAAATACGTATGTAAGAATAAGGGTTCATGAGCAGAAGTTAGTGAATTTGTTTTACACCTGGCTGTTTAGTACAAATAAGAGTGCTGTTGGTAATTCAAAAAATATTTATGTAAAGGAATGCATATGTGAGGACATCCGACGTTACTGAACTTTACAGTTTATGACTTGAATGGTGTTTTACAAAGCAATTTTGACCTTTTCAGGATAGTAGAAGTCCTTGCATCATGAGGAAATGACAGGTTGAAGGATAGTGACTGGTGTGCTTGTTATTTCAGGTTTGGGTCAGTTTCACCTACAGTTTAGGAAGAGCAAAAGCTGCTTATTAGTAACAAATATTTTGTCCTGCTTTTTGCCAAGGATAGTACCAGGATTGGATTGGGGCCAAAGCAAAGGAGCAGTCTATGTAGTTTGTGCGTTTTTAATAATTTTTTTAATAAGAATGAATTTCAAATAGATCACCGTGCAACTACGGGAAAAGAATCAGTTGCAGCAGTCTAATTCAACAAAAATGAATTGGATTAGGGAGTTTTCAAGGGTTTTTCCTTTATTAAATAAGCTTCATAAATTTTAAACAAATGTGAAATAGGTATAGTCTTTTTTTTTTTTTTACTTCTTTATTGGAGTATAATTACTTTACAATGGTGTGTTAGTTTCTGCTTTATAACAAAGTGAATCACTTATACATATACATATGTTCCCATATCTCTTCCCTCTTGCGTCTCCCTCCCTCCCACCCTCCCTATCCCAACCCTCCAGGTGGTCACAAAGCACCAAGCTGATCTCCCTGTGCTATGTGGCTGCTTCCCACTAATAATCTACCTTACATTTGGTAGTGTATATATGTCCATGCCTCTCTCTTGCTTTGTCACAGCTTACCCTTCCCGCTCCCCATATCCTCAAGTCCATTCTCTAGTAGGTCTGTGTCTTTATTCCTGTCTTACCCCTAGGTTCTTCATGACACTTTTTTTTCCCTTAAATTCCATATATATGTGTTAGCATATGGTATTTGTCTTTCTTTTTCTGACTTACTTCACTCTGTATGACAGACTCTAGGTCTATCCACCTCATTACAAATAGCTCAGTTTCGTTTCTTTTTATGGCTGAGTAATATTCCATTGTATATATGTGCCACAACTTTATCCATTCATCTGTCGATGGACACTTAGGTTGTTTCCATCTCCGGGCTATTGTAAATAGAGCTGCAATGAACATTGTGGTACATGACTCTTTTTGAATTATGGTTTTCTCAGCATATATGCCCAGTAGTGGGATTGCTGGGTCATATGGTAGTTCTATTTGTAGTTTTTAAAGGAACCTCCATACTGTTCTCCATAGCGGCTGTACCAATTCACATTCCCACCAGCAGTGCAAGAGTGTTCCCTTTTCTCCACACCCTCTCCAGCATTTATTGTTTCTAGATTTTTTGATGATGGCCATTTTTTGATGATGGCCATTTCTAGATTTTTTGATGATGGCCATTCTGACTGGTGTGAGATAATATCTCATTGTAATTTTGATTTGCATTTCTCTATAATGATTAATGATGTTGAGTATTCTTTCATGTGTTTGTTGGTGCTATTTTTTGATGATGGCCATTCTGACTGGTGTGAGATGATATCTCATTGTAGTTTTGATTTGCATTTCTCTAATGATTAATGATGTTGAGTATTCTTTCATGTGTTTGTTGGCAGTCTGTATATCGTTTTTGGAGAAATGTCTGTTTAGGTCTTCTGCCCATTTTTGGATTGGGTTGTTGTTTTTTTTTTGTTATTGAGCTGCATGAGATGCGTATAAATTTTGGAGAGTAATCCTTTGTCAGTTACTTCATTTGCAAATACTTTCTCCCATTCTGAGGGTTGTCTTTTGGTCTTGTTTATGGTTTCCTTTGCTGTGCAAAAGCTTTGAAGTTTCATTAGGTCCCATTTGTTTTTTTTTTAGTTTTTATTTCCATTTCTCTAGGAAGTGGATCAAAAAGGATCTTGCTGTGATTTGTGTCATAGAGTGTTCTGCCTATGTTTTCCTCTAAGAGTTTGATAGTTTCTGGCCTTACATTTAGGTCTTTAATCCATTTTGAGCTTATTTTTGTGTATGGTGTTAGGGAGTGATCTAATCTTATACTATTACATGTACCTGTCCAGTTTTCCCAGCACCACTTATTGAAGAGGCTGTCCTTTCTCCACTATGCATTCTTCCTCCTTTATCAAAGATAAGGTGACCATATGTGTGGGGTTTATCTCAGGGCTTTCTATCCTGTTCCATTGAGCTATCTTTCTGTTTTTGTGCCAGTACCATACTGTCTTGATTACTGTAGCTTTGTAGTATAGTCTGAAGTCAGGGAGCCTGATTCCTCCAGCTCCGTTTTTCATTCTCAAGATTGCTTTGGCTATTCAGGGTCTTTTGTGTTTCCATACAGATTGTGAAATTTTTTGTTCTAGTTCTGTGAAAAATGCCAGTGTTAGTTTGGGATTGCTTTGAATCTGTAGATTGCTTTGGGTAGGTGAAATAGGTATAGTCTTTGACCTAGAAATTCTACTTTAAATAATTTATCCTCAGGAGAGAGAGCTTGAGGGTGGGGTCGCTTAGCTTCAGTGATACAGTTCTTTGGATGAACTTGCTTTAACTGTCCAGTTTTTCAACCCCCTTTTCACTCTCATTTTCTACTGTCATCCCTCTTTCTCCCTTACCTCTACTATCCCTCGTTTCTTCTACCTTTCACTTCTTATTTCCATCCTCTGAAATGTATTGCCACCTCTTTTCTGCTGACAACGCCCTATTTTAGGCCTCCTTGTTCAGCTCTTCTCCAGCTGTTTCACTGAGGTCTAAAGCCATGTCTTGGGCTGGGAGCAAGCAGAGGTATATTAAGTCCTTCCTGGATTGGGGCTCTGGGTTTGGCCAGAGGCCATAAACACAGAACAGAGAACATCTGGCTGTTGTGGAACAGGAACCACTAGATTCCTAATCAGAGAGCAGTGCCTTTAGAGCAGGGCACATACTTTGTGTGAATTCTTCTTTTCCTGAGGACTGACAAAAGGAACTGAGCACAAAAAACTGTGTTTTTTGAATCCCTGGGTCAGTGATTCCCAGATGTTTGGAGGGATTGTTTTGGTTTACTCTTTGTTTTACTCTTTTGTGGGAAAAAGCATTAAAATAATGTAAATTAAATTAATTTTGCTTTGAATGACTATAAAGATGTAACGAGGGATTTTTGAAGGTGATGGAACTGATCTGTACCCTGATTATGGTGATGGCTACATGAATCTATGCAAGTTAAAATTCATGAAACCCTATCCTAAAAAGGTCAATTTTCTTATATAATATAAAAATAAAATTTAAAAACAAAATAACTTTGTTTAAATAATTTTATGTATTCCTGCAAATAGCGATATAACTTGTGTGTCATTAATTAAGGAATCACTATTATACTGGATGAACTGTCGCATGGCCCTGTCATAAATATTGGGATTACCCCTCCTTCCACAGACACACCAGCATGTATTTTCGTATTTAGTATAAAATCAGTTCCAAATTGAATGAAAATAGCAAGTCAGTGATGATGGCCCTTGGAATTTTTCCCCTAAATGCTTAGGAAGAATTTTGAGCCATTTTTAACTTAGCATAAATTTTGAGAATTTATATGCAAAGTTTAAGTGAAGGAAAAGCATTTGCAGTCATGGAAGCGTCAGTTACTATCGCCTGTTTATTTAGAGAGACTGAGTCCTTGTCCCTTTGACTATTAGATCTTTACTCTCCTCTTTGCATTATTAGTATCTCTGGGAGTATTTGAGACTTTAATCATGGCTGTTTGTGATTCTGCTCTTCTTCTTGTTGGCAAGATACAGTTGATGTCACACATGGGGTTGCCAAATGAATCAGTAAGTTACTAGTTGGGGACATCTTCATGGTGTCTGTCAGTAACGAGGATTTCTGTTTATTGGGCAAAACATCACTGGACTTGTGACAGTGCTGTCAGCTGTTTAATTAATATGTTTTTAATTACCTACAGTAAACGGTAGAATTGTGAGACCACACATTTTATTTTTATTTTTGAGACCTGCTATATGTATTTTTATAGTAGTTACAAAGCAGAAATATAAAATGTTAACTTTTCATATTTTAAAATGTTAATGCAAGAAAAAACTCTGCCGTAGACATCAAGAGATAGAGATTTTTTATCTGAGTCATGAGAGGCCCTTATTTTACTTTCCTTCTCATAAAACAATTTGGAAAATCTGGAATAATTTACAAATCTAAGATTAAAATGAAGTAGACCTTGGTGAATTTTTTGGATAAGGATTAAGCCAGGATTTGTAACTTTAAAGAATGTTAAAATTTTTTTCCAAAGTAAAATGGAGTTTGCTTTAAAAATACATGTTGGTTCTTGGGAGTCTGTCATTTTGTTTTGTCTTCAGAATAGTTGAATATTAGTTAAACAGCATGTGGCTGAAGTCAAAAGTTAGAACGCCCATACTTGTGACTATAGACTTACTTTTTAAATTTTTTGCCCAGAGTTTATTAATAATGTGGCACATTTAGGTTTTAGTTAAAATTATATTCAGATTTTGTCTTTTAGATACATACATGCCACTTGAGTTTGAGACTTTTTTGTGACCTAACATAGGATCATGATTTTGAATGTTTCATGTGTGCTTGAGAAGATATATTCCCTGTTAATTAGCATGTAATGTTATCAATATCTATATCTATTTCTCCATAAGCTCCACCCTATTAAACATATTGTTTAGGTCTCCTAAATTATTACTTACTCTTTGTCCACTTGTCTTGGTTTAAGAGTGGTGTTAAAGTCTCCTGTTAAATAGTATGTTCCTGTTACAAAGCATCTACTGTTGTTTCTGGTTTATGAATGTGGTGCTGTGTTATTTGGTGCATAGAGATTCATAACTGCTGTGTTTTCATTTTGAATTGTGACTTTTAACATTATAAATATATTTCTTTGTCATTTTTGGTGCTTTTTGACCTAGATTTTACTTTGTGTGATATTTAAATTGTATTCCCTGCTTTCTTAATATTTCCTTTTTTTTCTAGAGTACCTTTATTTTTAGCCTTCCTGAATCCCTTTGATTTAGGTGTGTCTCTTATATACAGCCTAGAATTGGGTTTTCTTTTGTAAGAAAATTTGAACTATTTTGCTTTTAATTGGTGTGTTCAGTCCATTTGCATTAATTGAGATTCATGATGTGTTGGTCTCAACATTGTCATGTTATTTTACTTATATATACTATGGTATTATGTTATATTTACTCTGTTTCTTTCTCTATATGATCTGTTTCTTTACTCTCATTTTTCATGGGAAGTATTTAGGAAGGTTTCTCTTATACCTTTATAGTTTTACCTTCTATAATGTCCTTAATTCCCTTTGCCTTTACTTAGATTTCTACTATTTAGTTTGTCAATTTTAAATAACATCCTTTGATTATGTATTATCTTTTTGACAATTAATGTGTTCTCCTTTATCCTCTCATTATTTCAGTTATATTGTTCCTACTTTGTCAGAATATTCAGCATTTACATATATCTTTTTTCAGTCCATGGTAAGCAGTTAAACCCCTTCAGTGCTTCCCATCAGTTAACTATCTTGCCAAAGTTTCCCTATTCACCTCTTTTTCTATGAAACTTGTTCTCTAGTAAAGTGCTTCTCAAACAATAATGGGCATGTTAATCATTTGGACCTCTTGGGAGGGGCCTAGATTCTTATTCTTTACAAAGTCCCAGATAATGTCAATGCTATGGGCCATGAATCCTACTTTGAGTAGCCAAAGATTCCTCAAGAAGAGTATTTAAGTTCTGAAATGTTTAAGACTGGTCTGTTATAGCATTTATGTTTGAAAGACAACTGGCTGGATTAAAAAAATTTTTGGTTAAGTTTTCTTAAAGTTTCTTGAAAATGCTACTGCATTATTGCTTTGGTTTATTGTTGTTTATAAACCTTATGTCAGTCTGATTTTTCTCCTTTTGTGTGTGACTTAGTCATTTTGCTTTGAGGCCCGGGGGTTTAGTATTACTTTTTAAATTTATCTTTAAAATCTAATCATTTTATAGGTATATTTCTCAGAGTTGATGGGTCCAGATCACAGGTACATGGTGGTCCTTTCAATGCAGTTTCAGGTTTCCTTTTATTTCAGGAACATTTTCTTTCTTTATAGTTTTCACTATTAGTTGTGTTCTGTTGTTTCCTTTGTCTTCAGGGTCTCCGGTTATATTTATGTTAGATCTTCTATGCCTGTCTTTTATATCAATCACTTTCTTTCATCCTGACATCTCTTTATTTTATTTCTGTCCTCTAGGCTTTTTAAGCCTTTCTTCAATGTTCCTTACTATATTTTCATTTCCATCCATTCTCCCTTGGCCGCTTTGTAATTGAGTTATCATTTCTAAGATGAGTTTGTCTTTTTATTTAATTCTTCACTGGGTTTTCACTCTCACTTTATAAATTCCTGTTTGTTCATTTGATATTTCTGTTCTGAATTTTAAAATTTCTTACTTAAAGGTTTTCTTTCACATTTATATGTGCTTATTTAAGATTATTTCATTTAGATTCAGATATTGAGTTGTAATTTTCATCTAGTTCATGTTTTGTTTATTTGATTGACTTTTGTTTATTTTTTATTTTGGGGGGGAACAAAATGAAAAATTGAAATATCTTGACTGAGTGTTTTATTCTTGTAGTAATTTTGTATAGGTGTTATCTGCTGTTTATTTGTTCATTTTAAAATGAATAATTTTCCTGGACTAGCAATAGTACTAGTTGGCAAGGATAAGAGGTTTGAGTGGTTAGTCAGTTCCTTAGTTCGAGAGTGCTTCCTTTTCTTGGTAGGGTAAAATGCCATTTTTAAAATGAGTACCTTCTTTGTGGTGAAAAGTGTGAGTATTGCTCTGGAGTATTTCTGCAGGACCATCATTTCTACCTTTTACTTTCTCCTTTCCCATAATTACCAGCTTCCCTGGGTGGCTGATCCTTCATGTAATCTTTCTCCCAGAAATAGTGCCTGGTTCTGGTTCTGTTCATTTTCAAGCCCCATCCTTTTGATTCTTCAGAAAACCTCTGATCACATCTGTTCTCAGTGGTTCCTCACTCACAGTAGAAATTTCTCTTTCTGGGGGTGATTTTATATGTGATCCAACACCATAAGAACTCTATTTCTCTCTACCTTTTCTTTTTTCGAAGTCCCTGACTTGACTTCCCACATAGCTGTGAGCTCTGGAGCTGGTCTTAACTAGATTTGGGTTTTTCCCTATTTCCATGTATCATGAAGTTCATAGCGTTCCCCATCTTCTAGTTATGTTGCAGGCGTGAATAATGGATGTTTTCATTTGTTCTCTCCTCATTGATCTGTTTTACTTTTTTGAGGATGTATGGAGAGATTTGGAGTTAGGTGGCCCCATTATCCTGTGAGAACCCAGAATTCTGTAATAATACTTTATATCTGAAAAAACTCATATTTATTTTGGTAATTTTGGACAGTTTTAATATATGATAATTCATTTATGAACTAAAGAGTACTTCATTTCCTGTTTAGTTTACAGCATATTTTATATTATTTGGATTATCACTATACTTATCACTCTACTATTTATACCTAGTTTGCTACAAAGTCTATTCTTGTTAATATAACATATCTAATATAGCATAATATGATGTATCTAATATGTCATCTATAAGAAGCATGCTAGGCATGTTGTAATGGTTTAATTGGATAAGGGGCATTTTTAAATTGAATTTTATAAATATATAGCCATTGAACAAGATGTGAAAAAAATTCCCAGAAATTCATTACACTTATGAGTCTGTGAATTTGTGAATTAAATCCTTTGTATCTTTGCCCCAAGCCATTAAAGAACAGCAGTGTGTGTGTGTGTGTGTGTGTGTGTGTGTGTGTATATTATGTCTATTGTATGTATGTATTTTATAAACATACACTGTTTTTCCACACTTGTTGGAATCAAAAAGCAAGTTAGAAATTATTTGAAACCCTAAGAGAATTTAAGGGACCTCTACTAAAAACACACTGATAGAAGACTGTAGATGCTACACTCTATAATATTTGTAGGATATTTTTAAAATATAAATTTATTTATTTATTTACGGCTTTGTTGCTGCACGCGGGCTTTCTCTAGTTGTGGCGAGCGGGGGCTATTCTTTGTGGCGGTACATGGGCTTCTCATTGCGGTGGCTTCTCTTGTTGTGGAGAACTGACTCTAGGCATGCGAGCTTCAGTAGTTGTAACACGCAGGCTCAGTAGTTGTGGCACATGGGCTTAGTTGCTCCGTGGCATGTGAGATATTCCCGGACCAGGGATGGAGCCCGTGTCCCCTGCATTGGCAGGTGGATTCTTAACCACTGCACCACCAGGGAAGTCCCAATATTTGTAGGATATTTTAAGTCAATGTTCATAATATTTTAGAGAGCTTTTTATTAAAATGTAACATACATATAGTTACTGGTTATGAGTGTCGAGCTCCATGGAGTTTCCAGAAGTGAACATACTCCTAAGACATAGAACATTTTCCCAGAAGCCCCTTCTTGCCCTTTCTATTACTCACCACCACCCAAAAGCACCCACTTCCCTGACTTCTGCTGTCATTTAGTTTTGTCTCTTTTAAAATTTTATGTGAATTACATCATACAGTATGTTCTATCAGTATGGTTTTCCAGTTGTCTCAGTCTGTTGAAATTGTTTCCCAACGATGCTGCTTTTTAGCAGTTTTTCCCTCCAACTTGTTAATTAATCATCTAGAATCACCGTGTTGGTGTGCACTGTGACACTCTACATGGCTGGCAGTGAGCTGCAGTGCCCCACAGATGCACCATTTCTAGCATTATAAAAATAATCATAAACATTGCATCTGTAAATCCAGGGAAGAAATTGTCAAAATGATGGCTAATTAGAGAGATTAATAAAATAGGAAGATATTTAAAGATTCAGTGACAGAACAAGGCAATTAGTACGTTGCTAATTCTGAAAGTGAGTCTAAAATGGAAGAGATAATGTTCCATTCCATATGTTAGTCATCTCCCTGACTGAAGAGATGTTGGCAGTCTTTTTAAAGCTTCATCGTTTTCATCATTCGATTGGTTTTATTTCCCTAAGTGTGCTGATTTCAGTGACTTTTTTAACTTAATGCTTTCTAAGTATTTTATGCGACTATGCTAGAGTATATTGAATGTTGTCATTTGAAGATAGAAGTGATAGCTCTGTTGCAAAACAAACAAAATAAATAAATCCAAAGTGCAGAGATGATGTTGGCACATTATAGTGGCAGCAGATCCTTGGATTTGAAAGGAATGGTTTCCAGACAGCCTGAGGTTTATATTGACCAGTCTCCATTAAGTTCCTCATAAATTGCTGGCATTTTGATGTTGAAGCAGAAGAAGAAAAGTTTGTAATGGTGAGGAGCAAATTTGAAAACTGGGCCCCTGTTCTTCCTAAATGCATCAGCTCCTGTCCTCTGCCATTTACAGTTTTATTTTAGGAACTTGGAAAGAGGAGAGGAGACAAAACATCTTTTCCTACTTAATAACTCTACTCCCTTTGCATTGCTTCCTCCTCACCAGATGTGGTTAAAGTGCTTTGTGGTATCGGAGAGGGCAAGGTCATTGGCCTCTGACCATGGGGTTGACAGTGTCCCGTGAAGGATGTTTACCCAGTGGATCTGGGGGATTGCACACCTTGTGCCAGGCCCTGAGCAGAGGCAGGCTTGGTCCTTGGCCTCTTGGATCCCTAACTAGTGTGGATACAAAGCACCAGATGGTCACACAGATAGATGCAAAATGGCTGAGGTGCAGAGTGGAGGATGGTTCTCACTCATGCTCAGATGGAGGATGTTTCTGGGGGTCAAGAGTGAAAGTGAATTATGCAGTAACTGCAGGGTGCGGGGGACAGACCCTGGTAGCTTGGACCAGGGCGGGCAGTGGCTTTTCTGGAGCGGCACATGTGGGAAGCAGTATTCAGAGGCCTCAGTGACGTGTTGGGTGTGGAGTGTGTTAGGGGAGAGGGGATGTCACAAGTGACCACAGGTGTCCAGCTTGGGTATCAGATGGAGAGCCAGTCACTGAGACAGAGGATGCTAAAAGAGGACTGTGTTTTGGCAGAAGATCCTGAATTTGCTTCTGGTCTCACAGTCTCAAGTATTTGTGAGACAGACAGGAGGAGGCCAGTGGGCAGTCTGATGAGCCAGAAACCCATGTCTGTGAATTGCCTGCATGGGGAAATCCATGCTCCCTTTTCCCTCCTCCTTGCTCTCCTGGCCCAACTGATGCACATGGGCCATGCACAGAGCACTTGGAGAAGAAAAGATGTATCTTGGGGAGACCTTCCTGGTCTCTAGGGCTCCAGGAAAACTGCAGCCAGAGTAGATAAGTGGTGTGTGGTGGACTACAGGTGCTAGAATTACCACTTTGAAGTCATGTCTCAGACCCTACGTGGAAAAGGGTCGGGTTAAGGGAGTTGGAGCACTGACTTAGAAACTTGACAAAACTGCTTCCTGAAATTTGCTTTGGATTTTTTCCCCCGCCAAGAACCCAGGTCTTCAAAACTAGGTAGAAAATATACTCTTAATTAGAAACGTACTCACACAGCCATTACAGAAACTTGAAGTTTTATCATTATCTGTGTGGAGAACTGCTTAAAGCCTGGGAGCATGACTAAACATGATCCATGCACGGCGCTTGTTTGAGGTGAATGACTCGATTCATCCTTTGCTCTGAGAGATTGGTCTCCTGGTTTTCTTCCCCCCTCTTTGACCTGTGCCTTCTCCACCTTCTTCCAGGATTTCTCCTCCTGAGGACTCATCCCATTCCTCCTCTCCTGTCCCTCCTCACTCCCTGGGTGTCCCCTGCCCTGGTTTGCAGTCTTCCCTGTGACTTCCGCTTTGCTGCAGTACCCCCTGTTGATCATCCACCTGGGCATCTGCACCCAGACTGCCTCTACCTGACTGTTACCCGGTGCTCTCAGTCAGCCAGTCCAAAACCGCGTTCATCTGTCACATCCACCTGGTCTCAACCAGAAGTTGGAGGTGAATCACCCTCACTCCCCAGTCCAGCAGTCGTTTCATCTGGACTAAAGTCTTCTCCACTCACTGCCCCGTGTGTAGCCTTAGAGCAGGCCCTTGCCGTTTCTTGCCTGAGTTACAGCAAGTTCTTAACTGGCATCCTGGCCGGGGGCTCTCCTATCCATTCTGCTGCTAGATGGTTGTTCTAAAACACAAATCTGATCTCATTCTCTCGTTAAAAGCCTTCACTGGCTCTCCAGCATCTTCAGGATTCAAGTTCAGATTGAGTTTTGCAGGCCCCGGATGGAAGCTTGCAGCCCTCCCCAGCTGCTCTCCTCCCCATGCTTTATCATATTCAGCTCCTTCTGGCTCCTCCAAAGGATTGAGCTGAGCTCTTGCTTGCTTGGTGCTCTAGGTGGTGCTTCTTCCTCTAATGAGAACTCATTTCAGGCATATTTTGCTTGAAATGTTAATTTTGCACATTGGTTGGCCTGAAGACATGGTGCAGTGAACATGTCATTTTCTTTGGTCATTGAGTCTCTAAGCCCCCTTCCTGTGTCCAGAGAACCTCTGACCTTATGAGGGAGAGGCCCGTTCCCATTCTAGAAGCAGACGGTGCCAGATGCTCCCTTCGTGGCCTCCTCTGCTTCCAGGGCATGGACGTGGCACATGATACGTATTCAGCTGGTTTTAACCTTGCCACTCCAGACTTTGCACTGGAAGCCAGTGACCCCAAGAAGCAGGTACCATGCAGGATCCACTATGGGGAGGAAGGCTGCGGTGGTGTCTGTTGTAGGGGGTGTTCCGTCTATGCCCAGCAGCTGGGGCCCTGGCATCCTTACTGGATAAGCTCTGGGCGTGATTGTGGACATTGCTTCTGGCTGTGTGACAGCCACACCGGAGTTGTAGACCTTTTGGAGGGTATGTGAGCGCCTGGTACCCTTTTTTTTTTTTTTTTTTTTTTGCGGTACGCGGGCCTTTCACCGTTGTGGCCTCTCCCGTTGCGGAGCACAGGCTCTGGACGCGCAGGCTCAGCGGCCATGGCTCACGGGCCCAGCCGCTCCGCGGCATGTGGGATCTTCCCGGACCGGGGCATGAACCTGTGACTCCTGCATCGGCAGGCGGACTCTCAACCACTGCGCCACCAGGGAAGCCCTGCCTGATACCCTTTTAACACATACTTTCTTTGCTCAAGTAAAACAGAATTGGTGCTTGTGGCTTGCAGATAAGAACCCTGCTTGACTCAGGTAGATCTCCAGCATCAGTACCTGCAAGGACAGAGGGCAAAATGCCATTATCTGTATAACTGCAGTGACACATCCCCACATTGCTACGGTACTAGAGATGGTTGAAGCGTGTGTGTACTAATAGCTGTGGACCTAGTTTTAAAATATATATGTGTATATATTTTATTGTGGTGAAGTATATATAGCAAAATTTGCCATTTTAAGTGTACAACTTCGTGACATTAATTACATTCACAGTGTTATGCGACCATCACCACTATAAATTTCCAAAAATTTTTTAGTCACCCCAAGCAGAAACTCTGTATCCATTAAGCAATAACCCCCCAGTCCCCTGTCGCCCAGTCCCTTCTAACCCCACCTTTACTTTCTATCTCTATGAGGGTGTCTATTCTAGACATTTCATAAAAGTGAATTTGTATAATTATTTGTCCCTTTTTGTCTGGCTTATTTTATTTAGCATAATTGTAATAATGCTTCAGTGAACATCCGCATACAAGTATCTGGGTCCCTGCTTTCAGTTCTTCTTTTGAGTATATGTCTAGGAATGGAATTGCTGGATCATATGGTAACTCTATGTTTAATGTTTTGAGGGAACTACCAAACTGTTTTCCACAGCTGCTGTACGATTTTACATTCCTACCAGGAGTGCACAGGGATTCCGGTTTCTCCATATCCTCATCAACACTTATTTTCTGTTTTTTGTTTTTTGAAATTACAGCCATCCTAGCGGTGTGAAGTGGCATCTCATTGTGGTTTGGATTTTTACTTCCGTGATGACTAATGATGTTCAGCATTTTTTCATGGGTGTGGAGTGTCTTGACTGTCTCAGTTGTGTCAGGATCATCTTGCTCAGCTAATCCATTTCTGTAACTGGCATTCTTCCTAGAAGTAAGCATATGGGTTCTCTACCATATATCATTTTATGGCCAGGCCCAGCTCTCAAACATAAAGGTCCCCTATAAATACTAGTAAAGGCTCGACAGTGAGTAGCATTTACAAAATTATCCCTTTTCTTCAAGCTGAAAAAGGGCTGCTATGCAAAACTTACAGCTAACATCCTACCTAATGGTGAAAGACTGTCTGCAGTTGACATAATCTAGTAAATAGAAATTCCTAAGGAATCTACTTAAAAAACTATTAGAACTACTAAATGAATTCAACAAGATTACAGAATACAAAAACAGTATAATTGTATTTCTATACAGTAGCAATGAACAAACCAAAAATGAATTAAGAACACAATTCCATTTACAATAGTATAAAAAAGAATAAAATAGAGGACTTAATACTGTTAAGATGGCACTATTCCCCAAACTGATCTACAGATTCAACACAATCCATAATAATATCCCAGCTAATTTATTTGCAGAAATTGATCCTAAAATTCATATGAAAATGCAAGGGACCCAAAACAATCTTGAAAAAGAAGAACAAAGCAGGAGGACTCAAACTTCCCAATTTCAAAACTTACTATAAAGCTACAGTAATCAAGGCTGTGTGCTGACGTAAGAAAGGACATATAGACGAATGGAATAGAATTGAGAGTCAAGAAATAGCCCTCACATTTATGGTCTGTTGGTTTTGTTGTTTTTTTTTTACGAAAGTGCCAAGATAATTCAATGGGGGAAAGAACAGTCTTTTCAAAGAATAGTGCTGGGACAACTGGATATCCACATACAAAAGACTGACTCCCACCTAACACCATGTACAAAAATCAACCCAAAATGGATCAATGACCTAAATGTAAGAGCTGGGGAAGAGGGACCTGCAGGATGGCAAGAGAGAGGATTCTTCCAGGCAAGAGAGGCCTGGAAGGAGCACGTTATCACTTCTACTCACAGTTTACCGGCTGTGAAAAATAGCCACGGCTGTTAGGAAACAATGTGGTCACTGGGAGGCTGGGAAATGTGGTCCAGCTGTGTGCCCAGAAGAAAGAGGAGATGGTTTAGGTGCACGGCTAGCCTTCTCTGTTACAAGGAGGTTGCCATTGATTAATCTCTGGGGTGTTTACAGTTTTGAATTTCTGTTCTGTATTGGCTCTCCCTCTTTGAGTCCTACACTTATAAGAACTGAAAAGAAGTAAGAACAGTTAACACTCAATTCCCTTTTCCTTGGATATGAAAAAAAGACTCAAGTTCAGCCAGCAAAGTTTTACACAGCAGTCCTGTTTGCAAAAAATAAATTCTGTGATCTTGTGCATCTGCGGCATGGTGCAGGCTTGAGACCATGATCATCTCTCTTGATCTCTGGCCTGTTTCCATGTGAACGGAAAGGATGAATGTGGTGCTCATTTATGGTATAGAAGCTAGCTGAAGCTTTGGAAGATGAGCAAACAATACCTTATAGGAAAAGCAAACACACTAATAATGATTCATAATGAAAACCAAGTGTATGAATTAGATTTCATTGAAGATCCTCTGGAATGGCCATCAGAAAGTTAGACATGTCTGCATTGGGACCAGAGGGTCCTCACCTCATCGTCAGGATCATGGGAGTTAATTTTCTCATCTGTCTAAGTCAGAGTCTCTTGAGGGCAACTGTTTTGTGAGTTTGTGTATATATATATATATATATATATATATATATATATATATATATATATATATATATATATATATATAGTCAGCTGAAGAAGAAGTAATCCTCCAGCTATGAGTTTGTAACCAAGTTGTAATGTGCTTTGTAGATATGATTACAGAGACTGATGGAAGAGCTAAAGAGAAACAGAATTCCAGGGGCATCATAAACAAGGCCCAGTGTTGTTCATTTTTAGGAACCTGCACTCTGCAGTGTCTTGAGGAATCTTGCCTGCGTATGATGTGATGGAATCCTGAGCTTCTCTGTTACTCCCCTCACCCCAAGCATACATCTGGTTTCTAACGTGTTTAAAATGTATGCCTTTATTTCTAGTTCTATGTTTAAGCCAAGTGTTGCATTTTAAAAAAATCGTAGAAAGACTATAAACCAGTGCTGGCTGAATGAAGCATGGTCTGCAGACTGGTGTTACTCCACAGAATGTTCATTGCTGGTCCGCAGTGAGATAAGCACAGAAACAGAGGGTAAGCATTTAGAAACTTCTAAGGCAGTTTGTCATTGCGGCTGCATTTTAAGTGTACGATCAGTGGCCTCATCTTGTTGAATGAGGTATAAACCAGTTAGAGAAGTGTTCAACTTGCGTGGAACTCGCGTGGTGAGCTGTGTGCTGTGCAAGCTCATTTGGTCATAGGCAGTGTGGATTCGTCTCCTCTGGCTGCATAGCCCAGTGCCACAGACTGGGCGGCCTAAACAACAGAAATTTATTTCTCACCATTCTTGAGGCCGGGAAGTCTAAGCTCAAGGTGTCAGCAAGGTAGAATTTATTCTGAGACCACTTCTTTTGGGCTTGTGGGTGACTGCCATCTGGCTGTGTGCTCACATGCCCTCTTCTTTGAGTGCATTCAGAGGAAGGGGGAGAGAGAGAGAGAGGACCTCCCCCGCTTCCCAGCCACCTCCCGCACTCTTTGGTGTCAAGAGGCTAGTTCTGTTTATCAGGGCCCTACCCTTCTGACCTCATTTAACCCAGATTACCTCCGTGTAAGCCCTGTCTGTCTCCAAATATAGTCACACTGAGTGGGGGAGGGGGTTTGGGGGCTGGTTAGGGTCTCACCGTATGAATTTGGGTGGGACACGGTTCAGTCCAAGCGCATAGGACTGTAGTAGATAGGTCCATAATGGACTGGGAATTTTAAAAATTGGTCCTTCATCAGATGTTTGTGAAGCTCTGCAGGAGACATACATGGGGCTAATTAACCTAACCGCAAGCAAATATTGCTAATATAGAGTCAGGAAACAATTTGCTTTAGCTTAAAAATGTTCGACTATCTATGAAATTTATGTATCTTGACGTTCAGTAAAATCGTTTTGTGTGAAATGTCGAATCTTTAGAAGAGATTAGATTAAAAACTGGGAAAGATGTATTGCGTCGTTAATTCCTGCAGAGGCCTGGGCTTGATGTCATTATAGCGCGGTAGCTGCTCTTGTAGCATAGCCGTCCTGTCTGTGAAGCCGACTCATAAATCTGTGCCCCCGTTTGTGGGCTCTGGCCTCTGGCTGTCTGAGGACACTTCCTCAGGGCCGGTCTGCCCACACCGCCATCTCAGCCGTTCAGAAGGGAGCACAGCATCCTCCCTGGGAGCCCCTGTCCCCCGTGCTTGTGCTTTCTTCTTTCTCGGGATTTTAGATCTCAACAAACAGCATCGTATCTTCATGATGACTCACTTTGAAACCAGGGGACATTTTTTACTTTTCCTCTTTCCCTTTGGAGATTTCTTTTGTCTACTACCTGCAGATTCTGCTTCCGGAATGACCCCTCCATTGGTCTCCTCCTTTCTAAGGTGCTGGCCACCTCGCACCAGGCCACTGTTGTCATGCCTTGGTGGGGTCGTTCAGTGAACCCCTAACTGCTGTCCTTGACTTCAGTTTCTTCCTCTGCAGTCTCACGTTTGTAAAGCACAGTCCTGACTCTATCGCTTAGAATCTGAAAAGATTTGGCTTGTTTCCCTTTCTTAAAAAATAAAGTCCAGGGGCTTCCCTGGGGCCTCAGTGGTTAAGAATCCGCCTGCCAATGCAGGGGACATGGGTTCGAGCCCTGGTCCGGGAAGATCCTACATGCTGCAGAGCAACTAAGCCCGTGCACCACAACTACTGAGCCTGCGCTCTAGAGTCCGCGAGCCACAACTACTGAGGCCCACGTGCCACAAATACCGAAGCCTGCGCCCCTAGGGCCCGTGCTCTGCAGCAAGAGAAGCCACCCAATGGGAAGCCCGCGCCCCGCAACAAAGAGTAGCCCCCGCTCGCCGCAACTAGAGAAAGCCCACGTGCAACAACGAAGACCCAACCCAGCCATAAATAAATAATTAATTAAAATAAAATAAAGTCCAGCCTCATTAGCAAGGGGTTTCAGGTCCTCTGTAATCTGCCTCTTAGGTACTGTCCTTCCTCCCCGCTGTGCTATCACCCCAGCCTTTCAACATGCACACCACATGCATAGTTTGGTATTTTCCTGCCTCTGTGTGTTTCCCTGAATTTCCTTTGTCCTGGATTTTTCTCCCACCCAGCTTCTGCTTGTCACAGGACCCCTGGTCCTTCAAGGACCAGTTCAGACGTGACCTTTCCCACAGTTTCCCGTGGTCTCCCCATTTAGGATTAATGATTAATTAATGTGCTCCCATAACATGTTGTGGTCTCATGCAGTGTTCCACTGACTCCAGGATGGGACTACAGCTTCAGCTGCAGCCCTTCAGCTATGTGCTTCAACTTTTCCCCATCTCCAGGATGTGCCTTTCTTATTCCTGAGATTGGTGATTTGTATCTTCTCTTTTTCCTCATCAGTCTGGCTAGAAATGTATCAATTTTATTGATCTTCTAAAAGATCAAAAAACTTTAGTTTTCATTGATTTTCGGTATGTTTTACTGTTTTCTGTTTCTTTGATTTCTGCTCTGTTCTTAATTTTTCTTCTATTTACATTGGGTTTAACTTGTTCTCTTTTTTTTCCCCAGCCTTTAAAAAAAATTTTATTTTATTTATTTACTTTTTATACAGCAGGTTCTTATTAGTTATCTATTTTTACATATTAGTGTATATATGTCAATCCCAGTCTCCCAATTCATCCCACCACCTCCCCCCTCCACCCTTTCCCCCCAAAGGTGTCCATACCTTTGTTCTCTATTTCTGTGTCTCTGCTTCTGCCTTGCAAACTAGTTCATCTGTACCGTTTTTCTAGATTCCACATATATGCGGTAATATACGATATTTGTTTTTCTCTTTCTGACTTACTTCACTCTGTATGACAGTCTCTAGGTGCAGCCATATCTCTACAAATGACCCAGTTTCATTCCTTTTCATGGCTGAGTAATATTCCACTGTGTATATGTACCACATCTTCTTTATCCATTTGTCTGTCGATGGGCAGTTAGGTTGCTTCCATGACCTGGCTATTGTAAATAGTGCTGCAGTGAACATTGGGGTGCATGTGTCTTTCTGAATTCTGGTTTTCTCTGGGTATATGCCCAGTAGTGGGATTGCTAGGTCGTATGATAGTTCTATTTTTAGTTTTTTAAGGAACCTCCATACTGTTCTCCATAGTGGCTGTATCAATTTACATTCCCACCAACAGTGCAAGAGGGTTCCCTTTTCTCCACACCCTCTCCAGCATTTGTTGTTTGTAGATTTTCTGATGATGTCCATTCTAACGAGTGTGAGGTAATACCTCATTGTAGTTTTCCTTTTTTTTTTTTTTTGTGGTACGCGGGCCTCTCACTGCCGCGGCCCCTCCCGCCGTGAAGCACAGGCTCTGGATGCACAGGCCCAGCGGCCACGGCTCACGGGCCCAGTCTCTCCACGGCATGCGGGATCCTCCCGGACTGGGGCATGAACCCACGCCCCCTGCATCGGCAGGCGGACTCTCAACCGCTGCGCCACCAGGGAAGCGCCCTCATTGTAGTTTTGATTTGCATTTCTCTAATAATTAGTGATGTTGAGCAATTTTTCATGTGCTTCCTGGCCATCTGTATGTCTTCTTTGGAGAAATGTCTATTTAGGTCTTCTGCCCATTTTTGGATTGGGTGGTTTGTTTTTTTAATATTGAGATACATGAGTTGTTTGTGTATTTTGGAGATTAATCCTTTGTCCATTGCTTCATCTGCAAATAATTTCTCCCACTCTGAGGGTTGTCTTTTTGGCTTGTTTATAGTTTCCTTTGTTGTGCAAAAGCTCTTAAGTTTCATTAGGTCCCATTTGTTTATTTTTGTTTTTATTTCCATTACTGTAGGAGGTGGGTCAAAAAGGATCTTGCTGTGATTTATGTCAAAGAGTGTTCTTCCTATGTTTTCCTCTGAGAGTTTTATAGTGTCCGGTCTTCCATTTAGGTCTCAAATCCATTTTGAGTTTATTTTTGTGTATGATGTTAGGGAGTGTTCTAATTTCATTCTTTTACATGTAGCTGTCCAGTTTTCCCAGCACCACTAATTGAAGAGACTGTCTTTTCTCCATTGTATATCCTTGCCTCCGTTGTCATAGATTAGTACCATAGGTGTGTGGGTTTATCTCTGGGCTTTCTATCCTGTTCCATTGATCTATATTTCTGTTTTTGTGCCAGTACCATATTGTCTTGATTACTGTAGCTTAGTAGTATAGTCTGAAGTCAGGGAGTCTGGTTCCTCCAGCTTGGTTTTTTTCCCTCAAGATTGCTTTGGCTATTTGGGGTCTTTTGTGTCTCCATACAAATTTTTGGTTCTAGTTCTGTAAAAAATACCATTGGTAATTTGATAGGGATTGCATTGAATCTGTAGATTGCTTTGGGTAGTATCGTCATTTTCACAATATGGATTCTTCCAATCCAATACCATGGTATATCTGTCCATCTGTTGGTGTTATCCTTGATTTCTTTCATCAGTGTCTTACAGTTTTCTGCATACAGGTCTTTTACCTCCTTGGGTAGGTTAATTCCTAGGTATTTTACTCTTTTTGATACAGTGGTGAATGGGATTGTTTCCTTAATTTCTCTTTCTGATCTTTCATTGTTAGTGTATCGGAATGCAGGAGATTTCTGTGCATTAATTATGTATCCTGCAACTTTACCAAATTCACTGATTAGCTCTAGTAGTTTTCTGGAGGCATCTTTAGGATTCTCTATGTATAGTATCATGTCATCTGCAAACAGTGACAGTTTTACTTCTTTTCCAATTTGTATTCCTTTTATTTCTTTTTCTTCTTTGATTGCCGTGGCTAGGACTTCCAAAACTATGTTGAATAATAGTGGCTAGAGTGGACATCCTTGTCTTGTTCCTGATCTTAGAGGAAATGCTTTCAGTTTTTCACCATTGAGAACGATGTTTGCTGTGGGTTTATCATATATGGCCTTTATTATGTTGAGGTAGGTTCCCTCTATGCCCACTTTCTGGAGAGTTTTTGTCATAACTGGGTGTTAAATTTTGTCAAAAGCCTTTTCTGCATCTATTGAGATGATCATATGATTTTTATTCTTCAGTTTGTTAATATGGTGTATCACATTGATTGATTTGCATATATTGAAGAATCATTGCATCCCTGGGATAAATCGCACTTGATCATGTTGTATGATCCTTTCAATGTGTTGTTGGATTCTGTTTGCTAGTATTTTGTTGAGGACTTTTGCATCCATATTCATCAGTGATATTGGTCTGTAATTTTCTTTTTTTCTAGTATCTTTGTCTGGTTTTGATATCAGGGTGATGATGGCCTCGTAGAATGAGTTTGGGAGTGTTCTTTCCTCTGCAAGTTTTTGGAAGAGTTTGAGAAGGATGGGTGTTAGCCCTTCTCTAACGTTTTCTAGAATTCAGCTGTGAAGCCATCGAGTTCTGGACTTTTGTTTGTTAGAAGATTTTTAATCACAGTTTCAATTCATTACTTGTGGTTAGTCTGTTCATATTTTCTTTTATTTTTGTGCGGTACGTGGGCCTCTCACTGTTGTGGCCTCTCCCGTTGCGGAACACAGGCTCCGGACGTGCAGGCTCAGCTGCCATGGCTCACGGGCCCAGCCGCTCCGCGGCATGTGGGATATTCCCGGACCGGGGCACGAACCCATGTCCCCTGCATCGGCAGGTGGACTCTCAACCACTGTACCACCAGGGAAGCCCGGTCTGTTCATATTTTCTATTTCTTCCTGGTTCAGTCTTGGAAGGTTATACTGTTCTACAAATTTGTCCATTTCTTCCAGGTTGTCCATTTTATTGGCATAGAGTTGCTTGTAGTAATCTCTTAGGATCCTTTGTATTCCTGCGTTGTCAGTTGTAACTTCTCCTTTTTCATTTCTAATTTTATTGATTTGAGTCCTCTCCCTCTTTTTCTTGATGAGTCTGGCTAATGGTTTATCAATTTTGTTTATCTTCTCAAAGAACCAGCTTTTAGTTTTATTGATCTTTGCTAGTGTTTTCTTTGTTTCTGTTTCATTTATTTCTGCTCTGATCTTTATGATTTCTTTCCTTCTACTAACTTTGGGTTTTGTTTGTTTTTCTTTCTCTAGTTCCTATAGGTGTAAGGTTAGACTGTTTATTTGAGATTTTTCTTGTTTCTGGAGGTAGGCTTGTATTGCTATAAACTTCCGTCTTAGAACTGCTTTTGCTGCATCCCATAGGTTTTGGATTGTCGTGTTTTTGTTGTCATTTGTCTCTAGGTGTTTTTTGATTTCCTCTTTGATTTCTTCAGTGATCTGTTGCTTATTTAGTAACGTATTGTTTAGCCTCCATGTGTTTGTGTTTTTTACATTTTTTCCCCTGTAATTGCTTTCTAATCTCATAGCATTGTGGTTGGAAAAGATACTTGATATGATTTCAGTTTTCTTAAATTTACCATGGGTTGGTTTGTGACCCAAGGGTGATCTCTCCTGGAGAACGTTCCATGAGCACTTGAGAAGAAAGTGTAATCTGTTTTCAGATGGAATGTCCTATAAATATCAATTAAATCTATCTGGTTTATTGTATCATTTAAAGATTTTGTTTCTTTTTTAATTTTCTGTCTGGATCACCTGTCCATTGGTGTAAGTGAGGTATTAAAGTCCCCCAGTATTATTGTGTTACTGTTGATTTCCTCTTTTATAGCTGTTGGCATTTGCCTTATGTATTGAGGTGCTCCTTTGTTGGGTGTATATATATTCATAATTGTTATATCTTCTTCTTGGTCATTATGTAGTGTCCTTCCTTGTCTCTTGTGAAGGTCTTTATTTTGAAGTCTGTTATATCTGATATGAGTATTGCTACTCCAGCTTTCTTTTGATTTCCATTTGCATGGAATATCTTTTTCCATCCTCTCATTTTCAGTCTGTATGTGTCCCTGGATCTGAAGTGGGTCTCTGGTAGACAGCATATATACGAGTCTTGTTTTTGTATCCATTCAGTGAGCCTGTGTCTTTCGGTTGGAGCATTTAATCCATTCACATTGAAGGTAATTATCAATATGTATGTTCCTATTACCATTTCCTTAATTGTCTTGGGTTTGTTTTTGTAGGTCCTTTTCTTCTGTTGTGTTTCCCACTTAGAGTATTTCCTTTAGCATTTGTTGTAGAGCTGGTTTGGTGGTGCTGAATTCTCTTAGCTTTCGCTTGTCTGTAAAGCTTTGGATTTCTCTGTCGAATCTGAATGAGGTCCTTGCTGGGTAGAGTAATCTTTGTTGTAGGTTCTTCCCTTTCATCACTTTAAATATATCGTGCCACTCCCTTCTGGCTTGTAGAGTTTTTGCTGAGAAATCAGCTGTTAACCTTATGGGAGTTCCCTTGTATGTTATTTGTCTTATTTTTTGATTACACATAGTTTGATTACTATGTGTCTTGGGGTGTTTCTCCTTGGGTTTATTCTGCCTGGCAGTCTCTGCACTTCCTGGACTTGGGTGGCTATTTCCTTTCCATGTTTGGGAAGTTTTCGACTATAATCTCTTCAGATATTTTCTTGGGTCCTTTCTCTCTCTCTTCTCCTTCTAGGACCCCTGTAATGTGAATGTTGTTGCGTTTAATGTTGTCCCAGAGGTCTGTTAGGCTGTCTTCATTTCTTTTCATTCTTTATTCTGTTCCATGGCAGTGATTTCCACCATTCTGTCTTCTGGGTCACTTATCCATTCTTCTGCCTGAGTTATTCTGCTATTGATTCCTTCTAGTGTATTTTTCATTTCAGTTATTGTATTGTTCATCTGTTTGTTTGTTCTTTAATTCTTGCAGGTCTTTGCTAAACATTTCTTGCATCTTCTTGATCTTTGCCTCCATTCTTTTTCCGATGTCCTAGATTATCTTCACTATCATTATCCTGAATACTTTTTCTGGAAGGATGCCTATCTCTACTTCATTTAGTGGCTTTTCTGGGGTTTTATTTAGTTCCTTCATCTGGTATGTAGTCCTCTGCCTTTTAATTTTGTCTTTCTTTGAATGTGGTTTTCATTCCACAGGCTGCAGGATTGTAGTTCTTCTTGCTTCTTGCTGTCTGTGCTCTGGTGGATGAGGCCATCTAAGAGGCTTGTGCAAGCTTTCTGATGGGAGGGACTGGTGGTGGGTAGAGCTGGGTGTTGCTGTGGAGGGCAGAGCTCCGTAAAACTTTAATCCGCTTGTCTGCTGATAAGTGGGGCTGGGTTCCCTCCCTGTTGGTTGTTTGGCCTGAGGTGACCCAGCACTGGAGCCTACAGGTTCTTTGGTGAGGCTAATGGCGGACTCTGGGAGGGCTCACACCAAGGAATATGTCCCAGAGCTTCTGCTGCCAGTGTCCTTGTCCCCACGCTGAGCCACAGCTGCCCCCCCCTCTGCAGGAGACCCTCCAACGCTAGCAGGTAGGTCTGGTTCAGTCTCCTATGGGGTCACTGCTCCTTCCCCCGGATCCTGATGCACACACTACTTTGTGTGTGCCCTCCAAGAGTGGAGTCTCTGTTTCCCCCAGTCCTGTTGAAGTCCTGCAGTCAAATCCTGCTAGCCTTCAAAGTCTGATTTTCTGGGAATTCCCCCTCCTGTTGCCAGACCGCCAGGTTGGGAAGCCTGATGTTGGGCTCAGAACCTTCACTCCAGTGGGTGGACTTCTGTGGTATAATTGTTCTCCAGTTTGTGAGTCACCCACCCAGCAGTTACGGGATTTGGTTTTATTGTGATTGCACGCCTCCTACGATCTCACTGCGGCTTCTCCTTTGTCTTTGCATGTGGGGTATCTTTTTTTGGTGAGTTCCAGTGTCTTCCTGTTGATGATGGTTCAGCAGTTAGTTGTGATTCTGGTGCTCTTGCAAGAGGGAGTGAGCACACGTCCTTCTACGCCGCCATCTTTAACCAGTCTCTCGGGTTTAATTTGTTCTTGTCTTTCTAGTTTCTTAAGGTGGAAGCTGAGGTGTTTCCTCCCAAGTTGTGCTTTAGCAGCAACCCACAAATTCTGGCAAATGTTGTTTTCATTTTTACTCAGTTCAAACATTTTCTAATTTTCCTTTTGATTTCTTCTTTTTCTTTTACATTTTATTTATTTTTATACAGGTGGCTCTTATTAGTTATCTGTTTTATACATATTAGTGTATATATATATGTCAATCTCAATCTCCCAATTCATCCCACCACCACCACCACCACTCCACCCCCTCTTTCCCCGCTTGGTGTCCATACATTTGTTCTCTATTTCTGCCTTGCAAACTAGTTCATCTGTACCATTTTTCTAGATTCCACATATATGCGATAATATACGATATTTGTTTTTCTCTTTCTGACTTACTTCACTCTGTATGACAGTCTCTAGATCCATCCATGTCTCTACAAATGACCCAATTCCATTCCTTTTTATGATGAGTAATATTCCATTGTGTATATATATATATATATAGCACATCTTCTTTATCCATTCGTCTGTCAATGGGCATTTAGGTTGCTTCCATGACCTGGCTATTGTAAGTAGTACTGCAATGAAAAATTGGAGTGCATCTGTCTTTTTGAATTATGGTTTTCTCTGGATATATGCCCAGTTGTGTGATTACTGGGTCATATGGTAGTTCTATTTTTTGTTTTTTAAGGAACCTCCATACTGTTCTCCGTAGTGGCTGTATCAATTTACATTCTCACCAACAGTGCAAGAGGGTGCCCTTGATTTCTTCTTTGATCCATAGGTTATTTAGAAGTGTGTTATTTTTTTTCCAGATGTTCTTGGGATTTTCCGGAAATGTTTTGCTGCTGATTTCTAGTTTAATTCTATTGTAGTCAGAGAATACACTTTGTCTGATTTGAATCTTTTTAAATTTATTGAGACTTATTTAATGTCCCATAATATGGTCTTGCTTGGTAAATGTCCCACGTGCACCTGAAAAGAATGTGTATTCTGCTGTTGGTGGCGGAACGGTCCATAAATGTGAAGTAGGTGACTTGGCTAATGGTATTAAGTCTGTATCCTTGCTCATTTTCTGTCTACCTGTTGTATCAGTTGATGAGAACAGTTTTGAAATTTCCTATTATAATTGTGTGTCTATTTTTCCTTGTAACTCTATCACTTTTTGCTTCCTTTAATTTGAAGCTCAGTTATTAGGCCGTTAATTCTTTTGTCCTCTTCATGAATTGATGCCTTTATTTTTATATGACCTCTTTATCCCATGTTCTTTGTTTTGAAATCTGCTTTGTCTAATGTTAATATAGTAACTCCAGCTTTGTTTTGACTAGTGTTACATGGTATCCTTTTTAAAACATCCTTTTACTTTTAATTTATTTGTGTATGTGTATTTTAAGTGTGTTTCTTTTAGGCAGCATATGATTAAGTCTTACTGTTTGAAATAATCTGACAGTTTCTGCCTTTTAATTGGGATATTATAGCACTTGTATTTAACCTGGTTATTGACATGGTTAGATTTAAGCCTGCCATCTTGCTATGTATTTACTATTTGCCCCATCTGCTGTTTGTTCCCTTTTCGGCCTTCTTATGAATTCATAGAGGTTTGTGTGTATGTGTATGATTCTGTATTTTTCTCCTTTGTTGGAATTAATAGCTATAACTCTTTGTTTTATTGCAGTGGTTAGTTAGGGCTTATAGTATACATCTTTAATTTATCACAGTCTACAGTATATCAAGAGATATAGCACTTCATGTACAGTATGAGACCCATTTCCCTTCTCCTCCTTAATTATTTTCTGGTACTGAATCAGGACTCTCTGAGTGTTCTATCTGATCACCCCTGAGTTAGGTTTTCTTATCTGGCTGGTGGAGAACAGACAGTATTCCAAGTCCTTTGTAAGCAACAGGCACTCTTCCCTCCAACCCATTCAGATGTTGCTTTCCTGGACTGCAGGTGGTTTCCTCACACACGTGGGCTGGTCATTTGCCCACTGAATACTTGAGGGGCGCTGGCTGCGGGCCTCACGAGATGTCTCTTTCTGTGCAGTGCTCTCCTCTTTTGTAGTCACCCTTCAGACAGTTGGTACCATTTTCTCCCTGGACTCTTGCCCTAACTCAGGGGGTCTGCTGGGCTCAACCTGGCCTCCTCTCCCCATGCTGAGGCCTGGAGACTCTAGGCCATAAGCTGAAGTGACTGCACACTCACCTTGTTTCCCATCTCTCAAGGACCACGGTCCTTCATTGCCTGATGTCCAGGGTCTTGAAGAGTGTTGTATCATAAAATTTTGGTGGTTGTTGTTTCATGTGGGAGGGTTATTTCATCTTGGTGGAAGTTGAAGTCACCCATCAGGGTATTTTTAATAAGTAAGAGTGTAATGTTTTCAATAAAGATAAGTGTGTAAAAGAATGAAAATAAAATCTTTCCCATTTCCGTAAATGGCAACTCCATCTTCCTAATTGCTAAGGCCCAAGACCTTGGAGTTGTCCTTGTCTCATCTAACTCCAACCCCAAATCCCAAAACTTGTTTACTCTGCTTCAGAATATATCCCGAGGGACTTCCCTGGTGGCGCAGTGGTTAAGAATCCACCTGCCAGTGCAGGCGACACGGGTTCGAGCCCTGTTGCGGGAAGATCCCACATGCCACAGAGCAACTAAGCCCACGTGCACCACAACTACTGAGCCTGCGCTCTAGAGCCCACAAGCCACAACTACTGAGCCCACGTGCAACAACTACTGAAGCCCACGCACCTAGAGCCCGTGCTGTGCCACAGGAGAAGCCACCGCAATAAGAAGGCTGCGCACCACAGCAAAGAGTAGCCCCTGCTCGCCACAACTAGAGAGGGCCCATGGGCAGCAACGAAGACCCAACACAGCCATACATACATACATACATTAAAAAAAAAAAAATCCAGAATTACCACCTCCACTGCTAGCACTGTGGTCCAGTCACACTCTGTAAATGTGGACAGATTACTGAACTTCTTTGTACCTCTGTTCCTGATCTATAAAATAATGCATGATAATAGTTCCACCCTTATAACATTGTTATGGAGAAAAAAACAAGTCAGTATTTTTAAAGGGCTTTGAACAGTGCCTGGCATTATATTATATTATGTTTATTAAATGAAAAGGGGCAGGTCTGGGATTCTTTCTTGTGTCTGGGCTGGCTCCTGACGTGTTGATCTTCCATCTTACCTCTGCTTTTCTCCTGTGCCCAGAGCTATGGTCAGTGCTGGAAAATACAAAACAGTGAGAGGGTGGCCCCCTTCCCAGAAGACACTTGCCAGTTAGTTGGGTGACAGAGCCCAGAGGCATGAAGCCAACAGTAAAGCTGGTAGAATCACGCGCTGACGTGAGTGAGACGTCGTGGGCTGTAGCCATTTGTCGCGGCAAGCATGTTCTCCCATGGGGGGCTCTCACCCTTCTCTCCACTCCCACTCCAGCCTACAGACTGGGCAGTTCTCTAAGGAAAGCACAGTCGGAGCTCGTGACCCCCTGGGTTTATGTGACGAGACTGTGCTTCTTTGCAGTTTAGTTTAGCCCTTGCCCCATGGACCTCATTGTCCTGTGCCTGTACCCAGGAACACACCTTAGAGGGGGGCAGTGCCCCAGCGGCCATGAGGAGCTAGTGCCCTGACCCCCAAGGGCACAGTGAAGAGCCCCCCACACTTTGTGAGAGGTTTCTGAGTTCAAGAAGGCATTTTCTCCCTCCAGAGAAGCCTGCAGGTCTCGTTCTTGTCAGACTACAGACATGAACTTCTCCGATCCTCTCAGGTATCAGGGCTGGTTCAGGCTGCACATCTGAGAACTGAAAGTGGGAGCTGTGGTGGCAGCCCAGACAGGAAGGCCAGTGACACTAAAAGACGAGCAAAATCCTGACTCTGTGTGTCCGCAATCATGATTTACAGATGAAGAGAGAAGCTTAGGGTTATTTTATAAAAGATTATTTTCGGGCAGAGATAGGGATTAGACATTAGACAGACATTAATTTAATATGGAAGAGTTTACGCAGACTCCACTCTTGGACTAAATAGAATTGGGAATGTCAGTCTAGAACTAGGAACTTGTTAAAACATTTTTCTGAGATTTTGCAGATACTGTCAAATCAATAGCGTGATATGTGGGCTATATTTTGTGAATTAAAAAAAATCGAATTTGTGTTACTAGAGCAGCAGTAAAAAAGCTAAAGAACCATAATGTATAAGTAAATAATGTTGGAAATATAATAATACTTTTTATTTTGTGCATGTTGCACTCCGTTATTTTATTACCATTAACTCTTTTTGCACTATCTTCATATCACTTAAAAGCTCTAGTCTTTAAAAATGAAATCATTAAAGTGATCATGAAATTTTGAATGTGGCATATAAGAATTCACTAATTGGTCACAACCAAAGTATACCATTCTTGCTTATTAACAATTTTAATTAAACCACAAAATGGGATAAACATTATGTAGTTAATTTTTGTCATCTTGAAAACAGTATGATTGTACTGAAACAAAATATGATTGTGTCCAACTATTTAAAAAAGATAACCTTTTTTCCATTCTAGCTGGAGATATGAATAGCACATTGTAATCTCTGGCTGACTTAGTAGGATTATTGGAGAGTTTTAATGTAGATCTAGTGGGTTTAATTAACTTTCAGTTGAATCAAATACATTTTCCAACTCTGTAAGCTTGCTCTCTTGCACATAGTGAAAAATCTAGTTAGGTCCAAGGCATTTGGAAGAAGGCGCCTAATCAGACCATGTCAAGCTAATGACGTCATGATTTTTCACCCTGAAATTTTTGAGATAATTGTAGGTTCGCATGCAGTCACAAGAAATAATATGCAGAGACCTGTGTACCCTTCCCCCAGTTTCCTCCAGTGGTAACATTTTGTGGAACTACAGAGCCATTTCACAAGCCAGGATATTGACATCGAGACAACCCACTGATCAACCCGTTTTACTTGTACTCACCTGTGTGTGTGTGTGTGTGTGTGTGTGTGTGTGTGTGTGTGTGTGTGTGTGTGTGTGTTTAGGTCTATACAGTTTTATCACCTGTGGAGGTTTGTGTATGCACCATCACCGTCAAGTTACAGAACAGTTCCATCACCATTAGAATCTTGTCCTTTTAAAACCACCGCCCACCCCCCTGCCACCTCTTACCCCTGGGAACCACCAGTCTGTTCTCTATTTCCAAAATTTTGTCTTTTGAAAAAGTGTTATGTAAGTTAAATCATATAGTACATACCCTTTTGAGACTGGCTGTTTTCACTCAGCACAGGTCCCTGGAGATTCATCCAAGATACTCTGTGTATCAATAGCTGTTCCTTTTTATTACTGAGTAGTTTTCCATGGTGTGGATGTGCCACAGCTTGTTCAGCCATTTACCCACTGAAGGACACCTGGGCTGACTTCAGTTTGGAGATACTACAAATAAAGTTACTATGAACATTTTTGTACAGGTTTTATGTGAACATGCTTTTATTTCTCTGGGTAGATGTCCAAGAGTAACATTGCTGGGCTGTATGGTCATTGCATGTTTAGTTTTATGGGAAACTGCCCACCTGTTTTTCAGAGTGGCTGTAGCATTTTACATCCCCACCAGCAATGTATGAGTGATCCAGTTTCTCCACATCCTTGCCAGGATGGTGTCATCACTGATTTTTATTTTAGCCATCCGCATAGATTTGTATTGATACCTCATTTTGGTTTTAATTTGCATTTTTCTGATGGCTAATGATGTTGAACATCTTTTCAGGTGCTTATTTGCCATCTCTGTGTCCTCTTTAGTGAATCGTCTGTTCATGTCTTTTGCCCATTTTTAAACTAGGTTTCTTTTTTCAAACAGTTGAGTTTTAAATGTTCGTTATGTAGTCCTTTGTTGGATGCGTGGTTTCCAAATATTTTCTTCCTGTCTGTAGCTTCGCATAAGCTTTCACAGAACGAAAGTTTTCAATTTTGATGAGGTCCCCTTTGTGACTTTTTAATGTTTGGTCTTTTTTGAAAAAATAAGGAGATGTACCTTTAGTAGGATTGGAGCATTTTTCTCTTTTAGTTATTTTTATTCTATTTTATTCTCTTCCTTCGTTTCCCCCACTTTTGTTTTCTCTTAAGCATCATAAACATTTTCTTGGTTGCGAAAAATATTGTATATTATTCAAACTATAATTTATTTCCAGTGTTCTTAAATAAATACCTTTACATTTCTCTCCTACCCTTTACAAACATCTAGAACATTTCTTCCTCACTTGACCACATTGTTTGTAAGCATTTGTTGGTGACGGTTTATTTGCTTCAGTATTCACATGCTAACTGTAGAATCTTCCCTTTCTTTTCAAAACCAGACCCATGTGCCAGTGGCATTTCATTTTTATCACAGTTAATAGTGACCGAGCGGCTCCCTAGAGCCCACAGAGGAGTTCCCTAAGTTTAATATATTCATGTTCTCCGCTTAGGAGAAGGCCGTCCACATCCATTGGGATTTAGAGACAGGCCTTTTCCTGAGTGTCCCTGGTTACCGAGCCACCAGTGACTGTTCTGCACTCCAGCCACCATCTGAGATTTTTGTTTCCTTTCCTCAGGCCCTTTGTAAAGGGCTCAGTCTTAACTGTGAGGACATCCAGGCAGTGCCGACCCTACAGGGAGGGGCTGGCGGTAGCAGGGGTCGTGCTGGGGTCCCTCACATGCTTGACTGTCTGCGTGCGGTGCTGGTTGAGGAAGCAGTCTGGGCAAGGAGGGTCCCGCATAAGCCCTGCACTGCGGTAGGGCCTGAGCCTCGCTGAACCCCTGTTCCTCCCTCCTGTAAAGCAGGGCCGGGGGGACTACAATACCCACCCTGCTTCCCTCAAACATCATTTCAGAAAAATTCTCTCCTCTTTTTTCCTACCTTACCTGGACTCTGGTGAGAGGAAGAAGAAAGTACCCAGTGACCTTCCCTGCTGCTAGGGATGCAGAGAGAAACTGTTCATTAACTCTTGGGCGAAAAAGTAACAACGTCAAGTCTATTAGGGAAAGAAAAAAAAAAAAAGGCACTGACATACTTTGTCTTCTTATGAAACTGAGGTGACCTCTAGACTCTTCCAGTAAATAGGAATTGTAACTCATTCAGTTAATTCAAGAAGGATTTATTACCACCTACTCAGTGCCAGACATTTTTCAAGGCAGAGGTGACACAGCAGCAAACAAAATAAAAGAAGAAAATATTCTGCCCTCATGGAGTGTATTTTAGGGGGAAGATAGATAATGAATAAGAAAATAAAGTACGCAGCACATGTGAGTGGTAAATACTAAGGGGAGAGATTAAGTGAGGAAGGGAGGTGGGAGTGTCGTGATGGGGGTGGGGATCCAGTTTCAGGGAGTTCAGTCTGAGGAGGCTGCCCAGAGAGGGTGACACTGACTCGGCATCTGGAATGGGACCCGGTGGTGGACCTGGGCCTGGCGTGTTCAAGGTGAGCGAAGAGGCACGTGTGGCTGGATCGGAGTGATCGAGGGGAAGCGTGGAAGGAGATGAGTCCAGAAATACAGCGGAGGGGTGGCAAGGCAGATCATGCAGGGCTTTTCAGGGCAAGGGCAAGACTTTGGCTTAACTCTGGGTGACGGGAGCCTCTGGAGGTTCTAAGCAGGGGGGTGGTCGGACTTACGTGTTAATGAGGTCACTGTGGCTGCTGTGGTGACAATAGTGGGAGGAGGGCAGAGGCATAGAGACCAGTTAGGAGGCCGTGGCAGTGACGTACGACCAAGATGATGGCGTCTTCAGCCAGGGTGGGAAATGTGGAGGTAGCAGAAGTGGGCGGGTTCTGGATGTATTTTCAAGGCAGAACCAAAAGGCGTTGATAACAGGCTGCAGGTGGGATGCAACAGAAGCGAGGCATCAAGGATGGACCCCAGGTTTGGCCTGAGCAGTTTAGAGAATGGAATTGTCACTTCTGAGATGAGAACAACATGATAAATGAGTTGTGACTAATAAGATCTAGATAATACTGCAAGAGCGTTTTCTTTTTTTGAAAAGTGGAGGATTAACAGGCATTCGGTGAAGTGTATTGAAGTGTGCTCATTTTAAATGGCAGTTTAGCAGGAACACTGTATCTTAAATATATTTTATTCATCATAAAAATGGAAGGAATGGTTTTTTCTTGAATTATTTACATGTTAAATTCTTTACCTTTTCTAGCTCTTCTGAGAAACAAGGTACATCTGTCTCTGCTACAAATTGAAACATAAACTTCATTTCTTCTACAAGTGTGCTTTATTCCTATTATGCATACTTGTAATATCCTGGCCCTGTGGGAGGAATAAAAAAGGAATAACCTCTGCCCCAAGGGACCGTATTATTTTGTTAAACATAAATACAAGATGGGGAAACTGCAGAATAATGACCAGATAGAAACAAACCCCACTGGCTGACAGTTTTGGTGCCTTGACTCTGTGTGTATGTATGTCACCTGCTCTTCTGGAATATTTGTCACAAAATGACAATGTTTTGGTTCTATGACCTGAAAGATGACCGACTGAAAAGAGCATGTGAAGAAAATGTCTTAGCTCGCTCCTGGTGAGTAAGAAGGCCGGGTGGGGTTTTGCAGCAGACCTCTGGTAAAGGGCTTTGATGCGGCATAATTTGGGGTGTCGCTGTACGTGAGTAAACCCTTGGCGATGATGGCAACGCGTGAAAACACATGCTCCTCAGTCAATCCACGAGTGACGTAACGTCCAGGGAATCCAGCCTGTAGGCAGTCTTCGAGCTAAGCTGGAAAAATTCTCTGGTAATTAAAGCAATTTTAATTTGATTCTGATCTTCCCGTTGCAAAAATATGTGAGAGAGAATTTTATTCTGACCAGGGATCCGGTATTCAACATCTTAGAAATTACCAGACACGTTGGATTTAACTATATTTATTTTCAACTATAAGTGGCACTTTTTAGCGTAAACCTTATACAGTATTAAGAAACCCAGTTACCAGTCACAGAATTTTACTAATGCTGACACCGTCTCATACTGTGCCAGAAAGCTGCTTTCGTGTTCACGTAGTCTATCTTAGTTTCACTAAAACAAATCAGAGAAACTGTCATTGTACTTAGAGAATTCAGAAGAACTTCATTCAGATTTTTACTGTTATCTTTGAAACAGACTTTGGACTATTTGAGAAACTGATTCAAGAATAATTTTCTGAAAAGACTTTCTCCTCTAAACTAGGTGAAATAACCTGATTAAAACAACAACAGCAGCAGCAAAAAGAACACCTTTCTTAGCAGTGGCAGAAAACAGACACCATCACAGCAGAGCTGTAATCAGTTAGGTACCAATTACATTGCCCACCTGTTTCATAATTGTTATTTACATTTCTTAGTGGAGGGATTTCATGCTTTTTCCCTTGGTTCCTCTATGTTTTTTGTTTGTATTGATTTTTTTTGCACCTATAGATCCCCAACACTTTGTTGTATCGTTATGTAACAAGACTCAAAGCTTCAGTGCAAATGGCAGCCATACTCAGTTTCGCCAAAAAAAAAAATCCCTTTACCTCAGCCGTAACACCGCCTCACGGGAGTGCAGTCTTTAATAGGATGCATGACTGGTCAGTGATGAGAACTTTCTGTACCTGACAGCACTGAAAATATCACGCGGACATAACTCTCAGAGCAGCCGCAGCAGCCTGCAGACTGAGGCCGGATTACCCAGAAGCCTGTTAGCAATGAATCCTTTTTAGTTTCTTCAGAGATGATTTCATAGCCATGTGAGAAAATTAATTTTCTACGTCATGGTACAGCTCACTTCCCTTTGCCTAATGCAGGTCTCTTTCTCCGGTCCCTTCGCATCACGTGGCTTAGCTGTGTCTGTCCCCGAGCTCTTCATTCACTGCTGCTTAAGCTTCTGATTGGTCTTGAGGGGAGCGGATAAACTTGCTTTGTGACTTGGGAGCCATCACATTTGGTCTCTGGGCCTACTCCCCTCTCCTCATCTACTGGGATGACTGTTTGCAGTGAACTATTTGTTAGATTTGGATTTCCCAAGAGGAAAGGAACTAGGCGATACAGGAAATAAAAATAAATGACCAAAATACAGCAGAAACATCCTTTTAAGGATCTGAGGGTATGTAAAGGTGTTTTAAACCACTAGAGGGAGCCCATACTGTTCTGATTTCTGAATCCTGTACCGTTTATCTGTTGGATTTTTTTGGCTGTAGAAAAGGATACCTCCAGCCAGTGGTTGACACATCTGTGATTTCAATGGTCTTCTTCAGTTTGCTTTTAAGAGGAAAAGGGAGATCACCAGATCAGAACCACTGTCTACACTGATGTTCTTGTCCCCCTGTGCTCCGTGTCACAGAACGTGATGCGGGTGAAGTAATTTGAGCGAGGACCCTGCACTGGCTCTTTGACGGGGGTCCCTGGCTCTCCTCCGTCTTCCCCATAACACTCACTGTCATCTTCCACGCCCCCCTCCCCAACCCAGGCAGATGTAGTCATTCAGCAGACTGTCAGTCATGTGTAGACATTACACTGGGCTCTGGCCAATTGGAAGGTGAATAATACAACCGTCTCTCTCATCAGGGTAGGAATCTTAGTCTTAGGTGTTGTGTTATGGCCTCTTTCAACCTCTCCTCCCTTTGCTGTCCTCTGAGGAGCTTTGTCCTCGTGATTTCTCAGATATCCTTTACCTCTTCAAATTCTTTAGGTTCTCTATCTTTCCATCAGTGGAGTTGTCTTTGTGTTTCATTGTCTGAGTGCGTGGAAAGGATTACTCAAAATACTTGTGTCTTAACATTCAAGTTACTAAAACCCATGAATGTAAAAAAAACAGTGTTTCTTACACTCAACTTATAAAGCTTACTTTGCTTGTAAACCTAGTAAATTTTACATGAAATCATCCTTTTATTTATATTTTGATTAATATTCAATAAACTTATAAATAAACACATTAGGACTCCCTAAACTACTAACCCCAACACAAAATTAGTTAACATTTAAACTTAATTTGCAGACTTCATGTGTCTGACTCAAACCTGTCAAAGCTTGACAAAGCATCCTTGGAATCTAACAAGCGGAATCTTCTGAGCGTCAGGCAACTCAGATAAAATACAGCTAACCCATAAAAGTAGTAGATTAGATTCTGTTAAGCATTTCAAACATGTTAAAAGAAGGAAGCACAAAATTGCCCAGTAATTTTTAAAAATGTTGTCGCACCCTTATGATAGGACTTACCCAAAGTTGTTCTATCTATTTCATCCCAGGTTCCTCACTCACCTGACGGGAACAGAATTACTCTTTCTGCTGTAACCCATACAGCAGCTGGGGTTATAGCTTTGGTGAGGCTGTACCAGGTCACAGGGCTGGGGATGCTTCCAGTTTTTCTACCAAAGCCACAGTTTATTGAACCCATCTCACAGGAATGGTCTTACAGTAGTAAGACTTTGTTCACCTTTTTTAAAAAAATGTTTGGAATTTATAAAATTTTATACTTCCTACCCCAGCGAATGAGTAAGTTCTTCCCTGAGAAATTTGAGTTGATTCAGTTTGTTGTTCCCCTCCCCCCATAAGCCTTTTACCCACGCTTCACCGGTTACCTGTTTCTTTGGCCACCATTCTATATTGACCTATAGGAAGTCATATAGATCTGGAAGCTTATCTAAACCTTCATAGCTTATGCCAATTCAGAATACATACACTGAAAAAGCTAAGATATTTATTGGGATAATTTCTGTAACGGGGGTGTGGGTATGTGTGCATGTGTGCCTGTGTGCATGCCCATGTCTGTTCAGGGTTTAAAAGACAACTTCCATCTTCAGGTTAGTTACATCCAAGGGGGGTTTTGGTACCAGTATCTGTAAAGTTACAGCTTAGGATAAAAGCTCAACAGATTATGCCACCTCATTTCATTGATTCTAAGGGCACATCTTTTCACATTTTAATGTCTCTGAAATTGGCGGCCTTTTACAGTGGCTGTCATCAGGTGGATGCCATGAGATGGTTGCCATTGTCAGTACATGGGCACATTGAATCTTACTGCCGGTAGTGTGATTTGGCAACTGTAACTTCTCATGGTTTCAGCCGAAAAGCTGTTAAGAACTCTTTGAAAAAGGGGCAATGAGTCCTGGGTGGTGCGGAATACCTTACTAGTATAAAGAAAAACTTTAAAAATATATTTGTATCCAACAACTACTTTGCTGTCTTATTAGTGATGATTGGTTGTTCGTTGTATCTTGAGTTTATACTCAGATGATGTTTTCTCTTCTCTGCCAATACTTAACACTATTTATTTTATATCTTGTTGCATTAGCTAGGGCCTCCAAAACAATATTGAATAGTAAACATCTCTGTCTTAGTCTTGACTTAAATGGTAGTAGCCTAAGTATTTCACTGTTTAATAAGATGTTATAGGTTTGTAGTAATGACCTTGATCTTATTTAAGTATCTTTTTCTACTTCTGTTTTAGGTAGTTGTTAGTTTACATGCTTGTTTTAATTAGGAATGACTATTGAATTTTCCCAAATGATTTTTTAGCCCCGTGCTTTATTGATATAGTTTTAATTTTTTTTACTTTAAGAAAACGTAAATGTAATAAATTATGTTGACAGCTTTCCTAATGGTGAGTGATTTCTGCATTCTTGAAATAAACCCTGCTTGGTCATTTTATATTATTCAGTTAATTCACTGCTGGATTCCATTTACCAGTAATGTGTGTGTGTGTGTGTGTGTGTGTGTGTGTGTGTGTGTGTGTGTGTGTGTGTGTGTGTGTGTGTGTGTGTGTGTGTGTGTATAGGACTTTGGCATCTATATTTATAAGTGAATTTGGTCTTTTTTTAAAATCAGGTTTTAGTATTAAGTAGATTCTAGCTTCTTTGAATGAATTGGGGTAGCTTTTCGTCCTTCTCCATGGTCTAGACTGGTTTGGGTACATAGCAAGTACCTGTTCTCTTATGATATCTACTGCCCAGTGTTAATAAAGTGTGGGGTTTTACCAAGCTTTTAATCTTTACCATTGTGATTTTAAAATATAACCTCATTGCCTTAAAGGATGATCTCTAAAATTCTTTTTTCCCTGTCTCTTTCAAACTGCCAGGATATGGGTTCTTTTAATGTTTTGCTTCTCATTTTGTTTGTGTTTACGGGAAAGTTTTAGAGTTTCAATAACTCTAAATAATTTCAGGCTGAATGCTTATTGCAAGAGGAGGGAACAAATGAAGGGAAGAGCTATATATATATATACCATCTAAAGCTTTTGCTGTTAGAGATGTGAGTAGATTTAGTAAGAAAAGGAGAACAGGGCTGGAAGTCAAAAGCCTGCTTCCAGCCCCAACTCCCTGAAAACTGGGCGACGTTAAGCAAGCCTTCGCTGAGCTTCAAGTTGTTTTTTCCTCATCTATGTGTCATGTTGATAACTGCTTAATACAGTTGCCTTGAAGATCAGAAGAAGTAGTATTCAAGGGCTTCCAAATCCTTAAAGCACCGTATTGTTGCAGAAGGTACTTTATGGGATTATTCATTTTTATGTGGGATTATGATTAGTTATAATAGAAGCCCTCTTCAGCAAAAGGAGATTTTTGTTTGTAAATGTTTAGGTAGTTGTTTATTTGTTGTAAGACAGTCTTTTTTGATGAGGACCACTAATGACCATGAGACAATAAAAACAGGTTTTAAATTTTATTAAGTAATCTCAATTTTTACAGATGTTACATTACGCCAATGAGCCAGGCCCAGTAACACTTTAATTTCCTGGCGCCATTAGCAACATTAAGAAAGTGAAAAAAACACTAGCTCATTAATTTTGGGGGTGTCACTATACTTTTCTTGTCCTCATAGAGAGAGAAAGACTTTTTCGCTGACCTTTATTTAGTCACTTGGAAGTAGACACCCCCTTTTTTTTTTGGTAGCAAAGTGCTTCTTTAGCACACACACACAAATAATTTTCTCTAGCATGTACTTAGAATATTAGCTAATTGAACCACCACGTGTTTTGAGCGCCTGAAATGAAAATTATTGAAGAATTCGTCCTGTCAGCCTGTGTGCTCTCCACAGCATTACTGTGAAAGCCTGCTGCTTCCTCTTTCACCCTTGGTGTCTTTAGTGGTCCTCACACCAGGTCCCTACTCAGCAGCGCGATACGCTGCAGACACGGAAAGTCCAAATACGTGGCCAGCTGGTCATGCCGTTGGGGGAGAGTGCAGTCCTTTGTCTGTAATCAAGCATGGATGACATTGGCTTATGAGTCCGCCGAGTGGTGCAAGGTGCCAGGGCATTGATGTTAGTCGTTCGTGTCTGTTGCATGGTTGGCAACCAGGCCAAGTGTTGAGTGTCGCCCCAGGGTGCATCCACAGGGGCTGTTAACGCGAGTCTAGTGTGGCTGGCTGCTTCTTCAGTGAAGTGCGAATGAAAAGAACAAAACCTGTCACCTGAAGGAAAAGTTGTAAGATCCCCCAAACACTGTAAAAATATATGGTTACTAAGCTCACTGAGAAAAAGGCCTAGGGCCTGGAAGCAGACCTTTTTCACTCTGGCTCGAGTCACTTAGGAGAACGTTCTTTCCACTACCAGTGAACAAACAAAGACAAAGAAGAGAATGAATTTTTTTTCTACAGAATGATCGTCTTGCTGGATTTCTGCTTTATGGCATTTGGTGCTGATCGCTCATCCGCGTGCAGAGCACAGGAAGCTCAGAGCATGCAATCACTTGTTCCTAAGAGAAGATATAATTCAATAATTCTTGAACATGGCCCCAAATTGAATCTCTTAAGGCATAAATTCAATAAACAGTCCCTTTCCCTAACGTCGGTGTCCTATTTATTGGATTGCCTGTCCATTACCCATTTCTTCTGGAAGCTGGCCTCCCTGGTCCCTAACTCAGTGGGTGTAGCCAGGGCTCCCGGTGGGAGCTGGACCCCCGCCCCCACCCTGTTCCCTGCCCAGTGGTGAGCTTGTGAACACCCAGCCCAGGCTCCTCTGGACGACCTTCCTTGGAGGGCTTGGAATGGCCAGCGGGGGGCGCCCGGCTTCGTCTGGCTGCTCTCCTGGCTAGGGGAGTTAACTCAGGAACTATTGTTCCTGACCGTTTGGGTTGCACATTTGGGGAAGCAGAGAGGGCCCCTCAGGAGGCAGAGAGCGGCCAGAAGTAGGAACTCAGAAAAGCAGAGACTCAGGGCCCAGGCCTGGTTGTTAGCATGTTCATCTGAGTGTGTTGTCCACTGAGATGCCCATTCCAGAGGGCGGGGCCGTCCTGGGAGCAGTTCCTGGAGCAGAGTTGTTCCTGAAGTAGCTGGTTTCACGCTGGGGGCAGGTGGCATACGTCGGATGACTGTTCTCGTGCTTCTAGCCCTGAGTTAACTGTGGTTCTCTACAGGCACAAATTGTGTCTGCCTTAGTACTTGCTATAACTTAAAAACTAGATTTTACACATTTTTCTGCTTATCATCGACCACACGCTCAGTTTCCTTTTCTAATTGTACTTTATTTTTGAAAGTAGCACATACTCATAATTTAAAAACCTGAATATTCTCTTGAGAAGTAACGACAAAATAACAGGTCACTTCCCCTTTCTGATTTCCTAGAGTCAGTGACTTAGCATTTTCACCCTTTCTTCTGCTGGTTACCTGTACATTTCCAAATAGCCTGTTTCTAGTGTTACTGACTCCCTGCTGTGTAACATAAATGCTTTTACACCCACCACATACTTCTTTTTTTTTTAGATTTAATTTTATTTATTTTTTTATACAGCAGGTCCTTATTAGTCATCAGTTTTATACACATCAGCGTATACATGTCAATCCCAATCGCCCAATTCATCACACCCCCACCCCCACCACCCCGGAGCTTTCCCCACTTGCTGTCCATACGTTTGTTCTCTACATCTGTGTCTCAACTTCTATCCTGCAAACTGGTTCATCTGTACCATTTTTCTAGGTTCCACATATATGCGTTAATAATACGATGTTTGTTTTTCTCTTTCTGACTTATTTCTGCTATCAGATGTTTAGCATCCAAGAGCTCTTCTTTGTTCTCTGAGTGTTTCCGCCCCCTTTTAAAACTAATATCCTGTATTTCTTTTCATGAATGCAGTGTCATCTCTCTGAAGTTTTTTTCTGTTCCCTGCCTGGTCTCTGTCTCCTGCTCCCCCCTTTCAGTGTAGTGGCATTTTCCCTGGTATGGTCTCTGGAGACGAAGTCTCTTGTCTTTCACTGGGCTGGAGGCCTGGCTCTCAAGGCTGGGAGAGAGGGGCCAGCGGGGAGGCTCCTGTCCTCCTCCTGTCCTCCTTCAGCTGGCCCTTCAGAGGTCGCAGAGCCCTGTCTCCCGTACTTCACTGGGGTGTGGGCACTGTGGATGGTCATTTTAGTGAGAGTTTTGAAGGAGAGGAGAGTAGAAATAAAAGTTCATCTGTTTATTCCAGAAGGCTCTCAAATCCCAGTATTAGATTTTGATTTTAACCATTTGGTAATTAGCTTTTCTCGTACATAGTCTATTTAATACTGTTACTTAGAAATGCCTGCAGCCGTTGACTCCCTACCCGCCAAGCTCTCTTCGGGTCAGACGAACCAACCTCATTTTACTAAAGGTCATTACTTCCGTGGTTCTTTCCTTATCATTGAGCCCTAGGAATTTGTTAATTTTGGCAACATTCTTGAGTTTTAGATGGGTCAACTTCTGAATTAATTAGCATCAACATTTAATATTTATTTTTTATTTCTACCTGTACCTACTTGAAGAAGAAAGTAACAACAAAGTTAAAAATATGAGTAGGATAATGAGGTTAAGAAACTTTGATAGACTATCTGGGATGAAAGGGACAGTATGTTCTTACTTATCCACAGAAGACAAAATATTTAATACAGTTGGGCTTTAAATCTTGCCCTTAATTTCTCCTGTCAACTGAATTAAAAAAGGAAAGGTAGTACATCTTTTTTTGTTATTAAGCAAAAGAAAGCATAGAAATTCTTGAGACAATTTTTAAAAAAATTAAACTCAAAGATGGTAATGCATGGTAAGCACTGTTTTGAAGCGTTAACTTAAAAAGCAGTTACTGCTTCCCCAGAGACTAGCTGTGGTGAAGTAGCTTCAGGACGTTCCCACCCTCACCCACCTGTGCCTGTGCTGTGCAGGTTGGCTGTCACCTGCCAAAGTCAAAGGCTTCTGTGCAAGTGGAAGTGCTTCTCCTTTTCGTGCTCGTAAACAGCAGCAGGCACCCTCTGTGTTGAGATTATACTTTGTCCAAACACTGAGGCCACGTCAACCCATCTTCCTGGGTGCTTCGCACATGATCACACCCCAAGTTCGTCTGACAGTCAGGGACCTGTAAGGACATTACCGATAAGGGGTGCTTTGCCATCAGACCATGCCGGTCTGCTCTGAGCTTACCACAAATACAGTGTTGTGGTCCAGCATCTGGAGGAAGCATCTGAGCCTTGGATCTGTGTTGAGATTGTTTCATTTGATTCATGAGTAACTTGTATGTGATGATATGGTGATCTAACACAAAAAATAACCATCAGCTGGTCTTAACTATGTTCTTAGTAAGACGAACTGGAGGGTCATAGTGGGTGGATCATGTCCTGTTTCGTTTTCTATCCCTACCTCCTAGGAAAGTGCCTGGTATATGGTAGATGCTTAATAAATGTTTGTTGAATAAATAATTTATAAGTTATTTCCATATTGATAAATAAAAAGAAAAACATACTACATCTTTTCTGCATATCTGGATAAATCTTAGCCAGTGCAATGCTTTTGGTGTGCCAGCTTTCTTAACAGTTTGTAATACTCTCTCTTCTCAATGGCATTAATAGGTTGAGTCACCAATTTTAATTTGAGGGATAATGAAGGATTTCTCTATTTCCAGAACAGATGAATACAGGACTTGTCTCTAGGGAGAGCAGTGTAGGATGGGGGTAGGAGACAGGTCAGGAATGGACGGAAGATCTCCTTCTCAGTGTACCCTTTGTGTATTTTTAAAATCATGTGTACACATTACTTTCTCAAATGAAAAAATATCTGACCCATGCTAAAAGAAAAAGAGTGCTATTATTTGTGCCTAAGCTGAGGAGAACGTACTTACCCTGCTAATTACATAAATAGTTGGGCAACAGCTGTGTAGCTCGCCTTTCAGAGCATACCCAGTTGTTCTGGGGACTGAAAGGTTTATCAAGGAGACTTTTTTTTATAGATTGTTCAGTCAGTTGGTTATTATAACATAGTGAAACTCTTGGCTTTTCTCTGGGAAAGACCCCAAGATCTGCCCACTCAGGAGATCTGCCTCTGTTGAGTAGACCAGGGAAGCTACTTACCAATCAGAAAGCGGGTTGCCATCTTTTATTTCTTCTTCCAAAACCCATAGTGTCGTCATCCATGTATTCAGAGCTAGACTTTTTTTTAACAGTTAATCTTAGGTTATCTTATCATTTTAGTGTTTATTAGTGGTACAGTTTGCTTATACACATTTCCACAAAGTGATCTAACTCAGGATTTCCTGATAAGATGGTGAGGTAAGGGGAGAAGATTACAAAGAAAAAGAAAACTTAGGGGAAAACTCCACTGGCACAGAAACAGTGAGCTAGTAGGGAAGTGTTGCCCACTGCATCCCACAAGCAGTGATGAGTTTTCACCCGCCACAACACATGAAGGAAGGAAGGACAGATCAACTACAGGAAGACACCAAGAACCAATCTGTGACTTCCCTTCCTGAGAAAGTTGGTGCAGTGTCATGAGAATTAACTTTCGCAGATTCTAGCAGACCACTACAAACCCTACTATCTGGAGAGACAAGAGCTGGCCTAGGAGAAGCAGGGGCCATTTCTACCCCAGGATTCAATTAACATTCAGAGACTTGGCACAAGGATACTGCCATGATAAACCAAAGCTTAGGGACAGCCATCGGGTCTACCAACAGTTATTTAGTTATTTTATGAAGCTTTCTTTTGTCCCCACCCCCTTTTTTTTTCATCCGTGCTGCGCAGCATTCAGGTTCTTAGTTCCCCGACCAGGGATCGAACCTGTGTCCCCCTGCAATGGAAGTGCGAAGTCCTAACCACTGAACTGCCAGGGAATTCCCTCCTTTTGGTTCTTAATTAAATGTGATTAAGTACATGACAATTTCAGGGAAAAAGTAGATAAGCTAAAAGAAAAATACATCACTCAAATCTAATACCAGAGAAGACCAGTTAACAAAATAAAATAACTGAATAAGCAGTGTATCAAAACATCTGATTTTAAGGTAAGTCAGGTAGAATAAATGGTGAAATAATGGTCATGAACATTTTTGGAGAAAATAATGCAGTGGAAGGGGTTTTTCCTATCATATGTTATAAGCTACAGCCACTAAAAAATCATGGTACTGACACCAGAGTAAATAGACAAATAAATGGGACAGAATAGAAAGTCCAGGAGCTGTCAAAGTGTAGATATACACAAATTTGGTATATGTTACGGTAGGTATTTCTTGTCAGAAGAAAAAGATGAACTGGTTATTGAATGGTGGTGGGACAACTAGCTAGCCATTTAGGGGGGATAGTTAAAGTTAAATCCCCTCTTTTAATTGTATATTAGATGTAAATTCAGTAAAATTAAGGATATAAATATAAAAGTGAAACCAATTAAAGTACTAGAAAGAATTATATGAATATTTAGCTGATCTTTGAATGGGGAACCCTTTTACTATAAGAATGACACCAAAGGAAGAAACTATAAAAGACTCACAAGTCCTTCACAATGTTGAATGTAAGGTTCAAGACCGAAAAGGAGCTATTTGTCCAACATTAGACAGTTGATTAAATGTTGGCCTCTCCTATGGTATACCTTGCCTCTATGAAAATAAAACTGTATATAAAACATTATTATTGGGAAGAGGGCCATGATATAATGCTAAGTGAAAAACTTATACATGTGTATATTTACATGTATGCATTTCTATAGGAAAAGGCCTGATGGTTCTAATCCAAATGTTAATAGCAATATTTTTTCTTTGGCTATTAAGATCTGGGTATTTCTTTCCCTTTGAATTTTCTGTGTCTTCTTTCCTTTTTTTAAAGTTGTGATTATATGTTTAATTAATTTAGTTTAAAACCAGGGGACAAATAAGTTTTACAAAATAATTGGTGATAATAAAATTGGAGAGAAAAATGGAGATTTAAACTACCCTCTGGACTAGACTAGATAGATTTCTTAGAAGGATTTTGGGTATCCTCTGTTTTATTGCATAATAACTGCATTGCATTATATGGCAACTTGAATCTATAAATAAATAAATAAATGCAAATTTGTTTAAGCATAAAAGCCAAATGTATATATTGCTTCTAAAATAACTCTAAAAGATTGTATTTTTAAATGGTGATTTCTCTTAGTTGATACTTGATTTATATATACATTCATTCCCTTTAACCAGTCTTTGTTTTGTTTAGTTTCTCTGAATTAAGAAGCAAAGAGCTGTATTAACATACAGAGGTATTATAGTGCACCAAAATTAGTGAATGTGCCTCTGAATGAAAGCTTTGGTGTAGGCAACTTAAAATGTTTTTAAGTCAAAACGGTAATCAAGGAGAGGTTGTTTTAGCTCATAGTCTACCAAGAAGCTTTCTGCTGCCAACAAGAAAACCCCTCATTTCTGGAGAAATGTTGCCCCTTCTGCTTTGAGTCCGCCAATAGTTTATTGACTTGGAGGAAGAGTATTGTTTTTTTATAATTGAGTCTGGTAGATTCTTTTGAGCCCACCAGCTTTCTCTCTTGAGCCATTGTGTTGACAATCTTCCATTAAGAAAAAGGAAGAGATTAGAAAAAATAGAGTGCAAATTTTCTCTGTACTGAAACCTCCCCCTACCCTTTAATCCCTGGTAACCACTGATCTGTTCTTCCCTACAGTTTTGCCTTTTCCAGAATACCTTATGAATGGAGTCATATAGTATATAGCCTTTTGAGTCTGTTTTCTTTCTCTTAGCATGATGCATTTGAGTTTCATCTATGTTATTGCACTTATTAATAGTTCCTTCGTGTTGCTGACCAGTATACCATTGTGTAGGTGTACCACAGTTGGTTTGTTTCTTCGGTAGAAGAGGGAGATTTTGATTGTTATCAGTCTTTGCTGTTTTGGATAGAGCTACTATAAGCATTTGCCCAGAGTGTTTTGTATGAAATAGGTTTTCATTTGACTTCGGAGTGGGAATGCTGTGTGATATGTTAAGGGAATGTTTGAATTTGTTGAAATGTTGAAATGTTTGAAATTGTTGTCAAATTGTCAGTTGCTTTCCACAATGGCTGTAACATTTTGCATTCTTACCAGGATTGTGTGAGTTCCAGTTGTTCCACATCCTTGTCAGCACTTGGTATTGCCAGTTTTTTTCCTCTTATCCATTCTAATAAGTGTGTTGTGGTGTCTGCCCTGTGTTTCTCTAGTGACTAATGATGTCAAACATGTTTTCAGGTGTTTGTGATCACATATTTTCTTTGATGAAGTGACCATGACATTGACTTATGAAGCATCTAGGTCAGATTTCCTATAGACCGTTCCACAGTGTGGATCTGTTCCTTAAGGTACATATTTTTCTCTTTCTTCTTTCCTCCTTCCCTCCCTCTCTCCCTTCCTTCCTTTCCTAAAAACTGGTTCCTCTGTTCTTATATTGGAAATTAGATCTAGAGACTTGATTAGATTAAGTTTAAACAATTTTGCTGAGAATATTTCATGAATGATGTATATGTGAAGGATTTTAAAAAAATGAATTGGAGCAGATTCAAAGCCACACCTTGATGCTGTCGCTCACTGCATTGCAGCAGCTTCCCTAAGGGTGAGAAGAGCTAGAATGATGTCCTTGACTATGTAAGAAGCACAAAGGAGATCAAACACAAGTGGAAAGTTTGGATGTCAATCCAGAGGGAGCAGTGGAGGGTATGGGTCCAGGCAGGTAGTGGGAAGAAGTGGTGATGGGAGCTCACACATGTTCTCTTCTGAAAGCTTCTGTTCTCTCCATGAAATCGCAAGGTCAGTGCTGAAAATGAGGAAGTAGAGAGAGGTGTTAGATGTTTGAAGAGAGAGGAGAAAGTGTAGAATCGAAGAGAGAGGAGAAAGTGTAGAATCAAATAGGAGAGTGGGAGATTGAATGGACCAGGGAAAAATACAAACTCCAGGCCCTAAGAGCCCTCTTGAGAGCATGAGTTTGAAGCGGGGTCAGTTGAAGTTGTGTTTCTTCCTCCAGCCATTGTTGTAAGCATGTTAATAACTAGAGCCCTTCCAGTTAATCGTGGGCTTTCACTATTGGCGATTTTATCAAAATGTGGGAGTACCCATGGAGTGTATCAGTAAAACTGGTTACAGTGTAGAATTTTGACATCCTTGATGTTCAGGCAGGTGGCCTGATCACCCATCCTCTGCAGGAGACAGGCATTAAGAGGTTTCAGATCAAGAGCAGAAAATCTAGAAATCTAGACTTGCAAGGAATATTCCATTTCCTAAGCGTAGAATTTTGAAATTTTGAAACTTAGTACTCCCAAAATAGACATTTTATGGTAAGTAAAGAAAAAAATAAGGGTTTTATTTATACTTGATTTTTTCCCTTAATATTGCTTTTTAAATTGGATATGCTTTTTCTGTTAGTTAAACCTGAGATTGAATGTTTTATGGTACTTTAAATAGGTTTCCAACTGTGGGAAAGTGTTTTCTGAACATTTTCTGGGCCATTACAGCAGTGTTATGTAAGAGTGGAAATCATTATAACAAGTTGCATGGGGAACCATGTGCAGACATGCCAGGTGCTCTGGGGCTGATCTCTCCCTGGTCTTTGCTGCTCCCTGTGCTCAGTCACTCTGGGTCCTGCAGAAGAACCTGCCAGTCCTCCAGGGCATTTCCTGTCGGAGGAAAGTCTTTGGGTTAGAAACGGTTCCTTCATCCATCCTTTCAGCGTTTCCCAGGGGCCCGTGTGCCCACGCTGTGCTGCACACTGGGCATACAGCGGTGACTGAAACAGTTGTGGGAATTATGAAATTAACTTGTACAATAGAATAGACCAGTGTGGAATCCTTTAGAATTATCTACCCATCCAGCATAGTGCCCACAGCTAATTTTTTAAGCAGTGATATTACAAAATGTATATGAGAAGGTGCTGCTAAAAATTACAAGACATCATAGCCAAGGCAGGAAAGTAATTAATTTTGCTCTGAAGTAAACAGCTTGTGGAGTGAAAAGATTTATAATTAAAACTTAAAATATGACCCAAAATACTTACATTACACTTCCTCAGGCAACTCAAAAGAATACCTGTGTTTAATGCTAAGAAGTCCATCACTATGATGAAAGTTAATTAAAGTGTCAGTGTTTTCCCATGTAGTTTCATAGCTGTGTATTGATGGAAGACTCTGAATTCCTCTGTGCCTTTACAGTTTTGTTTGTGCATATCTCAATCTGACGTTAATGATTAATTACTAATATTGCAGATAAAATTAGAAGAGTTAAGGATTCTCTGCATCATTGCGTTATGTAGTATTTTAAATTAATTTTATTGAGGTACACTTTGCATACAATAAAATGCACCCATTTTAAATGTTCAGTTTGATTGGGTCTTGACAATTGTATACACCCGTGTAAGTACCACCACAAAAAGATTTAGACTATTTCCATCACTCCAGAAAGTTCCTTCCTTTCCCTCTGCGTTTAGTCCCTCGTACTCCCTATCAAAGATTATCATTGAAGTGCGTTCTATCACTATAAATTGAATTGTCTTTTCTATTCATATAAATGGAATAACACAGTGAATACTCTTTGTGTCTGGCTTTTTAAATTCAGCATAATGCTTTTGAGATTCTTCCATGTCGTTGTGTATAGTGTCTTTCTTTCTATGCTGAATAGTGTTTCATGGTATGAATATACCACAATTTTCTTATCCACTCATCAGTTGATGAACATTTTGGTCATTTCCATATATTTACTATTATGAATGAAACTGCAATGAACATTTTTTTAACATCTTTATTGGAGTATAATTGCGTTACAATGGTGTGTTAGTTTCTGCTTTATAACAAAGTGATTCAGTTATACATATACATATGTTCCCAATCTCTTCCCTCTTGCATCTCCCTCCCTCCCACTCTCCCTATCCCACCCCTCTATGTGGTCACAAAGCACCAAGCTGATCTCCCTGTGCTATGCGGCTGCTTCTCACTAGCTGTCTATTTTACGTTTGGTAGTGTATATATGTCCGTGCCACTCTCTTTGTCACAGCTTACCCTTCCCCCTCCCCATATCCTCAAGTCCATTCTCTAGTAGGTCTGTGTCTTTATTCCCGTCTTACCCCTAGTTTCTTCAGGACTTTTTTTTTTTCTTCTTAGATTCCATATATATGTGTTAGCATACAGTATTTGTTTTTCTCTTTCTGACTTACTTCACTTTGTATGACAGACTCTAGGTCCATCCACCTCACTACAAATATCTCAATTTTGTTTCTTTTTATGGCTGAGTAATATTCCATTGTATATATGTGCTACATCTTCTTTATCCATTCATCCGACGATGGACATTTAGGTTGCTTCCATGTCCTGGCTATTGTAAATAGAGCTGCAATGAACATTGTGGTACATGACTCTTTTTGAATTATGGTTTTCTCAGGGTATATGCCCAGTAGTGGGATTGCTGGGTCATATGGTAGTTCTATTTGTAGTTTTTTAAGGAACCTCCATACTGTTCTCCATAGTGGCTGTACCAATTTACATTCCCACCAACAGTGCAAGAGGGTTCCCTTGTCTCCACACCCTCTCCAGCATTTATTGTTTCTAGATTATTTGATGATGGCCATTCTGACCGGTGTGAGATGATATCTCATTGTAGTTTTGATTTGCATTTCTCTAATGATTAATGACGTTGAGCATTCTTTCATGTGTTTGTTGGCAATCTGTATATCTTCTTTGGAGAAATGTCTATTTGGGTCTTCTGCCCATTTTTGGATTGGGTTGTTTGTTTTTCTGTTATTGAGCTGCATGTGCTGCTTGTAAATCTTGGAGATTAATCCTTTGTCAGTTGCTTCATTTGCAAATATTTTCTTCCATTCTGAGGGTTGTCTTCCCATATTAGGGAAGTTTTCAAGTATAATCTCTTCACATATTTTCTCAGTCCCTTTCTTTTTCTCTTCTTCTGGGACCCCTATAATTCGAATGTTGGTGCGTTTAATGTTGTCCTAAAGGTCTCTGAGACTGTCCTTAGTTCTTTTCATTCTTTTTTCTTTATTCTGCTCTGCAGTAGTTATTTCCACTATTTTATCTTCCAGGTCACTTATCCATTCTTCTGCCTCAGTTATTCTGCTATTGATCTCATCTAGAGTATTTTTAATTTCATTTATTGTGTTGTTGTCGTTGCTTGTTTCCCCTTTAGTTCTTCTAGGTCCTTGTTAAATGTTTCTTGCATTTTCTCTATTTCCAAGATTTTGGATCATCTTTACTATCATTATTCTGAATTCTTTTTCAGGTAGACTGCCTATTTCTTCTTCATTTGTTAGGTCTGGTGGGTTTTTACCGTGCTCCTTCATCTGCTGTGTGTTTTTCTGTCTTCTCATTTTGCTTATCTTACTGTGTTTGGGGTCTCTTTTTTGTAGGCTGCAGGTTCATAGTTCCCGTTGTTTTTGGTGTCTGTCCCCAGTGGTTAAGGTTGGTTCAGTGGGTTGTGTAGGCTTCCTGGTGGAGGGGACTAGTGCCTGTGTTCTGGTGGATGAGGCTGGATCTTGTCTTTCTGGTGGTCAGGTCCACATCTGGTGGTGTGTTTTGGGGTGTCTGTGGCCTTATTATGATTTTAGGCAGCCTCTCTGCTAATGGGTGGGGTTGTGTTCCTGTCTTGCTAGTTGTTTGGCCCAAGGTGTCCAGCACTGTAGCTTGCTGGTCGTTGAGTGAAGCTGGGTCTTGGTGTTGAGACAGAGATCTCTGGGAGATTTTCACCGTTTGATATTACATGGAGCTGGGAGGTCTCTTGTGGACCAGTGTCCTGAAGTTGTCCCTCCCACCTCAGAGGCACAGCACTGACTCCTGGCTGGAGCACCAAGAGCCTTTCACCCACACGACCACTCAGAAAACGAGGAAAAGGGGGAAAAATACTATATCTTGCACCCAAAGTCCACCTCCTCAATTGATGATTCGTTGTCTATTCAGGTATTCCACAGATGCAGGGTACATCAAGTTGATTGTGGAGCTTTAATCCGCTGCTCCTGAGGCTGCTGGGAGAAATTTCCCTTTCTCTTCTTTGTTCGCACAGCTCCCGGGGTTCAGCTTTGGATTTGGCCCCGCCTCTGCATGTACGTCGCCGGAGGGCATCTGTTCTTAGCTCAGACAGGACGGGGTTAAAGGAGCAGCTGATTTGGGGGTTCTGGCTCACTCAGGCCGGGGGGAGGGAGGGGCACGGAGTGCGGGGCGAGCCTGCGGCGGCAGAGGCCTGCGTGACGTTGCACCAGCCTGAGGCGTGCCGTGCGTTCTCCCGGGAAAGTTGTCCCTGGATCACGGGACCCTGGCAGTGGCGGGCTGCACAGGCTCCCCGGAAGGGGGGTGTGGATAGTGACCTGTGCTCGCAGACAGGCTTCTTGGTGGCGGCAGCAGCAGCCTTAGCATCTCATGCCCGTCTCTGGGGTCCGCACTGATAGCTGCGGCTCTAGCCCGTCTCTGGAGCTCCTTTAAGCAGCGCTCTTAATCCCCTCTCCTCGCGCACCAGGAAACAAAGAGGGAAGAAAAAGTCTCTTGCCTCTTCGGCAGGTCCAGACTTTTCCCGGACTCCCTCCCGGCTAGCTGTGGCGCACTAGCCCCTTTCAGGCTGTGTTCACGCCGCCAACCCTAGTCCTCTCTCTGCGATCCGACCAAAGCTAGAGCCTCAGCTCCCGGCCCCCCACCCGCCCCAGAGGGTGAGCAGACAAGCCTCTCGGGCTGGTGAGTGCCGCTCTGCACCTGTGCGGGAATCTCTCCGCTTTGCCCTCCGCACCCCTGTTGCTGTGCTCTCCGCCGAGGCTCCAAAGCTTCCCCCCTCCGCCACCCGCAGTCTCCGCCGCGAAGGGGCTTCCTAGTGTGTGGAAAGCTTTCCTCCTTCACAGCTCCCTCCCACTGGAGCAGGTCCCGTTCCTATCCTTTTGTCTCTGTTTATTCTTTTTTCTTTTGCCCTACCCAGGTACGTGGGGGAATTTCTTGCCTATTGGGAGGTCTGAGGTCTTCTGGCAGCGTTCAGTGGGTGTTCTGTAGGAGCAGTTCCACGTATAGATGTATTTCTGATGTATCTGTGGGGAGGAAGGTGATCTCCGCGTCTTACTCTTCCGCCATCTTCTCCGACTGCGCTTGCGTCTTCATGAACATTCTTGTACACACTTTTTCATGTATATATGTCTTCGTTCTCGTGGGTGAAAACCTCAGAATGGAATTGCCGAGTCGTATTGTTAAGTATATGTATCACTGTATAAGAAATTGTCAAACTGTTTAACAAAGTGATTTTAACATTTCACACTTCCACCAGCAATGGTTGACAGTTCCAGTTGCCCCAAATCCTTGCCGGTATTTGCATTTGTCAGGTTTTTTCTTTCTTTGTTTTAGCCATGCTAGTGGATAGTGGTATCACATTGTGGCTTTAACTTGCATTTTCCTGCTGACTAATGATGTTAAGCACTTACAACTCAATATGAAAAGAAATGCACTAAAAAAATGAGCATGATAATTGGATAGAACATTGACAAAAGATATATATAAAGTGCTAATAATCACATGAAAAGATGCTCAACATTATTAGGCACCAGTCTAGCAATCTATAATAAAATATGGCCAAGTAGGGTATATTGCAGTAAGGCAAGGTTGGTTTTACATTAGAAAATTAATTAATTTGTATTTATAGATTTGATTTCCTAATATTATGCTAGGGATTTTTATTTTTATGCTAGTGGAGGATATTGGTCTATAATTTTCTTTTCTTGCGATATCTTTGTCAAGTTTTGGTATCAGAGTAACACTGTCCTCCTAAGTGTATTGTTCCCCTCTTTTTTTCTGAGAGAGGTTGTATAGGGTTGGTATTATTTATTCCTTAAATGTTTGATATAATTTCCCAATAAAACCATCTGGGCCTGAGAAGTTCTTAAATTATAAATTCAATGTCTTTAATAGATGTAGAAAGCTGTTCAGAGTTTCTGTTTCTTCCTGATATTGTAATTTGTGTCTTCTTTTTTATTGTTAATCTGTTTAGCTAGAGTTTTTATCAATTTCATTGATCTTTCAAAGAACCAACTTTTGGTTTTATTGATTTTTTTCTATTGCTTGTTTTCTATTTTACTGATTCCTGCATTTTCTGTTAATATTTTCTTCATTCTGCTTAATTTGGTTTAGTTCTTTCTCTAGCTGCTCTTCATTCTGTTTTATGAATTTCTTACCCTAGATTCCCTAGCTCTTCTACTGAAGTTTCCATTTTGACAAACATTTGGTAATTTCCAAGAATTCTTTCTGGTTTTCCAGTTTTTCCTTTTTCATGAGAGGCTGTTCTCACTGTATGAATGCAAAATTTTCTTAGTTCTCCTTGAGGCTGTTATCTTTTTTTTAAACTGTATCTTCTGTCCCCTGAATTACCTGAATTATGTTTTCTCTGAGGTTCATTTTCTTTCTTTCTTTCACCCTGGGGTATGTGTCTGTCTGTTTCTCTGTTTTTATGAAGGCTTTTCTCAAGTGTCTGGTGATTCTTGGCTATCTGTTTATAGTATATACAGTCATAACTAAATAAATTAAACAAATTAAATTTGTAATGGGAGTTCCCTGGTGGTCCAGTGGTTAGGACTCAGTGCTTTCACTGCTGTGGGCCTGAGTTCAATCCCTGGTTGGGGAACTAAGGTCCTGCAAGCCACGCAACGCAGCCAGAAAACATTGTATTTAGAATTCCTAATAGTCTCGAGGTGTGGAGCAAGGGTTCACATAGAGTGTGCTCATGTAGCAAACCGTGATGGTGACAGAGTTAGAACCAGTCCACCAGCCTGGAATTCAGTCCCTCCTGTCCTGGCTAAGCCCCCAGCAACACCCACCATCCAGGGCTGAGCTTTTCCAAGGCCCAGAAGGTAGCCTTTCACTTACAACGGTTGGAAGGCTGAGTGGAAGCTTCTGACAGGCACGGACGGGAGGCACTCACCAGCCTCTGGTGCCAGCTCAGAAACACCTTTCTCAGGAGGGTCCCAGGCGGAACCCAGCGGTTCCGGCACACTTCTCAGCCAGGTCACCTCTTTGCCCACACTCACCACTCCCTGCTGCGAGCTTTGCCCACAAGGCCTTCTTCCATTTCAGCCCCCACACGGGTGTTTCCACAGGCCCTCTGGGACTATATTCCATCACCAACACACCTCTTCATGGACGACTCTGTGTGAACCTTGCCCCTCCCTGGTAACGCCACCTTGTCTGTCACCCACCGAACGGGTGGTGCTCAGGTTTGTCCCCTCCCTTTCCTGGGAAGTGCATGGGGTAGAGCTGGGATCCGAGTGCACGCCCGTTGCTTTTCGCTCAACCACACTGACTCCTGAAGGGGTGGGAGTCGTGGCTTGCAGCAGGATAGAACAAAGATGAAGCGACGCGGCAGCAGGAGTGGGCCAGGGAAAGAAAAAGAGAAGCACCACACTAGGTGGAGAATGACAGGGCCAGACAGCCATCGCTCTTGGAGCCGCCAGAGGGCCTTCAGGTGGGGTTCGCCCACCTTGCACTGAATGGTGCCGCCACTCTGCTCGTTCGTGTGTTCTTCGGTTCTGCCTCGTTCCATGCAACTCGGATGCTCAGAGACTTTGTCTCATGCCTGTGGAAACATGGATTCAGAAGCTCACGGCATACAAGAGATTGGTTCAAGACTGATGGGAGATTTAATGCTCTGTGTTTCCTGTCTACTCTTTCATTTGTTGTTAATGAGAATTCATAATTCATGAGAGAATCCATGTAGAAATATTTTCTATGTAGAAATACTTTCAGAATATTTCCTTGTTACAGTAAGTGAAAGGAGGGTGTGGAGGAATTTTGTGGAGCATATCAACTTATTTCAACTTAAATTCAAAAACTTTTCAGGGCTTCATTGTTCCTTCTAAGAACAGGAAAGCACGTTTAGTGGAATCTTTGTTAAACTTCTTCTTAGAACAGATTTTTTTCTAAAGTGTGTCTGTCTTAGCCCTTAAAGGAGGTTTGGCTGCTGGACAGATCTTGTTGAACAATAGTCACCATTGTAAGGGCTTTCTTGACAAGGACTCCGGGATCAGCATTTATAACAGGTCTCCAGGGTTTTCATATTTCTATTTTCCAAGTAACAGAGGTCATATGCAGCCCAGTGTGGATTCGTTGTAATCGCCCCTTTTATAGGTAATAAGCTGGGAATGAAATGAGAGCTCCTGACCCTTCTTCCAGCACTCATTCATCCACTGTCTTTGTTGCCAGGAACTCAGTGTCACTCAGAGAAAAGGAGGCAGAGAAACTTGAGCGATTGTTCCAAGATCACACAAAACTCCCACAGGAGTAGGAATGATTGATCAGATCGAGAGCCGCTCTGGCCCCAGGTCTCCCATCGTATAGTCTCCCCGGAGCACCAAGCCCCGTGAGTGGCAGCTTCTCACAACACACAAGTTCATTTGATTGCCACCTGTGCTGATCTCCTCCTCGCAGCAGGTTTTTATTTTAGGATGTAATTTGTAGTTTAGAGATGGAGAGCAAAAAGCGTGTTAGGAACTAGGAGCCTGTAGGAAACATTTATTCTACAGCGAAACACAAGCACATTTTTGCAGTCAGCTCTGCCTGTCGGGGTGAGCGCGGACACATGTGGATAGCAGTGTCGGCTGTGTGGTATTTCGTGTGCTAAGCTACTCACCACAGTGGCAAGTTCAATTCTATAGGAGTCTTTTATTCTACTTTTCTCTCTGAATTTATTTCAAAGCTTTACTGTCTGTTAGATTGAGCATGAGCTAATTCAGCTTCCTAGTTCCTGTTAGATACCGTCCCTACATTGAGATAACGATTGTACCAAAACATGGCAAGTTTACAGAATGGTGATAGACTGTTGGGTACATTGTCACGGTGCATCATAGATGTCTGTGGAGCATGATTTATAAGTACTGGAAATACTGGAAAGCTTCAAGTACAAAAAATCCATACTTATTAACTGCTGTTCCCTTCCCCTATGACCACCACCACCTCAGACACACAAAATCAAGTGGATGCTACTCTTTAATTCACGGCACAGGCATCTTTGCTTTTATTTTATTTACTCCCACTTCTGTGGCCCTTCCCTGGGATAGGCACCCGTACTGGCATGTTTAGTGTATGTCCCTCCCCGCCACTTGTTTAATTAAATTGTGTTGTCTGTGTGTGTTTGTTAGTTTATGTGTATGGATCTGGGCTCTGAATCTCTACGTAATTATTTTTTGCTCAGTGTTATGTTTATGATACTCACCTATGTTGTCATATATAAATCTGGTTCATTGCATTCTACTGCTGCATAAGTGTCCATCGTTTGAATGCACCAGAATTTATTTATCCATTCTCCTAGTGATGGACACCTGCCTCCGGCCCTTTGCTCCTAAAGCCATTGCTACATGAGACTGCACAGCCTGGTCTGTGCTCCCTCGTGGATGTGTACACGAGCTTGCACTGAAGCACAGGTGGAGAGAATGTCCAGGTCTAGGAGATGTTTAGCATTCTGAAAGTAAAACTGAGTGCCACCAGTGTAATACAGAACTTTTGGAGCTTTCAAACATATACATTTTGTATAAAAGATGACATTCAGAAGTTCAGTTGAGATTCCTGTTCATTATAAACTGCACTGTCTGAAGATTCTATTTTCGTAGCGGCCTTTTTCTTTTCTCCTAATGGCTCTGCAGGTGTTGGTGACGGTCGCTCCTTGCTGGGCACCTGCTTCCCAGGGAGGGAGCCAACCTGGGTTATCTGAGGAGTGGGTAAAGTAGGACCTTGAATTCTATTTAAAGAAATTAATTATTTCATTATGTAGCGGGGACTTGAGTGTTTTATTTTTAATGTTAAAACTTCTCTTTGCTTTTCTTCATCTCCATGCAACAGAAATTATAATGAACACAATTCTTTGTTCCTGTTGCACTTGGACCTTGCTGTGGAATGGCTGTGCTGGAGCACATTGCTCTACAGAGTAAATGCTGCCTCGTGGACCACAGGACATTATCATTTGCTTTATATGTGTTTTTTTCATCTTTGTGCCCTAAGACCTAGAGTCAGAGTCTGGTGCCAAAAATGGAAAAAACGTTTGGAACCAATGTTTGATTGATTATGATGTTATGCTTGGAAATTTTGCACACACAGCTTACTCAGAGAAGATCAAACAGGCAGTGCCCATGCAGTTCTGGGAGGGGCCCTCAGATGGTAAAAGGGGAAAAAGAATAACCAGGCAGTCAGATCAGTTAAATTCAGCTGACCCTAAGAGGGATCAGTGGGACGGAAGATGCCCAGGGAGATGGCCCTGTTATTCCGCCAACCAGCCGATTTCCAGTATGCATCCTTTCTCCCCCAGGTCACTCCCCCCCTTCTTTGGGCACTTAAGGGCCTGGCTGCAGACCCCTCTCTCTAATATATATTCCTCTCCATCCTGCACTACCATAGCAGCCAACTTCTTTAACCCCTTTCCTGACCTGTCTACCCCCTGACCTCAGCCCCTCACCTCCAGGCACCCTTGACCTTGTTCCCTCCATACAGCCACGTGACTAGCTTCAGTTTAAATTCCCAGTCGCTGACCTCAATGGCCCTCCGTGCTGCCTGGCAGTTGTGCATATTTTCCTGGTGCATAATCTTTCCTGCTCACCGAGACGACAGTTTCATGTCTTCTCCTCTCTCAGACCTCCAGCACCTCCTCCCCCTTCCTCACGCTTGGCTGATGACCATGCTTCTCACCTTACTGAGAAAACAGAAGCATCAGATGAAAACTCCCACCACCTGTATTACTGGCATTTGTCCCCATGTGTTTGGCCACCTCTCCGGTAACTGCGAGGGAACCAAGTCTAAGGACACCTCCCTGCTCGTGAACTGGGTCCCATTCTCACGTCCCTCCAGCAGTGCCCCAGCAGTCACCCCACTCTCACGTACATCATCTCGTTCCCCCTCTGTGGGGTCATTCCCATCGGTGCACGCACATGCCAGTGTTTCTCCCATTTTGACCTCACATCTCCCTCCAATTTTTGCCCCATTTTTCTTTAAACAAAACTCCTTTTAAAAAGTTGTCCATGGGCTTCCCTAGTGGCGCAGTGGTTGGGAGTCCGCCTGCCGATGCAGGGGACACTGGTTCGTGCCCCAGTCCGGGAGGATGCCACATGCCGCGGAGCGGCTGGGCCCGTGAGCCACGGCTGCTGAGCCTGCGCGTCTGGAGCCTGTGCTCCGCAACGGGAGAGGCCACAACAATGAGAGGCCCGCGTACTGCAGGAAAAAAAAAAAAAAGTTGTCCATGATCACTGTCTCCAATTATTATTCTTCATTTTCTCTTGGATCATCACTCCACCTAAATGCCACTTCCCAAGGTCACTAGAGACCAGCAGGCTCTAGTGTTATACACAGTCATCTCTCTATTTTTTTTTTTTTTTTTTTTGCGGTACGCAGGTCTCTCACTGCTGTGGCCTCTCCCGCTGCGGAGCACAGGCTCCGGACGCACAGGCCCAGCGGCCATGGCTCATGGGCCCAGCCGCTCCGCGGCATGTGGGATCCCCCGATACCGGGGCACGAACCCCCATCCCCTGCATCGGCAGGCGGACTCTCAACCACTGCGCCACCAGGGAAGGCCCTCTTTCTATTTTTTTTTAACCATTTGTTTCTCATCTGACTTGACTCCCCTCTCCTGGAAACACTTTTTTCATTTGGCTTCCAGGACCCTATGATCACCTGCTTTGCTTCCTGCCACTCTTCTTTAGCTTGGCAGTTCCACTCCTAGGTGTATGCGCAATAGAAATGTAGTCGTTTTTATAATAGCGCCAAGATGGAAACAACCCAAATGTCCATCAGCTGATGAATGGATAAGTAGATGTGGTTAATCCACATAACTGAGCATTATTAGAAGAAATGAACTGCTAACACATGCTGTACAATATGGTTGAAACTTGAAAACATGACGCTAAGTGAAAAGCCAGTCACAAAGGACCGCATATTGTATGATTCCATTTCTATAAAATGTCCAGAAGAGGCAAATCTATAGATACAGAAGGCAGACTAGTGATTGCTTAGGGCTCAAAGGGATGGGGGATATTTAAGGGGTGGTGGCTGAAGAGAATGGGTGTTTATGGAGGTGTAAGGAAAATGTTCTAAAATTGACTATACTAACGGCCATTGAATTGTACACTTTAAATGGGATAATGATGTATCACTAAAGCGGTTTTTTAACAAAGGAGAACCAATTTACAAGCCTAGAGTGTTAGGTAAGTTTGTTTTAGAATTGCGCTTCAGCCTGTTTTATTAGTAATGAATTTTTAGCCTTTGAGGATGGATTTTAATTTTTAAATTTAAAAATTTTTATTTTTTAGCATCTTTATTGGAGTATAATTGCTTTACAGTGGTGTGTTAGTTTCTGCTGTATAACAAAGTGAATCAGCTATACATATACATATATCTCCATATTTCTTCCCTCTTGTGTCACCCTCCCACCCTGCCTATCACACCCCTGTAGGTGGACACAAAGCACCGAGCTGATCTCCCTGTGCTATGCAGCTGCTTCCCACTAGCTATCTATTTTACATTGGGTAGTGTATATATGTCCATGCCACTCTCTCACTTCGTCCCAACTTACCCTTCCCCCTCCCCATGTCCTCAAGTCCATTCTCTACATCTGCGTCTTTATTCCTGTCCTGCCCCTAGGTTCTTCAGAACCATTTTTTTCTTTTTAGATTCCATATATATGTGTTAGCATACGGTATTTGTTTTTCTCCTTCTGACTTACTTTACTCTGTATGACAGTCTCTAGGTCCATCCACCTCACTACAAATAACTCAATTTTGTTTCTTTTTGTGGCTGAGTAATATTCCATTGTATATATGTGCCACATCTTCTTTATGCATTCATCTGTCGATGGACACTTGGGTTGCTTCCATGTCCTGGTTATTGTAAATAGAGCTGCAATGAACACTGTGGTACATGACTCTTTTTGAATTATGGTTTTCTCAGGGTATATGCCCAGTAGTAGGACTGCTGGGTCGTATGGTAGTTCTATTTGTAGTTTTTTAAGGAACCTCCATACTGTTCTCCATAGTGGCTGTATCACTTTACATTCTCACCAACAGTGCAAGAGGGTTCCCTTTTCTCCACACTTGAGGGTGGATTTTTAAATAGGAAAAATAATTTAGTATCAAACCTTAGGGGTTTACCACGTCGCCAAACTGCCTTACACCATTGGGAGTAGAAAACCACTGACAACAGAAAGCCACTTTCATTCACTTGCTCTGGCTGTTATCTAAGAGTTCCAAAACCCTTTCGTGATTTTGCAATTCCAGCTCCCTGGAGTAAGGATGGAGCCTCCCAGATGCCTTGCTACCAGTTTCCTTGGGAAGCAAACTCTGAGAGGAGCCTAGTATGCAGGACATTCATTAGGGAAAGCTCTTGAGAATCAACACATGAAAAGAGGAGAAAGAAGCAGGAATGAGCAGAGGGAGAAGGTGGGCAGCAGTGCAGTCTCAACAAAGACCTCTGCTGATCCCACAGGGAGCTCTGAGGCTGGGCTGGCCGTACACAGTCGTCCCAAGTTGGGACGAGGTGGCCAAGCTTTTGGTCACCACTCCTCATGAACTAGTCATTGGGTGCAGGCTGCCTCAGGTGCAGGGGGTGACCATCAGCAAGGTGGGTCTCTTCAGTTGAGGTGTGCTTCCAGCAGCTGGGGGAATAAGTCCTGATGGGGCATGTGGGTGGAGTGTCCCAGCATCCTGTTCAATTCCCTTACATTCTGAGTGTTGCTCCTCTCAGAAGTCAACTCCTTAAGCACCTATTTCTGTGAGAATGGACTTAGGGGACGTAACCCAGAGTAATGTTGACATTGCAGACTTCAAATTTGTGCTGTGATATACTTTGAAAATAAGGAAAGTTCCTTCTTATTATATTGGTCTTAATTTTAAGACTACATAGTATACTACTATTAGTACTGTGTATTATAAAGCCTAAGCAATAGAAAAGAATACTGGACTTGTCAAACATATAATCCATTCACAGAAGTTTTTCAGAACTATTCCACAGTTTAATAGAAGTGCTTTTTAACCTGTTGCTCTGTTGCATCACAAGAGACTACATAAATGTTCTCATTCACATTTTCTAATGCACAGTATTATGACTTTAGCTCATGTGGCTTGAGTATTTTGTTCAGGAATCTTATTTCAAGTTTGTCACTTGATTTTTAAAAACAGATCAAAAATGGCAAAGTTATTAATATAAAATTTCTTTATCATAACCAGGGAACTCTCTAAGATGTCTGCATCTGGTATGGGTAAAAAGCCGGATATGTAATTTTTCACCAACTCAGGGATCAGATTTTCTATATTTTTATTTTACATTCACAGACATGTAGACAACTGTTTTTCTATTTGACTCAGAAAACAGTGGTAAAAACTAGCAGATCAAAAGTCAATTGCTTACCTATATACCGGAAATAAAAATTGGAATTTGAAATAAAAAACACAACACCACTTACACTAGTACCCCCCCAAAGTTGAATTACTTAAGTATAAATTTAACAAAATATGTACAAGATCTTGATAAGGAAAACTATAAAACTCTGATGAAAGAAATCTAAGAAAATCTACCTGTCTGGATAGTCCATGTTCATGGATGAAAAGACTCAATATTGTTAACGTGTCAGTTTTTCCCCAACTTGATCTATATATTCAGTGCAATCCCAATCAAAATCCCAGCAAGTTATTTTCTGGATTTCGACAAAGATTCTAAAGATTTTGTGGAATGGCAAAAGACCCAGAATAGTCAACACAATAATGAAGAAGGAAGAACAAAGTCAGAAGACTGACACTTCCTGATTTCAAGACTTACCATGAAGCTACAGAAATCAGGACAGTGTGGTATTGGTGAAAGAAGAGAGAAATATATCAGTTGAACAGAATAGGGAGACCAAAAATAGACTCACATAAATATAGTGAACTGATCTTTGATAAAGGAGCAAAGGCAATTCGATGCAGAAAGGATAGTCTTTTCAACAGAGGGTGCAAGGGTGCTGAAACAACTGAACATTTACATGCCAAAAAAAAAAAAAAAGAATATATAAACAGACCTTACACCTTTCACAAAAATTAACTGAAAATGGATCAGAGACCTAAATGTAAAACACAAAACTAAAACTTCTAGAAGATAATATAGAAAATTTAGGTGACCTAGGATTTGGCAAAGACTTTTTAGATACAGTTCCAAAAGTATGAAACAAATAATTGATAAGATGAACTTTTTAAAAATTACAGAATTTCTCTGCAAAGTATAATTTTGAGAGACTGAAAAGACAAGCCACAGACTAGGAGAAAATATTTGCAAAAGACATACCTCCTAAAGGACTTGTATATAAAACATACAAAGAATTCCTAAAACGTAACATAACAGCCCATAAATAAACAACCCAACAGTTTTTTCATGGCTGGTGGGATTGCAAAGTGGTACAGCCACTTGGAAAAGAGTTTGGCCGTTTCTTACAGAGCTAAATGTAGGTTTACCATACATTCCAGCAATTGCCCTGCTAGATATTTACCCAAGTAAGTTGAAAACTTACGTCTACACAAAAAGCTACACATGAATGTTTATGTCAGCTTTATTCATAATTGTCAAAAATTTGAAGCAACCAAGACATCCTTCAGTAAATGACTGGATAAACAAACTATGGTACATGTATACAGTGGAGTGCTTTCACTGTTAAGAAGAAATGAGCTATCAAGCCGTGAAAAGATATAGAGGAACCCTAAATGCATATTACTAAGTGAAAGACACCAGTCTGGAAAGGCTGCATGCTCTACGAGTCCAACTATATGACATTCTAGAAAAGGCGAAACTATAGAGACAGTAAAAAGATCAGTGGTTGCCAGGAGTTTGTTAGGGAGAGAAGAAGGATGGGATGAAGAGGTGGCCCACAGATGTTTAGGGTGGTAAAACTATTCTGTATAATACTGCAGTGGTGGATACACGACATTATGCATTTGTAAAAACCCATGCAATGAACCTGAATGTGAACTATAGACCTTAGGTAATAATAGTGTTATCAATATTGGTTCTTCAGTTGTAACGCATGTACCACACTAACACAAGATGTTAATAATAGAGGAAACTGGAGGAGTGAAGGGTATATGGGAACTCTCTGTACTTTCTATGCAGTTACTTTGCAAAACTAAAATATCTCTAAAAATAAAATCTCTTAATAAAAAGTAATAGTAAAAAATCATTACAGTTTAACATGTTCTAGTATAAATTACATTAAATTTAAGCCAGAAGTCAAGTTCTTTGTACTTGTACAGAACTTGGCGTACTTTCTTCTTCCTCTCCTTCCTTTTCCTCCAATCCCTCAGTCTTCTCCGATGCTTTTCATTATGAACAGAAAGTTCACAAATAAATAAAAGGCAAATGGCTGTTAAGCATAGAAATAGATACTTAACACCACTGAGTAAGAAATGCAAAGTAAACTGAAATATTAGCTGTCACCTATCACTGTTGCAAATCCACAAGAGGGATATTACCCTGAGTCAACAGGCTGTGGGGAAGCAGCCACCCTCATACGCAGCGGCTAGAAGTGCACACTGGCTCAGCACCACATATGAGACAGTTTGGCAAAATCTACTTAAATTACAACAGCATATATCCTTTGACCCAACAATTCTACATTTGGGAATTTATCCCACAAATATAATTGCATGTGTGCAAAATGATAAATGTGTGGGGATAGTCATTGCAGCGTCCTTAATAATAACAAAATATTGGAAATAACATAAATGTCCATCGTTGGTTAAGTAAATTATGGATGCTTTCTATGTACAAATATGAAAGCACTCTAATATTAATAAGTACAAAAATCGAAATGCAGAACACTTTTGCTGTATGTTCCTTTCGTGTAAAAATGGAGAATAACAATAATATAGTCCTGTTGACTTGAAAAAAACCACACACAACATAAGAGCTGTAAATTGAGATTATCCAGTGTTTTACTGAGGATTATGGCCCAGGGATAGCCTCTCAGATAGCTCTGAGAAACTGTTGTGAAGAGGTAATGGGGTAGGTCATGCCCAATACCGACCAGAGTTCTTGGCCTTCCCCAATCAATAGAAATTGATAAAGGGCCAGACAAGAAATTCAGGCAAGGCTTTATTGGGGCTCCTGCAGGGAGAAAAACAAGTAACAGGCTCCCTTGCTCACTCCCTGAGCGGGGGCGAGCTGGTTCCTTCCATGGGGTGAGGGTAGGGGTGTGTCCAAAGGTCAGGCCAGAGGGTTGGCTTAGGTGTTTTGCCCACCCTTTTGGTGCTGTTGTGTGCAAGGGGCTTGCACAGTACCCTGCTTTTGCTCTCCATACCCTGTTTTTGCTCAGGGCTCTTCAGGAGTGTCAGATGGGTTTTTTGGGGTCTTTTTGTATCTTGTTGTCCACAATTTGCCCCAAGTGCACATGCATGCAGTTATTTTTAGTCCCTTATAGTTTCTTTGTACTTTGTTACTTGGAGACATTTGTCCAGGTGCAAGCACTGCAGCAAAGGCTCTCAGGTCCCAGGTCCCAGGTCCCAGCCTGTCTCGAGCATATAGGTGATCTTGGCTAAGGATATGTGTAATCAAGCACACATCTCATTACAAGGTTGCTGCTAGTCACAGGGAACAGGTGTCTTAGTGGTTTTAATGCTGGTCTAAGTGTGGGAAGATGTGAGAATCGAGGTTCATAAAAGACTGCTCCTGAAAATGTCCATTTGCAGGCCTATTCTGCCAGTTTTCCCAGAGCACTAAGCGCCTCATTCCTGATCTGTGCCATTCCTTTCAGGGTGTGTTGAAGGTCAGTGACTGCGGTAGCAAATGACTTATCAATAATTCTCATAGAACAGGATGGTGAGTCACCTTCTTTAGTTGGCGCTTGTACATGTGGGCACTGGGCACAGCAGGGCACTGGGCAGATAGATGCAAGGGCAAGAAGGAAATTTTTCACTCTATGCCTTTTTCCCCCTAACCATGTGACTATACTGCCTTCAAACATGCATTTCAAAAAACAAAGAATTATAAAATGTGAATATTTACTATAAACCTAGAATACCTAGGAAAAATTGCTTTTTGCTGTTGTCAAACCTTAGAAATTATTTTTATCTGTATGAAAATCCTTCCCTTGGGTGTTTGCAATATGGTGAGTTGTTAAAGTTATTTTTTAACTGTGAGGGTCGTTTAATGTTCCCAGTGAAAACCTGACTTTGCCACAAGAGTAGTTCAGATTTTTTTTTTTTTACTTTTCTAACAGTAATGTTCATTAAGCATATCTAGTCGATTTAAGAAGAGAAAAAGTAGCAAGATAGTATTTCCTTTCAGAAAGTATGTCAGTGGAAAATGTAAAATTTTATCTTCGATCTGTTTTTTGAATGTGTAGCTGTAAAAAGTTCTAGCCCTTTTCTTCTTTGACACCAACTCCCTATTCAGTTGTATTAAGTTATTCTCTTTTAGAGCAGACTTTCCAGTTGGCTTTTTTTTTTCCCTCCTCTTTCTTCTACATCCACTGCCTCTATGCAACTACTTTTCTATTTCCCTTGCTCTGGCGAAGATGTAAAATGTGACACTAAGGCAATACCTGTCAAACAGGATATTGCTGCTAAGTTCTACAAGGAGTAGGTATGGATACGGTATCTTAATGAGCCCCAGAAAACGAAAGGTAGGAAGCATTCCTTGCTGAACTACATGGGCTCTTGAGCCCTAGTGTGTAATGATCTTGAGGGCTATCTATATAAATTATTTGGAATTCTTCCACAAGGGAGGTTAGTCTCTTCTCCCCATTTATTTATTCGATCATTTGTTTGTATCAGTATAGGCTCATGGATATTTATTTTATATTTTGGGATATCATGCAATACTACTTTATTTTGTTGCTCAAATTGTTCCAGCTTTGGCCATTGGGGGCTCTTTTGGTTGGCTTTTGAGTCTCTTTGACATACCCCCATTGTGTGTGTGTGTATGTATTTGCTTTTTGAGCACTCCCTTATTTTCTGTCACTATAAGATGTTCCAGACTCATTTTATATATTTCCTGCCCCAGTCCTAGAATCACCCGGTTCTCCAAGGAGCTCGGGTTCTTTTTCAATTGGAGAATGGTATTAGAAACCAAGAACTGCATGCATCTCTTTATTTTTAACCTATCTTGAGTCCCTGTATTTAAGATGTGTTTCTTGCAGACAGCATATAGTTGAGCCTTGCTTTTTATCCTCTCTGATATTCTCTGTCTTTTAATTGGTGCATTTTTTAAATGATTATTGATGTAGTTGGATTAATGCCTACCATGTTTTTCAGTTTTCTGTTTGCTACATTTGTTCTTCATTTCTTTTTTCTCTTTTTTTTCCTGCTTTCTCTGGTTTTACTTAAGCATTTTGTATGATTCCTTTTCATCTCCTCTCTTAGCCTATCAACTATACTTCTTTTTTTTTTTTTTTTTTGTGGTATGCAGGCCTCTCACTGTTGTGGCCTCTCCCGTTGCGGAGCACAGGCTCCGGACACACAGGCCCAGCAGCCATGGCTCACGGGCCCAGCCGCTCCGCGGCATGTGGGATCCTCCCGGACCAGGGCACGAACCCGTGTCCCCTGCATCAGCAGGCAGACTCTGAACCACTGCGCCACCAGGGAAGCCCAACTATACTTCTTTTTAAAAACATTGTACTGGTTGCCATAAAGTTTAAAATATACATTTTAAGCTAATCTAATCCACCTTCAAATAGTACTATACTACCTCATATGTAGTGTGGTACATGTATGCCTTATAATAAAGTATTCCCAATTCCTCCCTCTTGTCCCTTAAAACATAGCTATCATTCATTTCACTTTTCCGTATGCTATAATCACCTAATAACAGTTATTGCTTTAAACAAGCAGTTATCTTTTAGATCAATTAAGAATAAGAAAAACAAAATGTTTTATTTTACCTTCATTTGTTCCTTCTCCAACACTCTTTATTTCTGTAGATCCAGGTTTCTGACCTACGTCATTTTCCTTCTGCCTGAAGAACTTCCTTTAACATTTCCTGCAGGGCACGTCTGGTGGCAGTGGGTTGTCATTCATATTCATTCTCGCTCTCTCTTTCTCTCAGACTTCTGGAATAATAACTTATGAAATAATAGAAAGTTTTTACTTCTCTTTCACCTTTGAAAGATAATTTCGGCTAGAGTTTATATCTCTAGCTCACTGGGGATTTCTTTCCACACTTTGAATCTTTCATTTTATTCTCTTCTTGCTTGCATGGTTTCTGATGAGAAGTCTGCTCTATTTTATTCTTGTTCCTTTGTAGGAAAGGTGTTTTTCTCCCATCTTCTCTCAAGATTTTCTCTTTGTCTTTGGTCTTCTGCAGTTTGAATATAATGACTAGGTATAGATATTTTAGTATTTACCAGCTTCATGTTTTATGAGCTTCCTGGATCTTTGATTTGGTGTCTGTCGTTAATTTTGGAAAGTTCTCAGCCGTTATTTCTTCTGCTCCATTCTCTCTTTATTCTCTTTCTAGTGTCACAGTTATGCACGTGATACACCTTTTTAATATTGTCTCACAGTTAATGGCCAATTTCTTTTTTGTCCATTCTTTTTCTCTTAGCATTTCATTGTGCGAAGTTTCATTTGACCTATCTTCGAGAGTGCTGGGTTTTCCTCAGCTGTCTCCTGTCATCTGATGAGCCTATCAAAGGCATTCTTCATTTCTGTTAGTCTTTTTGATTTTTAGCATTTCAGTTTGATTGTTTTGTAGATTTTCCATTTCTTTGCTTACATTATTCATCTGTTCTTGCATTTTGCCTACTTTTACCATTAAAGCCCTTAACATATTCATCATAGTTATTTTAAATTCTCTTCCTGATAATTTCCAAATCTGTTATATCCAAGTCTGGTTCTGATGGTTTCTTCAGAGTGTTTTCCTTGCCTTTTGGCATGCCTTGCAATTTGGTGTTGAAAGTCAGACATGCTCTATGGGGCAGCAGATGAGGTAAATAATAGACCTTTAGTTTGAGAATTTACATTAATCTGTCTAGGAGTTGGGCTGTATTCAGTGTTTATTCTGGCTATAGGTACCAGAGGCTTTAAGTTCCTCTAATATCCTTGTTTTCGTTTCTCCTCTTTACTATGGGCTTCCCTATGTTTTCCTCCTTAGGGAGAGTCTGTGTCTTACAGCCCATGTAACTATAACCCACTGTTGTTATACTTGAGCCCTGTTGGTGTGTGAGAACATGTTGGGGAGGGGACACATTCTGTAATCTTCCAATTAAATCTCAGTCTTTTAGGGGGGGCACTGTTTCAGGACAAGTGTTCATCCCTGGTATAGCTTTTCCACCCATCCCCATCCCCTTCCCCTTCCCTGTCTGCAGAGTTCCCGGTCTATTTTCTTGAAACCCTGACCTCTGTTGACTATGTTATGTTTTTGTCTTTACTTCTCCCTAGGTGAGACAGGATGGCTGGAGGGGGCTGGAGCAGGGAAGAATTTCCCTATCCCAGTTGAAATCAAGTTTCAGAATTTTCCCTGGCTAAGTCCTTACCCCTGGAGGGTAAGCCATTGTTATGGAGAAGGTTCTGAATAGTATTTCCTCATGCCTGTTCTTCTTCTCCTGCAAGACCCATGAGGGGATCCTTCTTGTATCCTCACCATGGGAACCTGATAGAGTTCCTGGAGGGAAAGCCTGTGGAAGTGTGGGGACCCCCCTAAGACAGCAACCCATAGGGGTTTCTCACTCACGCTAGTCTCACTCAACCACTAGCAATTCATCAAAATTACCAGTTAAGTGTTCCTGCTAGTTTATGGCTCCAGCAGCTTCTGTTCCAGCTTCTGTTGCTTTATCTCTCTGGATACATCTGTCTCTCCAGACTTCTTGGGGTGGTGGTTTGTCCTCACTTCTCAGACAGGTCAAAGAAGTCATTAATTTTCAGTTTGTCCAGCTTTTTCTTGTTGTATTGACAGGAATGATGTCTTCCAAACTCTTTACATGTTGGAGCTGAAACCAGAAGTGCTTGTAAGTCTTTTTTGAGGCGTTTTATTAGGTTTTGTATAAATTTGTCAGTTGCAGAAATAGTAAGTTGAAGCATATGTTCAGTAGTAAATATGACAAATCTTGCTTCAGGGAAACATATAAAGCAGAATGTTTCAATAATTAAGCAAACCAATTATTTGCTCAATGACAGTGGCAGTGAAAAGTCCACAGTGGGATAGGCAGAAATCTAACCCCCCACCCTCTCCTGCCCAGTCTTTTAGGCTTTTCTTCTTTGCAGATTCTGAGATGCAGTTTAGGACCTTTCTGTCATCCATCACCCAGTTAATTCGCTGATGCCACTGGGATGGTTTGGTGCTTGAAATGTAAAGCCCATTATATTCTGGCACAAGTTCTGAATTTAGAAGTATATTTTTGTTCGAAACATTTGTTCAGAGTGAAAACTGCAGACAGTGACATTGTGGCCTTCCACAGAACATTAGTATGTGCATATAAGCAGTATTAACTGAATTGGAATGAAGACTTATGAAGAGCAGAATTAAGAGTTACCATCTTTTCATTTATAAACAGATACGATCTGATTTTTATTATTTTTATTTTTTATTGTTTGTGGTGTGCGGGCCTCTCACTGTTGTGGCCTCTCCCGTTGCGGAGCACAGGCTCTGGACGCACAGGCTCAGTGACCGTGGCTCACAGGCCCAGCCACTCCGCGGCATGTGGGATCTTCCCGGACCAGGGCACGAACCCGTGTCCCCTGCATTGGCAGGCAGACTCTCAACCACTGCACCAGGGAAGTCCTGGATCTTATTTTTTTAATCCACTCAGCTTCTCATGTCTTTTGATCAGGGAATATAATCTACTTACATTTAAAGTAACTACTGGTAGTAACAAAATTATTATTGCAATTTTATTCATTTTTTCTGTATATCTTATAGTTATTTTGTCCTTTGCCTCTCTTGATATACTCCTTTGTGTTTTGTTGATTTTTTTCCGTAGTGACTTGTTTTTGATTTCTTTCTCATTTTTCTTTTATGTGTTTTCTATAGGTATTTCTTTGTGGTTATCATGGAGAGTACATAAAACATCTTATAGTATATATAGTAATCTATTTTAAAATAATAGAAACTTCAGTCATGTACAAAATGTCTACTCCTTTACATCTCCCCTCCAATTTGTTATTGATGTCACAAATTACACAATTTTATAGTTATAGTTATTTTTATGAATTTATCCTTTAAATTCTATACCAGAATGAAAAGTGATATACACACCACCATTACTGTGTACTGTATTTGTCTATTTATTTACCTTCACCAGAAAGCTTTATAATTTTACATGCTTTTGTGTTGTTGTCCAGCATTCTCTCCTTTCAGCTTAATGGGCTCCCTTTAATATTTCTTGTAAGGCAGATGTGGTGGTGATGAATTCCCTTAGCTTTTGTTTATCTGGAAAGGTCTTTATTTCTCTTTCATTTTTGAAGGACAGTTTTGCTGGATATAGTATTCTTGGTTGGCAGGGTTTTTCTTTTAGCCCTTTGAATGTATCATCTTACTCCCTTCTGGCCTATATTTTTTTCTGCTAAGAACTCTTCTAATAATCTTACGGTAGCTCCCTTGTACATGATGTGACACAGTCTTGCTACTTTCAAGATTCTCTCTTTGTCCTTTGATGGTTTGATTACAGTGTATCTCAGTATGGGGTTCTTTGGGTTCATTTGAGTTGGAGTCTTTTGAGTTTCTTGAATTTGGATGTCCAATTCATTCCTCACATTTGGGAAGGTTTTGACCGTTATTTCTTCAAATAAGCTCTCTCCCTCTTTCTCTCTCTTCTCTTTCTGAGATTCCCATAATGCATATATTGGTAATACTTGCTGATGTCATTAAGTATCTTGAGCTTTCTTCATCTTTCTTGATTCGTTTTTCTTTTTGCTCTTCTGACTCAGTAATTTCAGGTGACCTGTCTTAGAGTTCATGGATTCTTTCTTTTGCTTGAACAAATTTGATGCTGAACCCATATAGTGAACTTCTCAATTCAGTTATTGCATTCTTCGGTTCCAGAATTTGTTTAGTTCTTTTCTTTTTTTTATATATATAGTTTCTATCTTTTTGTTGGTATTTTCATTTTGTTCACACATCATTTTCCTGATTTCGGTTACTTGTCTGTGTTCTCTTATAATTCACTGAGCTTCTTTAAGATGATTGTTTTGCATTCTTTGTCATGTACTTCGTAGATTTCTGTTTCTTTAGGGTCTTTTTTTGAGATTTATTACTTTCCTTTATTGTGTCATATTTCTGTTTGTTAGTGTTCCTTGTTATTTTTTTGCTGAGATTTGGGCATTTGAAAAAACAGCCATCTCTCCCAGTCTTCACAAACTAGCTTCATACAGGCAAAGACCTCCATCAGTCAACCCAGCTAGAGATTCTGGGAGTGTCTCAGACATTCTGGAGATGTGTCTTTTCTAGGCTTGTGCATGTATTTTCCCAAGTAGGGAAGTCTGCTGGTTTCTTTTTTAGGAGTTTGTAATCTCTTCCTCCCTCTGGTCTCTGTCTTCAGTACTGCAGGTTCTCTGGTATTTCAGCAATCTCTCCTTTGTTTTTATTGGCCCCCCAGGCATCCACAGTATGCAGGATCCTCTCCAGTGCCCTGAGTCTAATGAGACAGAAACCAGTTCCTAGGGAAGTCCCTTGAAAAGATGGAACGTACATTGAATGTATGTTACACGTCTCTATTCACAAATTGGGTGTTTTCTCCCAACTGTGCTGAGCTGTGCCAGCTTGGAGGAGAGGTTATCATAGGTGAAATCCAACAGCTTTTCTTACTCCCTTACTCATTCTAAGGCAGCTGTTTTTAGCTTTGTGCTTCCCTAGAGTACTGTAGCTTCTTAGCTGTTTTCTGAAGTTCTCATGAAGGCTTTTTGGACTGTATGTTGTTCTTAAGTCAGTGTCTCTGTGGGGGAACAAGGTTTGGGACTTCCTATCCTGTCATACAGCTGACATCACTCTGGTCTTCCAAGTCTTTAAATAAGAGTCTGGTATGACCTTAGGCTCAGCTTCTCTCTTGGGCCTGGCAACCCCACACAAGGAACTCTCCCAGAAGATCACATGCTTTCTTTAAAGGGCAGGTTTTCGGCTTTAGTGCAAGAGTAGAACTTGCAGTCAGTCTGTTATAAGGTGGCATGAGAAAGGGCTTCCTATGGCCCCAGCTTTTCTGAAGGTAGTTCTTTAATGCGTTCACTTTGGTGCTGACTCCCTGCCCCAATCCTTTCCTTTTGTGGGGTTGAATCTGACATCTTCTTCTGAGGCTCCTTTGGGAGGACCTGCCTTTGTCTCAGGAGACTTGAGCAGCACTTTCTACTCCATAAGTTCTATATTCAGAAGTTCTGGAAAATTCTCTTGTTTTCCAGTCTTGTTCTTTTTAGACTATATTTCTGTCATTTCAGGGGACCCTGGGGAGGTAGAAGAAGTACATGTGCATGCTTGATCTGCCATCTTAAAATGAAAATCCCTGATTTTTTTTTCCTTAAGAGCCTAATTCCATAATTTTTTTCAATCTCAGCTTCATTAATCATTTCTTATTAATTGGTACTTCACATTTAGTTTGTCTGATAATCAGCAGAGGATGCTTTTCTGAAGGACTTTTCTTTTATTCAGTAAGCTCTGAATGGAAAGAGGTAATGTGGCAGACCTACTACTGTAGAAATCAAATTAACTTTTCAGAATTCCATGAATTCAACTCTAATTTGCATATTCTATTTCAGAAGAGACAGGGTTGGGGACACACTGCTACAAACACAGCTGCTACTGTTGATCGTATCATGAATTTTCTAGTTTTTTAAAATAAAAGGGTTCCTCTCACTCTCTGTGCACCTGGCACGAGACTCCCAAGAGTCTGACAGCCGTGCAGTGACCACAGGTGAGCGACTCAGTGATGGTGGAGTGGGCAGTACTTTACCGCTGGCACCAGAAAACATGTAGCTTCTGAGTGTCAGTTTTCTCTGGTCCCGTTCTTTTCCCCTTTCCCAACCAAGACACCCTATAATCATTACCTGAACTATATTGTCATGGGTAGCCAACTTCTTCGTATTTATTAGTTTAAAAATTCTGCCCATCTCCCCACCCCACCCCTCACTGTTTCTCTTCTCCTTTACTTTGTTTAGGATAAATTTTGTGAGTTTCACTCTAAAGGAAGATCGTTGGTGAAGAATCACAATCATGGCCCATAAAATGTCTTTTCTTTTCATAAAGAGGCTATGAAAAGCCAACCCAACTCTTCATTTTGAGTGTGTTTTTCTTCAAATCTGAGCACATTTGTATTTTATCTTAGGCTTTCTCTTATTTATGAAAACAAGTAAAAATAGCTAAAATTCTTTTCACAATTTTTTTCCTCTGTTCAGTTAGTGTAAAGTAGTTCCCAGCCTTGAAACAGATTTTCTGTATGAAAAATATAAGCGAGATTTTAAAAATTAATCTTTTGAAGCACGGCGCTATAAATGTTATTTAGGTTTCTAGGCTAGACTACAAAAGCTTATTTAAATCCATCATGATGCTCAACTTGAATTCTGGATCCTGGGTACAAGAACCCACTAAGAAGAAAGAGGGGGGTAATGTATCCCTTCCTGATCATTCAGACAATGTTGGTTCCTCTCTGCTTCTCTTTACCCCTCTTCCTTGAAGCTGCTACCCTGTGTTGCCTTCCCCGCCCCACCCCCAAGGTCTCAAGGTTATCGGGGAGGGGGAGGACAGAGAGAGAGTGTTTGCTAACGCCAGCTAATTAATTAGCAGGTATCTGTGAATGGTAATGCTTCTTAACCCTGCCAGAATATTTTCCCTTTTTAAAGATGGTGTGTGTTACGCCACATAAACCTAAAATTGGTGAAACCTCTGAGAGTGTAGCAGAGTGGGGGGAAAAATTCAGTGTGACAAGGTTTTGATAGGTAAGGTGGGAGGAGGCCACCACTGAGGCAGTCTGGCCCTGCATCCTTGTGCTCAGTCATTTGCAGAATGTGTGATTGCTTCTGCCAGCTTCTTGGACTCCCGATTAAAAGCCAGACTCTGAGCTGCAGGTTGTTTGGTCTGGGTCTGTTTACTGGGCATGTGGGCAGTGGTGGCCAGGTGGGTTAGGAGCCTGGCAGGGCACGTGTAGTTCGTTTTTTAAATGAGTGGAATCCCTGCGTTCTTTTTCACATAAGTGTTTTTTACCCCGTACAAAAGTAATGCATGTCTGTTAAAGACTAAAGACAAAGAGGTTGCCCAAAGTGCTACCATCCAAACAAAATTTCATTGTGAAGATGTTGATATTTCTTCCAATCTAGTTAATAAAGTTGGCATTTTTATTTTGTTCTCTGAGACACTTTTTTCTTTCTGCTGAAGATTATGATTATCTGTTTTGAGGAAAGGATATTTAATGATGATTTGCGATTAGCTCTGTGAAAGAAAAGTGAGAACGCGATGTGTAATTCCCACCTCTCCTTCCTCATTTTTAAGTATTGAATTGCATATTCTAAGCAATGAATGTGTTTTAAAATTCTTAAGTCTCAAATTAGTGCCCTTAAATGCTTCTGTCCCTCGTGGTCAGCTCTCTCTCCTCGACAGGGACCACCTCAGACCCCCTGTTTCTGGCTAAGCCCCTGCCTGGCCCAGCAGCCTGGCTCTGTGCCTTGGAACTTCTTCCAGGAGCTTCACCTGTGTCCATTCTCTTGGCTCCATCCCCAAAGCATCTCAACATGTTTAGGACTTACACCTTTAAAGAACAAACACCTGGCCAGCACAGGTCTCTGTCCAGGTGCCCCCTCGTCCCTCACCCCTCCTTTGCAGGAAGACTCTCTGAACCCTGTGGTCGGCACCTCCCTCCTCCAGCCTTGCCTGCCAGTCCCTTCCCAGCCCACTGAGTCCTGCTTCTGCAACCACTCAGCCGAAGCCACTCCCACCAGGGTCACCAGAGGCCTCCGGGTGGATAAACCTATATGTTCCCCCTCAGGCTTCATGTACTTGACCCTCCGACACCCTCCTTGACTGGCTTCTTTCTCTCCCCTTTGCTTCTGAAACTCCAGAACCTCCTAGATTTCTGCCAGTTGCCGCCTGCTGCTTATCAGGCTTCTTGCTGGCCCCTCTCCCTCGCTCGTCATGCATGTTTCGGTTCCCCCACTTCCATCCTCTGCCATCGTCTTGCCATCTCGTCTTTCCTCTCTCTCACCACACAGCCTTGCAAATCTCGTCCGCTCCCATGGCTTTATCTGCCGCTTACACACATACAGCAGCGACCCAAATCTCTGCCTCCTTGACTCCGCTACCGTACTGCGTGCTGGACGTGTCCACTTAGACACCCCACAGACATCTGAAAATCCACAGCCCGCGCAGACCCCTTCTCCCCTCTGGCCTGCCCCCCATCCTGTGCTTATCAGTTCAGTGCGTGAGTCATGGCGGTCTGGCGAGTCTGCTGCTAACGAGCCCTCCAGTCACTCCTGGAGCTTCAGCCCCACTGCTCTAACGCACACTCAGGCCACCCTGCTCACTTGCCTGCACTTCCACACTCGTCTACGCCCCTTGCCACAGACAGAGAAATCCGATTGAGTCATTCCTGTGTACATGCTTTCAGCGCCTCCTCTGCTGCCTGTGTGCCCGGGCTCCTGGTTGCCTCTGCAGCCCCTCTCTTTTCAGCCCCCATCCCTTTGTCCGTTTGCCCTCTCTCTGGAAGCACTTCAGCCCCCTCTCCTTGCCTGGCTAACTCCTTCTCATCCATCATGTCTCTGTTCAAACTTATTTCTTCAGGAAGCCCTCTCTGACCTGCTGGTCCAAGCGCTCGTGGTCTCGTGTGTACCCTGCCAGTAACACTCCGGCGTGGCGTTGTGATGGCCTGTCCTTACCCATCTCCCCACCTAGACTGTGCACCAGGACATCAGCCCTTTCGCTGCAGTGGCCAGCACAGCAGTCATGAATGGAGCGATGGACACAGGGCTACTGCCCTGCTGGCTTCTGGTGGCGTGGGAACCAGTGACGAGTGCCGGCTCTGCAGCTTGCGGGGCTCTTCAAGGAGCGTGACCCTGGGGTTGTTACGTGGGACGTGAAAAGCTTGAAATAAGTAGGTCTACTAGGAACTTCTTTGCAAATGTAGTTCCAAAGAAAATGATTTCTCTCCATATGGGCTTTTAAAAGCATTTATTATAGAATATTTGGGGGGAAGTAAACCATAGAGAACCACTCATAAAAGCTCGTTGCTGCATAAGTGTTTTAACCATGTTAAAATGACTTCCTGTTTTAACTAATACTGTCTAATGAATACCAACGTTTTTTCAATTCAAGAGAGCTTTATGAACATTTCCTATGGAAACTATGAGCACCGAGGTCTGTGGCAGCCTTGCCCAGTCACCCAGCAGCCAGTCCTGGTTCCCAAAGAAGAATTGACACATCTTACAGGTCCCCTGTAAGGGAAGTGCTTGACAGGGTCTCCTTTCTCAATAATTCCTCCCGAGACTCCAGAGAAGAGAAAATGGGGACAGATTTGCTAAGAGAGATGGGATGGGGCCAGTGACCGGGTCACGGTGGGGCTCTGGCAACTTGAGGACACACAGTTTCTGAAAAATACGGATTTCTTTCCGTTCACTAATTTGTTTATTTCTTGTCTAACAATTCTACTGAAGAGGTTAAGTCTTATATAAAGTTATATCTCAGTGCTCCAGTGGAATGAAATAATGACACAGTATAGCTCTTTCTAAATTATTCATTTGTTCTTTGTTGATTATCTGCAGGTTCCTGTTAATTCAGTTCACTTAGTTCAGAATTATAACACATGATGTCATCTGTTTTCCCTTCTTGTTTTCACACTGTAGACACCTAATCAGTATCTTCCAGTGCCTGACTGCCCATCCCTGGTCTGCTCCAGATCTCCTGCTAATACCAGGCAGTGCCTGGCCTTCCCTGGGGTTCTGCTGGTTTTCACGTTTTTGTATTGAATTATTGCTTGTTCCGGCACGATGTTGATTTCCTTCATTATTTCATGCTTCTCCCAGGAGATGTCCACATGTTATTTATCCTTTATCCCCCTTTTGAAAATATCACAGTAAGGAATTCACTTATTTTTTTTCAGCTGTCTTCCTTTTCTGTCAATAATTCAATGCAACATTTCTTACAGCCTGTTCCATCTCCTTCACTGATTTTCTTAATGCCTTTTAATTATTTCCTACCTTTAAAATGTATTATCCAGCCTTTAATATTTAGTAATTCATGCTGTCATCAAAGAGGCAACTTTAAGGATCATTCAGCTTCCTGTGGGTCTTGATCCTGGGTCACAGGATGGAGGCAGAATTAGAGAAGCATCGAGTCGAGGCTGTGCATCTGAGGAGCAGGCTTACCAGGGGAAGCAGTCCTGTTGGCTTATTTCTGCAGAGAAAGACGCATAATTATAAACCTCATATTATTATGTTAGAAAACCTCTGTATGGTGTTGGTGTAGAAGGGAAATAAAATAGCCAGGTTCTAAGTTTCCCATGTTATAAAGGATACGTTTTACATAATATAAAGGATACACTCTCCATTTCTGTATACATTTCTGCCTCACAATATGCGGAGTCCGCAACACAAGGTAGCACCTTACAGTCGATCAACTCATCAATATTTATTGATTGTCATTTCATGAAAGAAACTGCACCAGACACTACTGGGGATGCAGAGGATACAAGGCACCAAAAGGCACATGCACGTTCCACGTAACTCAGCCTGAAGTACAGCACAGGGGAGGATGTTGTTACACAAAGAGCAACGTTTGGCTCTGCACACGTTGCACACTGAATACATTGGGGATTAAGACACGCATTAAAGAAAGCATTTGGTGGGAGACTTCTCAGAATAAACTTTATTTTTCACTGAGAGTAGCATATGGTATCATTTTAAGGGAATAACTGATTTTAAAAGAATAAAGCAAAGTAAGTCCATAATTCTTGAATGGGCCACAGTGGGATGGATTAAATATAACTCATGGACCTGGTTGATCTGTGATACATCCCAGGCCAGTAATTAGAAGTGACCCAAGATTAACGAGAAGGATCACGGTGTTGAGGTGCTAATTTGTCTCCTCGCCCACACGGTCTAATGTGTCCCTGTAACGTGTGCTCTTTCTTGTTTTCAGCACGCACTCCTGGCTTTGAAGTTCATCCTTGCATTTGCCATACCTGATAAGCCGCGGCATATCCAGATGAAACTGGCCAGATTGGAATTTGAATCTTTGGAGGCACTCAAGCAGCAGGTAAGGGCAACTGTCCTGAAAATAAAAATGTATTTCTTTAGCAAATGCCAGGAAACATAAGTCAGAGAACTCACTCTCAGCTTTTACTTCAGCCTTGAAGTTACCAGTTTAAATAAGTATAGAAGATTCCAGTTTTTTAATTTTTACTTATTTATCTTATTTTTGGCTGCGTTGGGTCTTCGTTGCTGTACGCGGGCTTTCTCTAATTGCGGCGAGCGGGGCCTACTCTTCGTTGCAGTGCGCGGGCTTCTCATTGCGGTGGCTTCTCTTGTTGTGGAGCACAGGTTCTAGGCGTGCATGCTTCAGTAGTTGTGGCACATGGGCTCAGTAGTTGTGGCTCATGGGCTCTAGAGCACAGGCTTAGTAGTTGTGGCTCACAGGCTTAGTTGCTCCGCAGCATGTGGGATCTTCCCACACCAGGGCTCGGACCTGTGTCCCCTGCATTGGCAGGCGGATTCTTAACCACTGTGCCACCAGGGAAGTCCCTCAGTTGTGTTTAGTTTTTTTAATTTTTATTTCATATTGGAGTATAGTTGATTTACAATGTTGTTTGTTTTAGGTGTACAGCAACCTGATTCAGTTACACATATCCATATATCTATTCTTTTTCAGATTCTTTTCCCATTTAGGTTATTACAGAATATTGAGCAGAGTTCTCTGTGCTATACAGTAGGTCCTTGTTGGTTATGTATTTTAAATATAGTAGTGTGTATATGTCAATCCCCAAACTCCCAATTTATCCCTCCCCCTACCTTTCCCCTTTGGTAACCATAAATTTGTTTTCTAAATCTGTGAGTCTGTTTCTGTTTTGTAAATAAGTTCATTTGTATCATTTTTTTTTTTGGATTCTGCATATAAGTGAGATCATATCTTTGTCTTTCTCTGACTTACTTGACTTAGTATGATAATCTCCAGGTCCATGCATGTTGCTGCAAATGGCATTATTTAATTCTTTTAATTGCTGAGTGATATTCTGTTGTATATATGGACCACATCTTCTTTATCCATTCATCTTTCAATGGACATTTTGGTTGGTTCCATGTTTTGGCTATTGTAAATAGTGCTGCTATGAACACAGGGGTGTGTGTATCTTTTTTAAAAATTAATTAATTAATTATTTTTTGGCTGCATTAGGTCTTTGTTGCTGCGCGTGGGCTTTCTTTAGTTGTGGCGAGCGGGTGCTACTCTTCGTTGTGGTGCACAGGCTTCTCATTGCGGTGGCTGCTCTTGTTGCGGAGCACGGGCCCTAGGCGCGCGGGCTCAGTAGTTGTGGCACACAGGCTTAGTTGCTCTGCAGCATGTGGGATCTTCCCGGACCAGGGCTTGAACCCGTGCCCCCTGCATTGGCAGGCGGATTCTTAACCACTGCGCTACCAGGGAAGCCCCTGTTTATAGGCTTTTTGCTGATGGCCATTCTGACCGGTATGAGGTGATATCTCGTTGTAGTTTTGATTTGCATTTCTCTAATAATTAGCGATGTTGAGCATCTTTTCACGTGTCTCTTGGCCATCTGTATGTCTTCTTTGGAGAAATGTCTATTTAGGTCTTCTGCCCATTTTTTGATTGGGTTGTTTGTCTTTTTAGAGAAGATTCCAGTTGAGGATGGCATAACAAAACCAAATTCCTAATAATATGAGCAACAAATAGGTTTAAAGAACTAAACTAAGCAAAACAAAAATATTCAAGCAATGTTAAATGAAGACTAGAGCTGGCATTCAGCAAAAGAACCAGACAGAGATTTCCAAGAATCTCCCTGGGGCAGGTCCACAGTTCCCAAGTCTACCTTCTACAGAAACATTAGGGGAGGAGAAGTGAGGAATTGGAATCCTGAATAATATCTCACAGAGCACGAGAGAGAACGGGAAAGTGTGGGCAGAAGCAGCAAAAAATGCCGTGGAGGTAGAATCCTCTTCCTGATGATTTACACATTCTACCAAAGGGTCCCCCCCACCCCTGCCCCCAAAAGAAAGAGAGAATTTAAAAAGCCATGCTGGAGCTCACCATTTTGGTGATTTTCTACCTGTAACAGAACGGGAGTCGGGAGACAAAAGATCCCTAGATGCCTAGAGCTGGTCATCTGCGGTCATACATAGGAATGTAACGAATGAGAAAATCAGTAAGGCAGAGTCATCTGAGGGGACAAGCTCTGGGTCCAGGACCTCTCTGACCCACGCAGTCCTGTATGCTTCCAAACCACCTTTTACAGGAATTTTTCCTTTTATATTCGGGGAATTGGGAGGAAAAAAAACCTTGAAGAGGACCCACTCAAGCCAACCTTCTGATAGAAGCCAGGGCTCCAAGGGTGGTGCTCCAGATAGGGGAACCCCACATTGGGGCAGAACCTGACCCTGATTAGGTGGGGTGAGCCCAGCAGAATAAGACTTGTGATCAGAGTACAGAGAAGAGGGAGAACCCCGGGTCCACCGCGTTGGCTGTTCTGATGTTTGTCCCAGTGGGTGAGGAGACTGAATTAGCTGTGTTTCCTAACTGTAGGGCCTGTGGGCTCGCCAGTGTGTTTGTCTCTTAGACGGAAACGCAGCGTCATGCTCAGTAGTGAAACACCAGCAACATTCACAACAGTGTCAGGAGACCCATTATCGCTACTGATGTTTAGCATGGTTCTGGAGGCGTAATCAATGTAGTTACACAAGAGGAAGAGATAAGTTCAAGGAACCCGGAAGAGGCAAAGTTATCATTACTTGAAGATTATAAGATTATGTGTCTAAAAGTCACAAGATAAATTCTTACAACAGGAACATTTGAAAAGAAGCAGGTTGTAAAGTTTGTCTAAAATCATGTTTCCTTTCAAAAAAATAGTAACCAGTTTGAGAATATTATTGAGAGAAAAGTCCCATTTACAGAAGAAACCAAAATAAAATCTGTAGGTGGTAATTTATGAAAACTATGTGGATAATCAACGTGAAGAATATTTTTTAAACTCTACTGGGATCAAAAGATTCAATCTTGTGAAAATGTAATGCCAAGTCAAATATATAGAAATAAACATTTGAGAATAGCAAGGAGACTTCTGAAAAAGAAGGAAAATGAGGCCTCTAGCTCTGCCGTATTAAAGTGTATTTTGAATAATTCAATCGTCGTGGTAATTAAGTCCATTTTGAATGAGGGGAGAAACGGACAGGTCAGTGGAATAGATCAGAGATTCCATAAATGGACCCAAATAAAAATAGGACTTTATGGGAAAAGTGACGTTTTATGTCAGTAGGAAAAAAGAAAGATTGTTTGTTACATGGTTTGATGATGACAAACAGTTGTTTGGGAAAATTATTACACTTGATTCGACCTCATTTCTTATGTACCTCTCTCCCCTCCACCCAGCAAAGTTCAGATGGTTGAGAAATTTAAACGTAAAAAACTTAAACCATAAAAGGTCTATTAAAAAGCATGGGTACTTCTTCCAGTGGGAAATGCCTTTCTAATCAGGACACAAATCCCCGAATTTATAAAGGAAAATATTGATACAGTAAGATACAAGAAAATTTTAAACTTCTGTACCACAGGAAAAAAAAGAAAATTGAAAAGATAAATTGGACAAACTGGGGAAATAATGTGCTCAGCTCTCACTTGGAGGAGAGGGCAGAGAGGTAGGATGGACGGGGAGGTTCCAAACAGTCTAACGTTCCTTAGACTCTGCGAGGAACACAGACTGTTATGAGGGCCTCAATGTTGAGATTCTCAGCTTAGATGAGTCCTCTTTCCTGAACATAACCGCCTGAGCGCGCTCGGGCGTCCTGCTGGTCCCTCCTGGCTGTCCATGGCCACACCTCCTCACCTCTCACAAGGATCCTTCTTCCACATTGCAGAAGGAAGCCACACCTCTCACCATTTGGAGCCCCTACCATGTGCCTTGTCCCCAGAGTTACCCCCCCAAGCAAGTAACAGAACCTTTCAAAATGGAGGTGTCGGGCTAAGCTGCATTCGATAAAGGCACCCCAATCTCCTGCCCTCCATCCCCTTAAGAAATGCATTTCCAAAATATAGCTAGAAATTTATGTTCAATGTTTATCAAAATGTGTACTCTGTTTATATAATTATTATCATTTATGCACCAGTAATAATTGTAATGATCAGTCAGTCCAGAAGAAGATTTTAAATACCTATCGTGACACTTCTGGTCATAGGGAATTTTAAAGGCTTCTTAAGTTTCAATTTTGAGCATCTAATGATTGCAGCAAAGTATTAGAAAGAGATTGATGAAGACTTTCAAGCAAAACAAAAATTTATTAAGTTAAGATTCTTTGGGAGAAGTGGAAAGAAAATGTTACTTCAAAGAAGAAAAAGAAGGAAAACCAAAATTTTTACTATTAATTCAGAGCGTGTTCATGTATCTTTTGAATGGGTGATGGTGGATATCGCGTCACTATAATGTTCAGCATTTCTTGGATATCTTTAAAAGAGTGACGTCATAGTTTATTTTTAAGTGTCAATATTTACAGTATGCTAGAAAATATATTTTTGCAACTATTTAATTTATGATGAAAATTTTAGATGTCAACTTAAAATCGTGTGGGAGGGCATTTGGCATCCAGAAATTTTAAGGGTTATGTAAGCAAAAAAAATTTTTTTAATTGAACAGCATTGTCTCTGGAAGAGTTTTGGTAAATCAGGTTTCTCCACTGATTACATTTCTAGTGAGGTTTTAGAGATTGGGGCAGGCTGGCCATGTACACACCTTCGCTCCAGGTCAAGGCAAGATCTTGCTTCATGTTAGGAAAGCTTTCCTCTCCTCTCACTCAGGATTTCACCCTGCCATGTATCTGTCTAAAAAGCAAAGGGTCTTTCTCGATGTTGGATATGACTAACGTGTCTCTTGTTACTAAACACATTTACCTGAAAGTCCTACTTCAGAGCTGTCATGTTTGCTTTGGAGGGACTGGTGGATATTAGTGTTTACTATGGATGTAACTAAATAACCTCCCAAGTCATCTCAGCTCCTAGGTTCCCGTATCTTCAGATATACCCCACCTGACAGTAAAGCAAAGTCCAAGGTCGACGACAAGTTTTGTTTACGGTCATCTTCACTGGGAAATGAAACATTAACCAAAATTCTATCTTATATTATATAAAAAGAAAAAAAATCTAAGTGATCTTAAGTCTCTTTGGGGTGTTTTCTCCTGAGGACATAGATGTGATTCTCTGATTGACGTCCCCTTCTAAGAAAACGTGATTCTGGTGCCGATTTTGCTGTTAAGGTTCTGGTGGGACAGAGATGTCCAATATGTGTCCACTCAGTATATTTATCAAATGCCTCCATAGAAGGGTGTTCCTGGCTTGTGCTAATAAGTGACTTAAACTTGTGCACATGCAGCTCCAGTGTCTCGGATCCATCAAGTAGGCAGGAGGCCATGATGAGTACTTGTGGTTTCCTAGGGCCTTGACTGCAAACCCAGGAAAAGCTTTCCTCTTCCCACTTACTGCCACTGCTTGTTTTTGTTAAAATTACAATCTGAGAATAAAAGGTCCAGAGTAAAACCTGGACAGAAGGTCTTCTTTTGCTCACTCTGTCTCTCCTGCGGGCCCAGGGCTTTGCTGCATGGTTGACACTGCTGCCCGAGCCACCCAAGTTCATGCTGCTGCCAGTCGGAGACAAAGATTTGCTTCACATTTCCTCTTCAGTCTCACGGTTCAGAGGTCCTGAAAAGTCTGAAAGGTCCTAGGTATGGAAGGTCACCCACTTTGTGCTTTTCGAAAACGCAAATTCACTGGCGTGTCTTCAGTTTACTTGCTCAACTAGTGGCATTTCTAGGATATAGAATTTTTTCTTTGCTTTTTATTTTTATTTTTTTAACTCTGACATTTAACTATCTGCTTTGTAAACCAGTGGAGCCTCACCTCACGGGGCTATTCCCATGGACCAAAGGCAGAGAGAGCTTCTGCCACGTCTTCTGGTCAGTTGTGGACCGTGATCAAAAATGGAGTCACGGAAAACATATTTAAGAATAGATCCCATGAATGCCTAGCCTGTCCCCAGACTCCTTCACTGTTAGGTGACTAGAAATTGACGACAAGCTTGTCAATAGAAATGATTACTCATGAATAATTACTGTATTATGTTGAATTTGTCTTTGAATTGCTACCTTTCAACTCAGTTCCCATTTTATGGACAGAATGTGATTGGGAAATGTAAAGTCATTGGACAGTTCTTAAATCAGGCTGCGCATCTTGAAAGTAGAACTTGCAAAAACTGCATGAGGCCGGGCCACACACCATGAAGACTGGTCCCCTGAAACTCCAGTGGAGCCCAGATACCTACATTTTCAAAACTCCTCCCATTGCTCCACACCCCTTCCCTCAACCCCTACCTCCCAGCAGAGATGGATCCCAAGCGCCGTCAGGTGAGCAAGTTCTGGGCCAAGTCCTGCCACAGGGAATGAGTTGGGTAGTGTCTTTGCACCTCAGCTTTTTTGTTTTATAAAATGAAGGTCAGTGGGAAGGGCCAGAAATGTACGTGTTTGACCCAGCACCCAAGTGATTCCAATGCAGGAGCCGTGGAGCCCACTGCGGGAAGTGCTCTGTGGTCCTGGCTATTCCTCCAGCTCATGGCAGGGAGGGGGCCGTGGTGAGTGTGGGAAAGAACATGGAGAGGAAGGGTACCCAGGGCAGTTATTTTTTCAGTGTCAGATGGGAAACTGTGGCATTTCTAAATATATAAGCAAATGAGATATACTTGAAGGTGAGAGGCGAACTGGGGAAAATAAAATTGTTTGCTTTGCAAAGGGCATTTTCAAATGATTAGACTTCAGTTAGTGAGACCTTTACAGAGAATTCTAGACAGTAAATATCATCCTAGTGATGCCCTTTTATTTCTTTTCAAATTGATGTATTCAGCTCTCAGTAGTTTTAAGATCCAGTTAAAAATAGAAAGGAGTCTTATCCAGGTACCATTTGCTCCCTGGATGGCCTGGAGCACAAGGACACAACATCTTCAGTACAGCCATACCTCTGGGCAGCCAGCCCTCTCGGGAGCCAAGCACCCACAGAGGCCAGGGAGCTGGTCCAGATGGAGCCTTTGAGAAAGAGAACAGCCTCAGAAGTCAGTTGAAAGAACAGATAAGGACTCTAAGAAGACACCACATCGCGAATTATGGCCCTCAAGGGCTTCCAATCAAACGTGAGACCCTTGACCAGCAAGCCCGTTGGGCCAGCCTACATTATGTAATGTCTTTGTTTTCTAGGGTTAAGTATATTTAAACTATTTCCAACATTTCCCAAGAGCTTCTGAAGCTTTCTTTCCCTGCCTATTTGTGCTCTCAAGTTATGGTAGCTAGATACACATTTTTAATGGAAAGTTAGGAGTTTCACAACATAGAATGAGGATGCTAAAGTATTTGACCTTTCAATATGTAATCACATGTTGATCTGCCAACTTGTAGTTCGGAATGAAATCTTGAATCCAGATAAAGAATTGGCTTCTGAGAAAGCCAGTGGCAGCCAGTGCCGGAGCCTCGGTCCTTGGGGAGGGAATGGTTCATTTCCCAGGGCCTCCAGTCAGCCCCCGCCTAGTAAGCTCAAAGTAAAGGTAAACTGAAGTCCACAGTGTTGCCAGAGTTCAAGTGGCCCCTCTAAGCTGGCGTCTCCCTCTCTCCTGTGTCGGGAGTTTGTCTCACAGCCCTCTGCAGCTTCAGGGCAAGTGGCTTGACCCTCCTGTTTCATAATCTCCCCAAACAGTCCTAGCACACGTGGGCAGAGTGAGGCTGCAGTGACACAGCATAAGACACACAGTGTGAAACAGGGCAGCGGCGGGGAGATGAGTTTGGTGCTGGAGGAGGAGGACCACCTCAGGCTTGAGTGCCCTGCATCACTGGGCAAACCAGGAGGGAATTCTGGGATAAAATGGTACCATAAAACCAGATGGGATGGCAAATCAGAATTGCACCTTTGCAGCAGTCCTACCTGTTTTCATGACCCGAACACAGCCGGGCAGTAACGATGACAGGGGCAGTAACAGATGGCACGCAGTGGGAGGGCACGTGAGCCAGGCACCATTCTAAGCCTTCCGCGTGGGCTGTGACTCCTAACAGCAGTTCTCGGAGGTGGGGTCTGTTAGCCATTTATTTGCACTTGATTTTTCACACAGTAGATTTCTCTCTAATTCATAAATGATAACTGTCTTCAAAGTGATTAATGCACCAACAAATACTGGCTCCTGTGCACCTCCTGAGTCCCTTCTGCTGTCACTTCTTTTTTTTTTTTTTAACATCTTTATTGGAGTATAATTGCTTTACAGCGTTGTGTTAGTTTCTGCTGTATAAAAGAGTGAATCAGCTGTATGTGTACATATATCCCTGTATCCCCTCCCTCTTGCGTCTCCCTCCCTATCCCACCCCTCTAGGTGGTCACAAAGCACCGAGCTGATCTCCCTGTGCTATGCGGCTGCTTCCCACTAGCTATTTTACATTTGGTAGTGTCTATATGTCCATGCCACTCTCTTACGTCGTCCCAGCTCACCCTTCCCCCTCCCCGTCTGCTGTCACTTCTCCCTTACTTTTGGGTCTAGCAGGATTGCACTGCTCATGGATCCCCCAAGCACCCCTGCTGTAGCGTAACCCTGACCACCCAGACACCTCTTCTCCACCGTCAGTGGCATAGACCCTCCCTCCTCGGGAGAGCGGCCCTCTGCTGTGTGACAGAGGGTCCTGGTGCCCATTTCTGTGTATCCGCCCCTCTGCCCTTGGCCAGGTGATGCCTTCCTCACCCCTGCATCTCCTCACCCAGCACAGGGCCTGATGCCCAGTCGACTCTGACTAAATCTCCACTTAATCAAACTGAGTTTGTTGACTCATACATAGTTCAGAAGCTAATATATTAAGTAAATGACAAATGATGTCCTTGGACAAAAAAGAGGAATCTTAAAATAGGTACTCGGGCAAAAATGGAAACAGTTAGGTCATATTCCTTTCTGGGATCACTAGGGAAGAGAATGCATTCTGAGGAATTACATATGAGCACTTTAGAAGGACTCTATACGTAGCCTTGATGAAGCACGAATCCTATTTTTTTTTTTAAAGACTGTGATTGATATCAGTAAAAAAGGGTGGCTCCCAAAAGACCATAAAATAACCCCAAATCAAGCCAGATAGAATTCTAAAGTAGTTTGTACTTTGCACAGATTCAGACTCTGGAACAATCCTGTCCTTACCACTGTTGGTTAGGGTTTTCTTTTCTCTGCGTCTTTTGTTTTCACTAGAGAAAAAATGATTTAAGGTTCACGGCGGCATCCAGACGTTAAAGTAAGATGCTTCACTAAAAGCTCTAGAGAGCCTCTGATCACTTTTGTCTCCCTAGTGAACAATCTGTATAAATTGCTACTTATCTCATCCCCCTGGCCTTCTAGGCAAGATTTAAAACTTGTATAAGACATGGCGAAATTAGAACCAGATTCATTTTCACTTGTGGAAATTCCTGAAAAGGACATGAAACAGAATAAAGTGTAGCATTTTCCTAGTCGCCATAGGAGTAGATGAGAAACAGTGTGCGCAGAAGGGGCCTGGGAGCAGAGATCTATTCCACAGAGAAGGGACTCAGGTTCACTGTATGGTGGAAGGGATGCCCTGTGCTTTGGACCATGTATACATATGTCATTAAAATATGTCTGTATTTGTAAAGAAAGAAATTCACCCTATAAAAAATTATTCTAGAGATTCAGAATGCTTAAGGCTATATGTTTAAGAAGAAAAGAAAGATAACATTCTGGTAAGTTATTCAAAGTTCTAAGAGTTTCAATCTCAGATTCTGTACTAGATTAGTAATTACATTGCCTTGAGGGCTGATGTGTGTGAGAGCAGGTCTTCCTTCTCCAGGTAAGTGTGTGAGCTGTTAGTTATGCATCTATTTAACTTTTTTTAAATATACATACCAAATGTTCTGAGATATTAAAAGACTATATTTTTGGCTTCATCAAGATCAAAGATATTTGTCTGTGACTACAGACTAGAAGCATCTTAGAGACAGGATTACTCCAGACACAGAATTCATACTTGTTGAATGAATGAACTTGTCAAATGAATGAGTCAGTAATTAGATGATGGGTCACAGCCCCATCCCTTTGTGCCTTTTTCTGTTATTAAATTCTAGTCCTTTGGCTTTGAAGTTGTCCTCTGTGTGTTAGATTTGAGATTGAGGAAACCATCATTGAGTACTTATAGTGTGGCTTTTTTAAAAATTACTTTCATTTTTAATTACTAGTAAATTGTTAAAATGGAAAACCTCTTTTTAAGTATAATAAATAATATTCATTTCCGTGGATTTCCAATGCTACAGAATCTCAAGGATATGATTAAATATTACTGTATCATGTAATGAATGTAAACCTAAGAGATTGGGCTGAAAAGATAGTGATTGATAGACTAGGAAATTTAGCCTTTAAAGTAAATCCCTAAGAACAGCACATATAGTGATTTGCTTCTTTCTCCTAAGAACAGAATGCAGAAAGCAAGAAATGTTTAGATTTAAGAACTTTTTGAAATACTGTTTTCCATTGATAATGGCTCTAAGAACATAAGTAGTAAATTCTACTGAATTCATAATAAGTCAAAATTAAAATACAGGTATTAAAATTCAGCAACGGATACTGAGTACATGCTATGATCAAAGCACAAAAATTGGAAGTATCAGAAATTCCTGTCATTCCTATAATTGTCAAATGGTAGAGTTGAAAAGCTTTACAGAAAAGATCCTGTCCCAAACGCTGATTGTACAGACTAAGGAAAGGGTCATTAACTGTGGGTGTTGGCTTCCAACATGGTCCCCAATGATCCCTGCCTCCTAGTGTTTACACCCTGTGGAGTCCCATCCCATCCTCTATCTTGGTTGGTCTGTGTAATCAATAGAGAACTGTAGAAGTGTTGGCATGTCTCTTCTGAGGCTAGGTCATAAGAAAAACACTGTGGCTTCTGCCTTCTTCTCCCTCTTGGATCACTTGTCCTTGGGAAGTTAGCTGTCATGTCGTGAGGACACTCAGTGTTAGAGGAGGTCATCCAGAGGTCATGACTGCTGGTCGGCCCCAGAGATGGACATAGGCAAGCAAGGCTCCTTACCCCCTCCCCTGTCCTTGGGGTGTACGTTCTGCCCACCATTCCCACACTAGGAGCTCTTTCAAGGACGTAGCCCTGAAGGAGTGATTTCTTGTTGAGACCATCTTGTGCATGGGACTGAACCCAGTTAAGGCCACTATATAAACTTTTAAGGTTCTGGTGGGCTGGTGCAGAGATCTACTTGTGTTACGGTCGCCCGAGACAAGTCTTTTATATAAGTCCCTTTGTTTATCAAAACTGCCCCCTACCAGCCTGGAGTCTCTTTCTTCAGTCTCTCCTTGCCCTCCACTTGAGGGTACGTTTCGAATTTCACCTGAGGGACTCCTGAGATTGCAAACCAACACTCAAGCCACCAGTGGAGAGGCCCACATGACTGGGAACATGAGCAACCACCAACAACCGCGTGAATGAACCATCTTGGAAGCAGATTCTCTAATCGAGGGGTTGGCAGACTTTTTCTGTAAAGAGTCAGATAGTAAATATTTTAGGCATGTAGGCCTAAAATAGGTCTGTTTTGCAACTACTCAGGCCTGCTATTATAGTGCAAAAGCAGCCGTGGGCAATATGTAAATGAAAGGGAGCGGCTGTGTTCCAATAAAACTTTATTTACAAAAACAGGCAGTGGGCCAGATTTGGCCTATGGACTGTATCTTGTCATCCCCTCCTCTAGCCTCAGTCAAGCCTTCAGATGACTGCAGTCCCTCTGCCTGTGTTCTGACTACAGCTTCATGAGAGGTCTTGAGCCAGAGCCCCCCAGCTGCTTCCAAATTCCTGAGAATAAATACTGTTTTAAGGCACTAAATTTTTGAGTAATTTGTTACACAATAGTAGATAACTAATGCAATAATAGGTAACTAACCCAGTAAAGAAGGTTGACTGACAGATGAGCCAACTCTGTGAGTTGATAATTGTTGAAGCTAGGTGGTGGGTAGATCCATGGAGTTTCATTATATTATTCTCTCTACTTTTGTGTAGTAAAAGGTTAAAGGGGTAAAAAAAAAAAAAAAAAAAACAGAAAAAGAAAAGCTGTTAGGTAATTGTCTAAAATCAGAGCAGCAATAAATCCTGAAGCCTGTGCTACACACCCAGGTCTCTGGCTCTGAACCCTGTGTTCTCTTGGCCCCCTCTTCCTGCATAAAGAGCAACCAGCAACGCTTTAGCTGTTTGCCTGTATTTTTCCATCAGTTGTTTACTGCCCTAGTACCTCCAACTTAATATCCAAGATCGTTCTTTGGATTTTTACCATTGCTGTTGTTGAGCCATCTTTGAGACTTACACTTCTTTATCCCTCTTTCCACTGTAGACTTTAAAATCAGTCACTACTTAGAGAGGGAGCCTTGTTCAAAGATCTACAGAGTCCAGCCTCGGTGTGGCCTGGGCTGTAATAATACTTACATGTTACCTTCTTATTGAGCTTGGCTGTCAGCGGAGCACTAGCAAATCCGTTCTCTTAATGAATCCTAACACAGCCTGGGAGGGTAGGCCTGGCAGGTTTCACTCTAGCATTTTATAGATGAGGAATCGGAGAGGCAGCAAGTTTAAGTGATCAGAAAAAATCCAGCTGGGTGCACAATCTGGCTTCTAGCCCAGTGTTCTTTCTTCCTGCCTCTCCCGTGCGTAAGGAGAAACAGGTAGAATTTGACTTCAGATAAAATCAAGTCACTGTGTGAAAGTGCGCCGCACAGGGCTTGGCACATAGTAGGTTCTCAGTGAGTTTACCTTCCCTTTAAAATCCCTTTGAGGGATTCGTGCCCCGGTCCGGGAAGATCCCACATGCTGTGGAGCGGCTGGGCCCGTGAGCCATGGCCGCTGAGCCTGCGCGTCCCGCAGTGGGAGAGGCCACAACAGTGAGAGGCCCGCGTACCGCAAAAATAAATAAATAAATAAAAATCCCTTTGAAATTGGAAATCACCCTGATGGGGTTTTAATTGGCAGTATAAATAACTTAATGTGTTAGCTACATGAAATAGATACTTGAAATAACTTGTCTTTTGATTTACTGCATTGATCCCCAAAATGGTTCATGTGTTGGATTAAGAGAATGGGTCTAGATTATTCTGTTCCTGCAGTTCCCTAGGATAACCATGAAATAAGATTTAGTGTTGGATTTCGAACATCTTATGCTTTCTGTACATTTAACCAGATGTCCTTGGTGATGACATTTACAAATGAGATAAAATTTTGTGAACAGGCGAAGGAAGTGGTAGGAGAGCAAAGAGCAGAATACCAGACCTGATAAAATGCTACTGAATGACGAAATTCAGTTCAACAGGACATCATCTTCTCTTTCCTGTTTCTTTTCAAAAATCTTTTTAATGTTGTGTTTTCCTATCCTAAACACGTGGTTGGGAGGAAATGAATTTTCCCCCCATAAATGTTTGAGTTTTAATTTCCTTCCTTCCCCCTCCTCCCTCCTTGTCTCCCCTCCTTCCTCCCTCTTCCTTCCTTCCTTCCTTCCTTCCTTCCTCCCTTCCTCCCTTCCTTTCTTTCTTTCTTTCTTTCATTCTTTCTTTCTTTCTTTTTCTTTCTTTCTTTCTTTCTTTTTCTTTTCTTCCTTCCTCCCCCCTTCCTTCCTTCCTTTCTTTCTTTCTTTCTTTCTTTCTTTTTCTTTCTTTCATTCTTTCTTTCTTTTTCTTTTCTTTCTTCCTTTCTCCCCCCTTTCTTCCTTTCTTTCTCTTTCTTTCTTTCTTTTTCTTTCTCTCTCTTTCTTTTTTCTTTCTTTCTTTCTTTCTTTTCTTCCTCCCTCCCTCTCTCCCTCCCTTCCTTCCTTCCTTCCTTTTCTTTCTTTCGACAGTCCTTTCAGATAGAGTCTACAAGCACTTGCTATCTGCCAGGTAACTTTGTTATCAGGGCTATAACTTTTAATTCTTCATCCCCCCCACCCCCCACTCCAATTTGGAGAAAAAGATCTTTTATTCGTTATTTGGAAAATAAATGAATCTTAAGTTTCTCTCCAGTTCTTCGTTCAAGTTGCTTAAAGCAATGTCCACGTGGATAGATTTGCAGGCTCTTTTGTTTGAATTGTCTTGGAAAAAAAATGATAGGCATATTTTTAATTTGCAAGTCTGGTTTTAGTCACAGGCACTAGAGAAAATGAGCTGCCAGATGTCTGGGAAGCACAACTCCAACCCCGTCTACTTTCACATGTGATAAATATTGTTTTGGTTAGAGACAGAATAAATCCAGGTTGCTTTTTTTTGACTTCTTGGACTAATGGGTTCACCTTTTTTTAAGGTATGTTGTAGAAAACCATTTGCAGAAACATCAATCTAGGTTATTTAAACTTTATTCAGGATAGCTGTGAACAAATCAGTTCTGAGAAAATGATGTATGATTAAACAATTACAATCAGAACAATTCACTAAGGAATTGTCATTTTTACTCACAGTGTGTACCAAAACGTTGACCTTAAATGAAGCATTTAGGACCTCTGAGGACATAAAAGGTGCCAGGAGCAGGACGGGTGGTTTGCATGCCTTGGGTGTTACGAGAACAGCTTTTGGAATCAGGTATACATGTCTCAGGAATCCCAGCTTTACCATTACTGAGTAACCCTGGGCAAGTTACCAAACCTCCCTGGGCCTCAGTTTGATCCTCTGTAAAATGGGCATAATGACAGGAACAAGCACATGGGGTGAGCAAGTAGAGGGAGGCCCAGGCCAGCACCTCTAAGTCTGTGGCTTTTCTACCATTTTCCACCATAGAGCAAATAGGTATAAATAACAGAATTCTTAATTGAGTGCAACGCAGAAGTTCTTGACCATTAGGAAATAAAATCCTCCTTTTTAAAATTCTATCTGTGGAGATCTTGCATAAGAGAAGTAACTACCTTCTTTGGAGATTTCCCTGCTTTCTGGCAATGAGCAGTCTCAGATCCCTCCCAGCCTTCTGATTCCTTAAAAATAGTTGCTATCCAGCTATATTTTAACCCCAAGCAGGTCATACTGAAATGCTAATCAATCAAAACTAATTTGGATTTTGAGTGAATTCTGGAAATAAAGAGTGCTGGCAGGTTACTGGACGGTGGCCTTCCTTCAGAAATTACAGTGGGGCTCTCCTTGAATGGTTCTTCTTGGGCTCACGCTTGAAAGGATAAGTCTTTGCTCTTTCCGTGGCAGAATTCACTGAGTAGTAGATGTGAAATAAATTAGAGCCTAGAGTTTGTAACAAGAATAATGATATTAGTTCAACGTGATAGAAGTTGATAGAGCCCCAGGTATAGTATTCTGTAGAATCTTTGCGTGCATGTCAGTCGCTCTTTGCCTTTCTTTTGCCTCCTCCTCTCCCACTCCCCATCTTCATCTCTTCTTTTTTCTTTTTTCTTTCTGTTTTCCAAGAAAGGAAAAGGGCGCAGTGCACAGAGTAGCCATTCTTTGAATTTGATGTTGTCCAAATACCCTCCTTTCAGCCTTCGTTCTTCGTCCTTGTGTTACTGTTTGCATCCTCATTTTTTGGCTTCGTTTCCTTTTAGCAAATTATCCTGCTTTTCCTTCCATTTATCTTCTCATGTGCTCATGCATCCCTTTTTATTCTGCTGGCTCTATCTTCCACCCTTCAAAGCACTTGGTCTCACACCCTTTCCCGGGATGGCCACAGGCCCGGAGGTCTGTGCTGTCAGCTGGCCTTCCCGCTGGGGAAGCTCTCTGTTGAGCATCACGTCCCTCACAAAGCCTGGCCTCTCTGAATGGTGCGGGGGCGTGGGGTTGGGGGGCTTCAGAGCCCTTCCATCTCAGCTGCCAGCGGCCCACGCTGGCCAGGTGTGCTCGGTGAAGCCCTCCCAGTGCCTCCGATCCCCCCGGGGGCCAGGGGGACATACAGGCTACTTTCCTGGTAAGAGCAGGTGGGTTGAAAATGGATCTGATTCAGACCCTGCGGTCAGGGATGCAGCCCTACAGCCAGTTTAACTCACTGTTCTCTGAAGAAAATGGTCTGCCTCTGTCAATGATCATAAACGAATTCACTTTTAAATGCTGCCACATTAGATGGCAAACAAGGAGCTTGTCTTTAATTGAACTGGAACCTAAAAGTACATGCATTCTACGGGGGAGAAAACTCTCTGCGCATCCTACCCTGTGACCTCTTTTATAGACAGAGATAGGCACAGAAAAGTAGAAAGTAGGATGAACGAGAAACAAAAAGTGGAGCATTTGAGAGCTCTACCAGAAGTTGCCTCCTGCCGTGTCTAGACTGTTGTAATCCCAAGTACAGGCCTTTTTTATGACTCTAGCATAGTAAAGATTTTGTTTGAGATCACAGTGCACATAATTTTCATTGTTCAAACAAGGCAGGGAATAAAGACAATTGTTTGCCTTGTGTATGGCTTCTTTCATTTGATCAGAAGAGAGGACTCTCACTGTGACTGAGAAGTGATGCCAGAAGGCCTCACCATAGACACAAGCGGTCGATTGAGAAGGGCTGAGTGCCCTCCAGAGCTGGAACTGTGGGCTCCGTAGGGCTGGCTGGGAAGTGGGCTGGCGCCCGGGCCACTGTCTGTTCTCAGCCGCTATCAGCAGTCACGCCTGAAGCGGCAGAAACCACCAGGAGTCTGGGCTGCCATCTCTCGTGGCCTCCTTTCCACGTTCTCTTAAAACTCCCTGCTGCAGCATGTCTGATGTGCCACGTTACCCGCCACTCCTTAGGCTCCCTCAGATTCCTGTTCAAGCCATGTGTTCTTGGTTGGAGGGTGGATACGCGGTAATGAATTAGTATTGCTGTGTGAGGGCAGAGTGGGTTTGATTTTCATTCACGTTTGCTGTGTGACCTGGTTGCTTTTCCATCCCTGGATTCAGGAATCTTCCTTAAGCCGTCAGTCATCAGCTTGTGACAGCCCAGGTGGCCCTGTTATTTGGACTTGTCAGTTTAAAATACACACACATGGGAATTCCCTGGCGGTCCAGTGGTTAGGACTCTGCGCTCTCACTGCCAAGGGCACGGGTTCAGTCCCTGGTCAGGGAACTGAGATCCCACAGGCTGCTCAGTGCGGCCAAAGAAAAGAGCTCCACTCTTGCCAACGCCCTGGGCTTCTCACTTGATCTGCCTTCGCCTTGTCGGGCACCTATTTGCATTCGGAGACTCAAAGTAATTAGTCCTCAGCTGGAAGACTGTTGCCAGAATCAGTGTGATCTGCTTTTGAAGGGCTGGACATAAAATGGGGAGGCAAGTTTCTCATACAGGAAAATTACCGGACAAGAAGGTAGTATGGCCCCAGAGTGGCCTGTGCGACCCTTTGATTCTTAATGTAGCATCCAGTAAATCCTGGATTGACGTCTTAGTCACACTGCATTTATGCCTTTCTGGCTTTCCAGAGCCAGCTCCCTTCCAGCATGACTACATGCAAGTGTAATAGCAAATCAAAGCACTTATTGCTTAAGGCTGTAGACGTGATGGTTGAGGTAATAATTGGTTTTCAGTGCACACACCAAAAAAGTGTACACATACCGGCAATCTGCTGAAGAACCTTGTCATGCTGATGTTACAGAACGTTTTTTTACAGGGAAACCAGTAAGGAAGGTGTTAGCTTCTGTTTATCATATCAGAGAAGAGTTATTCTTCAGACCCCTTGGAATCATATTCTCCACCTGGAAACAGTCACAGAAAATATCTTTTTCACAAACATAGCCCTGTTGTACTCAAAGTACATTTTTTCATGCAACTAAACGCAGCAGGCTGGTGTAGATTTTTCTGCACGTTCAGTATTGGATGAAGCTAATAGGATGTAGTGGGCTTGGTAACGTTCCCATCTTGCTAGTTATATAAACGGGACCCTCATTGAAAAGGCACAGTGTGTTTTCTTATGGTTTTGAAGAGCACATCAAAAATAGTTTACTATGCTGCAGGCTTGGAATGTCTATTTTTTTTAAGAGAATATAAATGCAGAAGGACTCAGAATATTGCAGTCACAGAAGGTTCCCTTATAATCTAGGTAATGAAATTCAAGTAGTATTGCCCTGCAGAATCAGATATGGGGCCAGCAAGAAAATGTTAATGTTTTAAAATACATTTTAAAATGACAGTAATAGGATATATTTAAAATTACTTAGAGGCAAAATCTTTTTGCAATAACTTCTTAGTAAAATACAGTTGAAAATCAAAACTTGAACAACATTCTTTTTGTTTTACCTTTTTCTCAGCGTATGTTAAATATGGAAGATTTTGTGAGGCAGGGAAAGGTTAGATAATCTCACAGAATGTAATACGTTTGATTGTTCATTTTCCAAAGCAAATAGTATGGTAGTATCCCAACTTCTCATCTAACACAAATGAAGGACTCAAATCACTCTCTTTCTCCTTCCAGTTTTCTTCTTAAAGGATGGGTCTTCATCTAATAATGCTGTAATGCTCAAAAAAGAAGGAATAATATTCAAATGTAATGTAAAAAGTCAACCCCCCTTAAAGACACTTAGCTTTGATAGTGCTTTTTCAGTCCAGTATTTTGTTAACATGACATTTACCCCGAGTGTGAGATGTGAATTAGGTGGGTTAGTTGGTTTTTATCTGACTCATGGTTTAGTAATGTCACATGTGTATGTTTTTTGTTTTCTTTTCCGGTACGGGGGCCTCTCACTGTTGTGGCCTCTCCCATTGAGGAGCACAGGCTCCGGACGCGCAGGCTCGGCGGCCATGGCTCACTGGCCCAGCCGCTCCGCGGCATGTGGGATCTTCCTGGACCGGGGCACGAACCCGTGTCCCCTGCATCGGCAGGCGGACTCTCAACCACTGCGCCACCAGGGAAGCCCGTGTATGGTTTTTTGTTTGTAATTGTTTTTTTATTGTATATTAAAATTAACTAGTAAAATCCATTCCAGCTCCCTGCAGTGATTAATTAAAAGTAACATGAAGGGCTTCCCTGGTGGCGCAGTGGTTGAGAGTCCGCCTGCCGATGCAGGGGACACGGGTTCGTGACCCGGTCCGGGAAGATCCCACATGCCGCGGAGCGGCTGGGCCCGTGAGCCATGGCCGCTGAGCCTGCGCTCCGCAGTGGGAGAGGCCACAACAGTGAGAGGCCCGCGTACCGCAAGTAACATGAACTACATTTTATGTCTGGGGAAACAGGATTCTGAAAGATAGATGCTCAGGTACAGAGGAGGTAAGAATAGCCCTTCCTTTCTTCCTGATGGCCATGGCCCCCGAGTCCTTCATGTCCAGCCCTCTTCCATGGATGCCGGATATTTGGACAGTAGTGGTGGTGATGTGTGCGTTTAAATCAACGTCACCAGATACTGTTGAATACTTCAAGTTAAGGTAACTTGAGAGCAAGAAAAGGCTGGTGTTGGACAGATACTGTAACCAGTCAGGAAATATCTAGAGCTACAGAGCTCTTACCCCGTGATCTTGTATCTAGAATCCGCAGCCAGAATGTAAAAGTGAAGAGCCGGCAGGAGGGAGACCTAGTCCTCCTCCCAGGGAAGGGCGCCCAAGTGGGTCTGTTCAGGGAGCGAGCAGGGAGCACTGTGGTTGCCTCACTCACCCAGCAGGTACTTTGTGCATCTTTGCGCCTTAAGCAGGGCTGTGAGTCAAACACGGGGCAGTGTGAGAGGAGCAGATTTGGACCTCATACATAGTTGCTGAAATTGGGAGAGCTGGTTATAATTCTTCACTTGCCAGACCCTTAAATTATACCTTGGAAATCCTCAAAGGAGCAAGCACTTAGGTTGAAAATCAAACCGTTTTCAAAATCACAATGTACATTTCTGGTTTCCCTTTTGTCTCTCTTTTCTTTTAGTGCTTTAAAAAGTACAGAAATGATCATTCTAAGGATTATAATAACATAAGCCAAACCGCTAAGATATACTTAATAAATAAACTATGTTTATAAGTCAGTTTTTAGAAGAACTGAGATGATTCTTTTCCATCCATGGGGAACTCTCTCTGACCAAGAACTGCTCATTACGGTAACAAGCAGTGTTTGGGGGTTTGGAACTCTGCTAGCGTTAGGAACTCAAATCCCTAACTTGTGATTTTAAACGGTATCTGGACTTTGCCGGTATTTTTTTAGTGAGACTTTCTTTTTAACAGGACTGTTGACGGGCTCCCCCCTCACCCCGGGGTGCTCCCCTGCCCTCTGACTGGTCTCTACCTCTCTCTCTCCTCTCTGCAATCCAGTTCCCCCTTTGCTGCCACAGCTCCTGTCCCAAATGTAAGTGTGACTCTGCGTCATGCTCTGCTCAGAATCCTTCAGCATCTCCACATTGCTCAAGAGAATCCTGGCCCCTCGCCATGACTGCGTGTCAGCCCGATCTCCCTGCTCAAGCCCCTCTGTCTGGCCTCACAGAACTTCACTCTGATCCCAGCACACCCCTGTCCTGTTGCCTTCGCACGTTCTCTTTACTCCACTGCTTCCCTGCGTCCCCTCGTCTTCCTGGCAACACCTCCTCCTCTTTGAAGACTCATGGGTCGCCACCACGGGAAGGCTGTCCTTCGTGGGCACGGGTCCCGCCCCCGTGTGCTCTCTGGTTTACATACCTGTGTCCTGAATTGGCCACAACCAGAGCGTGGCTCATCTATGTTTGCTTAGTACCCAGCTTGTCGTGGGTGTGCCTTAGAGAGCGACCTGGTGATCCCATGTTTGCGTTATCTATTCCCAAAGAAGGTGATGCTGTTATCTTAGTGAAAGCTCCTGAGGGACAGGCCCTGTCCCTGGGAGTCAGAGAAGAGTGGGGCTGGGAGAGGAACGTTTTATTTGGAGTTAGAACCCCTGCAGTCAGCTTGGCATGCTCCTTGGGTCAAGTGACCTTAACCAGCCTTCTAGGAGTTTATGAGGCTGAGGCCTGCATTCTGGTCTGAGCGCTGGGTGGAGAAGCCGTGCAAGCTTCGGTGAGTCTCCCAACTGTGGCTTCTGTGTCCCCGTCACTAAACTGATGGCTGGACCAGGCGATCCCTCAGGTGCCCCCGTTGCTGCCGAGCACATCCTCTCATGGAGACTCGGCTTGCACACTGTGGGGTGGGGCGACCCCCCAGGCTTCGCCCTTAGGTGTTCAAACGATAGTCGCGTGGTCAACTGCACCGTTGTCCAAAAATGCCTGTGTTCCCATAGACGCGGAGGGAATTGGGATGTCGTACATGGAATTTAGTGTTCACTTCGTCTTTTTTGCTCCGTGGGTAACGAGGGATATAAAGCAGCAGTTTGCTTTTGGGAGAGACGTCCAGGACCCCTGTCTTTTTAGAGTGCATTCTGCGTACTTTAACTGTCATGAATTGGGTGTCACGTGATTTGTCACGTAAGCCCTTCAGTGTCGTTAATAACTGGTGTTCCCTACCAAACGTGAGATAGATAGCTAGTGGGCAGCAGCCGCATAGCACAGGGAGATCAGCTCGGTGCTTTGTGACCGCCTAGAGGGGTGGGATGGGGAGGGCGGGAGGGAGGGAGACGCGAGGGGGAAGGGATATGGGAACATATGTGTGTGTGTGCCTGATTCACTTTGTTATGAAGCAGAAACTAGCACACCTTGTAAAGCAATTATACTCCAATAAGGATGTAAAAAAATAAATAACTGGTGTTCCTATCAGCCATGATCTGTGTGTGAGACACAGTTCTGCAAGTACTGCTGCCTTATCAGCATAACAGTATGATGACTGTTTCAAACTTCGCAGTAAACAGGTAATGATGGCTGCTTTTTCATCTTAAAGATTTCAGTATTGCGGCATTTAAAAACTGGCCTCTAAAAATGCGGTCACGATAGTGGTAACTAAATATCCCACTGATTTGTAAATGAGTTGAATGTGGTACGTGGATGCATTTGCATGTTGTGTGCCTTTGCTGTTTCCGTCTTGTTTCGGGGGGTGCGAGCTCTCCCTCAGCGAGGACCAAGTGCAGCCTGCCCTCCACATGGCAGACGTGTCCCCACGGGATCAGGAGCCCTACGTCATCCTGCTCCCAGCCCACCTCCGTCTAGAGGCCCATTCAGAAGGTGCCGGAAGGCGGCACTGAGTGGCTGCCATGGCAGGCGGGGTTGCTCCTGCTTCCCGAGGGCTGCGTTTCTCCAGCTGTGACTGGTGCAGCGTCATCACAGTCACGGTGTGCGGTTAGCCTGCTCCATTGTCATGATTTCTTTTCTTTCTTCTTTTCCACAGTACACTTTCAAGAATGGTTCAAATTATTTCATCTTAGCTACCGTGCCACTTGAACTAAATTAGAGGAAAATTGTTTTTCTCTTCAGACCCAAAGAAGTAGGTAATTACCTTTGACAAAATAGCTGACGAAAGTATAGCAATATCAGGTAAATTAGCTATGATAAGTATACGTTTTAGGTTCTTTGGGGAAAACCTACAGGTAAAAAAGTGTTAAGGAGTAGTTTGTCAGTCTCTGATAAATTAACAGAAAGCTTTGAATCTTGATAAAGTCATACCACAGCGGGGTCACAGAAGGGCAGTGGGACTTCCTGGGTGAAGGTGGCCAGTATCACATCATATATATGTGCCTCCTCCCTGTAAACTGCTTCAGGAACCCACGGGCCCTTCTAATTAAGCTACATGACCCTGTTTACCCCCAGGATTCCTCCAGGTGGGATTGCTTGGAACTCTAGTGTTCAGAGGTCACCAAAGGGGAGAGGTTCTTAAAAGTTAAAGCCACCAGAATCCTGCAAAACCAAGAAGTTTGCCAGAAGAGCCGGCAACACACAGGAGTTTTAATTTGCCTGAGATCGAAAGCACGTCAGGTCAATCTGCAGATGAAAATTATGGCCCACATTTGAGACATTTTCTAAATCTTCCTTTATTTAAAACCATAAAAAGTTTGGAGACAATTTCGGCTTGACTGTTTCATCAAGAAACGGTCATCGAGAACGTAGCGTAAATAGCTTCTCCCTTGGGTGCTATGTTTTCTATTGTTCTGTAGCCATGAACACAAGCTTAGTGGCTTGAAACAATACACTTTTGTCATCTTACAGCTTCTCTGGGTCAGGTCAGGACACAGCTCCACTGGGTCCCCTACTCAGGGTCTCACCAGCCTGCAGTCAAGGTGGCGGCCAGGGCTTTGGGCTCACCAGAGGCTCAAGTGGAGAGAGATCTGGTTCAAGCTTTCTAAGGTTCACAGAACTTATCTTCTGTGGCAGCAGGACTATGAGGTCCCTGTCTCGCTGGCCGTCTGCTGGGAGCTGCTCTTGGCTCCTGGAGGCCACCTTCCTTCATTGCCCTCCCCACAGGCCTCTCACAACCTGGCAGTTACTTCTTCAAAGTTGGCAAAGAAGACTCTGTGCTTGGAGCCTCTGACCTCACGGGCAGCCTAAGCCCTCTTTTCTCAGGTAGACTGCCTGTCTCCACGTCACTTAGTTGTTCTATTGGGGTTTTATCTCGTTCCTTCGTCTGGAACATATTCCTCTGCCCTCTCATGTTGTCTGTCTTTCTGTGTTTGTGGTCTCCGTTCTGCAGGATTGTAGCTCCTCTTGCTTCTGGCGTCTGACCCCATCTCGTTCTGGCTTCTTCTTTGTCTTTGGATATAGAACATCTTTTTGGTAGGTTTCAGTCTTTTTCGTCAATTGCTGTTCAGCAGTTAGTTGTGATTTTGGTGTTTTCATGAGAGGAAGTGAGCTCAGGTCCTTCTACTTCGCCGTCTTGTCTCCAGCCTGGCTCCCCGGCCTGGTCTCCCTCACTGGGGGAGGCACCAGCCCATCAGCCATGGGTCTCCACAAGGTGCACTCAAGATGGTCTGCAGGGCCTGCTCCCAGTGCCAAGGTCACGGTCTCGCAGAGGCACCCATCCTTGGATCCCTACGCTCTCTTTTAAAGGGGTCTCAGCTTGTTAAGTCCAGCCCACTCAGGATAATCTCTTCTTTGGTTAACTTGAAATCAGCTGATGAGGAATGTTGTTCACATCTACACAATCCCTTCACCTTTGTCATGTGATGTAACTATCACGGGAGTGACGTCGCATCCCCTTTGTCATACTGTGTTGATTAAAAGCAAGTCCCAGCTTCCACTCACTCTCAGGGGAGGGGATTGTCCAAGGCGTGGACACCAGGAGATGGGAGTCACCGTGTGGTGGGGGACCTAGTATATACCCCAGGGTTTGCACACCAGAGACACTCAGTGAATGTTTATTAAATTGAAAGATTCTATTATAAGCCATTTATTTGGGATGCAGAACACATGTTCTAATAAGAAGAAAGTGATCATTTGTAGTTAAGTTTATAGGTGAGCTGACCAAGCCTATTTAAAACCAAGTGTGGCTAGCCTAAAGTATTACAACGCGATTTACCTTGGGTTTGGAATAAGCCCACGGGATGTGCAGTATGGGAGAGGTGCTTCTGAGTCTCAGGGACCTCCTGCCCGTCAGCGCCTCACCACGCCCACTGCAGTCCTGTTGGGTGATAGGTCACATCTGCTTCCCCTTTGCCACAAACCTGGAGCAGCCCAGCCTCTCGTGCTGCCGTAAGCATCTTCCTGTTGCACCCACGCACCCCCGGCCCAGCCCAAGTCCCCTCTGTGCCCAGGTGACCTTTCTCCTGCTCCCCCAGTCAAAGCCATTCCCCTTGGTAAGGCTCACCTCACCAGGTATTAGACTGAGTGGGATTAGCCTGAAAGCATCAGGTGTGGAGGAAGACCAACCTCCATGGCTCCTCTCTGATGGCTGATGCTGGGTGTTGCTGTTTCCCTCGAAAATTTAAAGTGTTAGTGGCGCTGCTGTGAGTTGCGTGCGGTGCTCTGGGTGCCCCGTGCACAGCTGAGAGCTGTGGCTCCACCCTGGCGAGACCCGCCACCCCCCACTGCCCACTGCTGAGCACTCGCTGTTTGCAAGGGTGAATGTTTGGGCTGGGACGGCAAGTGGAGGAAGAAATATGCCAACCAAGGACTTGAACACTGAGTAGAATGGATTAGAGGTTTCGCACTCTCCCTCCGGAGAGGACAGAGGAGGCATGTTTAATCCTGGGTTGGTGTGGAAAGTGGCCGTTTGCCTTAAGACAAAACAAGCGTCAGCCCTGGCAGGATGCTTCCTGAAAAAACGTCCTTCTAATTTGCCTGGAGCAGAGCTGAAATCCTCAGGAGATGGCGGATGAGGTCTTGGTGATCTGCTGATTTGTTGTCGAGCATTTCTTCCCACTAGAGACGTCAGCTGTCTGACTGTCCTCAGTGAGGACACCGAGGTGTTTTTAGATTGGCTTGAAGAGAAACATGAACGCTAGTCACGTGTCCCGCCGCAGCACTCCCCCTCCGGCTGGCCAAGGGTCCCCAGGGCTGCTGGCTGCCGGGTGCGGTGCTCACAGGGCCAGGATGTGGGACAGTTGTGGGATGGGGGGCTTTGGAAAGGACCAGGACTCCCTCAGCCTCCAGCAAGGTGATGGTGTCTCTACAGCGCACATAGGGAGGGCTGCTGGGGGTGGAGGAATTGGCACGCTGGTAACCGGTTCACCCTGGAGCCCCATGTGGGCGACTCTACCACTGACATGAAGTTTTAAAATGTACAGAGTAATTCTGTGCACCACTTAGGCGTAATACATCAGGGGGAAGACAACTACATGGGAATGAGAAACACCACATCCAGGAGAGTGGTCCCTTCTGGGGGTCGAGGGTGGAGGATGAGACCCAGAGGGGGCTCCGGGGCGGATGAGTTGTATTAGCAATGTTCATTTCTTAAAGAAATGGGGACGGGGTGGGACATGGGGATCATATAGCATTTTTTCCAATGCAGTGTCGTTGTGAAATATTTTATAATTTTTAATAGAAAGAGTAATACTTCATAGATTTAAGAAAATTAGGTTGTTTTGTTTGTGTTCGTTTGCTTTAAGGGCAACTAGCCAGGGAGCAGGTCCATCAGGCACCCATCTACCGTTACGGAGTTGTATAGCTGCTGAGGTGAGGGGAAGGCTGGGTCTGGGGGTGCTGGAGGCTCTGTGCCCCCAGTGCCGCTCTCACCCTGGGCACAGTGACACCCCTCTCAGAGCTGGACTTCCTCTTTAGGAAGAAGGGGTGGTGATGCCAACTTCTCAGAGCCACGGTGCAGATTAAGAAGAAACAGCAGTGCCCACGCCTGGCGCTTACCACAGAGTAAGCGTCAGTTAAACCTGCCTCTCAAAACGTGATGGCTTTTGGACGCTGCTAAGGATGCTAGGGAGGGACTTCCCTGGCGGTCCAGTGGTTAGGACTCCGCACTTTCACTGCAGGGGGCGCGGGTTTGATCCCTGGTCGGGGAACTAAGATCCTGCATGCCCTGTGGCATGGCCCCCCCAAAAAAAATGCAAGGGGAAGGTTAGGAAATATAGAAGGATATTTGTATCGATCTTATTTCTTATATGTATTATAGAAGTACCGAACATTTTTACTTTTATGGAAAGGACTCCACTCTGTAATTAGAACAAAAAAGCAATCACGTAGAATAGTGCCAATTTCAATTCATTTATTTTTCCAACCTGAAAATAGTCTGGGATCTTTTGTAACAGTCCACTTTGCCCAAAACAAATTGCAACTGCTGGTCTGTGAAATCATTGAACGAATTAAAAATGTGTGTAAACAGCCCGATCAAAACCAACAAGAGAATCTAACGGCAGAAGCAGGAGCCCATTAACAAAAGGAGTGAGTCATGAAGGCTATTTGTGGTATATTTTTGTGTTTACTTTTTCCCCCTTTTAAAAACTTTAATGTTTTTTTGTTTTTTTTTGCGGTACGCGGGCCTCTCACTGCTGTGGCCTCTCCCTTTGCGGAGCACAGGCTCCGGACGCGCAGGCTCAGCGGCCATGGCTCACGGGCCCAGCCGCTCTGCGGCATGTGGGATCTTCCCGGACCGGGGCACGAACCCGTGTCCCCTGCATCGGCAGGCGGACTCCCAACCACTGCGCCACCAGGGAAGCCCCCCAAAATTTAATGTATTTTTATGCAGAGTGATTTAATGACAGAACTTCAGTCGAAATAGGAACCTGACATTTTAGAGTTTTTTATTTTGTTTTTTGAAATGAAACTGTGTACCCCTTTGGATCATGAATATGATGGAAACTGCATGTTTGATGATGCTGGTCCCTGCTACTTCACCCCAGCAGTTCCTTGATAAATGCTGTGGCTAGCCTGTCTTAGTGCAGAAAAAAATACTATAGAAACTTAAAAAAAAAAGTCTGTGGGACCAAGATTATTGATACATTTAAGGACAAAACAAAATCTTTCAATGTAGTTTTTTAAAACCTAGTACTACTAAGTACTGGGTCGATATTACAAATATATACACATGTGTACTTTTCTTCCAGAAAGTAGATAGAGGCAGACTCAAGTCCATCGTGAAAGATGGTTGAGGAAAAGAAAAAAAAGTTCTTGACATGACAGACTGTGGGCTTGACTCTTGCAAAGTCAGTCACGCGTGGCTTGTGGTTTCCAGCATCCCTAGCTGTGCCCACGCTCGCTGGCTCCCCTTCCACAGAGCTGTAGAGCCAGAAGACCTCTTTGAAAGACGCAGTGTTCTCCAGATGGAGAATGAGACCACACAAGCTCAGGACTTTCCCAGGCTTCCCGGCCAGCCAGCTTTCTATATGCAGTGTGACTGGTCGGCCTGGTGACCTGGCCAGCTCCGCCGTCTGCCTCTGGGGATGACTTAGTGGACGTTCCATGGGAAAGTGAGTTCGCACGTCCCTGACACTTATGACCATCAAGTAGGACTGCCGAGCTCAAAACACCCCATGTACTTCTGCCTCATCCAAAGACCATTTCAAACAAAAGGAAAAATAAGAAAAGCATAATGCATTAAAAATCTCGGAAGACAAGAGAGAGTACCATCAGCTAACCAAAAAAGGCTGAGAAGTTTCTGTAAAAGAGAAAGCAGACTAGGAAAGGGTGACAGAGAACTAGAGCAGAGACGCTGCAGGTGCCTGCTGGGGGCTGAGCGCGGCCCCACGGTGGATGGGGACACGGGGAGCAGGCCGGCATTGGGCGGCTCATCACAGGAACTCCACTTCCCCAAAGAGAGAAAATTAGGGCGGCTTAGGTAGGCAAGGAGCTTTGGAACTGTGAGGGATCTCCAAGTTACTCTGGACTTCCGTGACCCACAGGGAGGGGCCGCAGGCAAGGCCATGGTACCCGGGGCTGGAAGATGCTAAACCTGCGCCCCCGGGGCTCTCGTTGTGGCCCCTCGCGGGCTGCAGGTCATCTCCTGCCGCCTGCACACACACCCTAAAGAGAGAGAGGCTGGGGGGTAATGCAGTCTGCTTCCACAGAGCCCACACCCCTCCCCCCACTCAGAGGGGAGGGCCAGGTGGAGACAGGTGGGACCAGGAGAGAGGACACCCCCGGAGGCTTTCCATTCTCGTCACCTAGTCCCTTTCCCAAATGTGAGCAGCCCACCAAGGATCACCTAGTCCCTTCTTTCAAAAATGTGAAGAAGCCACCAGGGAGCATCAGAAACTTGAAGAAACCCAATAGTATGAGAGAGAGGCAGACAGCCTGTACTAATTTTTGACAAAGGTACAAAGGCAGTGCAGGAGAAAAAGCTCAGTCTTTTCAACAAATGGTGCTGGAGCAATTGGACATCCATGTGCAACAAAATGAACACGGACCACATTTCACTTCAACATGGCCCATAGACTTAAGTGTAAAGCCCAAAACTATAAATCTGGGGGAAGAAATAGGACAGAATCTTTGTGACCTGGCATTAGGCGTTAAGATTTCTTAGGCTCCTAAAGCATGATCCATAAAAGAACAAATGGATAAATGACACTTCATCAAAATTGAAAACATGCTTTTCCAAATCTCATCTATACAATGAGAAAGCTAGAAGAAAAGCAGATGAATCTGCTAGAAAACGGTCCTAGGAGGGACCTCTGGAACACTGATGGTTACTCTCTCTGGGCTGGAGACGTGCTGTGTCAGAGTTGAGCTGCCTGGCCCCCTGCTCCACCGGGTGGGAACAGAAGCAGGGTGGCAAACAAGTCCAGAAAATCGTAGTTTCCTGAAATCAACTGTTTTTAGGAAAAGTCACTTTGAATGCCAGAAAATATGGAAATGGAGGGGATTAGGAGAGCAGTGGTTTGGTGCCAAGCAGCCCTGGATTTATAGCCCACTAAGCTCATTAGCCGCAGGCGTGGGACGTCAGCACAGTTACCACATCTGTGGGAAGCATGGTGAGAATTAGAGATGGGGAGACCACGTGACCCCGATGCCAGCACAGGTGGCCCGCAGCGAGCCCCTCTTCACTCAGGTGTGCTGAGCGACGGGGACGCCTCTTGGTGTTCCAGGCCAGCGTGGGAGCCAGTTCTGTCAAATGTGGAAAGTGCATGCAAGTGTAAGATGGTTTGTTTTGTTTCCTATAAATTCTCACTGATCTCCTTGCTAGAAGAGAAGGTCTAGGCTTTAACATTTCAGAAGGGATTAAACATTCCTCTGCAGGATGGAAAAAATTCAAGAAGGAAGCCAGGAAAACAAACATCCCGAGGAGGCTTAGAGTCAAGAGGTGAGGGTGGAAGAATTTGACACGAGGGAAAGGGAAAAATGCAGAGCTACTGTTGGAGTATTTACGACAGATGCTTTCCCCGTAGCGGGTGACTCTGGCCTGCTTGAGAGACAGCTGCACACCAGGCCTGAGAACAAGAAGCAGCATCATAGCCAGTCGGAGGACACCTGCTACTGATCACATGGGCTACTCGCCCAGGTGGAACCAGAGGACGCAAGTACAAGGCTCGTACTGCCGAGTGGAAAGGATGTTGTCTCTTCAGCACGTGTTTCCGAGATGGGAAAGCAAATCTGCCAACACCTGTAACCCTGCCAGTTACCCTAAACTCCCCCTGATTCTCTTGAAAATGAAGTGTGATCGGAAAAAACAGTTATCGTAACCTGTACATCCGCACCTTCCCCTGCCAGCTCGGCCCCTAGGCTTGTGTGCAGAGCAGAACTCTGGGGTGGACAGAGTACTGAGGTGACAGGCCAGCTTGCTTTGCAGATGCGGGCAGATGAGGGAGGAAGAGATCTGGAAATGGAGGAGGGAGCAGAGACCAGAGCCTGGGGACGCTGGACTGAGGGGCACTTGGGGAAAGAGACGGGTCGCCTGAGGTGGGCCGTACTGTGGGGCTGAGTGAGACAGGCCACAGGGGGCCAGCTCGCGGGAGGTGCCTCAAGGTGCTTCTGGACTGTGTTGGAGCCGTGTGTGTCAGAGAGAGGCCCGGAGCTGCTTCCCTGTGTGCAAGAGAGGTCAAGCCTTTGTAATGAAAAAGAGAAATAAGTAGCTGCTGGGAATGTCAAAGAACATGATTTGGGTTTCTGAACAAGGCTTAAAATGTCATAGTATAACTAGCAATCCATAGAAAGTACCTCGGAGTACACCAGAAGAACGAGCTTGTCAGAAAGCTGGCTGGTGGAATCAAGAGACCTTTATAATTTAAGGGAGAAAAACATGCCCAGACAAAGCCTTCAGACTAGGTGGAATTATAAACAATAGATATGACACATTTAGCTGAGAAGGTACCCAGTAATGTAGAGGAGAATGTAAGAATGATGAGATTTGGGAACTTTCATAACCTGGGATATTTTTGCTTTGTTCCCATATAAAGAATAAAAGTTATTAAATGAACTCGAAGTGTAATACAACAGTTAATCCCTATGTGGGCCTGGCCCAGGGTTAGGGGAACAGCCGGTGATGTCATTAAGAAACTAGGGAGGCCTTTTCTATCTTCCCACCCAGCCACCCTCAGTGTGTTGGCTTTTGTCATGGTCACAGAGTGGATGCCAGAGCTCCAGGCATCACATCTTCACACACATGTCCAAAGGCAAGGGGATAAAAACAGTGCTGCTCTTCAGAGTCTCTTTATATTAAGGAAGAAAACGTTATCCAAAGTCCACCAACAAGACTTACCCTGAAGCCCCACTGGCCAGGATTTAGTTACTGGTTCATGCCCTGACTACTGAGGAGACTGAAGGCACCTGGCATTTTCAGCTTCTAGAGTGAAAGATGGGCTCTTAAAGGAAGGAAGGAGCAGAGACGGGCTGGGAAGGGAAGGCACTGAGTAGCAATAGAAGGGAATACAGCTTGTTCTGATACAGTTTTTTTAAACATTTTATTTGCTATTAGAATATAGTTGATTTGCAGTGTTGTGTTAGTTTCAGGTATCCAGCAGAGTGATTCATTTATACATATAAATATATCCATTCCTTTTCAGATTCCTTTCCCATATAGGTCATTACAGAATATTGAGTAGAGTTCCCTTGTTGGTATCCTTGTTGGTTATCTATTTTATATATAGTAGTGTGTATTTGTTAATTCCAAACTCCTAATTTATCCCTCCCTCTGACATTTCCCCTTTGGTAACAGTGACAATTTTACTTCTTTTCCAATTTGGATTCCTTGTATTTCTTTTTCTTCTCTGACTGCCATGGCTAGGACTTCCAAAACTATGTTGAAAAAAGTGGCGAGAGTGGACATCCTTGTCTTGTTCCTGATCTTAGAGGAAATGCTTTCAATTTTTCACCATTGAGAATGATGTTTGCTGTGGGTTTGTCGTATACGGCCTTTATTATGTTGAGGTAGATTCCCTCTGTGCCCACTTTCTGGAGAGTCTTTATCATAAATGGGTGTTGAATTTTGTCAAAAGCTTTTTCTGTATCTATTGAGATGATCATATGGTTTTTATTCTTCAGTTTGTTAATATGGTGTATCACATTGCTTGATGTGCGTATATTGAAGAATCCTTGCATCCCTGGGATAAATCCCACTTGATCATGGTGTATGAGCCTTTTAATGTGTTGTTGCATTCGGTTTGCCAGTGTTTTGTTGAGGATTTTTGTGTCTGTGTTCATCAGTGATATTGACCTGTAATTTTCTCTGGTAGATTAAAGTTTTCAAGAAGCTCTGAGTGTCAGGAAAATGCACAGCTAAGGGGAGCTGCATGAAATGAAGATGTAAAGGAAAGATGAGGGGAAGTTGGGGGGATGTGCTGGATGAAGGGGCCCAACAAGATCACAGTAGGCTTCAGTGATGACGGTCCAAAAGGACAAGTTAAAATTTAATCAGGATCAACTGAAGGTCTTGCTTATCTTTTTAGAAAAATCAATCACAAAAGTACAGGCAAAAAACATCTGACCAGACCAAGTACATGTGAAAAAAGCAGGCCTGTCTCCTTAGCTGCAAGTTCAAATGAGCTAGAGGAAAGGCTGCCAGAGAAGCTTATAGCTAGAGGCAAAGCTGCCAGAGAAGCTTATAACCAGAGGCTGCAGGAAGAGAATAATTTCCAGAAGAGGTACAACCCCAAGGCCTCCTGGGCCCAGTCCTGTCTCCTGCCCAGTCTCTTTCCCTGGACTTCTCTGCCACCTTCATTCTTTGGTGTCACCCTCTCACTGCTCAGAAAGCTCCTCTCAGTGACAGCTCAGCACGTGCCTTCCCTCTTTTAATACTTGGTCAGGTGCTGGCTTCTCCAGTCCTCCCTGACCCGTGGCCCCCAGGCCCTAAGTAGAATCGACCACCGACAGCATGTTTCCCCACCACACTCCCGCCTCTAACACTTACCAGCCCCTCAGCCCTACCCATCTCGCGGCTGGGCACAAGCTCAGCTGTGAGGGACTCAGGATACCTGGTGCCTGTGTAGTGCCGAGCACGAATGGTAGATGTTCATGACTGGTCACTGGTCTAGCGAATTAATAAGTGAATGGTCCAGTGTGTTCTGAGCACACCAAGACTAGTGTCTCTCAAACTCTCAAGTGCCCGTGGGCTCTTGTTAAAATGCAGATTCTGACTGAGCTGGTCTGGGACGGAGCCCCAGATTCTGCATCAGGACAGGGTCCCAGGTGAAGCAGCTGTCGCTGCTCCTTGGACCACACTTGGTGTGGCAAGGACCAGAGTGTCGTTAAATTCCAGGCACTGCATTTCAGCAAAGACGTTGAAGAATTCAGGAGTGATCAGAATGCTCTGATACTGGGGGAGGATTGTTTTCTGTCTCTCTGTTTTAGGTTCTTGTGTTACCAACTAGTGATAATAACAGCAGCCGGCTCGTGGAGTTACTGCGAGGCCAGTTGGCACGAGGCTGGTTGGCACGAGGCTGGCAGAGTGACAGGCGCACAGTAAACAGTAGCTGCTCTCACTGTTGTCATTTTTGTTACGACTCCAAAAGTGGGACCTGGGACCTGGCCAGAAGGAACATTGGGATAGATGTGGCAAACTATAAAGAAGACCTTCCTGATCATCACAGTGAACCACAATGAGGAGGGGAAGGGTCTGCTTTGTGAGGGGTGCCCTCCCTCTGACTGGGAATGTTCAAGCAGACTTTGCTGCCCAGCTTGGCAGGAGGGCCGGCGAAGGGCCGATCAGCACAGTCCCTTCCAGTTCTGCTTTGGTATGGAAGGGACCTGGGTTTTTAGAGACACGTAAGGGAAGAAGCAAACGAGCAGCGCTTTTCTCCCGTGGTGTCCATCACTCAGGAGCCAGCTCTTCCAGAACCTTCATGTTGTGACTAACAGGAGGGTTTTGTTTGTTTGCTTCCCACAGTTAGAGAAGGTGATGTTGAAAACTAGGAAAGGAGTCAGAAAGAAATGGTAACGTCCCCACATGGTAACTGCAGGAGACAGAAGACCAGGGTGACTGCAGGGAAGGGGGGTGGCCGCGGAGAGTTGGCCAGTGGTTGGCAAAATCAGTCCTTGCACAACGGACTGTGCCTCTATCCCTGAAACACAGGAAGCCACTGAAGGGGCTCGAGCATCTTCACGTTTACATTAGGTTACAGCGTAGAGGACAGATTGGGAGGTGTAGCCAGAGAGGATACAAGTGGACCAGTAAGGAGGTTGTGCCACCGGTTTCCATGGTGGGTTCACGTGGAGGTAGTCAAATGTGGAGAAGTGGACAAAGCTGAGAAATGATTAGGAGATGGAGTCAACCACACTCGGTTTTCGGAGGCTCTTAGCTGTGCATTTCACTAATTGGGAAGATAACCTAGCTTCAGAAGATGATCTTAAATTTAATTTTGTCAGTTTAGAAACATCCAAGGGAAGATGGCAAGCAGGCATTGGTTATGCGAGTGTTCAGTGAGTTTAGAGGAAAATCCGGGCTGGCAACAGAGATGTGTGTGTGCTCTGCCCATAGACGGTGGCCGAGGCCATGGTGTGTGTGATCTCTCTTAGGGAAAGCGTGTCGAGCTGCACTGTCTATGGTTGCCATTAGCCACGTGCGGCTACTGAAATTTAAATTGGTTCAAATTAAATCAGATGAAAGATTCAGCTCCTCAGTTGCACTGACCACATTTTGAGTGCTTAATAAATCATTCCCAGCATCACTGAAAGTTCTGTTGGACAGGGCTAATCTAAAATGAAGCGAGGGCCTAGAATTGATCTTGGAGGAATGCCAGCTGTTGAGGGCCTGCCAGAAGAAGACCAGATAGAGAGGTGTGGGAGGGCAGGAAGGCCAGGTGGGCCATCACGTCACAGAGTCAAGGGCAGAAGTGTCAGGAAGGAGCTAGTTGCAAAATGTCAGCTGCGGCTATGAAAGCATCAGATGAAGACCGGGGCATGCCCCCTGGATTGAACCACACGGCACTCAGGGTGATCTTAGGTTAATAGGACCGGGAGCCGATTTGGAGTGGTTGGGAAGCGAGAGGTGAGAAAACAATCAGGATAGACAACTCTATCAACAAGTTTGTCTGGGAAGGGAGGCGAAAACTACAGTGTCAGCTGGAGGGGAGCACGTGGGTAAGAGGTGGAGGGGAGGGTTTTGTTTATTTGTTTAATGAGAGAAACCAGGATGTTTAATAGCCTATGAAGAATTCTAGGAATTTATCCCTGAGATACACTCACATGTTCATAAGGACGCGCACACGCCCGTAACCTAAACATCCTGGCTTGCAGGGGGGCTAGTTAAATGAACTGTCCTGTCCATACAGTAGAATTCTTGCAGATATTCAAAAGGAAAAGAACTTTCTACAATTCCCGATATAGGGCCGTCTCCAAGGTTTATTTTGCAAGATGCAGAATAGGACATATTATGCGACCCTCTGTATTAACAACAAGAAAGTCGATATTTCAGAAATACCCCACGCCGATATTTGGGGAAAAAAAGATTTCTGAAAGAATGATCACGAAATTGGTAATGTAATAAGAGGAGGGACTGGGGCACAAAGATGGGGGTGAATTTTTTTCACAATATATTTTTTTAGTGCTTGATTCTTTTCAACTAGGTACGCACATTTTAAAAATAGAAATATCTTTTAAAGTCGTTCGGAAGGATTCATTTGAGAGAGATTGAGTAATCAGGAGAGGAGAGAGAGAAGTGACCCCCTCCCGCCTCTCTGGCCAGGACCCCTTGACCCTTGATTATGCCATTGACCAGAGCTTTATGAAATCAAGCATATTTTTACTTCAAATGAAATTTGGTGACGTTCCATCTTAACCATCCCCTATATCTATTGCTGGAGAACAAACGACCCCAGAACAAACATTCACCCCCTCACAGTGTCTATATCTGCACGTGGCTCCTGGGTGCCTCTCGAGGCTGTAATCAAGGAGTCGGCCAGGGCTGCAGGCGTCAGGGCTGACTCGGGGGGGCACCCCTCCCCAGCCCACAGCCTCTGGGCAGGGACATCAGTTCCTCAGCACGTGGGCTGCTCACACCGGGCAGCTGACTCCCGTCAAGAGCCAGCAAGCGAGAGAGGGAGCCCCCGGGACGGAAGCCGCAGCCTCTTTGTAACCTCGTCTCAGAAGCGACGTCCCCTCACTGTGCCGTGCTCTGTTGTCTAGAAGTGAGTCACTGGGTCCAGCCCACACTCTGGGAGAGGGGCTTCCGCAGGGAGAAGGAGGGCATTACTGGGGGCCCTCTTAGAGGCTGCCCACCACCTGTCCCCCAGTTCAGCTCAGTGGAACGCTTGTTGATATGCTCCCGTTCTATCGCAGTTCATCAAAATCATGTCTGCCGTGAACACAAGGGAAGCCGTGCGTTCATCACTATCTGCTTTTCCTCAGAATAACCAGTTGTTCTTTTATCATTCTTTAGTAATGCTTTAGGGACTCCCAGCTGTTTTTATACTTTGTGGATTCCATCAACTTGATAAAATTTGGGAAGTCTGATAAAATAGGAAATGACCATCACTTCACCCTTCAAAATCATTAGGGAACATTTTCCTATACTATGTAAGAAAAAGGCCTTGTTTTTAGGAAGTATATACTGATGTAACTAGGGGCAGAGGGGGGTGTTGTCTGCCACTTACTCTCAAATGAGTAAGAAAAAAATAATATAAAGAGAATGATAAACAGGGAAAAATGGAAGCAGTTGGTACATCTGAGTAAGCGTATTTAAGATCCTTACACTATGCTTGCAATTTTTCTGTCAGTTTGAAATAATAGCAAATTTTAAAGTTTGGAAAAAAAATTCTCAGGCCCCTCCCCAGACCTGCTAAATGAAAAGTGGGACCTCATCTTATGAAAGATCCTCAGATACATTCTGATTACTGATCATCAAGGTTTGGGTCTCACTGCCTCAGAGCCCATCTCACTCTGCTCTTAAAGCTGCTGCGTAGGGATTTCCCCGGTGGCGCAGTGGTTAAGCATCGCCTGCCAATGCAGGGGACACAGGTTCGATCCCTGGTCTGGGAAGATGCCACATGCCATAGAACAACTAAGCTCATGCGCCACAACTACTGAGGCTGTGCTCTAGCCCACGAACCGCAACTACTGAGCCCGTGTGCCACGACTACTAAAGCCTGTGCGCTCTAGGGCCCATGTGCTGCAACTACTGAGCCCACGTGCTGCAACTACTGAATCCCGTGTGCCTAGAGCCCGTGCTCCGCAACAAGAGAAGCCACTGCAATGAGAAGCCTGTGCACCGCAAGGAAGAGTAGCCCCCGCTCATCGCAACTAAAGAAAGCCTGCGCGCAGCAATGAAGCCCCAACGCAGCCAAAAACAGCTGCTGCGTAGAGCATCTGAAATCGCCAAGTGGACTTTTGCGTCTTTGGTAGAGGAGGTCGTCCACGGGCTGGTGTTCATCCCCTCACCAGCACCCTTGGCTCTCCTTCAGCGGTAGAATTGGCTCTCTGAGGGACGGGGATTTCGATGGCACAGGGGACTCTAATTTTGAAGCCTAGGGAAGAAAGGAGCCCCTGGGATGTGTTCGTGGTCGCTGTGAAGGGTAGATGCAGTTGGTCTCAGCACAGAGCTGTGCATCCGCCCCAGCCTGCCTCTTGGGCTCCCCCACAATTCTGGGCCACATCTTGATCAGCCCCGTACAGGGGCCCTGGCTGAGCTTATCTAGTGAGTGACCCTGTCCTGGGGAGCCCACCGTCCGGTAGGGGAGCCACAGGCAGCCCAGGGGGGAGCACAGGGTGGGGCCTGGCAGCGAGGCTTCGTGGGAGGTGTGACACATGAGTGGCTTTGAAGAGCAGCAGGAATTCACAGGTGCGTGTAAAGCCGTGGGACCCTGAGACTAGTCACCTGCTGCCAGGTCCCTGTGCTGGTCCCGGAGGTCGGGAGTGAGTGCCAAGCGCCGCCTGCTGCCCTGCCCTCGGGGCTGAGGGCGGTAGGGAGGGGACTAGAGAACCAGGAGAAGAGGCCCGCGAGGTGGGTTCAAGGGCCAGTCCGGTGTGCCAACCTGGCCGGAAGCCCAGGGGTCTCCCACTCTCCCGGGGGCTGCAGGCTCTTCACAGCATGAAGCATGCTTAGCTCAGTAGTAGATGCCACCGGTGGGGTCAGTGGGGCTCTGCTTCCCGGGGGACGGACAGCAGTCCCTGGAGGGCGTGGGGTGAGCTTGAGTTTGCACCTGAGGAGGGCCTTGCTTGGAAAGAGTCGTCCTCTCATTATGTTGAGGCCTTTGGGCCCTGACTCACCTGCTGGTTTGTGTTGTTCCATTGCCCTCAGGCACGTTTTCCTCTGTGGCCCCGGTTACTCCCTCCCAGCCCAGGACACGTGGCTGCTGGGCTGCGTGCGCCTGGGGAGTGGCTGGCTTTTCTGGCCCGCCCGAGGGAGCCTCGATACCGGTGCCAGTTCCTTTTGGAAAATAGGAGCGGTGGGGCTTTGTCCCTGAGCTTATGTTATTAATCATTATGGATGCTATTCTCGTCCCTTCCAGTGGTTGTCATGCCCTCTTAATTAAGCCTATATGAGTAAGAGCATTTATCTGCGTGGCTTGCCACGTACTTACCTGGAATGCTTGGTTCAAAGGGTAAAAGAATATACATACCCACAACCTGGAACAACTGCATAACTATCTGTTTGGTGCAAGCTTGTTTGTTTGACTTGTCCAAAACAACTTACGGAAACACTGGTTTGCTTCCCCCTCCTAGAGCTGTGTCACCTAACTGTGAATCAGCTGTGGGCTTTGCTAGGTGACTCAGAATCACTTCACCCAAACCTGGCCGCGTGCTCCTGAAACATCTATCCCATCTCCTCTTAACAAAATGACGTGCAGGTCGTTCAGGGTAACAGGCAAAGATCGTCTGTAGTTCATGACTTTTACCAAGGGATTCCCTGTTAGCAAACAGCTTCTCTCTTAACGCTCTCTGCTCTTCTTGGCTTCACGCAACGAAACAGCATTCATGGTAGAGGAAGAACTGAACAGTTGAAGACATGTTTAATTCAACACCTACTGGAAGGATCAGCTTGTATTTCTAAATAACAGAGCAAGCAGGCTGAGTTCTGACCAACTCGAAACAGTGTGACTTTTGGTTAGAGCCTTTGTCAGAACCCAAGTATGAGGCTCAAGCAGGGTTGTGCTGGCTGACAGCTTAACCTGAACGGTGACTGGGATCCGCTTTTCCAAAGGTTGGACTAAAGAGAACACTGATCACGTGGGCTAGATGCTGTCTTTCTAGAACTTTCCAGTCTCTGAAAAGTGTGTCATGGAGTCAGAGGAGGAAGCCATTGCTGCTCTCAAAGCATAAACTACAGGCACGTTTCAGACTTAGAAGCGGCGAGTAGAAGCAGGTGGAATTGGAACGAAGCTTCTTTTCTGAGGTGATTTTAGGAGCCTCACGACGTGCGTTTTACTGCTGCTTCCCGTTAAGTACACTCTTCTGAATGTGCCTTGTAGATAGAGCTACAATATTTTAGCCCTAGCTTTTACTGTCTTTCTGAATTCACAATTTTCTTTTCAGTAACGCACCTGAATTTTGGTAATACTGGCCTCACCTAGAGAACCAAGAACATCTTCTAAATTCACCCATGTGTTTTGGGCCTAAGAAAAATCAGAACTTTTCCGTTTCCATTGGGTGAACAAAGTATGACCCTGTGATATTACATCCAGAATAATACATTTGCTTTTACTATGTTTCCATTATTTTGGAAAGAACCGCAGAGATCCTTGGGACTGTGGTCAGAAACAGAGACGAGCTCATGCACCTGCACTGTGGTCTCGCAGCGCCTCGCTCTGACCCACTTCCCTCCCATCTGGGCGTCCTGGGAGCATTGCCCTTCAAGGCCGAGAGGGGCACGTGTGTAATGCACTAGGCAGTCAACCCATGATTGATTCCATAATTAGTTTCAGCGAAATTCTGTAATCACTGCAATTCTGAAGATCCCGTCTCAGCCCATCTAACACCGCACACGCCACAGGCCAAGTCTCGCCAAAGCACTCGCACACCCAGGAGAAGCCCACTGTGGTTTGGGTAGGCTGTACTTGGGGTGGGGGGTGTCATCCACAGATGCTCCGATTTCTTCATGCAGGCTCTGGGCTCTGATCACACTGGGATCTTGGATTCTTTGCTCTCGAAGACCTCGAGAGTACATGTCTGCAAAGAATTCATTTCTACTTCGCAGACGAAGCTGTGCTGCTGTCCTCACGCAGGTGTTTCTGTTGTGCACACACATCGTTATGGCCTGTTCCTCTAAGAAACGTTAGCATCCAGTGTCAGATGTCAGTATAAAAGGGGAAGTGGGAAACCCACAGATATTTCCCCTGCGGTTCGGTGCTATGGGGACTCCGGACAGATTTCAATGGCCTGTTGTCACCCACTGGGACAGCATTGTGTCACTTCAGTTCTAGATGTCAGAAACAATTGACTGGCTGCCCGGGTGTGTGCAGGGCCCTGTGATGGAGCAGCGAGGAGTGGGCCGGGCCAGTGCCATCAGCCTGTGTGGCTGTCAGCATGGGGCACAGGGCCTGCCACTCACCCAGGAGGGATGCAGGTGATGGGGAATTCAAGTGGAATGAAAGACGTAGGGGTGAAGCAGGAACTAATCCTACTTCATGAGGCTTAGAGGTGGGAATCACTGGGAATCATCTGTTCTGAGCAAAAGGAAATCAAGAGGATGAAGGTTCGAGTCCCTGCCTAGCACTTAGGGTGTTTTTCTTGGAGAAAAAGATCATGCATGACCATCAGCTGTTCCTGGCTCCAACTTGACCCAGGCAGTGCCACTCGGCAGCCACGGGCACCCAGGTGGCCATTCCTACCCACCACGGGACAGGACCCGCCGCCCCAGGGGTGGAGGGCACATGTTCATCTCTTGGGCATGGAGGCAGTAAAGTCACAGTCAATATTATGGTTATTGGCCTGGTTTTGTCATGATGTTGACTTTGAGATATTAGGTGACACGAATGGAGGACATAGATGTTTGTGTTTATCAAAGGGCCACACCCTGTTTAGGTGGGGAGAAAACCCAGCACTGCTGGGGACGATCCCAAGGGTGATGGGGAACTCCAGTGCTTTCTCTGCGGCCCGAAGTCGTGCCTGCGTTTTACAAGGGGTGACGGGTGAGGCGTTTCTGCAGGCGGGAGCCCCCTCTGCAGGGAGCAAGGGCCCAAGTGCCTGCACAGGCAGGTGCCCAGAAAGGGGTGCAGACACCGTGGGCACAGATGCAGCCACTCACACTCTCCTGCTGTCTTTTTCCTGGTGGTGACCATCAGTGTTTTCTTAGATTAGATGCTATTCCCCCTTGATATTAAGAAAAATGTTTATTTTAAATTAAAAAAATTGTTTTGGTTGAAACCCTGGTGTGGGCAGTGGACTATTTCCTCCATTTCGTTTAGTGAACTGTTTACCTCAGCCTTTTATTTTTCTAAACTCTGGGTTTCTCTTTCATGCCACAGTGAAATTCCATCCCCTCATACTCTGAGACTCGGGACTCACTGAAGGAGCCTGGGGGGGGGTTGTGGCGGGGGCGTTCTTTGGAGCCTTCCCTTGTGGGTTGGTGCCTGTTCACATCCCGTCCCCCAGCCTGAGCCCTGAGCCCTGGAGTGTTCTTGCCCATCAACTTAGGACACATTAAAGATGAGGCCTGACCAAGATCATTGTCGCAGATTTGGCTGTTACAGACCCCTCTGGGTCTCATCTCCCAAGTAACCCGGGTGACCTGTGTGCTACGCATGGGGCTTCCTGACCTCGACAAGCTCGTGCTGCAGGAGAACACTGCCCCCGTCCTTGGCTCCCAGGCTTCCAGACAGGAAGGGAGAGGTGTCTTGCAGGCCCAGCACACCCTTGCTCCCAGGCCTCTGCCTGCATTCAGATCAAGAGGAGGCTGGTTCCTGAGCATGTGAGGCTGTGAAAGTCTTGTCCAGGAAGCACTTCCTGCAGAACAGATGCCGCTGGTCATCTGGATGATCTGAACAACTGGGTTAGTGTCCTGGTAGCATCAGTGAATGTGTCAGTGTCATGGGCTGATGGTAACATTATCAGATTGTCAACCTCTCTCTTCCGATAGACCGTCGCCCAGGACCATATTGTAGCAGAACCTGGACAGAGGATTTCCTCCTGCATTTCAGTTTGCAAAATAACATCACACCTAGAGGTCTAGTTACTATACTGAGTGATGCCTTTGAAAAAGTAACTCAATGTTTAAAAGAAACTTAGTCATCAGTCCTCTGATGTGGGGGTAAACTGATCACTATATTATTTTTACATGAATACTTGATAAAATACGAAATGCTCTTTTCCCTTTCTTCCACAGAATTGGTGTCGCCTTTGTCTGTCTTTTCTGTCCTGCCATCTCGGGTCATCCCTGTCACGTCGCTCTTGCCTTTGTCACCTTTTGTGGTCACAATGCACATTACATGATGTGATGTTCCTGAAGTATCCATTGTGGTTTATATATATATATATTTATATTTATATTATTTTTATTTCCTTATGATTAGTCATAGCTTGTTTTTGATCTTAGGGACACTGATTCTTTTTATTTCCAGTTACACTTCTCTTATACAAATTCCGTCTGCCTTCTGACCTGATCCTACACGGTGGGACCAACTGCTCTGGGCCCCGGAGTGGCCAGTGTTAAGGCACCGTCAGCCGAAGCCTGGCCTCGAGCCACTGCTCTATTGTCCCCCTTTGTGGATGTCCTCCAGAGCCCACAACTCTTCTTCTCCACTCTCATATCTGGATGTTTCCAGATTACATCCGTTCAACTCAGCTGCCTCTTAAGCAGCATCCGTTACCACTTTTCTCTCCTCCTCTAGTAAAGGAGATGTCGCTGATCGTCACCTTCCTTGTTCTTGGATCATTCATGAACGTTTCTACTCCCTCTTTACGTGTTTAGTAAATTGCACTGTGTTGCCAGGTTTAGGTTTGCTCATTCTCTACATTTCCCTCTGTTGGAGTTGCTCTCTTAAGCTCTTCACCCATCACTAGCTTTCTTTTCCATGTTTTAGCTGTTCAAGTGCTTGTGATTTTGCCACCTAACTTTCCCACTACATTTTCCACACTTTCTTGTTCTTTGCCTTTGTTTAGAAGCCTTTCTTTAAAACATACTCACACGGATTTCTGTTTATTTTTTAATTAACTCTTAAACTTCCTTTCCAGAATTTTAGGCAACTTTTAAAATCTTGCTTAAATTTGTGCTTAAAGGTCAGAACAGGGTAAACATGGTGTGTTCTAGAGCCAGGTTCCCTCGGTTTAGAGATTTAGCTGAAGCAGAAAAAAAGTCTGAGCCAGGTGGGACAGGACAAGATTTCAGCCTCACCAAGAATTTCCAAGATACAGGCAGACCTTCACAGGATGGAAGTGTGGTCCATCCAAATCCGAATCTCACAGCACAGGTGAACCCAGTGGATAATGGGGTGATGTTATAATAGTCCCAAACCAGCACAGAGTCCGGACGCACCATCAGGCAAGAGCCAGGCAGCCGCAGGTCAGTAGCCTGGGCTCTGGAGCCACGTGGCCTGGGCTCAAACCTCCTCTGAGCTGTGTGACCTCGGGCAGGTTTCTCAACCTCCCTGTGCCTCAGTTTCATCTTTAAGTTGTTGATAATGGTGTGCCTCTCATCGGGCGGTTCCAAGGAGCAAATGAGTTAGTATATGTATAGTTTAGAACAGCGCCTAGTAGGTAATGTAAGTGGTGGTCACTGTAAATTAAGTTACATGCAGGTAATAGAATGTAACAGACATTAAAAGTTATATCAACAAAGCAAGAGGAAAAAGGTTTTGACATACAAGCTTGGTTAGAAGTGCAGGAGATGGGGAGGGGGGAGGGGGGAGGTCAGTAACCAAGACTCCCATGCAGCTGGCACAGAGGAACGTGTATGGAGCACAGGGACTCGGGGATGCTGCCTGAGCCCCACAGCCTGCAGGAAGCAATCTGTAGGGAGTGTGTCCACCCCACGCTAAGGCCCGGGAGCCCAAGGAGGGGTTTGTTAGACTTACCACTTAGTGACTTCATGTGGATTTTGGATAAATGGGAAGGATCCCATGTTAGGGTGCCCATAACTTGGAGAAAATATTAGCACCCACTGGTAGAGTATGAAAGGACAGCGGTGATGAGCAGCTCTGATGAGGGCTTTTCGCTCCTAATAATGTTTCCCAAACCCAGGGAGGTGGGTCAGCCTCTCCTCAGTTTTGCTTTGTCATCTTTTGTTAGTGCCTTGCAGCCACCTGTGCACCTTTGGGCCTGTAGCACTGGCAGATCTGTAATGATCTTAACAGCCCTGACTGGCTGTAGCTAAATCAGATGCGCAAGCCTCCCTGCTCCAGCAGCGTCAGCGCAAGTGCACACCTGAGGGTGGTTGAGAAGCAAGCCTCTGGCTTCTGCAGGGCCCCTCACTCTCAACTGAAAGTAATTTGCATTCTCAAAATATCTGCGAAGTTTTCTTTTAAAGTGCCTTTAACTTTAGGGAATTTCAATCTGAAACCCAAATAATATGCGGAGAACACAGGCTCAAAAGGTGATGTTTCAAAAAATTTCTTTATTAAACTACAGTTGATTTACAATATTGTGTTAGTTTCAGGTGTACAGCTTCAGATTCTTTTTTCAGTATAGGTTATTACAAGGTATTGAATATAGTTCCCTGTGCTACACAGTAGACCTTGTTGTTTACCCATCCTCCATATAACAGTTTACACCTGCTAATCCCACACTCCCAGTCCTTCCCTCTCCCTTGGCAACCACCAGTCTGTTCTCTATGTCTGTGAGTCTGTTTCTGTTTCACAGATAAGTTCATTTGTGTCATATTTTAGATTCTACATATAAGTGGTATCACATGGTATATGTCTATTCTGATTTACTTAGTATGATAATCTCCAGGTCCATCCATGTTGCCGCAGATGACATTATTTCATTCTTTTTTTATGGCTGAGTAGTATTCCATTATATATATGTACCACAGCTTCTTTATCCATTCATCTGTTGATGGACATTTAGGTTGCTTCCATGTCTTGGCTATTGTGAATAGTGCTGCTGTGAACATTGGGGTGCATGTGTCTTTTCCAGTTATGGTTTCCTCCAGGTATATGCCCAGGAGTGGGATTGCTGGATCATATGGCATTTCTATCTTTAGTTTTTTAAGGAACCTCCATATTGTTTTCCCTAGTGGCTGTACCAACTTACATTCCCACCAGCAGCATAGGACGGTTCCGTTTTCTCCATACCCTCTCTAGCATTTATTATTTGCAGACTTTTTAATGATGGCCATTCTGACCAGTGTGAGGTGACACCTCATTGTAGTTTTTTAAATTAATTTATTTATTTTTGGCTGTGTTGGGTCTTCATTGCTGCGCACGGGCTTTCTCTAGTTGCGGCAAGCAGGGGGCTACTCTTGGTTGTGATGCACGGGCTTCTCATTGCGGTGGCTTCTCTTTGTTGCAGAGCGCAGGCTCTAGGTACATGGGCTTCGGTAGTTGTGGTGCGCAGGCTCAGCAGTTGTGGCACACGGGCTTAGTTGCTCGGCGGCATGTGGGATCTTCCCGGACCAGGGCTTGAACCCATGTTGGCAGGCAGATTCTTAGCCACTGCGCCACCAGGGAAGTCCCCTCATTGTAGTTTTGATTTGCATTTCTCTAATTATTAGCAATATGGAGGATCTTTTCATGTACCTGCTGGCCATCTGTATGTCTTCTTTGGAAAAATGTCTATTTAGGTCTTCTGCTCATTTTTGATTGGGTCGTTTGTTTTTTTGATACTGAGTTGCATGAGCTGTCTGTGTATTTTGGAAATTAAACCCTTGTCAGTCACATTGTTTGCAAATATTTTCTCCCAGTCTGTAGGTTATCTTTTCATTTTGTTTATAGTTTCCTTTGCTGTGCAAAAGCTTATAAGTTTGATTAGATCCCTTTTTTTTTTTTTTAAATTTCTTTTGCCTTGGGAGACCTAAGAAAATTTTACTGCAATTTATGTCCGAGAATGTTCTGCCTATGTTCTCTTCTAGGAGCATTATGGTGCCATGTCTTATATTTAAGTCTTTAAGCCATTTCGAGTTTATTTTTGTGCGTAGTGTAAGAGTGTGTTCTAACTTTACTGACTTACATGTGGCTGTCCAGGTTTCCCAACACCACTTGCTGAAGAGGCTGTCTTTTCTCCCTTGTACAGTCTTGCCTCCTTTGTTGAAGATTAACTGACTATGTGTATGGGTTTATTTCTGGGTTCTCTATTATGTTCCATTGATGTTATGTGTCTGTTTTTGTCCCAATATCACGCTGTTTTAATTACTGTAGCTTTGTAGTGTTGTCTAAAGTCTGGGAGAGTTATGCCTCCATCTTTGTTTTTTCCCTCAGAATTGCTTTGGCAATTCTGGGTCTTTTGTGGTTCCATATAAATTTTAGGATTATTTGTTCTAGTTCTGTGAAAAATGTCATGGGTAATTTGATAAGGATCACATTAAATCTGTAGATTGTTTTGGGTTGTGTGGCCATTTTAACAATATTAATTTTTCCAATCCAGTAGCAGGGGATATTTTTCTATTTCTTTGTATTATCTTCAATTTCATTTATCAGTGTTTTACAGTTCCCAGCATATAGGTCTTTCACATCCTTGGTTAGGTTTATTCTAGATTTTTTTTTTTGGCGGGGCGGGGGGACACACACTATTTTAAATGGAATTGTTTTTTACTTTCCACTTCTGATATTTCATTGTCAGTATAAAGAAATGCAACAGATTTCTGTATATTGTTCTTGTATCCTGCTGCCTTGCTGAATTAATTTATTAGTTCTAATAGTTTTTGTGTGGAGTCTCTAGGGTTTTCTATATAGAGCATCCTTTCACCTGCATACAATGACAATTTTACCTCTTCCCATTTTATTTCTTTTTCTTATCTGATTACTGTATTAGGACTTCCAATACTATGCCAAATAGAAGTGGTGAGAGTGGATGTCCTTGTCTCATTCCAGAATTTAGCAGGAAGCCTTTCAGCTTTTCATTATTGAGTATTATATTGGCTATGGATTTGTTGTAAATGGCTTTTATTATGTTGAGATATGTTCCCTCTGTACCCATTTTGGTGAGATTTTTTATCATGAATGGATGTTGAATTTTATCAAATGCTTTTTCTGCATCTATTGATGATCATGTGGTTTTTTACTTTTCTTTTGTTGATGTGGTGTATCACATTGATCCATTTGTGTTTCGAACCATCTTTGTGACCCTGGAGTGAATCCAACTTGATCATGGCATATGATCCTTCTTATGTGTCATCGGATTCTGTTTGCTAATATTTTGCTGAGGAGTTTTGCATCTATATTCATCAGAGATATTAGCCTGTAATATTCTTTTTTGGTAGTATCTTTGGTTTTGACATCAGGGTGATGGTGGCTTCATAGAATGACTTTGGGAGTGTTCCCGCCTCTTCAGTCTTTTGGAAGAGTTTGAGAAGAACAGCTAAGAGTTCTTTGTATGTTTGGTAGAATTCCCCAGTGAAGCCATCCAGTTCTGGACTTCTGTTTGCAGGGTGTTTTTTAAATTACAAATTCTATTTCATTTCTAGCGATCAGTCTGTTCAAATTATCTGTTTCTTGATTCAGTTCTGGCAGACTGCATGTTTCAAGAAAGTTGTCCACTTCTTCTAGGTTGTCTATTTTGTTGGCATATGATTTCTTATGGTTTTTTGAATTTCTGTGGTATCAGTTCTTATTTCTCCTCTTTCATTTCTTATTTTATTTATTTGGTTCCTCTCTTTTCTTTGTGGTGAGCCTTTCTTCTTCTCTTTTCTTCTTGATGATCCCTGGGGGCCAGAGTTTGTTGATTTTGTTTATCCTTTCAAAAAAACAGCTCTTGGTTTTTTATTGATGTATCTCTTTTATTTCCTCTCTGATCTTTATTATTTCCTTCCTTCTGCTGACTTTAGGTTTTGTTTCTTCTTTTTCTAATTCTTTTAGGTCTATTTGAGATTTTTCTTGTTTTTCTGAAGAAGGCCTGTATCACTATGAACTTCCCCTCTTAGGATTGTTTTTGCTGCATCCCATAGATTTTGTATGGTTGTGTTTTCATTGTCATTTGTCTCAAGGCATTTTTAAATTTTCTCTTTGATTTCATCACTGACCCATTGGTTTTTTAGTAGCATGTTGGTTAGTCTCCATGTAGTCATTTTTTTCTCATTTCTCTTTCTCTGGTTGATTTCTACTTTCATGCCATTGTAGTCAGAGAAGATGCTTGAAATAATTTCTGTCCTTTTAAATTTGTTGAGGCTCGTTTTGTGCCCTAGTATGTAGTCCATCCTAGAGAATGTTCCATGTGCACTTGAAAACAATGTGTATTCTGGTTTTTTTAGACTGAGGTCCTGTAGATATTAATTAAGTCTAACTGTTCTATTGTGTCATTTAGAGTCTTTGTTTCCTTTTTGAGCCTGGAAGATCTGTCCACTGATGTCAGTGGAGTGTTAAAATCTCCTACTATTATTGTGTTCCCATCAATTTCTCCTTTCAACGTTTGTTAGTATTTGTTTTAATGTATTTATGTGCTCCTATATTGGATGCATTTATATTATATAATATTAATAACAAGAATATTATAACAAGTATAATATTCTCTTCTTGTATTGATCCTTTCATCATTTTATAGTGTCCTTCTTTGTCTGTCTTTATGGCCTTTGTTTCAAAGTTTATTTTGTCTGATATGAGTATTGCAACCCTCGCTGTCTTGTTGTTTCCATTTGCACGAAATATCTTTTTCCATCCCTTCATTTTTAATCTATGTGGATCTCTTGTAGGCAGCATGTTGTAGGTTCTTGTTTTATTATTCAATCTGTCACTCTATGTCTTTTGATTGGAGTGTTTAGTTCATAGACATTTAAGATAATTTATTGATAGGTATGTATTTATTGCCATTTTAAACCTTGTTTTCCAGTTGATTTTGTATTTCTTCTTTGTTCCTTCTTTTTGTTTTTCCTTTTGTGGTTTGATAATTTTCTTTTGTATTACACTTGAGTTCTTTTCTTATTGGTTTTTGTGAATCTATTGTATGTTTTTTTATTTTTTAATTTAATTTTTTTATACAGCAGGTTCTTATTAGTCATCAGTTTTATATACATCAGTGTATACATGTCAATCCCAATTGCCCAATTCATCACACCACCACCCCCACCCCCTGCCGCTTTCCCCCCTTGGTGTCCATATGTTTGTTCTCTACATTTGTGTCTCAACTTCTGCCCTGCAAACCGGTTCATTTGTACCATTTTTCTAGGTTCCACATATATGCGTTAATATACGATATTTGTTTTTCTCTTTCTGACTTACTTCACTCTGTATGACAGTCTCTGGATCCATCCACGTCTCAACAAATGACCCAATTTTGTTCCTTTTTATGGCTGAGTAATATTCCATTGTATATATGCACCACATCTTCTTTATCCATTTGTCTGTCGATGGGCATTTAGGTTGCTTCAATGACCTGGCTATTGTACTGGCTATTGTAAATAGTGCTGCAATGAACATTGGGGTGCATGTGTCTTTTTGAATTATGGTTTTCTCTGGGTATATGCCCAGTAGTGGGATGGCTGGATCATATGGTAATTCATTTTTAGTTTTTTAAGGAACCTCCATACTGTTCTCCATAGTGGCTGTATCAATTTACATTCCTACCAACAGTGCAAGAGGGTTCCCTTTTCTCCACACTCTCTCCAGCATTTGTTGTTTGTAGATATTCTGATGATGCCCATTCTCACTGGTGTGAGGTGATACCTCACTGTAGTTTTGATTTGCATTTCTCTAATAATTAGTGATGTTGAGCAGCTTTTCATGTGCTTCTTGGCCATCTGTATGTCTTCTATGGAGAAATGTCTATTTAGGTCTTCTGCCCATTTTTTGATTGGGTTGTTTGTTTTTTTAATACTGAGCTGCATGAGCTGTTTATACATTTTGGAGATTAATCCTTTGTCCATTGATTCGTTTGCAAATATTTTCTCCCATTCTGAGGGCTGTCTTTTCGTCTTGTTTATGGTTTCCTTTGCTGTGCAAAAGCTTTGAAGTTTCATTAGGTCCCATTTGTTTATTTTTGTTTTTATTTCCATTACTCTAGAAGGTGGATCAAAAAAGATCTTGCTGTGATTTATGTCAAAGAGTGTTCTTCCTATGTTTTCCTCTAAGAGTTTTATAGTGTCTGGTCTTACATTTAGGTCTCTAATCCATTTTGAGGTTTTTTGTGTGTGTATGGTGTTAGGGAGTGTTCTAATTTCATTCTTTTACATGTAGCTGTCCAGTTTTCCCAGCACCACTTATTGAAGAGACTGTCTTTTCTCCATTGTATATCCTTGCCTCCTTTGTCATAGATTAGTTGACCATAGGTGCTTGGGTTTATCTCTATCGTGTTCCACTGATCTATGTTTCTGTTACTGTATGTTTTTAATTTGTGGTTACCCTGGTTTTCAAATATGGTAACCCATAGCTATAACTACTTGCTTTAGACTGGTAGTCATGAAAGCTCTACACTCTAAAAGATGTACATTATCCTACTACCCTTCTCCACATTTTGATGTCCATTTTACATCTTCATGTTTATCCATTTGCTGTTCCTTGTAGTTGTAATCACACTCAGAAAATTAAAAAAAAATTTTTTAATCTATGTACTGGCTTATTTAACTGACCTTCAATCCTTTTATATACCTGCCTTTCCTATCGTGATTTTCCCCTTTCTTATAGGTTCTTGCTTCATTTCTATTTAAAGAAGACCTTTCAATATTTCTTTTAGGATAGGGTTAGTATTGCTGTATTCTTTTAGTTTTTGATTGAGAAATTCTTTATCTCTTCTTTTAATCTAAATGATAATCTTGCTGGGTAGAGTATCCTAGGTTGCAGAGTTTTCCCTTTCAGGACTTTGAATAGAGCTTGCCACTCCCTTCTGGCCTGCAATGTTTCCGTAGAGAAATCAGTTGATAGCCTTATGGGGGTTCCCTTGTAACTGACTCTTTTTCTCTTGCTGCCTTTAGAATCCTCTCTTTAACTTTTGCCATTTTAATTATATGTCTTGGTGTGGGACTCTCTGTACTTCTTGTCCCTGGATATCTGTTTCCTTCTTTAGGTTTGGAAAGTTTTCAGCCATAATTTCTTCAAATACATCTTGATCCACTTTTCCCTTTCTTCGCCTTCTGGAATTCCTATTATGTGTAGATTGGCACACTTTATATTATCCTATATGTCTCGTATGTTGCTTTCATTTTTTTCATTTGTCTTTCTGTCTGCTGTTCTGATTGGGTGACTTCTGTTATTCTTACAGATCACTTTTCGTTCTTCTGCATTATTTAGTTTGCTATTTATTGCCTTTAGCTCGGTTTTTATCTTGGCAATTGAGTTGTCTAATTTTGATTGTCTCTTTGTGGTTTCTAGTTCCTTGTTACAGTGATCTCCATTTCTACTGATAGTCTTTCTTAATTCCTTCAGCATTTTTATTACCTCCTTTTTGAACTCAGCGGTCTGGTAGACTGGAGAGGTCTGTTTTCATTGTTTTTTCTTTCGAGGACTTCTTTTTTTCTTTTAATTGGGAGTACTTCCTCTGCTTTGTCATTTTACTTTCATTTCTCTTACGCTAAGAATTTAGGAGAAACAGTTACGTACTGTGGTCTTGAAAGGCTGCTTTTATGTGGGAGCATCCCTTTGTAGACTGTGTAAGTCCAATATTTTTGATGCCAGGGCTGTATTTGGTGTGGATGCCTGCCATGACTTTGCTCAGAGCGTGCTGGCCACTGTCCCCTTGATAAGGGGTGTGTTTGGTGCTGTGGTGACCAGAGCCTGCACTGGATATTGGGCGGGGCTTCCTCTTTGGTTGTCACAGCCCTGTCGGGGGTAGGGTTTGCTCCCCAGTTGTTGGAGTAAAAGCCCCCAGGTCCGGTTCTAAGCTGCAGTGTGAGGTAGGTGAGACTGGAGCACTCCCCCTGGAAAGGAGTTGCTGGGTGTTCCTCTGCAGGACCTGTTTGCTGGGACAGGCAACTCTGTGACACCACCCGTCACCTGGTGTGCACACCCACAAAATCAGCCTACCCTCTACCACCAGAGCGCGTGCGTCAGCTCTGCCTGCTTTCATCATGTGCACACTCACAAAGTGGGAGCTCCGGAAGCTGTGCCCACTGTGAGCATGGTGTGAATGAGGCTTCCATGACGGACCCACGCTCTGTCCCACACACACCCCCATTTGCAGCCTGGACCACATCCTAGGCCCTTCGGGCTATGTCCAAATAGCCAAACCAAGTCCTCTCCTCGAGTCTGTCCGCTGAAGCCCGAGTTTCAGCACCCAGGCACTGCGCACACCAGTAAGTGCATGTCTTGGGCTGGGAAGTGTGGTGACGTGGCAGCAGTCAGTGTCGGTTCCTCTCTATCCTGCTTGTAAGCAAGCCAGTCTGTGCACAGTCCTCTTGGGCAAATCCCAGGCTCCTGCAGCTACCTATCTGTCCTGGCTGAGCTCCCAGCCGGCGAAGGAGGTTCCCAGGGTAAGGAAACCATTCCTCTTTCATGGCTCCCTCCCAGGAGCACAGGTCCCACCTTGATTCCCCCCTTTTTTCCCTTTAGTCTTACCAGGTTACATGGGGATCTTTCTTACAGCTTCAATTGTATGAGATCTTCTGGTATTCACTGTTTGTTTGGTATGAGATCTTCTTGGTATTCACTGTTTGTTTGGTATGAGATCTTCTTGGTATTCACTGTTTGTTCTTTCAGGCGACTTCTCTTTTTCTTTTAATGGGGACTGCTTCCTCCACTTTTTCATTTAGCACTTTCAGTTGGTGTTCTGTGAGAATTGTTCCAGTTGTAGATGTATTTTTGACGTATTTGTGGGGGGAGGTGAGCTCCACGTCCTTCTGCCCTGCCACCTTGATCTCCTCCTCCCAAAAGATGATTTAAGAAGTAGATATTTTCTTTAAGTTGAACTGACATTTGTCTTCCCCAGGATCAGCTCATGCAGTTAATGAACTCGTGGACACTGGCATCTCACTGGTTGGGTGAGCTGGGCCTGGCCACCAGGTCCGGGAGCTGGGTTTGGACCTTCTTGGAGGAGTCTTGGTTTCCAGCTGGGACCAAGATGATGATCTGGCAACTCTCCTGGTGGCCCTTGACTTTCCCCTGTCATCTTCTCTCCACCCAGCTCTACCTGCATACCACCTTCCCTTCGCCAGAACCACCCCTGAGGGCTTGGGGGGCTGAGATTCCTGTCTCCACTGGGTGACATCCTGAGGGGCTGGACCCAGGTCTGCACTGTTACCAGGGCAGGGAAACCATCTGGAACTCCACAATCCTGAAACTTCTGACACACAGCCCATGTTATGGTGTGTTTCCTATGACCCTATACGTGTGACGGGCACATTTATGGTCCAGAAAGTGACGCTGACTTCAAGAACATGAGTGTGTCTCGTTTACACACCCACGAGAAGGGAGGCTTTACCTGTCTGTGCTGTTCTCGATGAGGTTATCGGCTGAGCTGTCAGCTCTGGCTGCTGCTGTAGGCTTGGAGCTGGGCTTGGTTGCTCTTCCACAGGTATCTGTGGAGCACCGACTTGGTGCCGGAGCTTCTGCAGGCCCTGGGGGCAGTCAGGAGACCAGGTATTAGATGGGATAGAATGTTTAAAGCAGAAAAAAACACAAAGTTCACATAGACAATGAAAAACCAGATGGTCTGAGTGGAGTGCAGGAATTAAAATAAAGGGATGTGACGGTGACGGGAGACTCCTCTGGGGTAAGTGATTTGGGACGGCTTATCTGGGGGAAGACAGACTGAGGAGCAAAGCGCAGTGGCAGGGCAGGCGAGGCAGATGGTGATGGGCCTGCGGGAAGGAGGAGCTAGACTGGAGGCCGCGGGGCTGTGAGAGAAAAGTGGAGGCTTGATTTTTCATCTCGAGTCTTTGGGAAACCCCTGTAGTGGCATGTTCTGGTCCCGTTTTAAAACATGGCTTGGGCTGCGTTTGTACAAGCGTGGGAAAGTTTGGGAGGTGGTTTCGGTGCAGCAGGGGCGACAGCCCTAAGGTAGGAGTTGGGAGGAATGGGGTGTGCTTGGCAGGTGGAGTCGACAGGACCCGATGGGGAGGGGCAGAGAGTCATCCAGGGTGACGTCTGCAGTTTGGGTCCGAGTAGCCGGCTGGTAGTGGTCCCTGAGATGGGGGCGACTGGGAGAAAAGTTGGCCGGGGTGGAGGTGAGGGATTCAGAGCGCTGGCCTGTTTGGGTGTCAGCAAATCTCACACTTCTGCATTTTGTCAAATGGTAAAATGAACCAACCCCTCCAGAGGGAGAGGAGGTGGATGTAACTCCCCGCTGGTGCTGTCCCTGCACCTTGCTGCCCCTCCACCCACTGCTTGGGGTTGTCAGAGCCTGATGGCATCGCCAGGCCCAGGACAGATCTGGAGTTTTTAACTGTTACTTCCGAACGTGTTCAGCCTGCTGCTTGTTTGAGGAACTTTCCTCTAGATCTAACAGACAAAAATTGTTTTTGTGAAAATGTGGTACTTCAAAAGGCCTGTTCTCTACTTCCCTTTTCACCTGAATTGCCAGACCCTTGCTTAATTCTGCCCTGACTCTAAGTACATGACCTCAAACAAGTGACAGGATAGAGGAGACATGCTTGTGGTTGCCGGGGTGGATGGGGAGGGAGGGCACAGCTGTGCACGAAGGAAGCGCCCTCTCCTGCTGGCCCCGCCCACAGTGGGCGGGGCTTCCTTCCAGGCAGTGGTTCTCTACCCCAGCTGTGTGACAGAATCATCCAGGGGAGCTTTGCTAACCCCCAGGCCACACCCCAGCCCATTAAATCAGGACGGAGTGGGGTAGGGGAAGCAGGGATGGGTGATGGCAGTGCTGTCACCAGGACTGTGCACCTGAGGCTGGCGGGACTCAGGGACCCTGGTCCTCCAGGTGCTGTTGCTGAGCTGAACTGACCTGAGAACCCAGTTCATGTTTGAGCTGCTGTCGTGGGATGAGATGGCCTGGCCGCAGAGGCCCTCAGCCTGGCTCCAGCCACTCAGCTCCACACTCAGAGAGACTGGAGGCCTCTAGCAAACAAACAGGAAGAGATGAATGCACAGGTTTGGCCTGTCCCCAGCCAAGACCTGCCCAGATAGAGTCCTTCTGGGCAGGTGGTTGTTGCTTTGGGGGAAGGAGTAATGGAATAGCTGCTAACAGATTGAAAATGGCGCAATACTGTAATCAACTGATTTCCTGAGCGATGTGAGTAGAAGGATCCCAAAACTGACTATGGGCTCAGCGAGGCAGAGTCTCTGCTGCGAGCCCGGGAGGATGAAGCCCCGTCTGAGGACTGCAGGTCTCAGAACACACTTCTGTACTTCTCCACAGGGAAGAAGGGATCTGGTTACTCACCGTTTCTCGGGTTAGGCTGCATGTCTGGCCAGCACGCGTAGTGATTCGGTTCCTGTTGCAGGCAGACCTCCGAGATACCCTGGGCTTGGTTCCAGGCCACTGCAATAAAGCGAGTCACGTGAATTTTTGGTTTTCCAACGTATATGAAAGTTATGCTTACACAGCATTATGTCTATAGAAACAGTGTACATACCTTAGTTAGAAGCTAATGCTGTTTGAAAAATGGCACCAACAGAATTGCTCAACACAGGATTGCCACAAACCTTCAATTTGTAAAAAACTCAATTTCTGCGAAGCACAGTGAAACAAGGTCCACCTGTATAATCATTGCTAATAATGATGCCAGAAATCAGTCTGTGCTTTTTAGAGAGTAATTTGGAGCGTGAGTGTTTTAATGAAGCATGAGTTGAGAAAAATTTCGTTCTCTCTTCATTCTGGTGCTTTTTATGGTGAAGAAGTCAGGACTTTTATCCTGCTTGTATTTTTAATAAGGTTTTGATTGAAGAATCCCCAAAGAAGCCAGTTTTTTCACCCCACCCTCCAGGCGGGGCAGCTAAAGAGAAGACGCCAAAGAACTGAGCTGCAGGAGGCAGCGTGAGGCCCTGAGGGGACGGCGCCTCCCCGCCAGAGCACACACGGTGGCCTGGATCTGCCCAGCATGGCCCGCGACGCCGGCTTGCGTGCTGGTGAAGGATGGCAGACAGCAAACCAGTGACTCCCCGCCCTGGGTTTGTCCACGGAGAAACTTCGAGGGCTTGCTGAAAGTTCAGAGAGTCCTGGGTCCCTCTACAAGCCAGCATGACGGCATTTTAGCATCTCGGGGAGGTACCAAGAGTCTGCATTTAACAAGGTCTCAGGACCCTTAAGTGACCACAGGACCAAATGATCACCAGGGTTCCTTCAGAGCAGCAATTTCGTGCTTCTGGAGTTAGTTCTGCCAATGCCCACCATTTCACCAGTAGGCGAGGATGTGGAAAGCTTCGCTGGGGCGGGGGGCAGTTGCATTACAAGTTACATGACCACACACTGAGGGGATCCAGACCCAAGAGCAGTGGGCAGCGGCCGGTTGACCCAGGAGAAGCTGTCTCGAGGCCAGATGGCATCTGACCCCATCTTTCAGGCAGGAGCCGAGCAGGCCTGCCCCATTTGTGCAGGAAAGGTTGCGGCGTCGCTCACTGACCTCAAATCCAGTTGAACTCTTCACCTCAGGCAGGCGGGCCGTTGCAGTTTGTTTCCTCTTGGCTGCTGGGTTTCTTCTTTGGGCTTTAGCTGCAGGTCTTAAGTTCTGGTCCTGCTCCCTGCCACTTCCCAGGGCCTCGGCACTGTGCTGAGGAAGGCCAGGTAGAGGTCATGGGGGCATAATAAGCCTTCCCGCCCCCCACGGGCCACGTTGCCTTTGGGGATCACAGAGCTCTGTGAGGCAGATCGAGCCCTGAGGGACCCAGCCATGGGACGGCCGGGGTGGGGGGGGTGGAGTGGGGTTGGCTCGACCCAGAGGCCTGGGGGCCTGTCACTCTTCAGCTTCAGAAGCAGCCTTGCTCCAGGACAGGCGAGGAAAGGGCACGAGTGGAGACAGGAGCTCCTGTGTAGACTGCCTGAGGCATGAGGGGCGGGGGGTGGGGAGTGGTCCCTGCCCCGGTTCCTACCTTTGCTTCCAGCGGCGCAGTTAAGTGTAGATGAGCCTGTGATATCCAGGAACCTCTACCCTTAGGAGCTGCCCTCAGCAGGGCAGGCACTGCGGGTGGGCAGTCGTCCAAGCCCAGTGGGTTCTGAGTCTCTTCCCCGGCCTGGGCCAAGCCCCCAACCTGGGACCTGAAAGAAGAGGCATCTTCGAGAAGCTAGGTCACTTGGGGCTGGGTCATTCAGGGCAGAGGGCCCGTCAGATGGCTGCCCTCGGCCTCGCAAGGTCTGCGGGACGCTCTGGCCTGACGCCAAGGGGCTCCCCCCTCCGCAGCCACGCACGCAGGGTGGGCTGTTTGCAGCTCACAGGGAGCCTCGAAGGCTTGTGGAGGGCAAGTGTGGCTGGTAGATTCTGTGACAAACTAGGGAATGTCGTATCCTCATTTTGATGCTAGTTTAGTTAAATTTATGTCGCTTTTAGTTTCTTATGGTTACTTGTCAAATCAGGAAATAGATTCATCTTCTGTGCCTCACCCCCTTTCTGTCTCTCATAAATAGACATGTTTAAAGGTCTCGTAAGTATTAAATGACACCAGCTGCAAGAGTCTGAAGTGCATCTGGGGGGAAATACTACATTTTACATCAGTAGTTGACAGTCGAAGTGGGCTCGTGAGAGGACGGGAGACATGAGTAACAGAAAAGGTAGCAGAGGCAAAAACTAACCTCTGGGGGCATTCGGGTGGCATGGCCGTTCTGCTTCTCCAGGTTTGTGAACTAAATCACACCGTCTCCGCCGTCCTGTCAGGCTGAAGGTCGCATAAACCCCGCAGCTGAGGGATGCCTGCTCTAGGCCTGCTCAGAGGCTGCGGGAAGAGCCCGTCCCCACTCGGCACCTCCCCCATCAGGAGCCGTCCCCCAGACCTAGGCAGGCCCCTCCCCAGCCCAGATGGACAGGGGCCAGCTGCCGGGAGCCCATCTCAGCACGGCCCTGCGGAAGGCAGAACAGGCTAGAAGAGAGGAGGACTGACCGGAGTAACGGGGGGCCTCCTGAGATGCTACAGGCCTAGAGGAGAGGGAGGGAAGCAGGTTGCAGCAGGAGGCAGAGGCGTTTGACTTGCAGTCTGTGAACCGGCCTCCTCTCCCCGAAAGCCGGCGGGAGTGTGCGCCGTGTCCAGCCCGTGTGGTGTTTGGGGCTCCCAAGAGGGGCAGCCAGGTGCCCGGGCACCAGCAGCGTTTGTGCTCAGAGTCTTGTTTTCTCCATAAGTAAATAGCTGTTATCAGAAATCTCCGTGTGTATTTTAAGCCAAATCCCAAAGGAGTTATTCATTGGTTCAGTACCCAGGGCAGAGCTCTATGCACGCTGTCCAGCACCCAGGGCACAGAGGCGGCCGGGGCCCCGGGACTGGAGCAGCAGGACTCCCGCCGCCCCGGGGCCGTGATGCCGGAGCGGGGCCTGGGCCGCCCCTGAGGCGCCACTGCCCAGCCTCACGTGACTCAGCGTGTCCTGTGTTCTCTCAACAGCAGATGAAGCACGTGGCCGAGAACCTGAAAGAGGACTGGAGGGAAGGCGGGAAGGAGGAGGCGCCCTGAGGGCCGGTGGAGCCAGCGGGCGCCCTCCCCGCGTGGAGCCCCGCACGCACGCACGCACGCCGCCCAACCTTGCTCTGGAGCCGCCGCTGCCCAGCCTGGCACGTGGGCGAACCGCCAGCTCCCCGGGTTGCCCTCACGGTGACCGTCGGGTCAGCAGGCGGGGCGTCCAGCGGGGTGGCGTTGCCGACGCTCGACGACGCGAGGTGCCTCTCTCTGGCTCTGTCCTGCTCTATGTTCACAGACCCTTTATTCACGGAACAGAGGTCACCAAGCTATTAAAGGCCTCATGCCCGCCTGACGCCTCCTTCCGTGTGTGGATGGAGCAGCCCGTCTGCTCCGAGCTGGGTCGTGGAAGGGGGAGCCGCCAGGGCAGCCGAGGGCCGGGCCCGCCTCGAGGCTGGGCCGCTTCCAAGGCGTGCGGAAGCCCCAGGGGTCCTCAGGAGGTTCTGCTGCCGCTGGGCCTTCCCTGGGGGTGCGCGGCAGGGGCCGCTGGGCTACCTTCAGCACAGCCGGCCGGCTGGGCCACAACTGGGGGGGCTGTCCCGGCTGTGCCCGCAGGGGTGCAGCTCCCTCGCCAGCACAGCAGCCCCCATCCCCCCGGAAACCGCCCTCCGGGCTCCTGGCTCTGGTCCAGCCCCGGGGACCACCCCGCTCGGGCCAGGCCTGGCTTCCTTTCCCACCAGCTGCTCAAAGTGCCCCAGACAACAGCCAGCCCCGCCCCACTGGGGCCCTCATAGCCAGGACACCGGGCCCATCTCGGGAAGGCCGGGAAGGGCGGGCAGGTCTAGACCCGTGTCCCTCGCTCCGAGCCCGGCCCCTCGGTTCCCTCCTTCACATCACGACTGGGGTGGCCACGGCAGGCCCGCTCCACGCATGTTTTTGGAAGCCCAGCTCTCCCGCCTGCTCCGCGTGGTTCAGCGGGTGCTGCCAGACTGTCGTCTTTGCCAGCATGGACGCCTGTGGTCAGCCTTGCCCTGCCCCCTTGGTTGAGGCCTTGCATGGCACAAGTACTCACTGGTGGTTCCGTGCTCGATGGACACTTTCTAGAGCATTCTTGTGTCTTAAAACACCAGGGAACGGTAGCCGCCACTCCAGTCCTGAGCCGCCAAGAGCTTCCCTGCAATTCCAGCCTGGGCGCCTGTGTTTGCTGGGAAAGGAGAAAGCTCAGGTGGGTCCTTGGACCCAGCTGTCTCCCCCAGATCGGGTTTTGGGGACCAGTCACATGAGTGCAGTTGGGTGTGAGGCGGTGGGTTCCGGGTGGACCCCATCAGCTCACCTCCCCACCCACGGGCTCACAGCTGCTCTCCAGGCTGGCCCTCCTCGCCCTGCTACAGTGCAGACCCCGGGCTCCCTGCACTCACGACTGTCTTTCCCAGAAGCCTCCCCCTGCCCTTCCTCAGTCTGATGCAGCAGAACCACGTCACTTACCCAGGACTAAGCCAGTCATGCTCGGGGGAAACGGGACCGGGTCAGCCTGGACGCAGGGACCCACCTCACTGGGGCGGGCTCCTGGGCCTCGGGGAGGAGGAGGATGGACGTGGGAGCCGGTCAGGTGGAGACAAGAGGGAGGCTGGCAGGAAGGAGATGCCACGTAGGCCCGCTAGGCCCCCGGAACTCCTCTTTGTGTCCCAGCGCTCGGAGTCGGTGGCGTCTGGCTCGTGGCAGGTGCCCAGGAGCAGGGGTGGAAGACACCAAGGTGTCCTTCACTGCACGTCTCATAGTCCCTCGTCACCCTAACTGGCCTGAGGGAGACACCCAGGATGACACTGCCCACCGCCGCTCACTGGCCCCCGTGCGTGAGGATGCCCGGCAGCGCTCCCCCGGCCTGCTCCCGCCCCCGCTGCCCCGCTGCCCTGCTAGCCCTAGGGTCCTCGTGCCCCACCCCCAACTCAACTGCACTGCTCCCCACTTCTCCCAGACACCCCGAGGATTCCGGCCGCGGGAGAGCCCTCCTCTCGTCGACCCTAGCCCGCCTTCCCCCGTGGAGTGGACAAGAGCTGCAGGCACTGCCTACCTGGAGCAGGTGAGGCAGGAGCCCAAGCCCGGGTAAGAAAAGGTGCATAAAGTGATGGCGCCAGCAGGAGGCTGAGGCAGCAGTGTCTCCAGACCGAGCAGGGAGCGGGCGGCCGGGAACCCGGTCTCCTGTGCACACAGCCCGCCCTGGTTCTCAGGGCGCATGAGGCCTTGCCCACACCGCAGTGACCCCAGGTCTTTGGGCCCAAGCCCGGTCACCAGACGGCTCTCGAGGAGCCGCTGCGTGGGCAGGTCCCCAGAGAAGAGCCTCAGCACCTGGGGAGAGCCGGAGACAGGTGATGCCCCCATTCCTGCACGAGCCCCATCCCGCTGGCCCTGCTGGGAGGGTCCCAGCGAGACGAGGCGTGTGCAGCCGCAGAGGTGGCCCTCACTGGGCGTGACGCTCTCTGGGGCAGAGCCAGGCCGCAGCGCCGCTCCTTGCCTGCCGTGGCCTCTCCCCTGACTACCACCCTCCCTCAAGCCATGAAATACAGACTGTCACTGCGTCCACAGATTGCCAGTGCGCCCTGGCCCAATTCACTTCTCAGCCCAACTATCCCCTCTCACGCCACCAGCATGACATTCAGTTCTGGGCCACTGACAGTCACTGGGCCTCCGGGGGCAGGGGCTGGGCCCGTGCCCCCCACACAGGCGCCCCCTTGCTCTCTATGGTCAGCCTGGTGGGCCTGCTGCAGGCGGGGGAGCAGGCAGTGGACCCTTCTCTCCCCCCTGGTGGCCACACTGACTCACTCCCCACCAGCGGCTCCAGAGCTCAGACGTGAGAACAAATCTTTATGCTGCTGACTTCTGGGAGGAAACTAGAAGCAAATGGTTAGGGATACCCAGCCCTACAGTGAAGCCGGAGGCCACTTCCCTCCTTGATATGCCCTCTGGGCCTCAGTTTCCTCCTATTGTCCCTATTTTATAGATGAGAAAACTGAGGCACAGGGGGCTTCGGGGAATTCACAGCAGCGTGGCCCACATCTGCCAGGACGGTGCTTGCAGCCTGTACCAGGCCCTCGGCCCCAGCTCTCTCTCAGCCCTGACCCTGGAGCTCCTGCCCTCCTTCCAGCAGGAAACTGGCAACAAGAAGATGGAAGACCAAAGGCCACAGAACAAGAACCCTGGGATCCAGACTCTTCCTGACCCAGTTTAACCCACGGCCGTGCAAGGACAGCCCCCGGCACCGGGCAAGCAGCAGGTAACGGCGAGCTTCTTGCCGGTCAGCCGAGTCCGAGGACTGCCCTCCGTGCCCCGCCCGAGGGTGGCCTGAAGAGAGGGGACCTGACAGAAGTGGAGCCACCAGCACCTTCCAGGGCCACCAGGGACTGGAGGAAAGACATGACCCCTCTGCTGGGGCAGCTGTGTCCTCAGGACTCTCCAGCCTGGGAGCACCCTTGCGTCACCACCACGAGGGGCCACAGCCTCTGCAGAGAAAGGAAGGCGCTTCCCCGCGTCCTGACAAGAGGCCCGTCTGTGGTCGCTGGTGTCTGTACAAGCAGGCACCCGGGAAGGCTATGGGACGCTCCTCCTCCCAGCCTCCTAAGAGTCAAAGTTAGGAGGTCTTGCGAGCTAGCTGGGGCCCCAGCCAAGCCCTGCACTGGGTGGGCAGTGAGGCTGGCATCAGTAAGTGGGCCTCAGAGAGTGGCCGCAGACCCCAAGAGAGAACCACCTGCACCCTGTTCACTGCAGATGCTCGGGTGCCGCCACCCAGGCCTGAGGAACGGGGTTCTGGCAGCTTGGCCTGGAGCTCCACGTCTTTGAGGATGCCTGCAGTGGACGCTGCCACACGCTGCACGCTCTGGAGTGTGAGAACTGAGGGGAGCAGAGGCCCTGCCGGTTTCTCCCCAGGAGGGGCCGCAGAGCCAGCCTCCTCCCCTGCTGCCTTGTCACCAAGGTGCCAGGTGGGGGCCCCCATGGTCTGGCAGGGATCTGGAGCAACAAGCACCTCCCTCGCACTGGATAGGCACCCCTGGGCCTGAACAGGACCTGGGGCAGAGGAGCAACGGGGCGCAGGACCAAAGAGACCTTCCAGTTCCAACACCCGGCGCTGGCATGCCCCACGACCCTTTGAAAGCCCCTGGGATACCTGGGCAGGTCAGAGGCAGAGCCGCCACCACTCAGGAGGGAGGGGACGCCAGGCTTCTTGCTACCTGGTCTGTGAGCCTCACGTGATCAACTAACGTAAAAGAGATACGATGGCGTTTTCCCTTGAGCTTGTGGCACAGATCATGCAGATGACACGTGGCCTCGTCTCTGGACCTTTCTGGCGATCACGTGGCTCCTTCCGCTACCCACTGTCTTCTCCTGTGCACAGCCGAGAGCACCGCGGCCCAGGCAGGAGGACACGGGCAGGGCACAGCGGGTGAGCCCAGGTCTGCTGACCCCCGCCCCGGCAGGTGTCCAACAGGCCCAAGGTGTGAAGGCAGTCATCTGCTCAGGACCAGGAAAATCATCAACGTGCCGAACAAAGGACCAGAGGGCAACTCAGTAGTGCAGACACAGATCCACGCTGCCCTTTACACAGCTGTCTGGCTCAAAAACAGGAAACAAATGTTTCCACGCTAAGGGAGGCTAAGAGCCACTTACAGTGATCTCTGCCCCTCCCATCCCAGAACACAAGGCCGAACACTGGCACCGCAGATGGAGTCAGCTAAATAAACGGGGAGACCAAGCGAGGTACCAACAACTGCCTTCCAGGACCCGCCCGACTGCCCGCCAGCCGGGGCGCCCTGCCTGTGCCCTGGACGAGCAGCCCCTGGCATTTGGGCCACAACTGAAGGAAGGATGCAGGTAGGGATCTGCGTTAATAACCTGAACCGACCCAGTGATGTGCTGACTCCCACCTGAACCGTGTGCCCACTGGTCCAGGTATTTGCTGTGCTTCCTACACAAACACGCTGAAGGTACCGACTCCTTAACACACCACAGGCATCCCGGGGCCGAGAGACGCTTCTTCCTCGGTCCTAATCTGCTCCCAGACAGTGGGTCCCAGGGAAGCTTCGGCACGCTGGAACCCCTTGGGACATGTTGTGAGACCAGGTCTCAGCCCCTGATCCAAATGCCTTCCCATCACGAGGTGCAATGAGCTGCCCGACATGGTCTCATCTGTGTGTCCGCATCCCTCAGGACCAGGGGTCTCACAGAATTTGGAATTCTTTCAGGTATTAGAAAGGTAACAAGATGCACAGACATCTGTTATGTAAGAGCTCCAGTGTGGTTTAAAGTGAACCCACAGCCTAGTGCTTTAATACTGCTTTGCCCAGCCCTCTGGAAGGTCAGAGGTCATCCACTGTCTCCCCTCGCCGCATGCAGCCGGGCAACCTGAGGGGTGGGCTCTGGGGTGGGGTCAGCGCCGTGCCTGTGGGCAGGCCCTGTACCCTTCTGAGCCCCACAGCCCGCCTACCGGTCCCTTCCCGCGGGGCGCTCTCAGAGTACCGCCCACACACTCACCATCACCGCGGCCACCTCACTGCCGACACTTCTCAGAGAGGCCTCCTCAGGACCTGCTTCCACCTCTCGTTCTCCTCTGCCTCAGAGCTGTCTCTGCTGCTCAGAGACCACAGCCTCAGTGAGCAGTTCTTGGGCTCACCTGTCGCTCTCCCGCTCGGTGGCCTCCACTCCTTGTCTCCCTGATGCCTCCTCTCAGCCCCACACTTGAGGCGGCCCCTGGGCTTCTGTCTCTGGCCTCGGCTGCTCTCTCTGGGCCTCTGCTCTCGCCAAAGCCTCCCATCCTCGTGGCTGAGATCACCTCCTTCATACCTGCAGAATACAGAGCTAACCCCTCGGCCAGGTGCATAACCTGCAGGGCCCAGTGCATCCCCTTTTTCCAAAGTTTCAGGAATTTCAAGACAACAAACTAAGAGCAGTGTTAAGCAAGAGAGGGCCCTTCTAAGCAGGGGCCCTGAGTGACAGTGGGATGCTGAGTCTGTCTCCTTTCCACCCTAACCCTGATGTTCCACCTGGCAACAATCTTTCTAGCCATGCCCCGCAGTCCTCCAGTTCTTCCAGTCTTCCAGTCCAGAAACCCTGGAGTCCCTGTGACCCTTCTCTCCCAGCACAGTCCACGCCTGTCTCCTGTGGCTCACAGGGACCGATGACCCGATCCTACCCAGCTCAATTCTCTGCCTCCTGCACTCTCCCTCCCTCCCCTGGCTCACCTGTCTTGGAACTCTCCTGGCCCTCACAGCAGTGCCCTGTGACCCGTCACCACCTCTGATGGTCATCTGGTGCTAATTTAAATCCCTGTTTCTTCCCCAAGGGCATTATGAACTCACAAGGACCAAGGTTCTGTGTTTTCCCTCTTCTTGACTTTCCAACACGTAACGCTTTGCTGGGAGAGAGGTGTTCGGGAGTCGGGGATCCTCAAAAACACAAACGACTCTCTAGCAGTCACAGTGTGCTTGGCTTCCGTCAGCTCAGGAAAGGCTAGATCCCATTTCCCCTTCTCAACGATCCCTCGCCAGATCCAGAAGCCTGAGGAACCCAATCCCTGCTGGACTTCGGGGCAAAGGGGTAGCCTGAGGTCTGGCATATCCTGCTGCACAAGGAGTGAGGAAGAACTGGAATCTGCCGTCTTTGAGAGCGATCGCTACATGTGCGTGAGAAAACTACCTGGAGCTGGAGAAGGAAGCCCCCCCGGAAAGCAGTAGACTGACCAACGCTTAGAACTTACACAAAGCTGAGAACAGTTCACGCTCCCACCAGCCAGAGTGGAAAGAGTTCGGTAGAGTGCTTAGAAGGGTACCGCTTCAGTGGTGGGCCAAATTAGCCCTGAAGACTGCTCTGGATCTGTCCTAACACACTTTAAAAGCAAGACCCAAAAGGATCCAACTGATTCCAAGTAACCCTATGCCAAAACGAAACCCAGCACTTTTTACATGAATACAAAATCCAGCACTCAACAATGTGAAATTCACGGTGTCCAGCACTGCAATAAAAAAACTGTCAAGCTAGAATTCTATACCCAATGAAAACAGCCTTCACAAATGAAGTAAAAATACCTTTTCAGACAAGCAAAAGCTGTCAGAATATAGTCAGCAGACCTGCACTATAAAAAATTTTAAGTTCTACAGGCAGAAGGAAAATACCAAAATGTGGATCTATACAAGGAAATGAAGAGTGACAGAAATGATAAAGATGTTGGTAATATAAGACTATTTCCATGTTTCCTCTCTTAAAAAGAAAACTACCTAAAACAAAACTGTGTATGCATATGTAAAAATAAAATGATTGACAACAGTACAAAGAAGAGAAGGAAGAAAATGGAAGTATGTAGTTGTAAGGTTACGTTCTATAAAAAAATAAGAGGCACACAGCCAATAAAAAGTGCTTAGTTAAACCCAGAGAAGTTACTAAAAGAGGGAAAAAGAAACAAAGAACAGATGAAACAAGTAGAAACAATTAGAAAGAAGGTAGATTTAAACTCAACCATGTTGATAATTACACTAAATGTAATTGGTCTAAGTACTCCAAATAAAAGGTAAGGATTTGCAGACTGGACAAAAAGCAAGACCCAACTACATGCTGCTTACAAAAAAACAAACAAAAAAACCAAACTCCTATTTTAAATATAAAGATACAGATAGGTTAGAAGTAAAATACACTCCCGCAAGTCAAAAAGAGTTAGAATGGCTGTATCAGTATCACACCAAGTAGACTTCAGGACAAAAAATAATTTACTAGGTATAAAGAGCAACATTTCATAATGATGAAAGGGATCAATTCATCACGAAGACTTAACAATCTAACAACAGAACTTCAAATTTCATAAAGTGAAACTGATAGAACTGAAAGGAGAAATAGGCAAATCCATAACTACAGCTGGATTTCAACACTTCTCTCTTAGTATTTATATAATGAGACAGAAAATCAGTAAGGATACAGAAGACTTGAATACCATTATCAATCAACTTAATTATTGACATGTATAAAACATACAGAACACTTTACCAGCAAGAGCACTTCTCAAGCACTCACATAAACATTCACCAAGATAGGCCATTAGCTGGGCCATAAAACAAATTTCAGTAAGCTTAAAAAGATTTAAATTACACAAAGCAGGGGCTTCCCTGGTGGCACAGTGGTTAAGAATCCGTCTGCCAATGCAGGGGACACAGGTTTGAGCCCTGGCCCAGGAAGATCCCACCTGCCGCGGAGCAACTAAGCCCGGGTGCCACAACTACTGAGCCTGCACTCTAGAACCCATGTGCCACAACTGCTGAGCCCGCGTGCCACAACTACCGAAGCCTGTGCGCCTAGAGCCCATGCTCCACAATAAGAGAAGCCACTGCAATGAGAAGCCCGCACACTGCAACAAACAGTAGACCCCCCTCACCCCAACCAGAGAAAGCCCACACACAGCAATGAAGACCCAATGCAGCCAAAAATAAAATAAAATATACTAAAAAAAATAAAAATTACACAAAGCATGATTTCTGAACAAAACAAACTAGAAATTAGTAACAGAAACTTATGTGGAAAATCTTCAGACAAGCAAAAGCTGTCAGAATATAGTCAGCAGACCTGCACTATAAAAAATTTTAAGTTCTACAGGCAGAAGGAAAATACCAAAATGTGGATCTATACAAGGAAATGAAGAGTGACAGAAATGATAAAGATGTTGGTAATATAAGACTATTTCCATGTTTCCTCTCTTAAAAAGAAAACTACCTAAAACAAAACTGTGTATGCATATGTAAAAATAAAATGATTGGAAATTCATCTTTCAAAACATAGCATGATTTAGCTTTTAGAAGGATCACTCACAATGCTGAATGGAAAACAGATGAGAGAGACAAGAGGCAAAAGTGATGAAACCCTTTAAGAGGCATTTTATAGTTGACCAGATAAGTGATGATGATGTTCATGGACCAGAATGTCAGGAGTGGAGGCAATGAGGTGTCAATATTTGAATGGTGAATAAGATGTGCTCATGGATTGGATGCTGGGATCAAAGAGTGAGGGTTGACACCAAGATTTTTGACTTGTGCAAAACAAATGAAGGTTTCGAGTTGTCAGTTATGAGATGGGGAACATTAGTAGGGTAAGGATTTGAGGGGGATTATGAGTTTGGGACTTGTACAAATTGAGGTGCTTATCAGACACATCCGAATAGAGAAATCAAATAGGTAGTTGGAATCTGGTGTTCCTGGGAGACATGGGCTAAGTATATTTCGGGCTTCTATCAGCACATGGATGTTAAGGATCAAGAGACTGTGTGTAGATACAGAAAGGATCTAGAATCGAATCCTGCAGTATTCCAAGTTTAGTGGTTGGGAGAACGTGGAGCTAGTGGACTGAAGAGCAGCAAGGCAGAAGTAGAGTCCTGAACAACGTGAAGTTTGCAAGGAAGAGTGATCAACTCAACAAATGCTAACGTGGGACTGGAAGTGACCACTGGATTAGTGTTTGTCTGGCTTAGGCTGGGCTGGGAGTTGAGGGGAAAGGGAGAATGTGCTAACAGGTACAAAGTTTCTTTTGGGGTTTATGGTAATGGTTGCACAACTCTGTCAATATACTAAAACCCATTGAATTGTACGATATAAATCAGTGAATTATGCGGTATGTGGATTACACCTGAAAGCTGTTTCTAAAAATTGACCACTGGATTGAGCACATGGAGATCACTGCTGACCTTGAGCAAAGCAGTTTTGGTGGGGTGACAGCAGCAGTGCCTGATTGGAAGGCTTCAGAGAGAGGTGAGGAGAGGAATAGAAAAATGTGGCAACAGCTAGAGAGAAAACAAAATATTTGAGGGAATAAAATCATGTCTGTTTTGTTTGCTGTTAGGAATAATCTAGTAGAGAGGCAAAGATTGACAGTGCAAAGGGAAGAAGAGAATGACGAAGTCCTCAGGTCTGTCTCACTTAACACCTGTAAAGTCTTCAGGGGCAAGTGAAGGGACTTACCTGGAGTCACACGACCGGGAGGAAAAGCAGGGCATGTGGATACATACGAAGGTGGGAAAGAAGAAGTGGGAGCTTGGGGGCAGTTCTAACTGCTTCGGTTTACTTACTGAGAGCGTGGTGACTGGCTGAGTGAGGAAAGCAGATAATTGGGGAAATAAAGTTTAATTAATGGGCAGTCCTGGGACCCACCTGAGACTTATGGTCACGAGTTTAAAGTGAGAACAGTCACGACTGCATTTTTTCAGTCACATCTGGTGGTGCAGGTGCGCACACGGCACGTAGAACTTCGGTCTAACCCAGGCCGGGACTATACAGAGCTGCGTTCATAAGAAGAAACAAGATATGCGACACAGTTTATATTGCTGAACACCGATATGCCACTTTATTATCTGGACTTTTTTTTTTCCCATTTGTCACATACCTGTCAATGTTTACACAATGAGGAGTATCAACCAGCAGTGGAAGCAACCGACCAAATCAGCTGATAATTCTGTACCCTCTTAACACATCAATTCTTACTTGGAAGGGACATCTTTGAGTCAGTCTCACGGCTATCCTTAAAATCAGTGTCAAGATTGTCACAACTTTAAATACAGATAGAACTGCCAGAAGTACATCATTTTATATATATATATGTATATATATGTATATATATATACACACATACAGAAAAATACAAGACTAATTGTTTTTCCACAATATTTAATTTACACACTACTGTAACTCTATGCAACTTCTGAAGACAGGTTAAGGGGTACAAGAAACTGTTTAGAGCAAGTAAGTCATTTGGTCCAATATTATCTTAATGTAATGGTTATTTGCTCCCTCCCTTTTATGTGATGACATACTATGACATACAACACATGCACAATCATTCACTTATGAACAAATGAGTAAGACGCCACTCAGACTAACATCTGTATACCCAGAGGGTCAACCAACCACACACAACTAGTAAGGCTATGATACAGCTATGCAGCATAAATGGTCAACACTGCTGATCCTAAAAGTGAGCACCATATATACATTTGAATATAAAAAACCACTGAAAACCAAACACATATGGGTTAGTTAAAAGGTGCCATTCCAAGGCTATAATCACAGGAAAAAGTATTTACATTACTTGGAAAACAGCTGCAACAAAGAGTTTATTGCCAATGCCCTTTATAAACTTCTCTCCTACGTTTAATACAGATGTTACGCTCACCATCTATGTGAACCACACATCTTATTTCTGGCCCTTTATAAGATCCCTGCTCAAGAATTTCAAGCAAATATGTTCTATGGCTTCACCCACACACCTATCCTCATAGCTCTCAATTATAAATATCACAATGAACTAGAGCTGTAGCTTAAAACGTATCTAGCCTAGGTCTAGAAAGTAAAATAAGTATTCTGACTATCATCTTTACTTAGTTTAGTAAGTATACTGTGAAATTCAGAGTTCTGAGTAAAACATATGAATCCTAAAGGAGCAGAGTCAGTGTGTACTTGGAGAAACCGTGACCAATGGAATGCTGTCCTTTGGTGCTCTGCCCACTCTATGGACCAGGCAACTGTCACTGCAGAGACACGACAGGAGGCTGATGAGTGTGGGAAGGCCCTGGGGCCCAGCCACATCCTATCACCAATGTCCCTAAGTGTTGCTTTTAAGACCTCCTGGGCACAGCATGAAAAAGTAGCATCTGGTCCCCTTCCAAAATGATACTGTGTCCTACAAGATAAAAGCCACGAAAGATGATTATCTGGTCAAAAGTAGTCTTTGTACAGGAATAGTTTAAAGCAAAAGTTCTTTGATTATTGTTTTTGCAGGAAGGCAAAGTGAAAAACACTTCCAGCAAAAAAAAAAAACAAAAAACAAAGCAGGCTTTGTGCATTTTTGCTTGCTTTATGTGTGAATTCTTACCCTTTTATGTATACTTTTTAATCAGCCAATTTTCATAGGTAGCTGAGCTAAAAGACGTAAAAGAATGGAAGTTAACAAAAGAGACAACCTAATTATCAAACTCCTAAAAATCATATGCCAATAATCTTTTTTTTTAATTTATGGGGTTTTGACTTTGCCAACATCTGGGTACACCTTTGCTTCTATATTAGGCCCTATAGTTTCTTCTATCTATGTGGTTATAAAGGAACTCTGGGGTGTGCCCTCCAGGAAGGAATTAACACCAAGCATCGTTTTGTTCTGTTAGACAGACACACACTCTGTAAGTAGAGTTAAGACATCATCAGTTCACTTTATCACATTACAAAATGAGATTGTCTGCTTGTGATTTACCTCTACGGGGAAGCTGCCTTATAAATCTAAGTACTTGATCTCACCTATTACAAGACAAGAAAATCTTTTTCAGTTAAATTTTAAGAGCCCAAACTGTTTTCACACTATAGCTTAAGACAAACAGGTGTGGGTATGTTGAAATCATGGTTTTAAGGTTGTCAGTGCAGACGCTCACTGTACTCTGCACAGGCCCTGGCATCTGGGGGCGCGCGGCACGCTCGCGGGCTCTAGGCCTGATGGCATCACAACGTTATTGCTTTGGTTCTGCCTCAGACACCAGAGTGTGCCTCAGATCACGGAGGTTCCATGTCACAGAAGGTCGGAGCAGGAATTTAGGTTTTTCACAAGGAAAATCATTTTTTCTCTCTCTAGGTTAAGTGCAGAACATCAAATTTCTAAGTGCTCCATTTATATTAGGTTCCAAATATACATTTTAATTTAATCCTGATCATCCACATTAAAATTATAAATGTAAAAATTACACAAGACTTTTCGGCTGGAAAAAAAAAGGAGTGTCTAGCAGCATGCACAAAGACCATGCATTTGTCAAGTCGTCAGGCGAACAAATGAAAAAGTAATAAATAATTGCCCGCTTTAAAAGAGGAAAACCGAAAAGGGACCAGTGAAGTGAGCCGGTCTTCGCCGCTCTGAGCAGGAAGCGCACCGAGGTCAGATGACGTGGCAGCAGCTGGCCTGGCTGGAGGCGCACAGCAGCCCCTCCTTGGGGTTCCGCTGGATGTTCACAGAGATGGTCTTTTCGCACAGAGGTAGCTGGAGCACGTTGTTTTTCAGATTCTTGCTCTTTATCCGGTCCAACTCCACGGTGGTGTTCGCCACGTGGTCGGAGAAGAACTTCATGCCGCCCACGGCTGGGGCGGGCGCCGCACCGCCTGCGGAGCCGATGCACATCTTCCAGGCGGACTTCTCCTGGACCTTCACGCTGGAGAACGACAGGCTGCCCTGCGGGTCGATAATGTACTTGGCGCTCCCGTGCAGCTGGGAGCCGAGGCAGAGGCCCATGAGTTTGAGGCTCTCCACCAGCTCCCCGGCGCCGCGCGCCGCCAGCTGCGTGGACGTGGAGGAGCCGGGGCCGGCGCAGCGGCGGGCACTGCCTGACGTGCCGCCCGGGGCACCGCCCGACCCCCCCGCGGGGCCGCCCCCGCCAGCGCTGTGCTCGCTGGGGCTGGCCTTGTCCGCGCCCCCACCACCGCGGCTCGGCTTGCTCTGGCCGCCGCCGTCGCCCTCGCTGCCCGGGGGCCCCTCGCTGCTGTCCCGGCGGTGCCAGGAGTAGGTGAAGCCACTGTCTTTATCCAGGCGCCGGCGGCTCTCCGAGTCGTCGTCGCTGGTCTCCGAGCTGCTGCAGCTGGAGCCACGGCCCTGACTTTTCCTGCGGTGGTAGCGTTTGTGGACCGTCCCCGGGGAAGCAATGTTCATCTTCAAGCGGCTCAGCTTGGGAGGCAGGTTCTCATCCATGTCGAACTCGTCGTCCGACTCCCCCTCCTCGAATATCTGGTTGAGGACCGGGGCGCTCTTCCTGGACGTCAGGCGGTTGGTCACGGACGGCTTGCGGCGCAGAACCACCTGTGTTGAGAGGGACATGGGCTTCTTGTCCTCCTCGTCTTCCTCTTCGTCTTCCTCCACCCGAAACAGACACTTCCGCCCACTGGCTGCGGGTTTCAGGCCGGCGGGTGGCCCCGTGGACAGCGCGGGCCCGGCCAACTCGGGGAGGTCGTCTTTCTTAGCCGAGTCACAGAGGCCTTTGCTCCTGTGGCCGTTGAGAACACTGTCGGCAGCCCGAGCAGGAGACTGAGGGACAGTCGCGTGGGACAAAGGAGTGGCCGTGAGGTCATCCTCAAGGTCCTGGGGCACGTCAATTTTGGTTGGCCATGACTGCCTATGTAACAGATTGGAAAAGAAAAAAAGAAAAGCTATGTAATGGTACACAGACTTTACCCAAGTACCTTAAATAAAACTTACTGGGACAAAATACACAGGCTTTACAAAAAAAAAAAAAAGAAAACGAAAGAGAAGACAAGACAGCGGCCTTGCAAACCCATTCAACATCCTGTAAACATCACAAGGACACTAGAAGGGCAAATGTTACTTTGAAATGTGGTTCAGTTTATGGCTTATTGGCCAAATGAAAACTTCATCACGGTTGTCAGAAAAGGGGGCAAACGTCTTTTCTATAGAAACGTTTTATACCACAAGAAAAACCTTTTTAGAAAGTACAAGGGAGTTATCACCAAAGCAAAACCTGAACACAGGTTTTGCTCCTTCCGGTCTTAAGATCACAACCTTTGAAGGTATATTACACTGCTAATAAATTCACCTGAAATTTCCAGTCCTCCAGATTTTACTGGATGGTGTTAATAGTTGGTGTTTACAAAAACAAATGGAAATAGTTTACTGCATTTAAATATGATACTGGAGAGGAAAGTCAGTGAATACTGGTATACATAAATCTCTTCTTCACCAATTAAAATATGCACCCTCTAAATACTTTTTTTTTTTTTTTTTGCGGTACGCGGGCCTCTCACTGTTGTGGCCTCTCCCGTTGCAGAGCACAGGCTCCGGACACGCAGACTCAGAGGCCATGGCTCACGGGCCCAGCCCCTCCGCGGCATGTGGGATCTTCCCAGACCGGGGCACGAACCTGTGTCCCCTGCATCGGCAGGCGTCCTCAACCACTGCGCCACCAGGGAAGCCCAATACATACATTTTTAAATGACGACACAGGAGTCCTGCATAGCAATCCACTGTTATTTAAACTTTGATTCTATCCCTTCATCCAGAGTCACCCAAGTAGTAAGAACACTGCTTGGTAGCCCAAGGAAGACTTTTGAAAGTGAGTTCTCCAGCCTGTTTTGAATAAACACCTTGAATTCTCAACTGCCCTCTCTGCTCAGGGGAACAGTAGACGCCAGTGACACTGAAAACAGCCACTGGTACGCTGACACTTCCATGTCACACCACTTACGTTATCCTGGACATAAAAGCCAATTTAAATCTATAGCCTTAAAAAACCCATAGGAGTTTACAGCAGACCTCCTTCCCCCAATTCGGAGCCTCCTCCTCTCTCTCAAGGATGGAGTGGGTCCGTTTGCTGGTCACTGCTTGGTAGTTTACAGAAGCTGGGTGTTCAATGATTCTGAGGTCAAGCAGCGTCTCTGGACAAGTCCTCTGTCCTCACAACACAACTGTACCAACTCCAGATGAGCCTCGGGGCCCTAGGAGACGGCACACAACATTCCTTTCAGGCTGCTCCTCAGAGAGCAGCCACCCGAAAGGTCACCCTGGCAAACGCTGGGGTCCCTGTAGCGGGAGGCAGGTGCAGACAGTGCGTCTGACCCACCAGGGCGGCAGCCAGTCCACCCGAGGGGGGCAGGGCACAGATGTGCCGGAGGCGCTTCTCTCCCCACCAACCCCAAGAGAAAGCCAAAACCACCCTCAGAACCCACCCCCAGAAACCAGATGGTTACTAAGCGCTGCAGCTGCACCACACACGCTATCTCCACTTCTGAACCAATGGCTCTTATTTATATGAGTAAATCAGATTGTTAAGCAGCTCACATTTATTAAGAACATATCTGGCCCCAACGCTGTGCTAGACTTAATGAGCACAACACTGTAAGAAGATCACGGCTTATCTTAACGAAAGATAAGAAAGACTGCTAACAAGAACTATAAAGGAGTCACACTGACAGCACAGTTCACACTGAGAACTTACTAGGGCCAGCACTGTGGAGAGAGCCTGACAGCAATTCATTCATTTAATCCCACCACAATCCCATCCTCCCTTGACAGTGAAGAAATCAAAACACAGAGTGTAAGCAACCTGCCCAAGGCCACACGGGCTTGAAGACAGTGACATCTAGGCTGAGTTCAGTGGTTACTAAACCCCCAGAGCAGTGGCTTCACTCTGCAACCCAGGAAGCCCTCTGAATGACTGCCTATCGAATGGACGGCACCTTTGCAGTCAGGCCTCTGTGGTTTTCCTTACTTCCTAGTTTCTCTCTGGAAGGATGCGGGCACTGGTCCCACCCGTGTGGAGTTCAGCTCCCAGGACTTCACAAAGCTCTTCTAACAGAATACACGTGTTACCATCCCATGCTGGCAGGACCCAAAGAGCGTATCCGCTCTCTGGGGCTCGCTCTCCCTGACTTGACCTACCCATGCCCCACAAATGACTCTGCTGGTTAGACGCCAACCACGTTTCTGCACCCCAAGTCACTCTGACCTCAAGGCACACCCAGCAATGGAACCAAGTTAGGGTGCAGGGTTTTGACAACAAAGAGAAGGCAAGTAAGCAGACATCCACCACCTGCCAGTGGGCCCAGGGCCCCAGGAGGAGGACAGGCCCCGACAGCATCTCCACTCTGTAATCCCCAGGTGGGTAAAAGGAAAGTGCATGGAAGGCTCTGATATTTCTTTATAACTACTGTTGGCTTTGTAATTTCTATGATACAGTAAAACCAATTTAGTTCATTTACATATCTGCTCAACTTCAGATTGAGTTCCGATCTGTTCCCCTAAAAATAAAACAGTTCAATTCCAAATATTCCCTTCTCCAAAACACTGCAGTGGCTCCAGGCCTGGCGGCGCAGCATGTGGCGATGGCTCTGGAGCCACTCTTTCCCACCAGAGGGCTCGGGTCACGACTAGGTTGACCCTAACCCCTCACTGTCACTCTCCTGGTTTGTCCCATGTGCAAGGGTCCCCATGCTCCCTGGGGCCCAGTCTTCTTCCAAGCTGACACCAGACAGGGTGTCTAGTTTTCATTATGCAAGAATATGTCCAGGATATAGATGCAGTTACCAAATTCATCTTCCCATTAAACTACACTTCTAAATATTTAGTCTTTGGTCACCCGGGAATGTTTTCTTGTCTCTTCTCTGTTGCTCCATCCCAAGTAACAACCTACACATGGCAAGGTGACTGCAAGTAATTTAAAATCCAATGGTATTCTTCCTCTTTCAAGTAGTAATTACTGTTACATATTCACACGTATATGTTTATATAGCTATATACAAGTAGAGAATTATTTAGAACCAAGAGCATCCTTCTAGTTCTTTTAAATTTTTTTTAACTACTTATTTTATATTTATTTATTTAGGCTGCGTCGGGACTTAGTTGCAGCACACGGGATCTTCATTGCAGCATGTGGGATCTTTCGTTGCGGCGCGCAGGCTTCTCTCTAGTTGCAGCACACAGGCTCTGTAGTTATGGCATGCAGGTTCCAGAGCGTGTGGGCTCTGTAGTGTGCAGAACGCAGGCTCTCTAGTTGAGGAACGCGAGCTCAGTAGTTGTGGCGCACAGGTTTAGTTTCCCCACAGCACGTGGGACCTTAGATCCCCGACCAGGGATTGACCCTTAGCCCCTGCATTGGAAGGCGGATTCTTTACCACTGGACCACCAGGGAAGTCCCTCCTTCTGTTTTTGAATCACTATAATTCCATGGATTACTTCATCTGAATAAAGATAAAGTCTAAATAAATTTTCATAATGGTGACAAAAAAAGTAACCCTTCCCAAGCTTTGATATTAAATGGAAAGCTAATATGGCAGAAGAAAAAGAGGAGAAGGAAGGCAGGGGGAGAAGAGGAGGGGGGCGGGGGGAAGGGGGAGAGTTGGGAAAGGAAGGGAAGGAAAACACAGGGGAGACGAGCGCACAGTCACTGCTTTACCAAAGGTGATGTGGTGGGGAAACGTTCTCAACAATGACAGCAAACACGTGAAGCCCAGTTCAAAGCACTTCACATATATTAATTCGTTTATCCATCACCACGACCCCAAGAGGTAAACAGGATTACTACTCCCACTTCACAGGAAGCTGAGTCAGAGAGAGGTTAAGTGACCTCCCAAGATCAAGCAGCTGACCAATCAACTAGCTGATGTGATGCCGAATCCCTGAAACCCTAAGACAGCATCGTGCCACAGACATGCTCTGTATGTCTTTTAAAATTATGTCCAATACTGAGGGAAAACCTGGCCTTGTTCCTAGAATGAAAAATTAAAGAAAATAACACATTTACACATGTCCGATCTGGAAGAGCTTAGTGAAAATAGCTGGCACGCTAGCCCGAGGCTGCGGCTTCTCCGCAGGTGTCTTTGTGGCCAAGCCAGCAACTGCAGCCCCTCGCTCCGCTAAGCCCGAGAGAGGAAGGCATCCCTGGTGACCAGGGAACCAGGACCCCCACTCACGTGGAGGGCCCACAGGTGGCCCCTCCAGCGAGGCTGTCACCACTCTTTACACTCCCACCCCACAGACTTAGGAAACATCAGAAAAAGTTCACTATTTCAAAACGTTAACTTACTAAAATCAGTGAAGATTTTTTTCTCACCTAAACTGGGCCTTGATGTTGCTAGGGCTTGCAGACCTGGTCTGTATTTCTTTCTCTTGCTTTTCCCTCAGGATCCTTTCGGCAAGCAAGAAGTAAGTGGCTGTGATGTGGTTATACCTGTTGGTTTCCAGGGCTCTGAGGAAGTAAGAGAGAGGGAGTATAAGCCACATTTGCAGGTTTGTTTTTTCACGAGCAGAACTGGATTTTTTTTTTTTTTTTAAGTACAAGCAAATAAAATCTAATGACCTGGAATCTTTAAAATTACGGGGGAAAAACAACCCACACACACACACACAAATGAAAAAAAAACCTAGTAGATCATTCTTAAAATTCTAAGTCACAGCTTCATAAAAACATTCAATTAGTAAGAAAAACCCAAAATGCTGATGGCAGCTGAGCTGGATGTTGGTTTTAGATGCACAAAATAATGAAGTTTCCAAGAATGTACACATTATTCAAAAATTTAATGTGTGTCAGTGTTTATTTCCATTACACTGGTTTACTTGCTTCCAGCAGAACTATGAAATGAGTTATATGAATGTACACTGAAGCACTAGTATCAATCAGAAAAATTAGAAAAAGCTTTTATTTTTATACTCTTCGTATTTATTGGCATTTTCTGACATGAATGAATTATTAATACATTGAAAGCATGTCATTAGCCTCTTCTTTGAATAAAATCTACGTATTCATTCATCCACCTCAAAAGTAATGCTCTCTGAGTCCGTCGTCTGGCCGGCGCTGTGCTGGAGCACACAGCCTGCCTGCCCTCCTGCAGCTGGCCAGTAGTGGGACACAGGAGGAATGCCACAGAGGATCCACAAGGCCCAGAAATATGTAATTATGCTTTTCAGGACCTTTCTGTAGTCAGCGAACATATGCAATGAACACTTCGGGAGGAAACGATACAGGAGTCTCTCCTCACAAAACGGACGGTGGGGCCTCAGCTAATGGGGGCAAGTGGGGCTGAATGAGAGGTCCTAAAGGAAGAGCCCGAGGTGAAATTCGGGGCCACAATGACTTCTCAGAGTGGTTTCCTCAGCTGAGCACAGGGTAGAGCTGCGGGCTTGTGTTAAGGGGACCAATAAATGTGTCTATGAACTCAGGAATCACCCTGCAGTGAGGAGCTTCTCGTATTGTGGGCAGCAAGAAAGACTTGCCCGAGACCAGCCGGGAGGACTCGGGCTCAGGGCATCACCTGAGGCATCACCTCTCCTTCTGGATTGATAATTGAATTCACATGAATTAAATAGTTCTATACGACACCACTGCATGCATTTATTCATTTAAAAATATTAAGCCAATTCAGGGCGATAAAAATAGCCTTTTTTATTCACTCAAAAGTGAAAAATCATTTTCCACATATTCCTAAAGTGAGTGTTGTCCTTGGCAGAAAGAACAAGTGTCCTGCACTTCTCTGTTTCTCTAGGTCAATCTGTGAAAACTGAGAATGCACTCAGAAACCTGAAGAAATTTGTACATAAACCAAAACGATGATTAGTTTTATAAACCCTTCTTTCCAGTGTACCCTAAAGATACATGTCCTTTATACAGACACCACCCTTCTCAGGGACCAGACCCTCAGGTGCCACGTGTGACAGTCTGCCACGCTGTAGAGGTAAGACCAGCCTGCAGCCTCCTCTCCCCCGAGGACAGGTACCTGGGTCAGATCACTCAGCCAGGCCAGAGTGGCCCGCCCGATGGGAACCTCTTTTTTGCCCCCCAGAGTACATCCTCTTTCCATCATATCCAACTATTTCATTCGATGGGTTAAATAACTTTTGACTCTTCATTTGTGGAAACGCTTCGTATTTTTACAGACAGGACCTCTTACAGAAATGAATATCATTGTTAAAGCCAACTGCATCTTTATATTATCCTTGATTCCCAACTTCTTAGGTTATAAAAAACTGTCTTTGGTTTTAAAAAATGTAACTAACAACTTGTGCATCTCGTGGGTTCCAGGTTACTGCAGCAAGGGCTCTAAAGAGCCAGACAGTAAATATTTTGAGTTTTGTAGGTAACACGGTCCATCTCGCAATGAGGCTGATACTGCAGCACAATGCTGCCATGGACAACATGTAAACAAACGGGCTCAGCTGTGCGCCACTACAACTTTATTTACAAAAATGTGTGACTGGAGCATATAGCAACCCCTGATTTTGAGGAATTGTGGTGTCACCCCCTTGAGCGTCCCTGCTTCCTTATGGGGACCAGAGGGAGACCCAAGAATTACGAGGATACAGCAATGGACAAGGCATGTACTGGGATATAAAACAGTCTATTCCAATCCACTTCTGTAAGAGGGGAGAAAGGCCACAGGACTCACTGTTCACTAGTACAAAAATAAAAACAAAAGACCAACAAAACCTATGAGCCAGGCACTGGGCCAGAAACTCTAGAGATAAATGACATAACCCCTGCCCACTGGCAACCCTATCCATTACACAGTGTCCACAAGCCCTGACACGTTAAGAAAAGAGCCCATCCCAAGAACCCTATGCCCACGGCCCCTGTACTGATGAGCGCCGACATACTCGACAATGGCATCCCGATCCGCTATGTCCCCGAGCACCATGCGCTGAATGATGCTGTTGTGCTCCTCTTCCGAGAGGTTTTTATATGACACGAGGGGGATGTTATACTTCGTGGCTGGGGAAGGGTCCACTCCCTGAAGCCAAGGATGGTTTTCAATCTCTTCTAAAGAGGCCCTTCTCTTGGGATCTCTCTGTAGCATCCTTGTGATCAGGCTGGAAAGGAAGGTAAGTCCATTGTTAAAGCAAACTGCTGTGAGGGATTAGTAATGGTGGGTTACTGTATTTATCAGAATTGTTTCCTAAACTTACACCATCAATTTCATTACGTCCACTAGAGGTGATGGTGGGGCAGATGGGAATAAAGAAAGTGCCATCAGATTCATAAAATGACAAATCACAACCACCAGATATACTGACAAGCCAAACACACAAATGCAGTTTCCTACCACCTACAAGTAACTCTAGGTACCAACATCTGTCCTTGAATTAACTGTGGCATGGTGGCGTACCCGAATCAGATACAACGATCAGCGACGACATACAGAATAGGGTGCATGAGCCAACTTCTGTTTCCGGAAGAATGAATGACCATCCTGATGAAAGCAACCAAAATGACATATATTTTTAGACAAATATTTTGTTTACAGGCATTGTGTTGGCAGGAAGGAAGGGAGGGAGGGCAGACAGAAACATGGACGGATGAACTACTCAGCAGGTAAAAACAGAGTAAAAGCAAGACTCTTAGGAGCAAATGACAAAGTTGGCCTTGGCCTGATTGTTTCTGCTTTTTTCTGTTTCCACACTGAGTACACGAAACAGAATATCACCAGAATATAACATGTACAGCCTACTGAAAGTGGGGGATGCAACTAGAACCCTTGCAAAGAACTGGGACCCCAGCTTCAGTGTGAAGATGAACGAGAAGAAACAAACCTACTGCTAAGATGTCAAGAGGGAAATCTGCTGCCTCAACAGTGCTGTGGAGGTGAGATGGGGGAATTTCTTCTAAGAACTTCTAACTACAAGCTGGTCCTCTCACAAGTTTGGGGTCCAAATTAATGATAGTATATCTGTATGGTACACATAGTGAAAAAGTTAATTTTAAGAGGTTTCAGGCTGGACGTGCCCATGGGCAACTAGTAGAAAAGCAAATGCAAACTGTTTCTCCAGGGAACGTAACTTAAAAGAACTGCCACATGATTTTATAAGAAATCTGACCTCGCAGTCGAAAACTACAAAGGAAACAAGGTACCACTGCAAGAACTAAAAGACACGATGGCAAAATCAGAATGCAAAGACATCAAATACATCTACTTCTACCAGTGAACACGATAAAAATAAATGGAATAAACTCTCCAGTTAAAAGACAATGCTCAGATGGGAGCATTGGTCAGATGGGATTAATCAAAAATCCAGCTCCCAACTGTTAAAAAAAAGAAGTACCTAAAAACAAGCCAATAAAAGATTTAAAGTAAAAGAATGGAAACCTATATAGCACATAAATGCTAACCAAAAGACAACTGGAATGGTGAGCTAAAACTAGACAACATAGACTGACTTTAAAGCCCAAAGCATTATTAGAGAAAAATAGTGATACAGACGTTCAATTCACCAGCAAGACACAACAGTTTTCAACTTGTTTGGACCTAATAACATTCCCCCAAAACACCCAAAGCAAACACTGAGAGACTTTCAAGAATAAAAAAAATACATTTACAATGTTGTATTAATGGGGGTAATCACTATTTTTTTTTTTTGCCTATAATATACTTCCATGTAGTGGAAGAATATCTAAGTGATAGATCAAGCAGTCAAAAGACTCAGAAGTAATTTTAAACATCATAATAAACAAGCTCAGTCTTAAGGACTTATACAGAACTCTGACCCCAACAATTAGAAAACATACATTCTTTTCCACAACAAAAGGATTATTTACAAAAACTGACTCCATGCTAAGCCATAGGAAGCCTTACCAATTTTAAAAAAACTAGTAACATACAGACTATATTCTTGGATCACAATGCAATTAAGTTAGAAATGAATAAAAGTTAATTAGTAAAGCTACACATTTGGAAATTTAAAATACCCCTCTGAAAGTAATAGGTTAAATAAACCCATGGAACCTATAAAATAATCAGAACTGAATAACAAAAGGACTATTAATCAAAACTAATGGGACGCAGCTGAAATGGTACTAAGAGGCCATTTATAGCCTTAACTACTACCTTAGAAAAGGAAAATTTATTATCTGAAACCCCGCTTAAGAAAAAGAACCATTAGCCCATTAAGTAGGCAGAAGGAAATAATACAGACAAAAGAATATCAATAGCATAAAACAAAAAATATAATAGTAAATTAATAAAGACAAAAGATAGTTCTTTGAAAAAGGTTAAAATGAACAAACCTCATGTAAGACTGATCAAGACAAAAATAGAGAATGCAAAAATAGAGAAGGCAAAAAAATCAGTATGAGATGGAAAAAGGGCAACAACTCCACTAATTCATAGGCTTTAAAAATATAATTAGAGGGCTTCCCTGGTGGCGCAGTGGTTGAGAGTCCGCCTGCCGATGCAGGGGACACGGGTTCGTGCCCCGGTCCGGGAAGATCCCACATGCCACGGACTGGCTGGGCCTGTGAGCCATGGCCGCTGAGCCTGCGCGTCCGGAGCCTGTGCTCCGCAACGGGAGAGGCCACAACAGTAAGAGGCCTGCGTACCGCAAAATAAAAAATAAAATTAAAAAAAATAAAAAATAAAAATATAATTAGAGGATATTATAAATACTTGAGGCCAATAAATTTGAAAATTTAGGTAAAATGGACAAGCTCCTTAAGAAACAAAACTTACCAAAACTGACAGGAAAAAGGAAAAAGTAGGAAAAAGTAGAAGCTGAATGGTCCTACGATTATCAAAGATAATCCCTCTAGGAGGGAGACACCAAGAAGAGGCTTCTAAAATATTAGAACCGTTCTTTATCTTAAGCTGCATAATGGGTTCATTTTATTACATACACATTTTATCCATTCTTTTGAATGATAAATGTCAATATAAAAATAAGTCACTCTGTTTTAGTTTTTTTCGGAAGGGGCTATGGAGATACTCCTTGAATTACAAACATCTAACATGCACACAACATACACCCCCAGAGAGCAGCCTGCTTCCTGGGGTAGAGAATAATAATAGTAAGGGTATAAGGGGGAGGAGGAGGAGGAGAGTCATCAATATTCATCTTGTGCTACTTATGTGCTAAAGACTGAGCTACAAGCTTTATATACATTAATTCATTTGATTTTCACAATAACCCTGTAAGGTATGTTCCACCATTCTCATATCATTAGTAAACTGAGAAACCAGTAGCTGAATCAGAGTTGGAATTCCTAAATTCTTAACTATGGCCTAAGATGGGGATCCACTTGGAGAAAAGGTTCCTCAAGCTCAGATTTCCTTCTTATCAGCTGATGGGAGAAACTAAAAACTTTATTACTCTAGCAAAATCCTTTAAGTAGCTATCATCTCAGGTGACCTTATTTTAAAATATCACCACAATATCAAAGAAATACTGAACTTCCAACAGTTCTTTTACTCCATTATGAATTTATCACTACACATATCACAGTACTATATATATAGTACTTTAAATTCCCAGTAATCAGCTTGCATATACTTCTTCCCATAGTCACATGAACCAAAACAGAGCTCTTCAGTCAACTGGGGAGAGAAGTACATGAATAAAATTATGAGGCATGCTATGTAAATCCCAAAATGGTGTGTTGATGGTCTATTTCAGGAAAGAAAATTCCCTAACTCTTCTCTGGAATGTCAAATAATTCCAGGTGCAAAAAGAGAAAGTAGTTCTTATGGTAATTCTTCAAGTGAAAGTAACCCACTTCTCCTGGAGGCTGAAGAGGCATAAAATGGGTTTCTTGAAAACTGGCATATGTGAAAAATAGACTAATACATTCCATACTCCAATATTAAATTTCAATCATATTCTGTGGTTAACTCCCCAAAACATACTTAACAAGAGCAGAAATATTGGGTTCAAAAATTAAAATGAACAAAGATACCCACATACTTTTTTTTTTTCTTTTACTTACTCTTTACACCCTTTAGATACGTGGGATGGTACTGTATATTTGCAATCCATGATCATTGTCAATGTTTCACTGTCATTGGCCTCTTGAAATGGTGGCTGCCCACACACCAACATGAAAAGGATCACTCCCAGACTCCATATATCTACAAATCAAAGACATACTGTTAAATACTGAATTAGTTAGAAAGCAAAAAACACTCAGAGGAGTAAAAGTAGACTAACAAGATTTTATTTTGAGGAGTCAAAAAACCTTCTACGAACAAATGAAAACAAAACATGATGATCCAAAACCTATATGATGCAGCAAAAGCAGTTCTAAGAGGGAAGTTTATAGCAATACAATCTTACCTCAGGAAACAAAAAAAAGCCCAAATAAACAACCTAACCTTACACCTAAAGCAACTAAAGCAACAAAACCCAAAGTTAGTAGAAGGAAAGAAAGCATAAAGATCAGAGCAGAAATAAAAGAAATAGGGATGACGAAACCAACAGTAAAGATCAATGAAACTAAAAGCTGTTTCTTTGAAAAGATAAACAAAACTGATAAACCTTCAGCCAGACTCATCAAGAAAAAAAGGGAGAGGGTTCAAATCAGTTAGAAATGAAAAAGGAAAAGTTACAACAGACACCACAGAAACACAAAGGATCATAAGAAACTATTAAAATCAACTGTATGCCAATAAAATGGACAACCTAGAAGAAATGGACAAATTCTTAGAAAGGTACAATCTTCCAAGATTGAACAAGGAAAAAACAGAAAATATGTATAGACCAATCACAAGTATTGAAATTGAAACTGTGATTAAAACCTCCCAACAAACAATAGTCCAGGACCAGATGGCTTCACAGGCAAATCCTATCAAGCATTTAGAGAAGTGTTAACACCTATCCTTCAGAAACTATTTCAAAATATTGCAGAGGAAGGAACAGTCCCAAACTCATTCTAAGCAACCACCATCACCCTGATACCAAAACCAGAAAAATATACAACAAAAAAAGAAAATTACAGGCCAATATCACTGATGAACACAGACACAAAAAATCCTCAACAAAATACTAGTAAACTGAATCCAACAATACATTAAAAGGATACCCACACCACGATCAAGTGGGATTTATCCCAGAGGTGCAAGGATTTTTCAATATCCACAAGTCAGTGTGATACACCACATTAACAAACTGAAGAATAAAAACTAGATGATCATCTCAATAGCTGCAGAAGAAGCTTTTCACAAAATTCAACACCCATTTATCATAAAAACTCTCCAGAAAGTGGGCACAGAGGGAACCTACCTCAACATAATAAAGGCTATATATGACAAACCCACAGCAAACGTCATTCTCAACAGTGAAAAGCTGAAAGCATTTCCTCTAAGATCAGCAACAAGACAAGGATGTCCACTCTCACCACTTTTATTCAACATAGTTTTGGAAGTCCTAGCCACGGCAATCAGAGAAGAAAAAGAAATAAAGGGAATAAAATTTGGAAAAGAAGAAGTAAAACTGTCACTGTTTGCAGATGACATGATACTATACATAGAAAATCCTAAAGATGCTACCAGAAAACTACTAGAGCTAATCAATGAATCTGGTAAAGTTGCAAGATACTAAATTAACACAGAAATCTGCTGCATTTCTATACACTAACAACAAAAGAGCAGAAGGAGAAATTAAGGAAACAATCCCATGTACCATCACATCAAAAAGAATAAAATACCTAGGAATAAACCTACCTAAGGAGGCAAGACCTGTACTCCAAAAACTGTAAGACACTGATGAAAGAGATCAAAGGTGACACAAACAGATGGAAAGATACACCATGTTCTTGGACTGGAAGAACAATATTGTCAAAATGACCATACTGGGCTTCTCTGGTGGCGCAGTGGTTGAGAGTCCTCCTGCCGATGCAGGGGACACGGGTTCGTGCCCCGGTCCAGGAAGATCCTACATGCTGCAGAGCGGCTAGGCCCGTGAGCCATGGCCGCTGAGCCTGCGCGTCCGGAGCCTGTGCTCCACAACAGGAGAGGCCACAACACTGAGAGGCCCGCGTACCGCAAAAAAAAAAAAAAAAAATGACTATACGATCCAAGGTAATCTACAGATTCAATGCAACCCCTATGAAATAAATTACCAGTGGCATTTTTTCAGATCTAGAACAAAAAATCTTAAAATTTATATGGAAACACACAAGATCCCGAATAGCCAAAGCAATCTTGAGAAAGAGAAACAGAGCTGGAGGAATCAGGCTCCCCGACTTCAGACTATACCATAAAGTTACAATAATCAAAACAGTATGGCACTGGCACAGAGACAGACTTACAGATCAGTGGAACAGGATATAGAAAGCCCAGAAATAAACCCATGTACCTATGGTCAATTACTCTATGATGAAGGAGGCAAGAATATACAATGGAGAAAAGACAGCCTCTTCAATAAGTGGTGCTGGGAAAACTGGACAGCTACATGTAAAAGAATGAAATTAGAAGATTCTCTAACACGATACACAAAAATAAACTCAAAATGGATTAAAGACCCAAATGTAAGGCCAGATACTATCCAACTCTTAGAAGAAAACATAGGCAGAACACTCTTTGACATAAATTTCAGGAATATCTTTTTGGATCAACTTCCTAGAGTAATGAAAATAAAAATAAACAAATGGGACCTAACTGAACTCAAAAGCTTTTGCACAGCAAAGGAAACCATAAACAAAACGCAATGCAACCCACAGAGTGGGAGAAAATATTTGCAAACGATGTGACCAACAAGGGATTAATCTCCAAAATATACAATCAGCTCATGCAGCTCAGTATCAAAAAAACAAGCAACCCAATCAAAATATGCACAGAAGATCTAAAGAGACATTTCTCCAAAGAAGACATACAGATGGCCAAGAGACACATGAAAAGATACTCAACATCATTAATTATTAGAGAAATGCAAATCAAAACTACAATGAGGTATCACCTCACACGGGTCAGAATGGCCATCATCAAAAAGTCCACAAACGATAGGGGACTTCCCTGGTGCTCCAGTGGCTAAGACTCTGTTCTCCCAACATAGGGAGCCTGGGTTCAATCCCTTCTCAGGGAACTAGATCCCACATGCCACAACTAAAGATCCCGCATGCCACAACTAAAGATCCCACGTGCCACAACTAAAAGATCCCTCATGCTGAAACGAAGATCCTGTGTGTGGCAATGAAAATCCCGCATGCCACAACTAACACCCGGTGCAGCCAAATAAATAAATAAATTTTTTAAAGTCTACAAACAATAAATGCTGGAGAGGGTGTGGAAAGAGGGGAACCCTCCTACACTGTTGGTGGGAATGTAAATTGGTACAGCCACTATGGAGAACAGTATGGAGGTTCTTTAAAAAACTAAAAATAGAGATACCATATGATCCAGCAACCCCACTCCTGGGCATATATCTGGAGAAAACCATACTTTGAAAAGATACATGCAACCCCATGTTCTTTGCAGCACCATATACAATAGCCAAGACATGGAAGCAGCCTAAATGGCCATCAACAGATGAATGAAGAAGATGTGGTGCATATATACAATGGAAAATTACTCAGCCATAAAAAAAGAATGAAATAATGCCATTTGCAGCAACACAGATGGACCTAGAGATGATCATACTAAGTGAAGTCAGACAAAGACAAATATCATATGATATCACTTTTATGTGGAATCTAAAAAATGATACACATGAACTTATTTACAAAACAGAAACAGACTCACAGACTTAGCAAACAAACCTATGGTTACCAAAGGGGAAAGGTCAGGGAAGGGATAAATTAGGAAGTTAGGATTAACATATACACACTACTATATATAAAAGAGATAATCACAAAGACCTACTGTATAGCACAGGGAACTCTACTCAATACTCTGTAATAACCTATGTGGGAAAAGAATCTGAAAAAAGAACTGATATAGGTATATGTATAACTAAATCACTTTGCTGCATACCTCAAACTAACACATTGTAAATCAACTTTACTCCAACATAAAATAAAAATTTTTTAGAAACATAAAACCAAATTTTAGAAAAGCATTTATACCTCAAAGTAAAAAGATCTAGGGGAGAGAACTTAAGCCTCAGTCAGGCAGGGAAGGTATCTGTCATATTCCCTGTTTTCATATTCACTTAAGACCCAAGCAAGTGCCAGGCACATAGGGAATGGTCAGTAAATGTTCAACGAAGAAATGAATTAATTCATTTATTAATGGCAAGAACATCAACTGGAAAGTACCTATCAAGGTTCCCAAACCAATGGACATACACTGCCATTTTTCCCATTATATTATACACCAGAGATAAAACTAAGATACTAATACTCTGAGACATGAAAAGGGTTTTGCCTAAGGTCACGATTGTCCAGGTTGTTTTTAAACCTCAATCCTGGTCAGGTAACCAAATCATGTTACAGACAAGAAAATTAAAGCTCAGAGAGGAGAAAAATATTCCTGGGCTGGGATGTCAATGAGGAAAAAGACTGATTATGTATTACTTCAGAGGAAAGAACTAGGACTGAAGGTATAGTAACCAGAAGGCACACTTTGACTTAAACAGCAGATGCTACTTAATAAAACCATGATAACACTGGAAAAGGTAGTAAGTTTCCCATCACTTTAAGTATTCCAGCAAAGGCTGGGTAACCATCTGTTTAATCTCCTGCATAAGGCACTCCTGTACTGGCTGGAAAGCTGGACTAGCTGACATCTGAGGACCCTCTCAACACTAACCCCTATAATAACAAGTAACCCCCTACTTCTTGCCACTAAATAAAAAACAAAGCCATCACTCAGATGGAAAAATAATGACTCAATTTAGGAAGGCCATCACAAGTCATTCATTCATTCATTCCAGAAACTAAAGTATAGACATGATTACACGAACATGCATGTAACACGACATCAATTCAAGAAGCTTTCTAGACCATGAAAGGCTTAGAAGAGAGTAAGGGGCAGGCCACAAGGCCTTTGTCACCACATCTGTTAACACTCAACCTCTCTTTTCTTTTAAGCTTAAACACCCAAAATTATGTAGGTTCCATGAGAATTAAAACTTGTTAATAAAATATCTTTTCCTTGGTCCAGATTAAACAGAGGGCAATAAAGGCAGAAACCCAAAAGTTACACACACTGTGATTTTTTTATATATACAATAAATTTTACTAAGGATGCTCCAATAGAAATTAGTGAAGGAGATGGGGAAATCTACTAAAATTAAAACATTTATATAAATGAGAACGAAAGGGACCTGAGGATCACTCAGTTCACACCCTTGGCTCTGCAGTGTCCCCAAGAGGCTGCCTGGCATTACTTGTTGGATGCATGAATTATCTTACTGCCCCAGGACAGCAAGGTGTCTCAGGGCTCCACTCCACTCATTGACCCACATTTCTTCATCTTCATTTTGGAATCCAGAGGGCCATCCCCATTCAAAGTCAAACAATCTCAGTAATGGTGGTTAGTTGCACCTGTTTTTTTAAATATTCAGTGAGAAGAATTTATAACCCCAATTCTAGGAATACCTTATTAAGATTTTTAAAAGGAAACTTATAGAGTTGATGTTTAACTTAAACTCTCTTTGTACAACGTGAACCTGCTATTTCTGGTCACCTGCTCCAACTCCCAAGCCACCACTGTGAACAACTGGCAATTACAATTATTCTCCCTTTAATGCGTGTGTCCTTCATTTTACAAAACAGTCATAATCTAGAAATTAACTGTAAAGTAAACCCACCTTTTCACTGATGTTCATTACACAAGGAGGGAAGCTTCTGTTTATAATATAAACATTTATATATATATATGTATATAACATATAATTATATACATATATATAATAATCCCAAAGAAAGAGGGGATTTTAAATGGCTAACAATACAAATGCATAATCATAAAAATCAGGATAGTTAAAAACTTTCTTCTGTTGTTACAATATTGACGATGCCTAATGCTACTACTGTAACCAAACCTAACCATTAACACATATACATTTGAGATATAATAAATTCATGTATTTCCATATAAATCCTAAAAACACAATAATTTTTATGAGTTTGGCTACATTATTTCTTCTACCATCTCATACTCTGCGGATAAACTAGTTTGGTTTTTTAATTTTCTCTACGCTAAACTGGAGATGATACCTGACAGTACAATTATACAAAACCGATGATTTAAAAATACAACAAATAAAATACATATCAACTAATAATTACCCCAAATTCTAATCTGGTTAAAGAAACTTTCTTTTCCTGTTAAATATTAACCTCAACAGCAACGAGGAAGTCCAATTATTTGGAAATGTTCTCTTCTGGATCATTTGCCCAAGCAAGCTAACACACTCTGTTAGGAACTGCTGCATGGTTAGAAGAGTAGAAAAGAAAAACAACATAAATATATACACTGTTTCCACTGTTTTCAGTTAGGGTTCAAATAATTTCTGAACATGGAAATGCTTACAATTTGAGAAACTCAGAAATACAATTCTATGGCAAGTAGTTTCCAAAGCTGAACGACATGATTTGAAGCATGTAAACTGTTGAAGAACGGCAGTGTAACTGAGGGGGTAAAGTTTTGGAAAGGGCAAATAACCCTCTCACGGACACGACATTATTCAAGGGACCATTTATTCCATTTACTTATTTTCCAGACTTTTTCTCTTCTTACTCTACTTTTTGTCTTTGAATCATTAACTTTTCCATCCTAGGGGCCAAAGGAAAGAGATAAAAACAGTCACTAAACAAACACGAAGTATGACTTTAACCAAGTTATTGAAAAATATGTTTCCCATCTTGAAAATGAGAATAGTTACTTCCTCTTAAAGCTGCTGTAGGCATTAAACGGATAAGAATCGAATCCACGGTTAAGTATTCAGGACAGAGACCGGCACACAGAAAGCATTCCCAAGGAAGCTGCTGCCGCCCGGCTCTCATTCACCTGTGCCAGGCTCTGTCTAGGCACAGTGAACACAAAAATAAACAAGACACCCTTGCCCTTTTGGGGCTCCTAATTCACTGTGAGAAACAGACAGCAGGTAACAGAAACAGAAAGCAGGTAAGCTCAAGAAGGCACAAAGCCAACACAGCGAAGAAAAACTAAGAGACTGGGGGGAGGCAGGAGACACAAGGAAGGCCTTTTAGTAATTCAGGTTAAAAAAAAAAAAAAAGGTGATAACTCAGGAGTTTGGTTCCCAGGACTACACATCTGGTGTTACAGGACTAAGAATGGAGTCAAGAAAGATCATCTATGATATTTCACCCAAAATAGGGGAGGGAGGGGGTACTTGTCTTAATAAAAATTCATTTTAGTGGATATTTTAAATTACCTTTTCCATAAAAAAAAATAACTTGCTAATAAAACTACAAACTCCCAAGGCGTAGATCATAGCCTAAGCTTGAGATCCTAGGACCACAAGGGATCCACCAAGTCTGTAATTGGGGGCGGGGGGGAGGGATGAGTAGGGAAAGTTAGATAAAGAGCATGGAACGGGGACTTCACATTATTTTCATGTAAAAAAATGTCAGTGGAATTGTCTATTCATACTAAAGGTCCACAGGTTAACAAACATCAACCATCTGAAAAATCAAACTTAATGTTGATACTACTACCTGAAGCATATGTTTTTATTTCAGACCCAGCTATAGACCCTTGGTTAATAACAGAAAAAGAAAACATCACTTCATAAATACAGTTCCTTTGGTTAAAAAAAAAAATCTTCCAACTCATGGAAGGGGAAGGAGTAGAAAGATAATGAAGTCTTCGTTAGTATAAAGGGTGGGAATTACTACCGGTCCCCTTACTGGCTCTCAAGGTAGCCAGAAGTAAGATCACAAGAATGATCACTGAAGTCTCATCTGCTAACATTCAGTAGGTCAATTCATCATAATACAATTGAATTATGCTATCTCTAGGGTTGGAGGTGGAGTTTATGTTACTAAGTTCATTTAGGCAGGCTAACAAAAGATCAAAATGAAAACAAAACAGAATAAGAGTGAGTACTTTGAGGAAAAGTAATTGCCAAAGGGCGTGGAAGGGAAAATGTCACAACTACTGAAAGGTTTTCTGAAAAATAATTTCTGAAGTGAATTATCTAGACAGCAAAAGAACAAACAGGGATTAGAAAGTAATAAAAATGGGAAGACCAGAAGAAAGATTTTAAGTAGAACCCTCTATTTTCTCCCTCCGGCTTTCTTTTATCAGTGTAGCCATGAGTCATGAAACAAGCAACAGGAATAGAATGTTCTAAAACCACTACAGATGAGCTAGGAACCAGCACCTTTTATAACACCACTCACAACTGGCAGGATTTATGCAATCACTTTGCAGTTCCAACTACGGTCACTAGCAACTGACATATGACCCAATACTAATGTTAAAGGGAATGTTTTCTTAGAATAGCAAGTACTGTTGCAGAAGTGTGTAGGTCCCAGGAGTTCTATAACAAAACCTAGAGCCTTTGTTTCTTGTATGATATTCAGAAACCTAATCTCTACAGTCCACTGATGTGAATTCCTATCTACATAGTAAGAACTGCTCACCTGCATTCAAAATCACCTAGAGCTCTGGTTTTCAAGGATTCTTTCTTGCTCTGAACAAGATCAGTGGCTGCTTCTACGGGACATAACTAGAGACCGTTCTGAAAGTAGAAAACTGTCAGGTCATTTGAACTAATAGTGTAAGACTGAAGCAGAAGAGGAATGAAGAATGTGGACATGTCTTAGGATAGCGCTATTATTTCTGGTTTTATCAACACTCTAGTTGGAAACAAAGTTGTATTATTTAACAAGGAATCACTTCTTCTCTTTAAAGAAAAGAGTGAGAATGAATGTCAACATCTCATACCTACTTGAAAAAACTTCTTTCCCAGACCTGAATCCACCTAAATGTGCCTTGGGGACTTCAAAAATCAGTGCTGCCCAAACAAAGCTTATCATCTTTTACCCAAACCTATTTGTCCTCATTTGTATTCTAACTTGGTCAATGACACCTTCACCCACCCAATCAAAGCTCGGGAGACCTCCCAGACTCTACACTCCGTGGGTCCTCTGACTTCCACGTCAGGGAGATCGTGCCAACTCCAGTATGTGCTTAGACACAGCGGTTTCCACCACTGACCCTCACGTTCCCTGAGGTCTCCCCACACTGCCCTCCAACCTGGGGAGCTGGGCCAGCCAGTGACTTCAGCATGACCACAGCAAGCTGTAACTACAGATGTCCTCCTGTCCTCCTCCACTGCTCAGAGCTCCGTGAGTGCAGAGTATGTCTCCTGTACCCAAGCAGTCCTGCTCGACACAGGTCTGCTGAACGGAGTGAGCCTGAAACTATAAAAACAAAGTAGTACTTCTGCAAATGCCGTTTGGGTAGAGCCCCCAGGAGGCAGATGAAGCGGAAGTTTGAGGTACAGAGGCAGTGAGCAGCTAGTGAGAGGGAAAGGAGACTAAGAAGGGCTCGGGGTACAGTGCGGGGGTGTGAAGGTCAATGAGGACAAGCTGCAGTGTCAGCTGTTTAAGGCCTTATGCAAACTTGTTTTTTTAAGTCGCACGAAAACAGGGAAAAGTTCAAGAAGTCAAAGGTTATCAGTCACACACTGTGGGACTATACACGTTCGCACAAATCCACACCAGACAAGCAGCAGACACTCTTCCTACTCGGCATTCTTTCCTAAGTCACTTTACGAGCCTGATTTTGATACCAGTTAGGAAGTGAACTTCACAGATGAAGAAGGAAAGATAAGACAAGCTAAAACACAATAGTTGTGTGATTTCTTTCAGGATAGCCTAAGGAAAAGAGCATGCCTGGGCTAGAGCTTCCGAGACCTAGGTTGGCCATTGAATTAGCTATGTATTCTTGGCCAAGTCACCCAACTTCTTCACATCTTAGTTTTCTCTTCTTTAAAATGTGGACACCACTACTTATCTGGTACTTTCTGAGAGGCTCACAGGGTGTCTGGGCAAACAGTGCTACATGTATCACTGCAGAGTCTGCAAGGATCATAAATGGTCACACCTTTAGATATAGGAGAGGGACTGGCGAGAGAAAGCAAAGGGGATTTTATACTTTTTATTAAATATATTTCTGTATTATTTGAATTATCTTACAAGAACATTCATTTATTACTTGTTAAAAAAAAGTAATTAGAAATTAGCTGTGCTTAATATTCTGATGTGTACATACTTTAACTGAATAAGCAGAAACCTCTTTATAGGAATGTAAAAGATATTTAAAAAAAAAGTCTAGACACGTTCTCTAGTCACTGAGCCTGTGACTCTTAGCCTGTGGTCTGGGGGCATTTGGTTCCGCAGGGTTCCCTTAATGGCTTCATAGACCAATCTGCCCATAGCATGAATACCTACAGTAGGAAATAAATTACTTTGCATTTTTAGCACAAATAATTTCCTTCAAGGATTAAGAAAACTCAAATACGAACTCACTGATGTTTCATAAGTACCCCTGAGAGTCTTACAGAATGTGATGAAAGAAAAAAGGGCAGAGTTATATGGGTCCAGACTCTCTGGATAACCTGTTTTCCTGGTGGTATCTCGGTACCACGGTGTCTAGGGAGAGGATCTGGGTCTCATGAAGCCTGGGAAGGGGTCAGGGTAGTGCTGCTGGCTGGGTCACCCTCTAGTTCTACTCCCCTGCTTCAGGACAAGCCTGAGGGTTCTCAAGGGGACGTGACCCTGACGCCAGAGGCACCACAGTCACCCACCTTGGGCACATTCCCCAAGTCAGTCTGGATGCTCTGGTTCCTAGAAATTTCCACCCTCAGAACAATCCTTCAAAGTACTGATTGCTACACACCCTGGTGAAGCAAGAATCAGTTACAAATTCACACCTTTCCAAAATCACATCTTTTATTAAAAAGAAACCTTATGAAACCTAAATACTTCCTTTTACAAGCTTATGAGAAAAGTCTCTAACTTCTGTCCAATTTTATTATACTAGTCACAAAGCCTAAAATGTTCATACATGAGAAATATTTTTTTAAATGTGGAAACAAGCGCCATCAGGATGGCAACGTGCATGAGTTCATTCTTCGACTACAAATTTCAACGTGGACACTTTTCAAAGACGGGCTGTACGGGAGCACTGCCTCATCGTGGACACTCAGGGACTTGGATCTTGTTTTAAGAAGCGATTTTACATGATTATGACATAAATATGACAAATGCAAAGTGATTTCACAATCTGGCTCGGATCTAGAAAGTAAAAATGTTCAGGTTCAGTACCAAACCTAAAAATGTCGAAGTCAATTGTCTAATCAAACAATACCAACTCTGTAGACTAAAGAATAAATCTGAAGCCTGCACGAACTTGATCTTTAGTTTAATAGCTAGTGGAGTATCCTGATGTTTTCTTATATTGATTTTAAAAACACTGAGCCTTTTGCATAAGATTGAGGTGTGCCAACATAAGACAAATATACAAACCATTACAATATCAGTTAATAAAAATCACCTGCATATGCTGACTCTTGAGGGTTCTCTTTCAAAACGCAACAAACACAGCTTTCTGGGCACAGAGATACAAAGTCAAATGAGGTGTGACCTTTAACCCATCACATCATTACCCTAGACTCCCTAAAATGTTAAACTTGTCGAGAGACTTTAACGTTATCATTTGAGGATAAAAAGAAATAAACTTTAAAATTGTGTATTTGCTATAAAAAGATTCAAAATTCAAAATATTAGTTCTTGAAATGTTTGTTCTGGTTAGTTCTCCCTGCATAATGCCTAGTCATGTGGTTTAAAAATGTATACAAGTTATTCTCCTACATTAAAAAAATCAACACATCTTTCTAGGGATTACAATAAACACAACCTGGTTGGTTCTACATAGGATCATAACTTTTAGATTCCTTCATATTAAAACTTTAGCTAGAGAGTTCTCTCAAATATAACCACACATTTCCTGTATTTAAAAGTTAATGTTTACTTTCTTCAGATTATGAAATACATGTTTAATGACAGTAAGTTTCTATTAGCAGCCTGGGGGAAGCTCCCCCATTCCCAACACCACAATCTTTCATATTAGCCTATTAGATAGGTAAAGATTATTAACAGATTTGTTTTAATTTGCACTGTCCTGATTATTTCCTCCCAATTTCTCCAAGGTATAATTTACATACACTAGAATTCACCATTGTCGGTGCGCATCTCTGCAAGTTCTAACAAATGTAGTCACGGAACTGCTATCACAACCGAGACAGAGATACAGAGCATCACTCCAGAAAGTTCCCTGTGCCTCTTTGCAGTCAACAACTCCTCCTCCCAGCCCAGCCCCTGGCAACCACGGGTCTGTTTTATGTCCCGAAAGTCTTGCCTGTAAATGGACTCATACAGTGTGTAGTCTCTGAAGTCTGGCTTTCTTCACTGATGCCTCTGAGATCTGTCCATGTTGCTGCACGTGCCAATAATTCATCTTTTTTTATTGCTGAGTGGTGTCCCTTTACACAGGTGTTCCACAGTTTATTTAAGATTGAGACCATCATGAATAAAGTCACTAAAAACATCTGTGTACAGGTGCTCACGCAAATTTAAATTTTCATTAGCCTTGGGTAAATACCTAGGAGTGGGTTTGCTAGGTCATATGTTAGCTTTATTAGAAACTACCCAATAATATGTGTGGGTTTATTTATGGATTCTTTATTCTATTCCACTGATCATACCCTTTGGCTAATACCATACAGTCTTGATTACTGTAGCTTTATACTAAGTCCCAAATATTCTAATTACTCTTAAGGTTAACCTCTTCCTTCTTTATCGGCTATTTATATGACTTGTAAATCGACTCCTCACTTGTCTTTAGGAGAGTTTTCTCATTGATTTGTAAGAGCTCTTTCTACAGTAAGAATAGTTATCAACTATATTACAAATTATTTCCCCAGTTTGTTTCCATCATAATTTTGTTTTAAACATATATGCACCGTACCCATAAACTGTAATCAAATCGATTATTCAACTTTTTTTTTTGCGGGGTGGGGGAGGCTTAATTCTTCATATACAAATCCTGAATTCACCTGGAATTTACTGTGACATATGACATAGGTAGGGATCTATCATCCCTTCTTCTTGAAATATTTAATTATTCCAGTATAACTTATTAAATAATTCTTCCCCGATGCCTTCTGATAATGGAGGAATTTAAAATTATTAGGGCCTCTTCTTTTTTCTACCTCGCTTAAAATCACCAGCTAAAGAATCATGGTAAGATACAGAGGTGCCCTTGGGCATCAGTCCTTACACTAAAGGGCCACAAAGCAGAAACTGATGTGTCTGTTCAGCAGGTACATGGCACCACTATTCGCCAGGCACTGTGCTAGGTGCTGAAATGTAATCCTCGTAAGACCTCAGAGGTTGGCAATGAAGGGGGGATTTCCAGGAGAGCGGGCACTGCTGCCCTTGGTGTGCCCTGCCACAGTTCACTTCTGTTCATTCATTTTCAGAGATGAATGAATGTTACAACCAGCTGGCTTATAAAAGATAGCTCCACCTTATCTTCCATCTAAGATTCCCCTTTTAGAGCTGCTTCCATGGCAAGCATGTATCTCCCTCTACCTCCAAAAGTACCCAGAAGCCCGGATAAAAGCCTGGACTCCAGGTAACAAAGGGGCAGATCATGTTTTTAAGAGTTTTCAATTACGACTTCTTGATTCTTCCTCATCTCTTGTTGCTATCAGTGTGCCGGCCTCTAGGAGGTCCCTTTGCTACCTATCAGCTGAAGGCCTCAAAAATAAACTTATTCAACTTGCTAGAGTTTTATGTAAAATTAATAAATAAGGATATGAGTGACACCCTGAATGACAACTGTAAACAAAATACACGAGCTTTGTACATGGGCTGAGGGCAGTCCATTTCAGCATCCCAGCAGCCTTTGATCGCTTGCTTTCTGGTGCTCTACTGTGTTCGGGACAACTCAAGAACTAATCTAAAGAAAGGGCTCAATAAGTACTTTCCCTAATTGGTAGGAGACACTGATAGCTAAGGATGCTGAAGCTCCTTTCTCCTACATAAAGTAACACAAGAACAATTTCAGAAAGCTTCCTTACCGTATGAAAAGCTACTCCCTTCACTCCCTTGATAGCAGCCGGAAGAGTCAAAGGTTAGCAAGTCAGGGAACACAAATTCTCTACCTATTCTTGCCTCCGCTGATTGATGAGTTCATTTTAATACTGAAGCTAGATGGTAAGTCCAAGAAATTTTTATCAAGCTGTTTACTGACAACTTGATAATACAACTATCCTTGAGACAGCACTGTACGCCACCCATAAACTGATGACTGAGAAAAAGAATTAGGACTAACTTAAAACCACTAGGAATCTTCTGCTTCCAGGTAGAATATAATGGGTTGTAGCAGACTGAAGGTCCTGCTCTAATAACTAGAAACAAAAGGATAACTTGCAGAAATCATGATTTTAAAGCCTTGGGAGCAACAGGAATAGATGAACTAAAATTCCAGATTGGAAAGAGCCCTTTCTAGAGCTAAGGCAGAAATGCAAACAAGAATCATGTGACCTCCAGAGTTTCAATGGATCACAAATGTTCCTGAAAAAGGTTAAGCCCAATCAACTTATATTACGCTATAACTAAGAGTATCTTAGGTATAACATCATTTTTAAAACCCTGAAAACCAGGTAAGGTTAGGAAAATATAGCTACTCTGATGCAAGAATATAAGCTTACAGTGAACTGATATCTAATGTCTCATATATCAGTCAACTGCTATCTGTATATATTAGTCTCTTAAGAATTTGTTAAACCAGTTTCAGCCCTCTAGAAACAAATTACCACTGCATACAAAACTGAGAATCACACTCTGGAACATGGGGTTCACACCATCTGAGGGGCTTCCCTGCATCTATTGGAGCTCCCAATCCATGCTAAGTCTCTTTTAAACGGTAACAAGAACCTCCAAAGGTCAGTGAAGAGTTCATACATACAAACTCTGTTAACACAAAATGGGTTTAAAAAAAAAAATCTTACCTAACACACCAAATACCTACAGATTAAGTCTATGTTAGTTTTAAAAAATAAAAAGAACACTGTACCTGCAATGACTTGATGTTCCTTTTGGAAGTAGCCCTATCTAAAACCTTACCTCCAATTTTCCATTACAATCTTCCCAAGTCATAGCTAGGAAACTAAAAACACAAGGAAAATGAGAGCTCTAATATATAAAACAAATTAGATACGCACAGAAAACAAGGCCACTCACTATTCCACACCTATATTTTATGCCCCAAAGCTTATTTCGAAAGTGCTTGAGCTTATTCCTTCTGTCAGAAAGTTGTGGGCCCACTTTTTACTCAGCCCCAAGGTCAAATCTAAAAAGGGGCTTCACAGTGGTCCATAAAACACCTCAGAAACTGCACCTCTGCATCTCTCCGAACAGAGGCACCACAGCTTTCATCAGACTCATGGTGAGTCTAGGACTCATTAAATACATATATAGAAGGGCAAGAAAGGGGGCTTCCCTGGTGGCGCAGTGGTTGAGAGTCCGCCTGCTGATGCAGGGAACACGGGTTCGTGCCCCGGTCCGGGAAGATCCCGCATGCCGCGGAGCGGCTGGGCCCCGTGAGCCATGGCCGCTAAGCCTGTGCGTCCAGAGCCTGTGCTCCGCAACGGGAGAGGCCACAACAGTGAGAGGCCCGAAAAAGGAGCAAGAAAAAGGAGCAAGAAAAAGGAGCACTGAAGTGACCAAAGTCATCAGGAGGAGCCATGGAGGGCCCACGATTAACCTTCGCAAAGAAGTTCAGAAGAACGTACACTTTCATTTCTTACTCTCTGTAATGTTTATTCATTTGAACAAACATTAAGAGCTTGCTGTGTTTACCAGGAGATGAGGATGGGACACAGATACAAACACAGTTCCCTCTCTCCAGGATCTTACTACTGAACAAGGGGGACAAGTGAGCCATCTGGCGTGACTAGGCTTGGCATCGCCCCATCCAATTCCAAAGGGAAAAGGCACTCAGGGCATATGTCCTCTGCAACTCATCACCCTCTTTTTTTAGCCATTCACAAGCCTTCTATTATTTTTTATCCAACAAACTAGAGTGCCTACTCTGTGCCTGGCTGCATCCCAGGCACCAGAATTTAGGTGTATCTATGAAGAGGGTCTCACTTCAGTCTTATTTTCCTACTCACCAGACACTGCCACAAATGCTGAGGGCCCACAATTTTTTCCTTAGGTTCCAGGGTTTAAAACAATTCTGAATTAAAGTTTTAAAATATTAAATTAGGCACTGTCTTATACTATACTGGATGTAACTTTAAACACATCACCATCAGGCTAACAAATCAATAAAAATTAGCTAAGATACACCAATGTTTTCCAAAGACAGTGTAGATTATATAGAAAATGTGCTATACAGAATGATGGGACTAAGACATGAAAAAGGGTGAAGGGCACGAATTGGCATCGTAGCCGTAAGGAAGCATCAGCTCCACACAGGAGTCTCTGCTGGTGAACTTGGCCTAGCTCCGGGTGTCCTGTGCCATGTCTGCTCTCCACCTTTGTCTACTGAAGCCCACATTAACCTGTGAGGATCTGACTGACAGAAGCCATAGTCCTTGAAAGAAGTAAACCACACTCTGTGTGTTAAGGTGATTGTGAAAGCGCTGCCCAAGCAGCCACCCTGGGAGTCATGACAGGACCTGCTGGGCAGGGTTTCCCCAGAAAGCGGGACCTGTGGTTGACTAGCCCCGCCAGGCCCACCTCAGGGAGCGCATGGGAGAGAGAGGAAGGCGGCACCCTGACGTAAGCAGACACACATTCTTCAGCAGTTCTCAAACACACGACAGTCACTCCACAGGCCATTCAGGGCTCTGAGTCTCTTCAGCAATGTGCACTCTGACTGAAAGGATTCCAAATTTCCTGTGTCGCTGAGTTTGTTCTACTATATTTTGTTTTGTGAACTAGCCTTTTCTTTAACAGGTTTATGCTTCTCCCCACAAATAAAACGCTTAAAAAACACCCAAGCAGATTATGATGTTTTCAACTCCCCAAAGGTTTCCTAGGCTACAACCTGAAGTGCAGATAAGTGGTTTCGGTTTCCATATGTATTTCTGTATTAAAATAGTTACTGTTTTGGATGTTTTGAACAACTCTTCTGAAGTTCCAAGAAACTAACCAGTTATCAAATAAACATCAGGACTTTCATTTGATTTTTTTAAATCTACCATGAACACACACACACACACACACACACACACACACACGCACACACACACACATACCCCTTCTTTAGAAGTCAACCTACTCCCTGAACACAAAAAACCTAACATTCTAGGGCTTCCCTGGTGGCGCAGTGGTTGAGAGTCCGCCTGCCGATGCAGGGGACACGGGTTCGTGCCCCAGTCCGGGAAGATCCCACATGCCGCGGAGCGGCTGGGCCCGTGAGCCATGGCCACTGAGCCTGCGCATCTGGAGCCTGTGCTCCGCAACGGGAGAGGCCACAACAGTGAGAGGCCCGCAAACCGAAAAAAAAAAAAAAACAAAAAAAACAAAAAAAACCTAACATTCTAAAAATTAAACACAACTAAAAACACAAGCGGGAAAGCACACGTGCACAGGCCTGCCCTTCCCCCAGTTTTCCCATGCATCCAGCATTTCAGAAGTTCCCCTAGGACAAATTTCCAGAGGAGCGAGCACCTCAGGAAGGAAAATGAGGCCAATGCAGCCCCACAGAAACATGAAGGCGTCGTTTTTCTCCTCCAAAGGAGGACATGCTGAGACAGTTCGAGCTGCTGGCCGAAGGGGGTCTTCGTTCACCTAAACCCTACAACAGTCCTAAGGCGGGAACGGTTCCTACCCCCACTGCACAGAGAGATGAGTCAAGTGGGGAAGGACATCGGCTGGTGGGGAGAAGGTGAGGCCTGAGGGCAGGGGGCTGGGAGACAGGAGGACCCTGAGGCTGGGCTGGGGCGGGAGGAAGGTGACTGATGGGCCGTGTGGCTGGAGCTGAGCAGAGCGACAGGGAAAAGTGGGAGGGAAAGTCAGGGAAGAAACGGGGGGAGCCGACCTTGAGGGTCACGCGGCCACAGTTGAGGACTCCAGTTTTGACTCTGGGTGAAATGGGAAGTCTTTAAGGTGTTCTGAACAGAAGAGTGACCTAACAGACTCCAGTTTTCAAAGGAACTGAGAAGCACTGTTTTCCTCCTCGGCGGGGTTACCTGAGACTGCCGCCTCGGGCTGCAGACCCGAGAAAGCCCCTCCTTACAGCTCTCCTTAAAGCTGCTCCCCTGGGCAACTCCGACTCGCCCTCACCCCAAGCCCCAGAAGCTACCTCTCCCGGAACTGTCAGTATCTGAGAAGGGCAGCAGCACGGAACAGAGAAGAGGAAAGCTGCTTCCACAACCCCTTCTCTTACCTGCTTCCTAAGATACACACACTCACGCGTATCAGTCCAACTCTTACCTCCTGAGACGGAATACCCAAAGACTCAGATCAGAGCTGGGCTCTAGTGTGAAAAGTAGGTGAATAGTAACTTCCGGTTTTTATTCTAATAGGACCTGCAGTTACCAGCCCTGCAAACCTGTGTCTTTCCACAGGATTTTAGGGGGAGTAAGTGGTGCACTAAGGTCCACCTAAAACAAAACAAAACCCCTGTCTAGTTAATAGTAGTCAGAGCCCTTAGAAAACTGCAAAGGTGCTATAAATCTTCTGGATGAAGAAAACGATTTTAAATGAGGCAATGAGGCAACCTTCTGACCACAGTGGAAAGGAAGCAGGCAGGACCGTCTCTGGGCTCCTCAGGACAAGCGACCCTGACGGCTGTTTAGCTTCAAGTTCCAGGCACTGGAGAGGCATCAGAAGACATTTCCAAGGGACCTGAAATTTGGTTTTCACTTACTTATCCCTAAATGAACACAGAATGTGACTAAAAATGGGGGGGCGGGAGGTGGAGAGAGGTGGAGGGGAGAAATTTAAACTCAGTTCTCAACATCAAAAAGAATATACATTCTCGCTCACTCTTTTGAACCCGAAGGTTAAAAAAATTTTCTTCCCTAACGCTTATTATCTAAAGAACATTAGAATTAAAATACTGGGAATCGTTTTTCCACTAATGACTAAAAACATCTGATTCTATGCGTCTGAATCAGCGGTAGGGAAGGCTAGATGCATGTCAGAATCTCATGAAAGCTTCTGGTTGTGGGACTATCAGAATCAATCTCTAGCAGGGTTGCCCAGGCAAGGTTTTTTTTTTTCTTTTTAAATCTCCCCCAGGTGAAACTGATGGGTGATCAATTGAGAACCACCAATTTAAATCTTACCATACCACTAGTACAGTAAGTTATACTTTTCAAAACAGAGTCACCACATACTTCATTTGATCTCAGCCTTACCACACAGTGAGAACAATAAGTACCGTGGCTAAAAATGCAACAGGGAAAACATCAAAAACACGCCAATCGTTTCTATCATATTTTTCAGACGTCTCACTGAGAAATCAATGGCTGTGTCAGCCTGTATAGGCTTGTATAGGGTACCTATAGATTATACCACCTCTAACACTTCATGCTCAAATATTAAATTCAATAACAGCTTGTTTATAAAACCCAAAAGATTTTCCTCGAGGCACTGCTACCTGCTTCTCAAATACTTGATGATGCAACGTTCACATTGTAAAGCCAGTACATTGTGAAGACAGAACTAATACCAGGTCAAGTGCTTTTATTTAGTGTTCATGCCAAATCAATTTTTAATTGTGATTTCTGAAATAATTTTCATTTCTCATAGGCATGTGAATCTTCAGGAAGTTTAAGGAAGGATTTTCATTTTTTCTTTTGGTTTTACGACAAGTGATGGCACTATGCTTTGTAAAAGGTACCTGTCGGAGCATACGACCCTGCATTTGGCAGCTGGGTTGTGGAAGGTGTGTGCCACACTTCTAGGGATATGTTTTTCAGTTCTCAGCAACCAAATGCTACCCGTGCGACTAGGCCTAAGCCCCAGGCTGCAATGCAGCTCATACTGGGCACTTACACAAGCAGGTTCTGTGTTTCCTTTTTTAGTTTTCCAAGGTTTCTGCCCTGGGCCTGGGTATGGGCCTGGTTTAACAAGCATGAGTGTATAAAGCCTAAAGTTCCTCTTTAGCCCTCGGCACGACAGTGATCAATTAATTAGGAGATAACAGGTAACAGCATCCCTCCGCTGAAGTGTAGAGACCAGATCCGCCTTGCTCAGTGCTGTATCCTGGGCCCCTGGCATGGACTAAGCATGCCATAAACACGTGCTCAGGAGAGGGAGGGAAGGCAGGGGAGGGACTGGATGGAAGCAAGCCTGGTTTTCACCTTGGTCAGAACAGCAAACAGTTGATGATTGCAAAGCTGAGAAGGACAGAGAAAACGTCGATGAACAGCACTCGGTCTGTTACTCACATGGCAGCGTCACCTACAGCAGGATGTGCTCAGGCCAGAGAAGTGTTCCAAGGCCATGCCCACTCCCATATGCAAATAAAACAAACAAGGTGCTACTTTAAAGCAGACCAAACTTCCTTACCTACGCGTAGAAGAGGCTCAGATCATCCCTTAAAAATATATAATCCCAAACTCCACACTTGGGCCTAATACTCGGACACAAGCCTAAGGTGTTCTAATCTAGGACTCATCAGGACCATATGTCTAAATGACAAATAGTAGAAGAATAAGTAATATAAAATTTAGCCAGATTCTGACTCTGGGAAGAAAAGGTCCAAGTCGGAAAATACTGAAACATTACAAAGACATCTGGATCTAATAAACAACTGAGAAAAATGAAACTGTACACACTGAGAGTTGGTGTAGCTTGGGAAGGACTGTAAAAGCAAGTACACAAGCAGCTTATCGGAAATAAAAGCAAGGAATTATCAGTTCATAGTCTGGGCTATAATGGCAGATCTACGTTAATCAAAGAGAAAATTTCCGATTTGCTTACATCTTTTTGGATTATTTCAAAGCTCTATCACAAAGTTTAGGTTAGGTTGCACTATCTGTATAGGGAGGAGGAATCCTTTTAAATCACAGGACTAGAGCAGAGCGACGAATAGCTGCCATAAGCGCATTAAATGTGGCCTCCAGCTTAACTTCAGCTCTTGGCTTAAATACACCAAGATTTCCCAAATATTATACAAAATATAATTAGCATATATATTTTTTAACATCTTTATTGGAGTATAACTGCTTTACAATGGTGTGTTAGTTTCTGCTGTATAACAAAATGAATCAGCTATACACATACATATATCCCCATATCCCCTCCCTCTTGCGTTTCCCTCCCACCCTCCCTATCTCACCCCTCTAGGTGGTCACAAAGCGCCGAGCTGATCTCCCTGTGCTATGCAGCTGTTCCCCACTAGCTATCTATTTTACATTTGGTAGTGTATATATGTCCATGTCACTCTCTCACTTCATCCTAGCTTCCCCTTCCCCCGGCCCGTGTCCTCAAGTCCATTCTCTACATCTGCGTCTTTATTCCTGTCCTGCCCCCAGGTTCATCAGAACCATTTTTTTTTTTAAGATTCCATATATATGTGTTAGCATATGGTATTTGTTTTTCTCTCCTGACTTACTTCACTCTGTATGACAAGACTCTAGGTCCATCCACCTCACTACAAATAACTCAATTTCGTTTCTTTTTATGGCTGAGTAATATTCCACTGTATATATGTGCCACATCTCCTTTATCAGTGGTTAGGAATCTGCCTGCCAATGCAGGGACACGGACGGGTTCAAGCCCGGGTCCGGGAAGATCCCACATGCCGCGGAGCAACTAAGCCCATGCGCCACAACTACTGAGCCTGCGCTCTAAAGCCCGCAAGCCACAACTACTGAGCCCACATGCCACAACTACTGAAGCCCACGCGCCTAGAGCCTGTGCTCCACAAGAAAAGCCACCGCAATAAGAAGCCCACGCACCATAATGAAGAGCAGTCCCCGCTCACTGCAACTAGAGAAAGCCCGTGGGCAGCAACGAAGACCCAACGCAGCCAAAAATAAATAAATAAATTTATTTTTTAAAAAAATGAACACAATTCTAAGATGTGTCTATAGACTTCATCAGATCTTAAGGCACTACTGAACCAGAAAAAGCTAAGAATCACTGCTCTAAAATAAATGCAAGTACATATTTTTAACATGGTGAAGGTTAAGTGCTCTCACCTCAGTGGACATAGGATAATTTCTGGCTGATTATCTAGTTTTACAATTGTTTTTATTTTAAAAATACAATATAAAAATACATTTGTTAGCATGCATCTGAACACTGAAAAAATGCAGTGTGTTTCTGTCATGGCGACCTTCATTCCCAGACCATTAATCAGGCATTACTGTTAAAAATAAAGTAAAAACAACCCCTACACAACATCTCAGGAACATGTACATTGGAATACTTTTTTGTTTTTTAAATTTATTTTATTTTTGGCTGTGTCGGGTCATCATTGCTGCCCACGGGCTTTCTCTAGTTGCGGCAAGCAGGGGCTACTCTTCGTTGCAGTGCGCGGGCTTCTCATTGCGGTGGCTTCTCTTGTTGTGGAGCACACGGGCTCTAGGCGCACAGGCTTCAGTAGTTGTGGCACGCGGGCTCAGGAGCTGTGGCTCACAGGCTCTAGAGCACAGGTTCAGTAGTTGTAGTGCACAGGCTTAGCTGCTCCACAGCATGCGGGATCTTCCCAGACCAGGGATCGAACCTGTGTTCCCTGCATTGGCAGGCGGATTCTTAACCACTGTGCCACCAGGGAAGCCCTACATTGGAATACTTGTCTTCTAGGCAATGAATAATATGTATTTTTTAACTTTTTATCTTGAAATAATTATAGATTCACAAGAGTCGCCAAAAAAAAAAAGTACAGGGAAGTCCCATGTACTCTTCACCCAGTTTCCCTGGCGGCAACACCTTACTTAACTATAGCACAGTATCATATAGGAAACTGACGTTGGTTCAGTCCATAGAGCTTATTCGGATTTCATTGTTTTACATGCCCTCATTGGTGTGTAGATTCATGTAACGACAACAGATACAGAAGTGCTCCATCACAAGGTTCCTTCATGCTATCCCTTTATAACTACACCACTCACTACCATCTCTAGCCTGAGGCAACCACCAATCTGTTCTCCACCTTTACAAGTTTGTTATTTCAAGAGAGTTATAAATGGAATTATGCAGTACATAAGCTTTTGAGATTGGCTTTTTTCACTCAGCATAATTAAGATCCACCCAAGTTGTTGTATCAATAGTTTGTTCCTTTTATTGCTGCATAGTATTCCAGGGCAATCTGGCTTGTTTCCAGTTTGGGGCTATTACAAATAAAGCTGCTATGAACATCCACATACAGGTTTTCATGTGAAAATAAACACGCAGGAGGGCAACTGCAGGGTCGTACGGGAAGTACGTATTTAGTTTTATAAGAAACTGCGAAACTATTTTCCAGAGTAGTACAGTAGTGACTCCTCTCTTGTTATTCTTTTTCATAATTGTTTTAGCTCTTCTAGGTCCTTGGCCTTTCCATGCAAATTTTAAAATAATGTTGTCTATGTCTTCAAAAACTTTGCAGGGCTTTTGACAGGAACTGCATTAAATCTATGGATCAACTTGAGAAGAAGTGACATGTGTACTATGTTCCAATTCATAAATATGATTTGTCTCTCCATTCATTTAAGTCTCCTCTAATTTCCTTCATTAGCATTTTGCATTTTTCAGCATAAATTATTTTGTTATGTTTTGTTAGATGTATACATTTTCTTTCGCATGACTGTAAATATTATTGTGTTTTTAATTTCAGTCTCCAGATGTCTGTTAATATATACTGATGCAATTGATTTTTATGTGTTGATCTTATATCCTGTGATCCTGCTGAATTCACTTACTGTTTCTAGGAATTTTTCTGTAGATAGATACCTTGAGATTTTCAACGTAGGCAATCATGTCATCTGCAGATTGAGATAGTTTTATTTCCTCCTTTACAATCTGTATGCCTTTCAGTACTATGCCAAATAAGAGTGGTGAGTGTACATCCTTGCCTTGTTTCCAAACTTAGGATGAAAGCATTCAGTCTTTCACCATTAAGTATGATGTTAGCCGTAGGTTTTTGTAGATGCTCTTTATGAAGTTGAGAATGTTCCCCTCTATTCCTAGTTTACTGAGAGCCAGCAAAGAGTAATATTTTAATGTAGGAAAAATAACAGATTTATAAAAAGAACTCTAGCTTGCTGCATACTCATATGCATGAGGACACTTCTCATAACTCCACAAATGAATAATATCCATTAAATGCTGAACTGTAAATTGTAAAGTGTATACAGATTTTCTGTTTACATCCCAAAAAGCTTATACACACTGAGTCTAAATCCAGATCTTTGCACTGTATTAATATAGAGCCATGTTTTATATAATTTAGCTTTCAATGATATCTCCTGCATATTAATTTAGCAAATAATAAACTAATGAAGAGACTGAATATTTCATCTTTGAAACAGTTTGTCTATAAACTAGGAAGCATCTAATACAGGGGTTTTCAGTTCCAGAGCTATAACATCCCAGGAAGCCTCTGAATCTCAAGTGAGGTGACAAAGTTTTCAATACCAAATTTCGTTCATTTTAACTTGAAAATAAACTTTAAAAATTTAGTGAAGTAGAAAGACATAAACAATTGCAGGGTTTTACAACAACTGAAAAGTTCTGTCCACAATCTAAGAAACGGTTTTCCCATTTTAGAGTTTCTATAATGAAGAAACCTTTAAAGCATACTTTAGTTTTGTTTTTTAAAGCAGAGTAAGGTCTTTTCCAATACTTCTTTGAAAAAAAGAAACCCTCATCTGCCCAGAAATTCACCTGGAGGCTTACGACAAGGGCCCCCTACAGGGCTAGCAGCAAGGTCCCCAACAGTTTCAGCAGAGCCTGAGCTCTCCAGAGCAACAGCATGACGTGTGCATGACTCCAACAGGGACAGGTCCATCCCCTGCCTGACCTTCCATCATCTAAACTGATGTAATTAGCAGTGACAATGGGTTTTCCACCCTGTACACTGCTGCACTGCAATCTCTACCACAGGAATTCCAAAGACTGTGATGAGATTCCAGGATTTTTCAGAGAGATCATTTTCTATCTTTCCTTTCTAACTAGGTGAAGTCAACTTAATATACATTCTTGAAAGCCAACACAGGCAACTGGAATCAACAGCTCACTGAGCAAGATCTAGCTCTCCTTCTCCCCCCAAATCCCTAGATCTGATCGCAAAGGTAGATGGCACATGGGATCAGACTGAACGATGAAACCAGCTGGTAGGAGCGTCTGTGGTGCTCCTTTCTAGAAGACACTGTCTGGAAACAGGAAGAAATTGCACCAAGACAACCATGAGAAGGATGAATCAATATCTCTCACCCCGTAACTCACCAAGCATGAACAAGCAGGTATTTGTTCTCGGTGGGAGGAGTGAATGTGGGCACCAGGGGCAGAGGTGTACTGACAGTCTGTCAAATAGTAAGACCAGACACCAGGCCACACTCTGCTCCTCTCCCACATACACTGGAGGCTACTCAGACATTATATTCACAGACAGACTATTAGGGAATCTCAAAAAGAGAGATAAACACACAACTAACAATCCCCAAGCACCTACGAAACATGGGCAGCATGAGAGAGGAACCAAGTGCATCAAACAGAAGAATTAATACCCAAGAAAAATCATTTAATGGAGCATTTCCAGAAGTGTGAAGCTATGCTTCACAGGATAAATGAAATGTATAGCCCAACAAAGAAAAGAAAATTAAATTCACATCAGACTTCACCCTGGCAACTTTAGAAACAAAAGGTGACAGGAAAATATCTTCAAAGTTGGGAAGAAAATGATTCTCAATATGTATTTCTATACGCAGCCAAAGTACAATTCAAATGTGATGACATTTTTAGACAAAGACTTGACAAACTTCTCACAAATCATCTCTAAAAAATTACAAACAAAACAAAAATAATCTAAGTGAAAGACAGAAAGGTGAAGACTCAGGGGTAAACCAAGAAATCAGTAAAATTAAGTCCAAAATTAAATATTTTTATAAATAAATAAAAGCAAATAAAAAATCTTTTACTCAAAGGAAAGTGAAAGCAAACTATAGTTGTTTGTATGGTAGAGGGAATGATACAAATATCAATTAACTCCAGACATTAAGAGTAGACACTAATACAAAGAAACGGACTGCACATCTTGCAAACCACTGAAGGAGGAGCAAAGAAAACTTGAATAACCCAACAAAATATGGAAAAAGGTAATAATAAGGCAAATGAAAAACACAAAATAAGACAGCACAAATAAGTCCAAACATTCCAGTCAAAACAAATATGAATGGATTAAATTCACCTATTAAAAGTCTGACTCACAGATTACAGACACAAAATCCAGCTACATATTATTTAAGCAAGATAAATCTAAAACAAAATGACGAGTAGGATCGAAGGCAATAAGCAAATAAGTGCAGTTTCACATTGCTAAAAGCTATAGCCCACCATGTAAAATAAATTATATAAACGTTTATATACCTAACACAGCTTGAAAATAACATGTACTAAGCAAAAACTGACTAAAATACAAACTTCACAGATAAAAGTAGGAGACTAGCATAATTCTCTCGAAAATAACAGATTAGAAAACATAATGACACAAAGGAACAAATTACATAATTAACAATCTTAATTATTTATAAAAATTCTGTACATACCAAAAATTTTAATCATACAGGGAATAATAACCAAAAATTACTATGTATTAAACCACATAGAAAATCTAAAAATATTCCCAAAGTAGAAACCAATGAGGCATATCTATTGACTGTAATGTACTAAAATTAGAAGTTAAAACCAAATGGTTAAAAGGAAAAATAAATGTATCCACTCTGAATTTTTAAAAAACAAAAAAACTAAACAAGAAACAAAGCAGAGGGCTTCCCTGGTGGCACAGTGGTTGCGAGTCCGCCTGCCGATGCAGGGGACACGGGTTTGTGCCCGGTCTGGGAAGATCCCACATGCTGCGGAGTGGCTGGGCCCGTGAGCCATGGCCGCTGAGCCTGCGCGTCCGAAGCCTGTGCTCCACAATGGGAGAGGCCACACAGTGAGAGGCCCGCGTACCACAAAAAAAAAAAAGCAGAGAAGATAAAGTTTAGCAATGAACAACGACTGCAGAGTGAAACCCCTGGGATGTTACCAGAGATGGAGGGAGAAGGCAACATACAGCCTTAGATGTAAATATTTTGTTAGAAATCAGCTTTCAATTCAAGATGCTAAAAAAGAAAACAAAAAGAAAACTCAAAGGTCCTAGAAAGAATTAATAAAAATGAAAGAAAAAGTAATGATATAGAAAACAAACAGTATAGTTAAATAAAATCAAAATCTGATTCTTTGAAAATAATAATAAAATACACAATTTCTGAACTAAGTTTCAATGTTGAGGACCAGTGTACTCAAAAAAATACTTACCTATAAAATTGAACCGAAGTTGTTTTATTTAGTAACATCTGATAATTTAATTAAATGACAGATTCTAATATTTATTCCCAACTAATTTTGCTAAATATCTGTGAAAAATCACTGATTTTGGCATAAAAAACTAATACTACATTAACAGAGAGATAACTTTCCATTTGTTTTTTAAAGCAATTCTGTAGTAAATTCAATCACACCATTACACAGAATGTATGGAAATAAATACAAATAAAGAAAATGAACTCCACCCAATTCTACTGCACCAACATAAGTTAACCATTTATCAGACTGGTGATTATCCTTCTAAACGATTTTCTTTTCCTTTTTAAAAACTTGTTTAAAGTTCTATTATGCAATATTTATGATATAAGGGGAGAAAAAAAGAATATTACAATGCACACCTGCATATTCACTACTCAACTTAGGAAATAAACATCGCCAATACAGAAACCCTCTAGATATGCCTGCCCCTTAGAAGTAACTATTTTGATCTCATTGTGTTCTTCATACTTTACTGCATGTGCATGGACCCCTAAACAATATATCATACTGCTCTGTATGTTTTAAACTTTCATATAAATGTTATAATACTGTATGTATTCTGCACTCATTTTGTCACTTAAACAAGTTTGTGAACTCCAGCCATGCTGACATAGTTTATTAATTTTCACCAAGCTATAGTTTCACCATATGAATACTGAACAATTTATTCTCCTGCTGATGAACAGTCAATGCTGCTAAAAACATTCTTTGAAGATCTCTTGCGTACATAGGAAGCAGAACTGCTGGGTCTCAGGATGTGTACATCTTTAACTTTACCAGGTATTGACAAACTGTCATCTACAAAGTACAAGAGGTCCTGATGTTCTATAGTCTTATCTACACTTGGTTTTGTCGGACTTTAGTTTTTCTCAATGTGAAAAGTAAGAAAATATCTTATTGTGGTTTTAATTTGCCTTTCCCTGATTATTACTGAGGTTGAACATCCTTTTCATGTTGAGACATTTATGTTTCCTCTTCTGCATATTCTGGGCCTCATTTTCAGATTAGAGCCTCTCCACTAATCAAAAACCTCTGCCTCAAATATTCTAATGAAAGACTTTAGTGAAGCCTGGTTATCTGTAGTGTGCAGAAACCATTTTTAACCCTTTCTTTTCCAGAACACATAGTCTAACATGAAAAACAATGTCTTGGTGTACAGAGTATTCAGTGTAAGAGCAGCACTCTTCAATGTGTGTCTTTAATCTTCTATAACCTGCATTTTAAATGATCAGAATGCAAATGGAAGGCTCATATCTATGAAGTCTGATATCATGTGCATGTAATATTAGGGTACATTTTTCCAAGACTAAACCTAAAATTTTAAAAGCTGACCACACCTTCAGATTAACAAATCCTTAAAAATTGAAAGTAAATTCCTAAATGACCTTCAAAACAGATATGAACCCAAGGGGACAAAGTTGACACAAACTGAAAACCAATAAACCCTTCTACCACAACTAAATAACTCATGACAAGTGAGCGAGAGTGTGAAAATGTGCTGGAGTGAAGGGAGAGGGTCAGTGGGAATGCCAAAAGCTACCACTATTCTGGAATCCACCACACAGCAGGCACTCTGTGTATCAATTTCCTATTCTGTACAACGAGAGGGACAATAACCACCACACAGTCACTGTGAAAAGTAAACAAGATAACATACGATACCTGTATCTAATTCTATTTTATGGATGAGGAAATGAAGCAGAGAGAGGTCAAGTACACTGTTCAAGGTCACAATAAATGATTCCAATGCCCCAGTTCTTCACACTGCACTGTCATATTCACAGTACCTGTCTAATATGGGTCTCATGACTGTTAAAAAGTATTCACAGGAAGGAGATGACTAGAAGTATCTCAGAAGACAGGAAAAGTACTCAGACCTTAAAAAAAATTAAAACGGGCAGATGAGAGGTTACCTTAGCAACTTACTCATTTTCTTTTGTGCTGACAAATACACTTTAGACATTAGCCATCTAAAAGGTAAAATAAACTCATCGCCAGCGTTAGAGAAACATGGCATTCGTGAAACCCAATCTGTTAACTAAGACCCATTTAACAGAAATTCTCTTAGAAGTTATTTTGATACCAACAACAACAGCTTTGACCAGCTACACTCTAGCCAGGAGAATTCAAGAGGACAGATACTGGAAGGTTACCTACCTACCGCAGGTGCATCATACTCATCACCAAGCAGAATTTCTGGTGCAGAATACGCAAGAGATCCACAGCTTGTAGTGAGCTTCTTCCCTGGTTGAAACTTGTTGCTGAAACCAAAGTCTGTCAACTTTACAAGACCCTGTTTTTCAAAGAAGACCACGTTCTCGGGTTTTAAGTCTCTGTGAACCACATGGAGTTTATGGCAATAAGATATGGCATGAACTATCTGAGCAAAGTACTTCTTGGCCAAGTCTTCATTAAGTCCCTCCTCGTGCTTCATTATGTAATCGAACATGTCTCCTCCATCCCCAAGTTCTAGAATAAGATATAGTTTGGTCTGGGTGTCAATAACTTCGTAAAGGCGTACAATGTTAGGATGCTGCACTAGTTTCATGCATCTCACTTCTTGGAAAAGATGACCAGTGGCTAGACTGTCCAATTTTGTCTTGTCAATAACTTTTACTGCCACTTTTTCACCTGTAAAGACATGCCTGGCAAGTTTAACCACTGCAAAATGACCTCGACCCAAGGTTTTATCCAGATCATACAATCCAGCAATCTTCCCATCATACCCTCGCTTGAATCCTGCCATGCTGGTCCAACGGAAGAAAAAATACTTAGACTGTTTAAAATGGATCTTCTCATATATCTGGTGAAAATAAGGAATTCATTTTCAATGTCGCCATGGACATCTACAAAAATAAGAGAAATAAAATTAAGTCTTCTGTGACTTTTCCTTTTATAGCTTCATTTGTCTTTAAATTTTAAGAGAAGCTTGAAATAAATATACTGAGACATAAAATGAGTCAGGGGCATTTATAACAACCTATTTACATATTTAGGATTTACTTTATAAAGCTTGATAATTTAAATACCATTTCATTTTGCAAACTGATAAAAAGTTAGTTTGTTGAAACAATTTTTTGGTGATGTCAGAAATAAGAAAACTGGCAAGTTTGATAAGATGTGTTTGAAAAGAATATTTTCCAAAAGTAATTTCTATTACTGTCTTAAAAAAGAAGTCAGGGATTGACAAGAAAGGGAAAACAAAGAATATACACTTGGACAGAAACCAACAACTTTTTCCTATTATTCCAAATTAGCACTATTTCCTTTAAAATCTCTTCAATAAAGGCTTCTCTAACTCTCCCAGGTGGTATTACCTTGCCTTCTCTTCTCTGCATCTCCAAAGCACCATGGGACACCTCCATCCCAGGCGGTCTTATTCTATAGGTTTTTGTATATACCACCTTTATCCTGAGACTGCAAGGTTCCTGAGGGGTCTATGGTTCTATCAATATTTTTTACTTCTACCCTCCCCTAATGCCTAGAACAGTGTTTTACATACAGCAGGTAATTAAAATTTTGTTAAATTTTGAAATGCAACTTTTTTTCAAAATGTTTACAAGGCAATGGTTTGCTCTTGCATCACTAGTGCTTAGAACAGTAAGTGGCACACAGTAGGTGCTTATTATTTGCTGACTGACTGATACTCACTCTTCGTGCTTATCAGTTATGCTTATCTTTATTATGGTTTTCCAACTCTCAAACAAAACCTACTATGATCTGCTTATATTTCAAGAACAGACAAGCATGCATTTAAACCATTTAACTGTTAAAGACCATTTGGCTTTAAAGACCTCATTTCATATGGAATTTAAAATTCTCATCCTTTATAGTGTAAACCTTAAAATATAGAAATACGTTCTTATAAATGACCCTGACTCAGAAAAATTTTTAAATATATATAATTATACAAGTTAAGACATCACTTTAAATCTCACAGACTGAACTCCCACTATTATTTTTTCTGACCAAAACTTAATAGAATTAAATAACAAAATCCAATGAAAAATACAGCCATCTCCCAAGACTAAATCTTTCCTATTAGTGCACATTCATCCCTTCAGTGAAGCCTTTTCTAATGCTCCTGGTATACAGTTTCACATTTTCAGTTGCTTTTTGTTAAGAACAGTACTTACAGCATTTACTCCACTTTGGTGAAAATATCCCAAAAAACTAAACTGTACATAAAATAAGGTAGTTTTTCTTTTTAAGCACTAGCATTAAATATCTTTAAATCTCATTTTCGCTTAAAAGAACAGAAGAAAAGCTAACATTTACTGAAGACCTACTATATGTATTTGTACAAAATGAATCAAATTGGATTGTGTCATTGGATCTTAACAATCCTAAGAGGTCAGTATTATTTCCATTTTATAGCCAAAAAACACTTGTGTTCCAGGTACATGCTAAAGCTAAGGTTCAAACTGAATTCTTATTTCAAAGCATACACCTCTTAGAAACATTTGGCCACTCTTAACAATATTATATTTAGGATAATAATATCTTAAGACTTAAAATACTATAAAAGAGGCATAGTCATTCTCCCATGCAAACTGAAATGATCTGAATCACGTATCTGGGGCCCCCTCAAGCTTTTCTGTAATTGTAAATTACCCTCAGAGTAATTCTGAGTGATTTGTTTTTTTAATTGTAAATTGCCCTCAGAGATAGGATTATTAGTCTCATTTTGAGGCACAAAAATAATGAGTAACTTGGCCTAGGCTATAGGGCCAGTGTGTAAAAGAGGTGGGATTTGAACCCAAGGCTATCTTGACACCAAAATCTGTGCTTTTAACCACTATGCTACACTGTTTCTGCATTAATTTCAGAAACAAAATCCTATTAAGATTTTTTAAAATAAGAAACCCATACTATCTATGTACAGGTGCTGGAGAAAAAGCAAATTTCTTCTATACTATGTATTATCCTTGTCATCTGAGCTAATAATTTTTATAAGATTAACAGGAAAATCCAAGTGGAAAAGTCTTGCTTTATTTGGACAGTAGTTCCCCAAAAGAAAGTTTAATTCAGGCATGTCTAATTTTCAAATATAGAAACTCTAAGCTAACTCCAGGGGGCAGAAAACTATCTTTAAATCTTTAACTTCAATTAATTATAATGGCGGTAATTACTCTTAAAATTCTACCCAAGTCTATGTTTCTATTGTATGAGTTTGCAAATGCAACTTTCGCTTTCAAAGCAAACTTCTTCAGGCTGCCCCCAAGTTACCTAATATTTTTTTTTCATCTATCACTTTAGTTTAGATGTATTCTACAGTGGCATATAAATCAGACTTTACAAGTAAATCTGAGATTGTCTGAATTTTAACTTAATTCATTTTTTTTTACAGATTTTTTTTTATTACAAAAGTAATAAATGAATATACAGATGAGGGAAAAAGTCTTTTTTCAGGGTCTTAAACACCCAGAGATAATCACTATTCACACACTGTCATTTCTCCTCCTAGTACTGTGTTAGCAAAAGGGCACAATGAAATAATTTTTAATCTACTAGCAAGTTCAAAGGGAAGAATCTTACAGGGTCCTTTTTTAAAAATTTATTTATTTATTTTTGGCTGAGTTGGGTCTTTGTTGCTGTGCACAGGCTTTCTCTAGTTGTGGCGAGTGGGGGCTACTCTTCGTTGCGGTGTGCAGGCTTCTCATTGCAGTGGCTTCTCTTGTTGCAAAGCACAGGCTCTAGGCGTGTGGGCTTCAGTAGTTGCAGCACGTGGGCTCAGTAGTTGTGGCTCACGGGCTCTAGAGCACAGGCTCAGTAGTTGTGGCACACGGGCTTAGTTGCTCCGCGGCATGTGGGATCTCCCCGGACCAGGGCTCGAACCCGTGTTCCCTGCATTGGCAGGCGGATTCTTAACCACTGCACCACCAGGGAAGCCCTAGGGTCTCTTCTTAATGACAAGACTACCCTGTAATGAAATGATACTCTCACTATCAAAGAATTTACTTTTTTTGGTACTTTTCTGGGTACACATATCCCTTGCTCACTGCCTATGAAACTACAATTGTATACCTCAAAACAGGAAGTTACGTATAACTGAAAGTTGGGAGGAAAAATATCCTTGTTATTGAACATCTTTTTGAATACACTGTTTAACCCTCCTATCGAGTATATTTTGAGTTAGCACAGGAAATAATTAAATCATTTTTTGATCTTGGAGGATCTTGCAGTGCCTGAAAATCATTCTGAACACCAATGGAAAATGTTAAGATGTGGGTTATATAAAGCAAAGGTGACTCTGCACCAGCTCCAAGACATACCCTGCCAACTGCATACTGAATAATCCTTGTTATTACTGTGTTTCGTTAGGTGCTTCTTTCTCCTAAAAGAAAACACAAAAAAGATTTTAGTTTAGTTCTACTTAACTTTGCTTAAAGTTAAAATATAAACCCTCAGGCTGGATCCAGACGAACATATAAAAATGGTAAATTTGTCTTCCATGACCCAGTCTCCCATTTTCTCTCCTCTATGAATTGCAACCCGTTCAAGGAATCTTTAATCAACAGGAATGTCACAGTGAACAGATACATGGAGACTCGTCCAGGTAGGCAGGTCAGAAGGATTACTGCACTGGTAGAAGGAGGAAATTATAACAACGAACAACAGTAAAGTCGCCATTTTTAAATGCCTCTTGGGTAACGAGCACGAATCCGCATTGCACCGAATCCTCACTGCACCGAATCCTCACTAGGAGCCTGCAAGGTAGGTACAAGGAGGCTCAACCTGCCCTGTAAGCAGCAGTCTGCAGCTCCTAGCCTGCTCAGCCTGGCTTGGGAGCCCCACTTGCCTGCAGGATGCCCTCTGGCCTCATGAAACCCCCACTCCAACAGCCAAGGAGGGCAACCTTCCCAACACACCATCCTCTAGCAGGGCAGCAGAAATCAACACAAGCACCAGAGAACACAAAACACCTTTGCATGGAGGCTTTCCATCTGATAGTAAAAAAGAAACTTTATGAACAAAGAGAACGTGAGAGGATCACTGATATCTAAGTTCACGGCACAGTGAGGGAATACTGACTGACTGAGGCAGCCTTGCAGGCCTTTCCTCAACGCTGAAATATCAAACAAAGTTCCAAACATTCAAACTACGCCAAGGCACTTTACACAATACACCACACAGGTGAGTTCGTCCAGGTAAGCATTAAACTCAAGCTCACAGGAGCTTGGGGGAAAGGGAGTACAAAGAGGTGGGGGAAAGCAGGAAAGGGAAAAGAAAGAAGGAAAGGTGGATGTGAAACCAAGTTTATTTCTGGGAATGAGGGGATGAAAAGAGATGGAGACACTGCTACCACACAGACGAGGCCAGCAAAGCCGTGGGCACAGGCCCACTTCTAGTGAGAAGTGAACCCTGGGATGCCTACCTGGTCCTTCAGCTCCAAGTGGGATACAGTAGCTCCTCCCATTACCCATGCCTGCTTCTCTCTTTCCAACAGCCAGTTTCACCCACAGTCTCTCTGGCCAAGCAGTGCGATGGTCCCTCATGGCTGAGGACTGGTTCTGAAGGCCAATGACTGGATCTGAATCCCAGCTCACCAGCCACAAGTCACTGGACCTGAGCAAAACCTGATCTCTCTGTACCATCAGTTTCCTCATTAGAAAATGTCAGTAGCAAGAGCACCTCATAGATTGTGGTGAGGATTAATAAAGGTAGTGATTAAAATAAAGCCTGGCACAGAGTAAGCATTCAGTAAATACTAGCTACCACCACCACTATCATTGTTATACTGATGGTAATCTCCCCTACCCAAGCAGAAATTCTTTTAGTCTTCCACTCTACTTCAAGAGACTGAATTTACTGAGCTATCGTCTCTCTTCTGTTTTCAGAAATCTTCTACTGCTTAGTTTCCTAAAATGTATTAACTTGGAAATGAGTGCTGATAAAGAAACTAATCTCTAGTTGGGTATCAAAGTCTGATGATTTTTCAATAAAGCATCCCACAAAAATCTAAGTATTTGCTTTTCAAATGATACTACGATGACATTCTATCAAGTCTATCCTTTTTAAAAGGACTAAATATTCCTTTATATTTTTCCTATCGAAGTAACCTATTCTAATAGAAAATATGGAAAATACAAAATAGGAAGTAGAGAGAATAAAGAGGCATCCACAGTCCTATCACACAAGATCAGCACTATTAATGTTTTGGTGGTTTTTCTGCAAATGTTTATATACAGCTTCTTTATTTTGTTTTATAAAGGTGTGATCATTCTATATATAACTTTATATCTTGTATTCTGCTTTTTTCACTTGACCTATTATTTTCCTTTTAGTATTTCTGCTTCAATTATGAAAGAAACATCTATGCAGTGTAAGAAAAAAATACAATCAGAACATATATATTGGCAAAAAGAGAGGAAAGTTTTTTAAAATTATCCATCAGTCTATCCTCTGTGATTATCTCTGTTAACATTTCGGACACAGCCTTCCAAATTATTTTCTATGTATAATACATGCCAGACACAAAGGTTTTAATAAAATGGGATCACACACACATAAATTGGAGGGGTGGGGGGAGCAGTGTAACCATTTTCTAAGTACTTCTCTCCACAAAACAAGTAAAGCACCACAGATTAAAAACAGACAAACAAAAAACACCTATAATTTCATCTAGGATGACCTCTCTTCGGGTTTGAGTATATATTTTTTACACCTATGCTTCTTTACAAAGCTAAGATATTGTATATGAAGTCTTATGACTACTTTTTCCTCTACTATAGGATGAATATTTTTGCATGCACTAAGTTCTTCTAAATCACTATTTTTAATGACTGCATAGCTAAGATGACATCTTTTAAACCAGCAAAAGCACTAAATTAGGCCATTCTAAAGCAGTCTTCTTATTCAGCATGTGCTCACACATGCATATAGCTAGGCAGGACCTAAATGAAACAGGCCATCCAGGAGAGGGTGTTTATAATATGGAAATCCATGTTTGAGAAACAAGTACTAGTATGTGTTGCAAGAACACACCGATGTTCTCCCAGTTTACTAAAGAGAACAGAAGCAACTGAGGCGTGCGGGTGTGGCTGGAGAAGAGGAAGGAAGTGTGGGCGGCCCTACACACATTTTGCAAGCTGCTGAAAACAGTTGTAAAACCAGCCTCTGTTAAACCTACTGTCAAGTCGGAATTCACCCTGTTATTCTTGTCAAAATTCACTTCTGGCTTTTCACTGACATCTTCACCACTGCAGTGTGGTCTGTATATCAGACAAAGGTCTCCAACTCACACCTCTCCCTAGGAGAGGTGAGGAAGAGCACACGGAGCAAAGGTGGCTCCGTGGGGATACTCATTATCAACCAGTCCATGGCATGAGAAAGCCGGTCACACAAAGAGCCATGTGCAAAAGTGAGGCTACTTCTATAGCCTCTCTACACTTCGGGATATTACAAATTCCCCCCCAAACCAGACCACGAATATTCAAATACACAAAAACCTCCCAAACAAATTACATGCTTGAAAAAGAGTATCTGTGCCAATACCCTCCCTCCAGTACATACAGCTAAAAGATGAGTTTTTATAAAGCCACGCTAAAACTGCATTTAAGCTTCTTATACATGGAAATTATCTGGTATCTTTTACAAACACCAAAAAAATGAACACTGTTACTCTTACTTAGGGAAAAAAAATGAACACTGTTACTCTTACTTAGGGGAAATATCGGACTAAACGTATGTTTAGAGAAAAGCCAACTTAAGTGAAGGAACTAACACACTCTCCATGAAAATTACTGCCCTGATCTAACTGCTAAAATTTCAAAGATACCTACAACAAAAATGGTACAGGCTGGAAAGAAGACAGCAGACTCAATCCTCCAGGAACATCAACAACCTCCAGATCAAGCTTATTTTTAAACACAACCCCAGTGGCAGTCACCACTGCTGCTCCTTTCATCCAAAGTAAACAACATTCCACATTTCTAGAACAGCACTCCTCCTCCTGGGTGTTAACAATATAAGCTATAAATCAAAGATGAAGAAACCAGGGAATTCCCTGGCGGTCCAGTGGTTAGGACTCTGCGCTTCCACTGCAGGGGGCGCGGGTTCGATCCCTGGTCAGGGAACTAAGAACCCACATGCAGCGGGGCACAGCCAAAAAAGAAATTAAAAAAAAAAAAGAAGAAGAAACCACAAACAGGTCAACACCTCCCAAGTTACAGAAGAATCCACAGTTCTTCACTGGATTGGCTGAATATTACTATGTGGGTATCAGGTAGTATCAGTCTGTAGCCACTGAATGGAATCAAGATGGAAACTACAAATTAGAAGATTTCAGTCAACCATTTATTGAGAAATGTCCCAATAGACAAAAATGTACCTCCAAATGTCTAATAAAGTATTTTTCAAGGGAAGGTAACTGCCTATTGAAGTATGTTCTGCAAGTTTTCTTCGAGGTAGTCAATTTTAATGGACTCAGGGCCACTGAGGTAACCAGGAATGCCAGGCCGAAAAGCCTGCTCCAGTCTCTTGAGGCAGTGACTGGGTTGCCAACACAGATCTATCACTTAAAGTGCTGGTTTAAGTAATCTTTATTTCCTCTAAGTAAACAAGCTATATTCCAGGACACATCAAGGAATTTTTGAATGAATTCAGTAGTCAGGCAATCCATTAACTGATGGAAAGCAGCAGTTAGTATTTGTAGAAAAAAAAATCCAAGCCACAAAACCTGGAGCAGCAGCACAGATAATAAGTTCAAATTCCTAAACAGAATTGCCTCTCATTAAAGTGATGAAAAATGTTAATAAGCAGGCTTCCCTGCTGGCGCAGTGGTTGAGAGTCCGCCTGCTGATGCAGGGGACACGGGTTCGTGCCCCGGTCCAGGAAGATCCCACATGCCGCGGAGAGGCTGGGCCCGTGAGCCATGGCCGCTGAGCCTGCCCATCCGGAGCCTATGCTCCGCAACGGGAGAGGCCACAACAGTGAGAGGCCCGCGTACCGCCAAAAAAAAAAAAAAAAAAAGTTAATAAGCATGTCACCACTTCTACCTGATGGTAAAGTGAGATTTAAAAAATTAGTATGGTGACAGCCCTGGTATAAAGTGCCCACATAATAAATAATGACCTAAGCACAAGTCGGTATGTAGAAATTACTCCAAAATAAATAAAGCCAACCCACAATTACTCCTTTGCCAGGAAAACAGAATATAAATTGGAAGTTATGGAGAATTTAAAAACTTAATAATCTAAATCTCTCTTCCAAAGCTTTTATTAATACTGTCAAAACTCACTTTAACTCCCTATCGTCTTTTCATCCCCCGCACTGATATTGTGACAAAGATGGTCATGAAAAAGTGGTCAAAAAAGAATGCTGGAAAAGAAGAAAAATAAATTGATCCATTAACAAAAATACTGGCACCTAACGTTTCATTGACTTTGACTTAAAAGGCAGAATCATTTGGGGATTCTCTCACACTATTGGGACTGCAAATTACCTTTCTGAAAAGCAATTTGGCAATACCTGTATCAAGAACCTTAAAATAATTAATATCCTCGATTTAATAATCTTACTACTAGATTTATGTCTTAAAGAAATAAAGACATGAACAAATATTTATATTCAACAATGTTCAGTGATATTCATATATGAGAGAAAAAAAAAATCAGGGACTTTCCTGGCTGTCCAGTGGTTAAGACTCCACGCCCTACTGCAGGGGGTATGGGTTCGAATCCTGGTCAGGGAACTAAAACCCCACATGCCGCATGGTGTGGCCAAAAAAAAAAAAAAAAAAGTATATCTATCTATCTCAGAAATAACCGAAAGGTCTACAATAAGGAAATGGTATACCCAACGTTAATACTATGCTGCTATATTTTTAAGCTATTTAATCTCATGGGAAATTGTCACAATAAAATATTAAGTAAAAAAATTCACATACCAAATTTCATGGCCATAGGATCCCAATTTCTTTAAAAGCATATAATTTGTCTGCATATATACTAAAAATACCAAAATGTTAATTGGTAAAATTGTAGTTTTCTGGGGCTTCCCTGGTGGCGCAGTGGTTGAGAGTCTGCCTGCTGATGCAGGGGACACGGGTTTGTGCCCAGGTCCGGGAAGATCCCACATGCCGCGGAACGGCTGGACCCGTGAGCCATGGCCGCTGAGCCTGCGCATCTGGAGCCTGTGCTCCGCAACGGGAGAGGCCGCAACAGTGAGAGGCCCGTGTACCGCAAAAAAAAAAAAAAAAAAAAAAAAAATTGTAGTTTTCTTTCTCTTTATGCTTTTCTGTTCTTTTCAAATTTTTCACAGCAGATGTGTGCTACTTTTTAATCTAGGAAAGGCAGACGTTATTAAAATTTTGAATTTCTGTACATAATTATTCATTCAATTCACTTTTCCATTGAGATTTATAAAGTAAACCAATTTCCCTGAAAGTATACATACATATTTATGTAATCTTAACAAACAAGACATATTCAATGAAATATTCTACCACCCTTGAGGGACAAAGTATGCAATTTCTTCAGGCTGAGGAAGGAACAGGAACACTAAGTCTGTTTTTATTAGCAAACATTTGAGCCCTAATTGTGTAGAACACAACACAGTCCCTGTCCTTTAGAATCTTACAAATAAGTTATCTACATATAAAAAGACAATCAATTATACAAGTTAACGTCAGTGAGTTCCGTCAAAGGAAGAGCAGAGGATACCAAAGGCAGGATCCCCAAGGACGGGGCAACCCACAGATCAGGCCTTACCCTTCACCAGGAGCAGTGAGACACCACTCCTGACAGTGGGGGAAACAGGTAGCAGAGAAGTGCATATGGCTTCCGAAAGGGGAACGCCAATGTGCGTGAAGTTAGGCCGTGGGGTAGAAGTGAGATAAGTTTAATAGGGTTAGGAAGGCTGATCTTGAAAACTACCTAGTGGCTCACCATTTAGGGAAATGTGATGAACTCTTAGCTTCTCAAAATCAATGGAAAACTTGCTAGACTAAATAATTCACCACATATCTATCTTTGAATGATACTTAAGGTTAAGCCAGGTGCCATTAAAGAGTTAAAAATGCACAGAAGGAGCTTCACATCACAGAGCTGATATGAGGCCTCAAAAGAAGAGAAAAACTCTAGGTTTTAAGATGCGAGCGACATAAGAATAAGGTCATTAGAAAATTTAAACCAATTTAAAAACACTTCACTTCAAAGTTCCATAAACACCAATTTTTGTCTTGACTCACTAGATCTCTCTCATTATTACCCATAGTACTTTCCTAAAAATCTATTACTAACCTAAATAGGTTTATATAGAAATGAGTCTTATAGCAAAACTACAGTTGGCCTTTCTTTTCATTGTCTCTTTTCAAGTTTTAAAAATGTCTTCTACTGCCACAACTGCCCACTGTTTTGTTTTAATGCAGGTTTCAAAAAGAGTAAACAATTCAACTACTGGGAATCTATGTATGCACTGGATTCTTTACATATGTTATATAATTTATTCCTCACAACCAAGAATACAATGGAAGTATAATACCCATTTAACAGATGAGAAAGCAGGGTCAAATAGGATAAGGACTTCCTATGCCCCAGTCCTATGCCCAAGTAAGAGCTGCCTAAATTGACTCGTGGGCCCTGCATTTTTTCCTGAAATAATACAATGCCTCCCCCTTTGACGTAGGCCTTTCTAATTTCCTGGGAAACAACAGCACTAAAATAAATCTATTTTGACATTTCTGTTTTTCCTCCAATTCTGACATGCCATGTGAGTTACCTGACCCAGCAATCAACTAAAAAGAGGAAATGCCCTAATGCCACCAAAGTGCCAAAGACTTACCTAATAAACATTATTAATTAATAATTCCAGGGACTTCCCTGGTGGTCCAGTGGCAAAGACTCCACACTCCCAATGCAGGGGGCCCGGGTTCAATCCCTGGTCAGGGAACTAGATCCCATATGCTGCAACTAAAGATCCCGCATGCCGCAACTGAGACCCAGCGCAGCCAAATAAATAAATAAATATTAAAAAAGATTCACATAACTTGTAACAGAAAGTTTTGCACAGTAAAACCTTTTTTAAAGTTAAATAAATAATTCCATTAAAAACTTTTTGAAATGTTTAGAAACTGCTCTTTGAGAAAGGAAACTGCAGGCAAATAACCATTCAAAAGACAGACAGGTAATTACTGGTCATCTAAAAACTGAATGGCACCTTGAAAATAACTTCCCCTTCAGAGTTTGCATACAATTTTGTTATGGCAAGAGTCCTCCCCAGTGGCACAGAATAGCCAACACCAAGCAAGTAATTTAAGTACAATTTAGGAAGATTCTATTTTCTGCTTTAAAAAATTTGGGACTGGGCTTCCCTGGTGGCACAGTGGTTGAGAGTCCGCCTGCCGATGCAGGGGACACGGGTTCGTGCCCCGGTCCGGGAAGATCCCACATGCCGCAGAGCGCCTAGGCCCGTGAGCCATGGCCGCTGAGTCTGCACGTCCAGAGCCTGTGCTCCGCAACGGGAGAGGGCACAGCAGTGAGAGGCCCACGTACCGAAAAAAGAAAAAAGAAAAAAAAAAAATTTGGGACTTCCCTGGTGGCGCGGTGGTTAACAATCCACCTGCCAATGCAGGGGACACGGGTTCGCGACCTGGCCCGGGAAGATCCCCCATGCCGCGGAGCAACTAAGCCTGTGCACCACAACTACTGAGCCTGTGCTCTAGAGCCCGCAAGCCACAACTACTGAGCCCGCGTGCCGCAACTACTGAAGCCTGTGTACCTAGAGCCCGTGCTCCGCAACAAGAGAAGCCACCGCAGTGAGAAGCACGCACACTGCAATGAAGAGTAGCCCCTGCTCGCCGCAACTAGAGAAAGCCCGCGCACAGCAACGAAGACCCAAAGCAGCCAAAAATAAATTTATTTTTTAAAAAAATTTATCCTTACCAAAGCTGCAATTTTAATGTACTTTTGCATATTACATTCTCTCCATTTGTTTCTGAAAAAGCATTTTTCTTCACAAGAGGATTAGCAAATGCTCACAGAATAGGGGAACAAAGGATAAAATCAAGGCTTGAAACTGTAGATCGAATATTCTCATTCTAAATGTCTTCTGTAGTACTCATAATGCTTTATACCAATAAAGAGAGAACTGTTTAACCTGCAGTTAAACAGTGAGAGGCCCGCGTACCACAAAAAAAAAAAGAAAGAAAGAAAGAGTACCACAGGACATGGAGCCCAACAAATTACTCAACTTCTGCCAACAGGCATGTCTTTTTCTATAAAACAAAGATAATCACCACCTTGGACAGTTATTATGAAGTCAAAAGGCGATAATACATATTAGCAAGTTGTGAGTGGGATCAAAATCACCCCAGCATTTTTTCCCCCAACTTTTCACAAATGGCTTCCGTCTCAGGAGAGTCTTATATTTTAGAGGGGTTGTACACTTACCTCCTCATCTCAGTTTGATATCGGCACCCTCACCCCTTACTGGCCCAAGAAACGGCCCCTAATGCCTGTACTGGATGTAATAGGAAGGCCGCTGCCCCACATTATTTCCACCTCTCAAAGGGACAAGGAGGCTGGAAGAGGTGTTCTTTCCCCTAAATCTGCCTTCAGGAGTTCACAGGAGGCATCTCAGAGAAATTAATTTTTTTGTTTGAGCTAAGACCTGAAATTGGCCACGGTGGGAAAGAGGCCTTAGTGTGATTGGGACAGCAATCCATGCAGAGCAGAGTGTAAGAGACAAGGTTAGACAGGTAGGTAAGGGCCAGATACCCAAAGGTCCTTGTATCCTATGCACATCAGTTGACATTCCTCACATCTGGCTAGCCCTTAACCATGCTTCAGGGCCCAGCGTAAAGGTCACCTTCCTGACCGTAGCCTCTCCCTCCCCTCCCACACTCCTGTACACCAGCTCCCCACGCCCTCTTTCAGCACCAGGCCCTTTTCCATTATGGCCCTTATCACAATTGTGGTTATATAATTATTTGTGTGATTATGTGATTAATAATCTGTGTCCCCCACTAGACTACATGATAAATTCAGCCCGCGTAAGACGCACGTCTGTTTTATTCAGCTCTCCATCCCAGGGCCCGCCAAGTATAGCATCTGCCCAAAATATACAGGTATACTTTATTAAATGAACAAATGAAAGCTGGCACTAAGAAGCCAAGGAAGAATCCTGAGCAGGGGAACGGCAATCAGAGATGACAGTTAAACCACTCTGGCAGCAAAGTGAACATCAGATTGGAAGGGCAAGACTAGAGCTTGGACACAGGTAAGGAGACTAGTGAAAATGTCTCCAGATAAATGATTAAAGAGTTAAAAATGAGGGCAGCCTGTACCTGGGCAGTGATGGCGGGGATGTAATGGAGGAGACACGTTTAGCAAGTAGAATCCAGGAACTCAGTGCACAGGGGGCAAAGCAAAGAGGGCAATCTAGAATGACTAGTGCAGAGTGGTAGCAGGTGGGGTCACTTACTGAGACAGGGAATTCAGGACAGGAACAAACACTTCTTGAGCATCTACTGCATGGCAGTGTGGAGTGGAAGATTCGCTTCTAGCTCTGGAATTCTATGAATGAAGAGCAATTTCAATCCAACTCATTTGGATAAAATGGGTATGGTTTCCACTAATGGGCAACAAACTAAAGTTCAGATTTTTAAAGTTACTTCGCCAGGACACTTCTTGGGTACACTGACTATGTGTGAAGCATTACACTGGTCTGGGGATACAGAAATCAAAGAAGGGGTCTCTGGCTCCAAGGAGCTGACAGTCTTCTGGATTTGAGAAAGGTAACTGCACGTCAACAACTGAGAAACCGAGGCCCACTGAGGCTACGATTTGACCAGTTACATGTCCTGTAACCTACATTTCTGGAGCACTGATTTCATAATCAACATCACATTTCAGGCCAACATGTAGCTGAGGGGTTATGTGTTTAGATAGTCAGACAGACACCCCTCCCCCCAATCTTGCTGTGAGCCTGGAGACACTCCAGAACTTAAAACATCATGGTGCATGGGCAGCCAATGCCCTCCAACTCTGAAGTAACTGCTGTCGTCACACGGCAGCAGTCTGGGGAATAGGACACAACAAGGAAGGAGAGAGAAAAAGGCCTTCTTTGTCAGGAAAGAGCCTACCTGAGCAGAGGCCAAACGCTGGAGGTGCCAAAGCAGAATCTCAGGAGGCTCTGGAAGTAACAGCAGAGAAATAAACGTTCAGGAAAGATAGAGCAGGAATCCTCTTTAGTCAGGTTCCTCCCCTACCACCAGCAAGAAATGGTTTCCCACAGGATCTAAGGCCTCAACCCAAAGCAGATACACGGAAAAACAAGATAAGGAAATAATCCGCGGTGTGAATAATGCAGCTCCAGATCATCCGGAACAGACAACACACTTCCAGTGCTCGCCTGTGAGGCCATCAAGTCCGAGAGGCTGTACACCGGCTCTTCCCAAACGAAAACAAAATAAAACACGACCCCCTCCATCCCCAAAGGTACTGCCCCATTCCTCCCCCCTCCTTTCCATAGTCTTAAAAAAATCAAAAACAGCTGCACCCTGTCTCTACCTCCTCAACTCCCTTTCACCCACTTGGATCTAAGTTCTTCCTCCACCACCTGACCTTGTCTTTTCACCCTCCCTGAACCCTTGGAGCCCTTTCCCCTTTTCTCTGCCTGGGAACTCTACCCATCCTTCAAGACTGGTTCAACCATCACCTTCTCTGTGAAGCATTCCCAAGTCAGACTGTTCCTTGCCCAGGGGTCTTGCCTATGTCTCACCACAGCATTTGATCCTACTGTTATTGTTTACCTTGGTGTAAATATAATTTATAATACCTTGGGACTTCCCTGGTGGCGCGGTGGTTAAGATTCCGCCTGCCAATGCAGGGGACACGGGTTCGAGCCCTGATCCGGGAAGATCCCACATGCCGCGGAGCAACTAAGCCCGTGCACCACAACTACTGAGTCTGCACTCTAGAGCCTGTGAGTCACAACTACTGAGCCCACGTGCCACAACTACTGAGCCTGCGTGCCACAACTACTGAAGCCTGCACGCCTAGAGCCCGTGCTCCCTAACAAGAGAAGCCACTGCAGTGAGAAGTCTGCGCACCGCAACAAAGAGTCTCCAATCACTGCAACGAAGACCCAACGCAGCCAAAAATAAATAAATAAGTAAATAAATAAAACAAAAAATACAATAGCCTGTAAAGGCAGGAACTAGTTTTTATTCACTTTTCTACTGCTATCCTCTAACCCAGGGCCCCAAAAGTAGACAAAGGCTCCATGAATAAATGATCATAGGTTAGTTTACCTTCAAAACTGCTACAAAGCACTCAACTTTTCCACCTAACTTGCTCTAAGAGCTGACCAGCACATACATGTACACTGGGAAGTATCCATATTCTAAATAATTAGTTTTCTTATAAAAGCATCTTAGCTAAAAGTTCTACCTCTTGGTTGTTAGGCAAACAGCTGGCATGCAATAAAATCAAGTCTTCAGAGCTCCTCACATCTATGTTTTTGATTCCTAAAATTCTGACCATGTGGAAAGCGTACTTGTACCCTTTTCTTCCTGGGCTGTGTAATGAGTTCTTAGGCTCAGACAAGCTGCTACAGGGGAGAAATCAAGCCTTATTTATACCAGTGCTTAGAACCTGGGCTGCTCAATATCTCCAAAATAAAGTTTTTTTTCTATTTGGTTTCACTTTCTATATGAAACATCCATAGTAAAGTTTAGACCAACAGTATTTCCTGCGCCCAGTAAAAATATCTGAAAGCCCTTCACTTTTAATAAGGACATTTGAAAGCCTTCATTTTAGGATTATGGGATTACATTTGACCCATAAAGTCTCAATCTATACTTCTGTTCTAGAATAATAAAAATTACATAACTTCTGAGTCCTTGTATGTTTTATACAAATGGATCTTACTGCAATAATACAGAAAAACTTACTAAAAATAGTAAAAAAATTAATACGGTGAGAGTAACTTTTCTGCACAAAAGAAAATAAAAACTGTGCAAACTTAAAAATAAAACGGTGTCAAAGTTCCCTACATGGAAAGCCTTAAAGATGGAGTATTAAGAAAAGTTAACACAGTGCACCTGACTTTCAATTACTATACTGCTTCAATAAGTGACCTTGGGAATGTCATTTCTCTCATTTCTAGTTCTGTAAAATGGGAATGTCACCTGTTTTCCTAACAGAGACAATTAGACAGTCAAAAGAATCAACGTGATTTTTTTTAAAACTTGTCTAATTAGTATGCGTTAATCACCACTAGTACAGAACATTTCTCTCCAGGAATCCAATTCCAAGAGAAATATTTAAGCAGACGGTGAAGACAGATTTCCTTAAGGGAATGATTTTATAAATCGGGAGAGCCATATAACAAGATTATAAATTAACAAATTGATTACATAAGCCTTGACAACCCCAGACGTTTAAGTACACCGATATACATTCTGATAAATTAGGCTGATTTGGGACTAGCACCCCAACCCCATACAAGGAACCCAAACTGAGGCAACTGATGCTTGATAGGAATCAGGTGGAATCTGATCAGTATGCAGAACATTTGCAGTTCCATCACCTGCTAGCCATGCTTCACCTTTCACCATAAAACGTGAAACGCATTAAGTCAGCTTTACCACCTGCTCCTAAAACTGTGGAAATGTACTCAATTAAATGGGAGGGGAAAAAAGTAACTTGACAGTGTGAAAAATCCGATATCCTCAGACGTCTATAGGTTGAAGAACCCTACTGCTAAATCCCTCCTCTCCCCTCCAAATACTGGACTTGAACCGAATTCCCTATGAAGCGATTGAATTTTATCTGATGCAACTGTTGGAACAGCACAGCTCCAGGAACCACCCCCCGCCCGCCCCCCAGGATAAAAGGCTGTCACTTTCCTGGATCCCAAGTCCAAGTAAAAGGCAGGAAGGTTTCTGTAAAACGGTCCAGAAAGATATCAACAGGCGATGACTATGGAAAAGAACGAAGGTTTTCCAATCTGAAAAATTCTAGCTGTCCCTCGGGAACGGCACTGCTCCTCCTTCCTTACCCCGATGCCCTTTCTCTACAGACAACAATATCCCCATTCTATTTTACGGCTGCAGTTTTAGCAAGGAACCCCCCTGCTACGCCAGATTTCCAGATTCTTTTGAAAAAGGAAAACACCTTTGGTGAAGAATACACACCGCACAAGAAAACCTGGGAGCGGAGCCCAGCGGGCGCCGCACTCGGCCCGCTCCGGGGCGGGGCGCGGGGATGCGGGCGCCTCCCGAGGTGCCGCAATCTCGCCGCGGCCGCAAGGGCAGGGCCTCCGGGCGCCCGCGGCCAGCCGCCGCAGTGCCGGCTCCCATCCGGGCCCCGCCGCCGCCAGGCCGCGCCGCCGCCGCGCGGGGTCGGGGCCGCAGCAGCCGGGTCCCCGCGTCCTCCCGGGCGCGCGACGCGGCCGGCGCGGGGAGCGCGGAGCGCGCAACTTACTTTCCGCCTGCGGCGGGAGCCCGGCTCCGGCGCCCGGCAACGGCGGAGGCGACGGCGGCGGAGGCCGGCCCCACCCCCGCCCACGGCCGCCGCGCCCGGCCGCGCTCCGCGCTCGCCCCTACCTCAGCCAGCAGGCGGGCGTCCGTCCGCAGCGGCCGCGGCGCCGACAACTCCCTCCCGGCCGCCGAATCCCCGCACCCAGCGCTAATCATAATACCGAACAGGCGGCCGTCCGCGGGGAGGGGGTGGGGACCGACTTGCGCCTGCGCGGGGCGCGCGTCACTGTGACGTAACGCCGGGGCGGGGGTGCGGGGAGGGAGGGACGGGGCGGGGCCGCGGGGAGGGAGGGACGGGGCGGGGCCACGGGCAGGGAGGAACTGGGCGGGGCCGCGGGCAGGGAGGGACGGGGCGCACCTGCGGGCTCCGGCGCGCGGGCTGCTGGAGGGCATCCTGGCATCATCCCTACCCCAGCGAGTCTGGGCTGCGGCTGGCGGTAGGAAGCGGGCGAGGTGCCCGAACAGAAGGGATGATGAAAGAGGAAGCACTAGGGACATGGGACAATGGCCCAGAAAAGTAGCGCGAGCCGTCGGGGGAAATCGGAGGGAAGGGATCGCGTGCTCACCAGACTCTGGGTCCTGGGACGCGGGGCCGAGGGCGCCAGGCGCTTTAACCTTTTAAAGTTTCCCCCCATCTCCCGCCCAGGTTTAAGCAAGGAAAGGGAAAAAATTCAATATACATTCATGTATACACATACATATTCTTTACAGTTTCTTCTCTTTGGGAACCCAATTTGAAGGAATTTTGTTGCTTTTGTTGCCATTTTTAAAAAAGAGAAAAAGCCCAGCATCCGAATGCAGCGCTGGCTTTAAAGGTCAGCCGGAGACCCTTGCCTGGCCAGGCTGCCTCCTCTGGAAAAGCGTGGAAAGGCGAAAGGTCGTGGGAAGTATTAAAGCATGTGAAGTCAGGGATTCAGAACACTCCAGGCATTAACTGTGCACTGGATGGTTCAGCGGCATGGTCACCAGGTCGGTGGCTCCCGAAGGGAACTTAGCGCTCGCCGGAGAGGAGGGTTTGGGAGGGTGGGAGACAGGGGCAGGGGCTCACGTCTCCCACCCTTGGAAGCTTGGCGCGCAATGGAGATCAGCTCTCCGGGTTTTCTGGAAGGGAGTGACAAGCCAGATGCCAGATTTCTCCAACCTGCTTTCTCCCTTAATGATTCTCCCTGCTCCCCACCCCTCCCCCAAGGAAGGACCCCTAGCAAAGAAGGACACAATGTGGGGGGAGGCGGGAGCTGCTTAGATGCTCCAAGTTTGATTAAATTGACTGGACGGAGAAGAAAAATCTAGATGGCTTTAGCAAATGTCTCTGCTGACCTGCAAATGTGAGAAGACTTTTCTTTTCAGACTGTCTCCTTGGCATCTACTTTGCACGTCCGAAGACGACTGGGAAGCAAGAGTGGATTGTTGGGAGGTACAAACCCTCAGGGTAATAACAGAAGGTTAAAGGGGGATTCCTAGTTACCCTAAGGCTCTGGCAAGGGGTCATGGATCATTGGCTGGGGAAAGCCTGGGGCTGTAGGCCTCAGGTGGACCTCTGCCCCTCAGGGCTGAGTCAAGGCCCCAACTCTGGGATAACACTGGCTTAGAAAGGTCATAAAAGAATAATCTCACTTTGACACTGACATTCTAACTCTAGCAGTATGTTAAGCAAGAGCTTCTAACTTGGTTTGTGGAATTCATTCCTTTGTTACTGGCAAAGGGGAAGGCCTTGCACTTTTCTCCTTAGGGAGATATCACTATTCAGGGAACCCTGTAAACCAAGTAAAGGGAAAAAAATACCACGCTAATGGTCTCCCAAGGGAATTCCAGTGGTTGAGGACCTCCAAGCCAGGTCTGTAGCCCCTGAGATAGAACAGTAACCACAAAACAATGGCCTTAGTAGATAAGCCCTTGGAACATAGAGTATTTATAGTGCTGCTGTGTAACTCAGGTTTTGAATAAATTCTGTAAGGGCAACAGGGCATAAGAATAGCAAAACAATAAATGAAAAGGAATAGAATAATACCTTGGTTTAAATCAAGTTGGCTCAAATTCTCTTCCAGAGAGAGGGCTGCAGTCCTGGCCACGTGGTAAATCATTTATTCATCCCCAGTGTTTCCTGGGAAGCTGGAGTGTTGCTGGCAAGAACGTGACCTGTTTTCAGTCCCGCACCATCAATGTGGTAACATGATCTGATCATGCTTAGGCAACATTTAAAAATATTCAAGTACAAATTAATATATGATTGCTTAACTTTGAATTCAAGAAAATGTGTTTATTGTTAATGAAGAAGCCCCTCCTTCATTCTGCCCTGGGGCTTTCTCCAAACCAGACTGCTTTTTTAATGTTAGGTCTTTTTATGGACCTGTAAGAAGCTTTAATTAGATATACAGCACTCTACACAAACGACAAGATGGAGTATGCAGGCTTGGACTACAGTCTCTGTGATTCAGATCTCAGAAATAACATAATGCCACCAATTTAGGGAAGAAGTTGTTTATTGGAAGGCAACCAGGGAGATGCTACAAATTAGATCAAGATGTGAAAAGCAAGCCGATTCACGAAAGAATTGCCGTTTTCTTCTTGGGACTACCCCCGCCACACCACCAAAGCAGCACGTATAACAAGGTTATCTTCTCTAGATATTGTTAATTTTCATAATTTATAAAACATTTAAAATAAATATATTGAAAGCAACAGAGATTGAGGACTTGTACGTTTCAGTTTTGAGTTGTGACATTTAATGATTTCCTTTTACGTATTTAATTAGTCATTTTGTACATTGATACTTGAGCATATCTGAATCCTGGCTTCATCCAGTAGGACGAAAATAATACTTCATTGGAATGGACTCAAGGGTTTCTCAAAGACCTTCCCTCACTACCCCCTTGGCATCAGTTAGCATCCCTAGTTCTTTTATCTCAGATGTCAGTTAAGGCCTGTGCGTGAGTGTCTGTGTGTAATATATTTTTGATAGTTGCAATGAAGGATTGAAAATGCCAGCCCTTAACTCTGTTTGTTTGCAACCTGTGAACTGGGAAGCATGGCAGACATTGCCTAGCATTGACGGCCAGCCCCACCACCAAGAGTTATATGGCCTTGGGGGCAGACTGCTTAACCTTCCATCTGTTTCCTCCTCTGTAAAATGGGAATGATGGTGATGATAATGATATCATTCTTATAAGATGGGTGTAAGGCCGTTGTTCTCCCAGTGTGCTCCCCGGAAACTAGCAGCAGCAGCTGGGAACTGGACTGAAATGCAAATTCTCGGGCTCCACTCCAGCCCTACTAAATTAGAAACTCTCTGCTTTAAGAAGACTTCCAGGTGAATCTGATGCGGGTTAGAATTTGAGAATCACTGTTGATAGGATTAAGGTGGTTTATATAAAGTATTAAAACAGTGCCTGGCACATGATAAGCAGTATATTAATGGATATTTTTAAAATTAGTGCAATATGATGTTTCCAAGATATACAAAGTTTAATTCAGGCCACAAGAAGGATGCCCATATTCCTCCAACAAATAAATTCTGCTTAATCTTTTGTCCAAAGACTTTAACGCTGCCTGCCAAGCCCTTCACAATCTGGCCCCTGCCTTGCTTTCCTGTTCTTTATCTCCAGGTGAACCACATCTCCAACCTTCTCAGTTCTCAGAAAGGGAATTGCTTTTTCATACCTCCGAGCCTTGGCCCATTCTGTTCCCTCTGCCTGGAAATGTCACCCACCCCTTTTCTCCACTTTCTACACCTGCAATCTCCTGAACCCTTCAAAACCTCACTTGAGTGTCCAGCCTCATCTGTGGCACCCCCAGCCCTGCTCAGTCAGAGCCAGGTATTCTCTGGGCCCAAACCTCCCTGCACATCCTGCTTGTAATATTTATCATAGGGTTTTGTAACTGTTTACTGTTCCATTTTCTCCCTTTGTATCTTAAACTCCCGGAGGACAAGGATTTTATTTTATTCAAATTTCTATTCATGCAGCTTAGCACTGGGGTTGCAAGTAGGCAGCCCAAGGGCTTGCGCCATAAACTTGGGGTATTTTTTTTTTCCACAAAGGTCCTTTAAGAATTTGAATTAGTTGAGAACATTTTTGGGGGGGGGCATGCCCTGCAGCTTGTGGGATCTTAGTTCCCCAAACAGGGATTGAACTCAGGCCCTCAGCCGTGAAAGCTCAGAGTCCTAAACCACTGGATGGCCAGGGAATTCCCAAGAACATTTTAAAATTGGAAGAGTTAATGGCTTTGTTTAATAGCTTTATTGAGGTATGATCTGCATACCGTAAAGTTCACCGTTAATACGTGGTAATTCAATGACTTCTAGTAAATTTATGGAGTTATGCAACCATCATCCCGGTCCACCCCAATATTTCCATCACTCCCCAAAAGTTTTCTCCTGTGCATTTGCAGTCAATCACACTCCAATTTCCATCTCTTGGCAACCGATGATTTGTTTTCCATCTCTACAGATTTCCCTTTTCTAGAAAGTCACTTAAATGGAATCATACAATGTGTGGTCTTTTGTGCCTGGCTTCTTTCACTTGGCATAATGTTTATCCATGTTGTAGCATGTATAAGTGGTTCATCCCTTTTTACTGCTGAATAGTATTCATCAGATAGATACACTAGATTCTCTTTATCCATGTACCAGGTAATGAACATTTCATTTATTTCCAGATTTTTGCTATTATGGATAATGTTGCTGTGAATATTTACATGAACTCTTAATGGGGACATGCTGTCAGTTTTCTAGGGTATTGCAGGATGGGATTGTTGGGTCATGTTGTAACTCTATGTTTAACATTATAAGGAACTGACAAATTGTTTTCTGAAGTGACTGTACCACATTTTACGTTCCCACCAGCAATGCATGAGGGGGTTTTTTTGTTGTATTTTTTTTGTTGCGGTACGCGGGCCTCTCACTGCTGTGGCCTCTCCCGTTGCGGAGCACAGGCTCTGGACGCGCAGGCCCAGCGGTCATGGCTCACGGGCCCAGCCGCTCCGCGGCACGTGCGATCCTCCGGGACCAGAGTACGAACCCGCATCCCCTGCATCGGCAGGCGGACTCCCAACCACTGCACCACCAGGGAAGCCCTGTATGAGGGTTCTTATTTCTCCTCATCCTTGCCAACACTTGGTATTATTAGACTTTAAATTATCTCTATTCTAATAAATGTATGGTGGTATCTCACTGCAATTTTAATTTGCATTTCCCTAATGACTAGTGATGTTGATCATCTTTTAATGTTATTTTTAGCCACACAAATATCTTCTTTGGTGAAAGGTCTATTCAAATCTTTTGCCCATTTTTAACTGGGTTGTCTTATTGAGTTATAAGAATTTTTGATATATTTCAGATACACGTCCTTAATAAGATACATAATTTGCAAATATTTTCTCCCAGGCTGTGGCCTGTCTTTTCATACTTTAAATGATATCTTTGGAAGTGCCAAAGTTTTGAGTTTCAATGAATTACAATTTAGCAAATTTTTCTTTTATGAATTGTGTTTTTGGTATCATATCTAAGAAATTTTTGCCTAAGCCAAAGTCACAAAGATTTTGTTCCTGTGGTTTGTTTTTTCAGGCTTTATAGTTTTCAATTTAACATTTAAGTCTGTAATTGATTTTGAGTTAATTTTTATACATGATGTAAATTTTTTAATTTATTTATCTTTTGCATATGGATACCCAATTGTCCCAGAACCATTTGTTAAAAAGAATATCTTTTCACAATTGAATTCCCTTGGCACCTTTGTTGAGAATCAATTTACCAAAAACATAAGGATTTTCTGGACTTTCTATTCATCTCCATTGATATATGTGTCTGTCATTACACCACTGTGACACAGTCTCAACAACTATTATTTTATAATAAGTTTTGAAAATGAGTAAAATATTCCTCCAACTATGTTGTTGGTTTCCAAATTGTTTTGCTATTCTAGGTAATTTGCATTTCCATGTAAACCTTAGGATCGGCTTGTCAATTTCTACCCCCCCAAACGTGATTTTGATTGGAATTGTATACATAAATCAGTTTGGGCAGAACTGCCATCTTAACAGTAGTGAGACTTTCAATTCATGAAAATGGTATATATCCCCATTTATTTAGATCTTTTAAATTTTAGTGAGCAGTGTTTTATAATTTTTACCTCTTATACATCTTTTGTTACATTTATTTCTAAGTATTTTATTTTTAGTGCTATTGCAAATTACATTGTTTTCATTTCATTCTTAGAGTGTTCATTATCAGTAGAAATATTATTGGTTTTGGTATCCTCTGACATTCTCATTTATTAGTTCTAGTTGGTTTTTTAAGATTCACTAGTAGTTTGCAGATACAGGGTCAAATAATTTGCAAATAAAGGCAGTTTTATTTCTTCATTTCCAAACTGGATACCTTTAATTTCTTTTTCTTGTCTTCTTGACTGGCTAGAACTTCCAGTGTGATATTAAATAGAAGTGTTGAGAGTGGACATCCTTGCTTTGTTTTCAAACTTATGGAAAACACCTTTAGTCTTGTTGCTAGTAAGTAGGATGTTTGCTGTAGGTTTTTTCTTAGATTCTTTTTTATCTGTCTGAAGAAATTCCCTTTTATTTGGAGTTTGTTGAGAGTTTTATCATGAATGAGTGTTGAATTTTGATAAATGCTTTTTCTGTATATATTAACATGACCAAGTATATTTTGGCCTTTATTATATTAATATGATGTATTGCATTTATTTTGAGATGCTAAATCAACCTGGCATTCCCAAGATAAATCCCACTGGGTCATTTTTATATGTTACTGGATTTGATTTTTGTGTTTATGCTCATGTGGTATATTGTCATATCTTTGGCCTCAATGAATGTGGAAGTGGATCCATTTCCAGAGCCTCTAGATAAGAGCCTAGTCCAGCTAACACCTTAATTTGAGCCTTGTGAGACACTAGGCAGAGAACCCAGTCGAGTGTGCCTGGACTTCTCACCTATAGAACTCTGAGTTCTAAGCTGCGAAGTTTGTGCTAATTTGTTACATAGCAACAGAAAACGAATACACCAACTTCCTCCAGTTTTCCTCTGCCATAGCTAGAAGTCCTGCCTCATGGCAGAGTTAATTTTGAAAAAAAATCAAGATTTCTGGTTTCAAAAAAAAAAAAAAAAGATTTCTGGTTTCTCTTGAAAAATGGGAAGACCTTGCAACTTGAGATTTGAATTTCTTACATGTCAAACCATCAGCGAGAGCTGGGTAGTGACTCTCCCCATCCTCCTTGTTAGCCAGGGTCTAGGTCCTCTAATTTATCTGCTCTCGCCCTTCACCCTAGACCTACATCTCCAATTACAGGCCTGGCCCGGGGACATCTGAATCTGTAACACCCCTGATCAGCACATGCCCAACTTATAGTAAGTGTTCAGTAATTATTTGTTGAAGGAGTGAATCAAACCACAAAACAGGTGACATGTGGGGGAATTTTACATAAGAGCACATGAATGGACATTTGGGATGGCCAAGGCTGAGGACACCATACCCTCAGTGCACTTTGGAGGGGTCAAGGGCATGGCCCACAGAGCCTGTCCACCTGAAGATTTCCTGGAAGTCCCATCAGCTTTCACTTACATCTCATTGGCCAAAAGTGTGTCATGTTACCACCCCTAGTTCCAAAGTAGGCTAGGAAATGTGGTTTTCAGCTTGTCACATGTCACCCCAGCCTCAACAAGGATGTCAGGGCTCCGACAGGAGAAAAGAAGAGGATGGATATTGGGTTAGTGACCAGGCAGTTTCAACACCCAGATCATAGAAAAGAACAAGACCAGCACCCCAGAAGCTTTCTGATGCCCCTTCCCTGTCAGCATTCCCCCCAAGGGTGTTTCCCCTTTTTCAACTTCATATAAATGGAATCATACGGGGAATTCCCTGGCGGGTGGTCCAGCGGTTAGGACTCCACGCTTTCACTGCCGAGGACACGGGTTCAATCCCTGGTTGGGAAACTAAGATCCCACAAGCCGCGCGGTACAGCCAAGAAACAAAATAAAATAAAATAAAACAAAATAAAAAATAAATGGAATCATACAGAGTGTGTTCTTTTGTGTCAAGCTTCTTTCACTTGCAGCATAAACACTAAAAAAAAAAAAAAACAAACCCCATATCAAAGTAGCTTGAGTTTTCTATCAAATGACTTATTAATTAGCCTTGAGGAAACCAAGACTATCAGTGATGGAATTAATCCACCTCTTTTCCTTGAGTTGGTTATCATTAACTATGCATTTGCCCTTCAACCATGGACACTCAAGAGAAATGACCAGTGGGAATAATAACAAGTATTCTTTCCCATGGGAGAGATTCAAAATATTTAAAAATCAGAGCCACGTGACCACTAAATGTTTGGACACAGAATGGATGGCCCTAGTGTTGTCCAGAGAAGGGTCTTCAGGCCCCCACAAGGCCGGGCCTTAGCCCTCAGTTGCTGGAATGTGAGAAGGTCTTGGGCAGGGCCGGTGAGTTCCTCAGGGAGGAGCCAGGATGACCAAGGCTGCAGGACTCCGAGGCTCCAGGCAGCAGCTACGTATCAGTCAGTGCAGAGTAAGCTCAGCGTTTCCACGTCAGCACAGAGTGCTGGCTGAAGGTTAACACTGGTCTTTGCCAAAACAGTGTGAAGGTTGGGCATCCTCTGGTGAAACTGGGGCCACAAGGTATTCAGGCATCAGAGGGAATCACTGCAGCTCAAAAGCAGTGTCTGTCTTCACGAAGGTGAGACTGGTCTGTCCCCACACACGCGCGAGGAGACAGGACACTTGGCAGTGCGGACCCTGGCCCCGGAGCTGGCATCTGATAACTGAACGGAACCATGCTGAACCATCATGGATGTCAAAATGGCAGGCGCTTATTTCCTTAGGGCAGCCTTGCAAATAATGCTTTCCTCATTTCCAACTCACAATTCTTTTTAGCTGTCCCACCCCGCTTCCAAATTTAGGAGTGTTACACTTCATATGAAAATAAAAAATAAAAGCAAATAGGGAAAGTTGGTTCAGGACTCAAGATCACTCTCCCAGAAATAGTAGCCCTAGATTCACTTCAACCCCCGCTCCCTTGCCTGCCTTGACTATAAAGACCAGCGAAATGAATTGCTCACTTCCCAGCCTCCCTTGCTTTTGCTTTTCTGATACAAAGGGACAGCTGCAGCTGGCTCTGGCCTTCTCCTTTCTTCCTGCCCCAACTGTGGGCGTGATGCCCGGAACAAGAGCTGCCATCTTGCAACCATGAAGGAGAGGCCAAGAGAATCACAGTGATGCTGGCTCTGGACCTCATGAGCTGCTGGACAAATGCTAACAGCTGCCTGCTCCAGACATTTTGTGCTGTGCAAAAATTGAAAACTGTTTGTTCTTTATGCTTACTTATGGCAGAAAGCATTCCTAACTGATACAACTAGTATAAACCATTACTTGTCATGTATAGGCCAAAAAAAGGACGGAGGGCCACTGAGGATTTTCCAAGTTTAGTTACTACATCGGAAAGTAGCCGTAGACACTTATTCTCAAAAGCAAGGAGGTATCAAATCCCACTAGGGTCAGGTCAAAACACATAAAGGTCAACTTGAAGGGACTTTCACTAGCCAAGGAGGGGACAATGTGAGCATCAAAAAACACTGACTACAATGCATTAAAATGAGTTAAAAATAGATAAAGGGAAATAACCAAGCATTTATTCTGCCTTCCTTGTTTGAACTGTATTTCAAAGAAACCAAAGAAATGATCAGGAGTTCTTCATAGAAGAATTATGACTGATAAAGACAGAAAGAATAGTAGAATCAGAAAACCACCACTTGGGAACACCTGATGAAATAAAGAATCTAGCCAATGATCATTAATAACTATTAGGTAAAAGGCTGACAGGGAACTTTGGGTGGACCATGCTGATAACACCTGAGCCCACATTGATCAATTTTCACATCTCTAAAAATGGAACAATCAGCCTCAGGATGTAATACATCAGATAGTACACAGCATCTCCTATGAAGTTTTCAAGCCAAGAAAAAAAAAATCTAATCCAGTTTACAGGAAATAGAAGAACAAGTTAAATGACACCAGGAGGAAACTACCAGCCAAATCCACATGTAGGATATTCTACTGGATGAATGACTCATTTCTCCCCCTCCTCAGGGAATGGCGTAAAAACAACGGGGAAGGGGGAAAACCATTACTGAATAAAAGAGACTTAAGGGTCCTTTCAATCATATACTATGTGTAGTTCTTATTTGGATCCTGATTTGAATGAAACAACTGAAAAAGTATTGAGTTAATTAGGAAAATATGGTATGTTCTAGGTATTATATCACATGATAATGGCATTGTGGTTATGAATTTTGAAAAAGTTCTTCCCTGATAGAATACCTACTGAAATATTTATGGATGAAATGAAATGATGCCTGGAGTTTGCTTTAAAATATTCCAGCAGAAGCCAAACAAATATTGTGTGTGGCGAGGTGGGGAGAGGGTACAGAGGAAACAGAATCAGGTGAGCCATGAAGGGGTTCCCTGTATTTTTCCCTCCACTTTTACCTATAACATTTTGTATAAACTGTTTTTTGAAATTATTACTTTAATTGGATTTTCCTGCATTCTAGATGCTAATAGCAACAGAAATGAGAAAGCAATTTTAAAAAAGAAAATCCTGTCAAAGTCCCTGAATTCTGTTTCCTTCCTTCACGGTGTTATTTTCATAAAAGTGAAAACAAACGACACAATCACAAAACAAGAATATAAAGCAATGTCATGTGTCTGTACTTTTTTTTTTTTTTTTTTTTGCGGTACGTGGGCCTCTCACTGTTGTGGCCTCTCCCATCGCGGAGCACAGGCTCCAGAAGCGCAGGCTCAGCGGCCATGGCTCACGGGCCCAGCCGCTCCGCGGCATGTGGGATCTTCCCGGACCGGGGCACGAACCCATGTCCCCTGCATCGGCAGGCGGACTCTCAACCACTGCGCCACCAGGGAAGCCCCCATGTGTCTGTACTTTAAAGCACAGTGTTTCAGGGGAACTTTAGAGATGCTAGTCCTACCCAACACCTGTGTTCTTGTCCACCTGTGGGCCCCCCCCCCCAGGATGGTTCCCATATGTTCTTGGATGTTCCCAAGAGAACTTTGCTTTTGTCATAGACATCTAATAACTTGTCTGTTCTCTTCCACCAGACTGTGAGCCATCCTCCCGCCCTCCCACTCTCAGTCAAGGACCAAAAATCACTTCCTATTATTCTCTCTAATAGGCTAATATTAACATGTAGTAGGTGCTCAATAAATATTTGGGGACTATATGAACAGAATCCAATCCTCTATGTTTTACACCTGTGGAGTCTGACACCCCAAGGGTTGAAGTTTCTAGGCTGAGACTGCAATGTTTCAGAATCAGAACCATTCCTGAGAACTTATACCTTCTGGTTCCAACCCAGGGCTACTTCTGAATCTCATTTCTGATTCCAGAAGTCTTCCTCTTTATGGGAGGAGCCTTCCTCTACCAGGGTCCAATGTGCCATTTCCAGTGCTCCCCCAACCCAATTCTCATAATAAATTCATAGTGTTCTATGCCACGACACTTTTGTATCTTTCCAGAAGACATTACCCACATTTGTTTTAGGCAGGAGAGATTATAAGTAATTATATAACACAGATAACAAGGTTTTGCTTGTTATCTATCTATATTATTATCTAATAATAATACGTGAAATCCTTAGCACTCATGTTTCCAGAACTTTGAACTCTTCCTTTATTTCTCCTCCAGCTGAGTCAAGAAAAGGAAACCAGGAAATAGCTTTAATGTGTCTTAAGTCTGGGCCCCAAAGTCATGGGCATACATTGTGGCATGCATGGCAATCCACTCCTAACTGAAACTGACCTTGGTTTTCTCTGAGCCTTGCTGACCCCTCTGAGCCAGCCTTTGGCCAGAGGTTCCTACTCAAGGAGTCCATGCAGCCTACCTTCAGGAAAGACCTTTCTTTTTTCTGATACTCCCCAGAGTTACAAACCACAGTGATGGAAAGCCAACTAGTCATTCATTTCCCAGGTTCATTGCTTATTCAATGTCCCTCAGGTCTTAGCTTCAATGTCACAACCTCTGACCTCTCCACCCCCAAACTGGATTGTGTGGCCTTCTTTGTGTTTCCATAGCAAGTCACAGGTCCTGTGACATGGCTCTTCCAACACACTTTCATAGTTTTCTCTTACCTTCACTGTAGCTAACAAGCTCCGCCAAGGGAGAGACTGTCTTTCATCACTGTTTCCCCAGTGCCTTGCACATGGTAACTCCTCCCTAAACACTTGCTTTGTGAATAGACAAGTAATCAAATGAATGGCTTTCAAGAGTCAAATGTCCAGTAACTGAGACTCTAAATTTAAACCATCTTGCTTGTTAAGGCGTTCAAGAAACACCTTTTGTCCTCAAAGTTTGACTTAAAAGAATAATGCTGAAATGGGAGGAACCATCTAGTCCTCAGAAAATGACTGAAAGATTGGATAGGAGAAGTGGGATGAGTTTTGCAGGAACCCACCATGTCTCCCTATTTTCCTTCTCTCTCTTTCTCTCGAGCCACCACCTCTGGAATGACCAGCTGAGGTTTTACTTGTCCTCCTCTTCTAGTCCTTTGTTCTGCCCCTCTGAATAGAGAAAAGTTGGGGATGTGGATAGTGCTGAAAGGGACAAAGACAGCTGGCCAGAGCTGAGTCCTCCTTTCTGACACTTGCACACTCGCTTACGGCGCACGGGGACTTGACTCAGCCAGAAGATGACTAAACCCTGGGCCCCAGTCGGTACTCAGGGCCCCTCCCAACAGAGGCCCCTGTGCCTGGACCTGGTTAATTAGTAGATCTCAATCTGTAATAAGGAGGATGGGTGTGGGTTATTCATGATACTCCCCATGCTTCCTAAATAGTAAACTCAGCTATTCGAGGTAAATGGAGTATGTATGTGAACTGAGAGCCGAGAGAAGGGCCAGAAAGTACCCAGATGCAAACTGAAAGTGAAAACAGCCTTGTTTCTTTTACCATCAGTGAGCAATATCTAACTCTACATTCAATCAACCAAAAGGGCCTAATTCTGATTTCAGGGGCCAATCATGGTTGTAAACTAGGTAGAAAAAGTCACGAGCTTAAACCAACTGAGGTTTAATGAACGTGGAACGTTACTGTGCCCAAATGTCTATAAACTCAGGACTAAACAGTTTAAATAATTTATATTAAAAAAGGAATATAACAAATATTTATATTAAAAAAAGGATTCACTCATTGTTAGTTCTGGGAGGAAAAAAACAGATTCATTATCACTGTCATCCAATATTCGACGCCCACAATAGCCTGCCCCAGCTGAAAGGCCATTTAGAAAAGGAGAAAGAGTAGAGACTCTTGGGCCTAAGACCGTGTTCAGGGCTCAGAGCCGGCTACCCAATCATCCTAAACACTGCAAACATGAAAACTCTAAGCCATGTCTCGCCCTCAAGGAGGTTACTGATCCTTTGCAGTCAAGGTGTCATAGAATAAATGCTAATACACAGTGTAAACTGCACGAGCATTGCCTTCATATCCACCAGTATTTCAATTCCATGAGGGCAAGGACCTCATGTATCTTGTTCACCACTGTAGCTCCAGCATCTTGTACTGGTACACAGCACAGAGTAAGAGCTCAGTAAATATTTGCCAAATAAATGAACCAACGGGGATACCTTGTCACATGTATTTGGGGAAAGAAAACTGAGAAACAGGGAAGTGAACTGATTTACTTGAGTTGGTCCATATGACTCATTACAGTTAGCTGCTTATAAGACATAGGCAAATGTCTGTCCTGGTGTTCCTCTAATATTTTCTGGAAGGTTGGAAAATATAGAAACATAATTAAATGACTTACACATGTAGAACTAAAAACTTGACTTGCGTCTAAAAAGCAGTATCTACTATTCACAAAATTATAAACATGAAGAACCTTTCTGAGGAGGAGTAGAAGCATGGGTAGAGCATGGATTTTGTTGTCTTCAACAGTGAAATGACAGCTTCCAAGTCCTTTTTTTCTTATACTATGCTGTCTTTTTGCTCTGAAAGCCATAGGGTAGATCAGTCAATTTTCTTATATTAGTAGAGGACATAACAAGGAATGTATATAGGTCAGAGAATATTTGAAAATCCCAAACAGAAGAGCTGCTAATGAACTTAGTTTAGGGAGTCTTGCCACCAGAAAAAATGACAGACCTTTCCTAAACACCTCTGGCTGTTTGCTCATCAGGAAAAATCACACATTTTCTCTCTGTAAAAAGTGTCAGAGGAAAAAAAAAGAAGACTGTAGTTTCACTCCCCATGGGCTGAAGACTGGGACTGTTTTTAAATTCAATATATATTACAATAACCCCAGAGAACCATGGGAAAGCTTCACTCGGAGAAGGTGCTGAGGTCAATGTCTTTGTGTTGCACGTCAGGGAAACGTCACAGGATGCAGGTTGAAATGCTGAGGCCTGGGCACAGCATTGTCACCCATGAGACCAAAAAAAAAAAGTTTGCCTGTGTTTTTTTCCTTTTTTTTTTTAAATACTTTATTTACAATGTTGTCCTAGTTTCAGTTGTACAGCAAAGTGATTCAGATTCTTTCCCATTATAGGTTATTATAAGATATTGAATATAGTTTCCCTATGCTATACAGTAGGTCCTTGCTGTTTATCCATTTTATATATAGTAGTGTCTGTTAATCCCAAACTCCATTTCTTTTGTTTTTAATGTTACTTATGATGATGACTTCACCCCCAATTACTGTCTCTGCTGCAGCAACTCCTATTAGGCCTTTTACCAGCCTCCAGGTGAAACTCCTGATCTGTATTTTTATCATATTGTAGGACGGCCTGCATTGCAAATCCCACTGGCTTTTCTATGTGGGTGGATTCCTGAGTTAAGTCAGTTATGAACGTATGGGTTTGAAGAAGCCTTTAAAGAAGCCTCAGTCTGATTATGTGACTTGAGATCCTGTCAGTCCCTTGCTCACCCAGAACTCTGAACAGCAAACAAGGGAAGCTGCAGACACCGACTTTGAATCTTGGATGGGCTACTTTATTGCCATCCAAGCATGGTCAAGGCCTCAAATAACAACACCTGCCTCAAAGGGTAGTTGATGTAAGGATTAAACGAGTGAACTCATGAAGAATGCTTAGAAGGTGCTGCCAATGTGAGCTGTACTTGCACTAGGAAGCGAGTTCTAACACCTCTGGAGCAGCAGTTCTGATGCCAAAACGTAGTGTCCAATTCCAGACTTTGTGTGAAATCTACCCCAACACAAAGAGATTAAACTCAAAGGTGCAATGGATCATGGGGCTGCAGCTATTTTGGCAGTAGCCCTGAACATTTAAAATGCTTCTCTCTCCATAACCAAGATCAGGATGACAGCGTGGTCAGATAAGGCCCTCTTCTGAGTCACAGACTTGTCACTGTATTATCACATGGAGGAAGGAGCTACTGGAGCTCCCTGAGCCTCTTTTATAAGGGCACTAATCCCACTCATGAGGGCTCCACCCTCACGATCTAACCACCTCCCCAAGGTCCCACCTACTAATACCATCACATTGGGCATTATGAGTTCAACATGGGAATTTTGAGGGGACATGAACATTCAGACACAGCAGCAGGGACTTTGTTTTGAGTTGTCTTTGGCCAGAACCCTGGGGAGTTCACCCTACAAAGGATCAGGTATGAGGTTATAGAGGACACAGTCTTTACCCTGGTTGGCCCCAAGTGCATGGCCTGGAGAGGCTACTTATTATTTCCTTTTTTAAGGGCACAGAGCATAATTAGGGACAGATATCATACTGTGGGCACCCAGAGGGCCAGGGGGAATACTGCAACCTTGCCTTTCTTCCTTTCCTTCCTCCCCTACTTCCTTCCTCTTCACCTCCCCTCCTTTGCTCGTTCATTCAACAAATATGCCTTGGCTGTTAGACACTGCACCAGGTAGTGCTGAGGTTCATCTATGAACAGGACAGACCCTGTCCTGCCCTCCGGAGCCTGTCACTTAGCAAGAGAAGCTTTCTTCAAATGGCCCCACCAATACCTACACAATGATAGCTCTGGTAAGTGCTATAACATGAGGTACCAGGGTCCAGGAGACCTAATCTGGGTGTCAAGGAGGGTTTCCATAGGAAGTGACATTTAAACTAAGTGTGAATGATGGGTAGGAGCTGTTCAGACAAGGCAAAAGAGAAATCCAGGCAGGAGACACAGCTTGGGGAAAGGCCCTGAGGTGGGAAAATGTGCTGGCATGGTCCCTTGTGCAGAGGAAGAGGCCCTTCATAAACGTTGTTGAACGGATGAATAAAGTGCTCGGTTCACAGTGTATTTGAAGGCATGTTTACTTAAGAGAATAGAAACCCAACCAATAACACTTACCAATAACACCCAAAGGCCCCTCCATGGCCCTCAGTTTACCAATCCCTATCAACAGAATCCTTCAGCACCACTTGGAGTCTCCTCTACCTCACTCCATGGGATGGCCCAGCCTGTAGTCACCCAGACATCCCAGTCACTCTGACTGGAGTGGACAGTGCTCTGCCTTCCTGGCACAGGCCAAGCTCCTGGCATGGTCAGCTTCACCTCCCTACAATGCTAGGTAGGTCCTCCTCAGCTGCCTGGGAGGGTCTTCTGCTCTGGCTTCAACCTCAGCTTTGTGCATTGTGACAGCTCAGCCCTGTCACCCCCTGAGTCTCATCACAAAAGGACATGCCCTCTCCTCCTGCAGGGCTCTGTGGACCTGGAAGCTTCTCTGTATGACTGTTGCTAAGGGTCCCTTGGTAGCCAATGACCAAGAGCCAGCCAACTCTCCCAGTGAATTTTTGGAAGGCCATCAGGGACTCACATTTTGGCAGGAGGCTGGAGAATCAATCTCAGAGCTCTGGCGGGCTGGGCAACAGAAGTGGTATGGCCTGTGTGCTGCTGCTATGATGAGTGTGACCTCTATCTGCCCTGGCCTCACTGCATTCCTCATGCCCTCATTAGTCTCTGGAAAGACTGGCCTGGGCAGTGAAAAGATCTTCCCGTTTGAAATGTGAATTGGTGCAGCCACTCTGGAAAACAGTATGGAGCTTCCTTAAAAAACTAAAAATAGACTTTCCATATGATTCAGCAATTCCACTCCTGGGCATATACCCAGAAAAGATGAAAACTCTAATTGGAAAAGACACATACACCCCAATGTTCATTGCAGCACTATTTACAATATCTAAGACATGGAAGCAACCCAAGTGTCCATCGACAGATAAATGGATAAAGAAGATGTGGTCCATGTATACAATGGAATATTACTCAGCTATAAAAAAAGAACAAAATTTTGCCATTTGCAGCAACATGGGTGGACCTAGAGATGATCATATTAGTGAAGTAGGTCAGGCAGAGAAAGACGAATATCATATGATAATATCACTTACACGTGGAATCTAAAAAATAATACAAATGAACCCATTTACAAAACAGAAACAGACTCACAGACATAGAAAACAAACTTATGGTTACCAAAGGGGAAAGGGGATGGGGAAGGAATAAATTAGGAGTTTGGGATTAACAGATACACACTACTATATATAAAATAGATAAGCAACAAGGATTTACTGTGTAACACAGAGAACAATATTCAAGATCTTATAATAACCTATAATGGAAAATAATCTGAAAAATATATATAGATATAACTGAATCACTTTGCTGTACACCAGAAACTAACACAATATGGTAAATCACCTATACTTCTATTAAAAAAAAAAATATTCTCCTTTAACTTCCAACTCCCAAGGCCACACAGAAAGAGAAGGCCCCAGAAGTGACTGGGGTAAATTAAGACAGGAAGTTGGATGCGAGACAGCCTGAACTATGACCTATGTCTTATTTCTTCAGCCGCCATCTAATGACTGCTTGATCTGAGCCAAACCCTGCAGCAGGCATTGGAGACGCAGAGGTGAATACGACACAGAACCTTTTCTCCTGGAGGCTGCCTTTACTCGGAGATGGGAAACACATCAGCAGTATAAGTGCTGGAAGGGCCTCAGAGGATGCCTCTGCCAGTTGCATAAAGGGAGGGGTGGTTAGCTCTGCATGGGGAGGGCAGGGGGTGGTTGATAAAGCTTGATGGCAGAAGTAATATGGGAGCTATAGCTTGAAGGAGGGTTGTTTAGCTGGCAGGCAGCTTGAAGGCATGTTTGGGCAGGAGATGAGAACATTCCAGGCAGGGAGGATAGCAGATGCCCATGCTTGGAGGTGTGAAGTGGGCACAAAGTTTAGGGAGTTGTAAGTCATTAGCTTTGGTTGGAATCCCCAGTTTGAATGAATTTTGGCAAAAAAAATGAAAGTTGCTCAGATAGGGCTGGGACATGGCTGAGACTTTGGTTTCATTCTCTAGACCGATGCTGTCTACTATGCAGCCACTAACCATACGTGGCAACTTCAGTTTCAGTCGGTTGAAATAAAATACAAGTAAAAATTCAATTCCTCGGACACACTCCCCACGTTTCACTCACCCGCTCAGTCGCCACATGTGGTTAGGGGTTACCATACTGGACAATGGAGATACAGAACATCTCCTTCCTCACAGAAAGTTCTATTGAACAGTGCTGTTCTAGGCTGCGGGAAGCACAGGAGGATATTAGGCAAGCAAATGACATCGTCGTATTTCACGGAGCCCTCCCTGTGGCCACTTGGGGATGGATAAGAAGGAAGCATAACATGGGACTTCCCTGGCGGTCCAGTGGTTAGGACTCCACACTTCCACTGCAGGAGGCACAGGTTCAATCCCTGGTTGGGGAACTAAGATCCTGCGTGCCACGTGGGGCGCCCCTACCCAATAAAAGGGAGCATAACAGAAGGCTCGAGGTGACTTAGAAGACTACTGCGACAGTCTAGTCAAGAGGCTGCTGTCGCACCAGAGGAACTGTCCCTTTTGCCCGGAACTTGCTATTATCCAAAGCTGAGCAGGGAATTATTCAGACTGACTCATGTTTCACCTCAGCCCTCACACCCCAGCTTCAGAGACGGGAGTCCCAGACGATCATAAACTAGCCAATCTGGGCAGCTGACCCAGTGGAAGTGGATCTCATTTTATCTCCAGTCGGTCCTGGGGCTTGTTATGTAAACCTAGGGTGTGTCCACAAGACACAAGGAGCCTCAATTCAGGAGTCGCACGCCCACAACGCTTCTCACTCACTCACACCAAGTGGATGGAGAAGACTTGAGTTTTGCCACCATGAAAGAAGTCAGGTCAGCTGTTCAACCGAATCCCTTTAACACCAAAGCAGCCAGAAGTTGGGAGGTTAAGAAGTTAGGAATAGGAAATTCCCTGGCAGTTAGGACACTGGGCTTCCACTGCCGAGGGCACGGGTTCAATCCCTGGTCAGGGAATTAAGATCCTACAAACCACGCGGCGCAGCCAAAGGAAAAAAAAAAAAAAGAAGGCAAAAATAGCCTATGAACCCTGATAAACACACAAGGAGCTCTGTTCGGTCTCCCTAAGCCGTTTGCAGTTGCCAAGGTGGGTGTGGGAATGCGGACCCAGCCCTGCTCTGAGTATAATTAATGACGACGTGCCCCCTGTACCACTGACTCAGATGGAGCACCCGACGAGAGCTTCGGCTGGAGGCTTCTGTGTTCTGAGGGCGTGGATGCGCCCGCATGAGCTGCGCTGGAGCGTGTGAACATCACCCTCCTGTTCCTGGCTGAGTCAGAGGCAGATCTGGAGTCAGAAGCCCTGGTCCAGGGCCTACCCTTGCCAATCAGCTCAAAACAGACTTGTTAAAAATGCTCCTCCCCTGGGCTTCCCTGGTGGCGCAGTGGTTGAGAGTCCACCTGCCGATGCAGGGGACTCGGGTTCGTGCCCTGGTCCGGGAAGATCCCACATGCCGCGAAGCGGCTGGGCGCGTGAGCCATGGCCGCTGAGCCTGCGCGTCCGGAGCCTGTGCTCTGCGGCGGGAGAGGCCACAACAGTGAGAGGCCCGCGTACCGCAAAAAAAAAAAAAAATGCTCCTCCCACCGACCCACAGCCCTCACTAGAAGCCAGGCCCTGTCCTAAAGCCCCAGAGGTATTAATTCATTTACTCCTCAAACCAACTCATGAAGCTGGTGCTATTATTATCCGTTCTTGACAGATCGGGAAACCAAGGCACAGAAGTTAAGCCGCTTGCCCCAGCTCACAGAACTACCGGTATTCAACCCAGCCTCTGGCTCCTACGCCTGCGCACTAGGCACTACTGAGACAAAGAGTATGGACCAAAGCGACACAGAACCCGCCAACACCAGTTGAGGGCCAGGTGCTTGTCATTAGAGCTCAGATTGCCACGATGATGGTGATCCTGCAGGGGTCCATGAGCTCCTTTGAGGAGGGGCTGGCACAAGTACCCCAAGCCCACCCCAAGTCCACATGCCTTATTACTACTCCAACAAGGAGATCTTGCTGCGCCCCTGACTGGACGCCTCCACGGTGAGACGCCCATCCTGGACGCCTCCCATTTCCTCCCAGGCAGTGTCACAAGCATCCACGGCACCTCCTGGCGAGAAACACCTCTTTGAGGAGCAGTCGTAGTGCGTGGGATGCTGGTACGGAGACGGCAATGCACACCTGCGGGCCTTCCCGCCCAGCCCAGCGCCGCCTGTCCTTGCCCCTCCCACACAGCCCCCACTGCAGCCAGCTAGGCCCGCCCCTGTTTCCTCACCACAGCAGTGGTGGGCCAGCATGGGCGTGTCTGAGAACGGCTTCGATTACTGAACGCACCCAGGGGGCAACTGCTTCAGAGGACCAAGTTCACCTGAAAGACATCACCAACCAAACTCTAGCCCTGGGGTCAAGGTGGTGATTTGAGAGTGCAGCATCTGCAGACCTTATCTGTTTCTGTTTTCCTGTTGGGTGAAACCAGCAACATGAGTAGGAATTTACATGTAATAAATATCCTGCAGTATCTTTGGCTTCAGGTCAAGCTTGATCCAGGGGCTAAAAGAGGGTCATGAGAATTTGTTTTCTCTTGGTCTCTCATCTCTGCCATCCATTTGTGGCTCCATTCTTGACCTCCGTGTTGTGGTTCTCTCAATATTGAAGCCTAGATGTCTGCAGAATGACTAACTTCAGGGTTTCACTCAGTGGAAAAGACTTAACACTCTTCCAGTGGCTTCTACAAAATTTCCCAAGGTTCGCTCTGATTCGACTGGCTTAGGACGTGTGCCTGTCCTCGAACCAATCATCCTTGCCAGGTGGGAGTGCAGATGAGCTCTACTCCTGGAGAATGAAGACAGGACAGATCTTCAAACAAAAATCAGAGGCTCTACTAGACAAAGGGGAACAGATGCTGAGTACTCAAACCACAGATGGATGTCCAGCACAGGTAGATGAAGAAGTTATCCTCAATGAAATCTGGAGCAGTGAAGTGAGGCCTGAAGGGCCACACAGCAAGAAAGCAGCAGAGTGGGAGGTTTTTAAACCCAGTCCTTCCATCTTTAAAATCCACTCCGTACAAGTGACATCACCAACCCTGGGTGTCTCAATTGTGGCTAAAATGTCAATGGGAGATTCAGAGTTTTTGCCATGTTGTGTACATTTAGAGACTGTCCTTGGGGATCCTTTTGAATTTATGGCAAAGCCTTTCTTTCCTATGCATTTTCCCACCCCTTTAGCCCTGGTCTTGCCTCTGCTGGGTTACAGCAGCAGCCTTCTGGCTCTCACCTTGCCTCTAGCTCTAAGATCCTTCCTACCCGCTGCAGGGAACAATCTTTCCCCACCCAGAGCTCTTCAACACAGCGCACCCCTCGGGAGCAGCCCTGCTAGCCTCGACAGGCCTTTCCCCTGCCACATCCTCCTCACCCTCTGCTTCCAGCCCAGGAAGATGCTGACTTCCCCCATTCCACGGCATCTTTACCCGAGGCTGCACCTCAACTGAATTACCCCTTTAAGAATAAGGAACCAGGGCTTCCCTGGTGGCGCAGTGGTTGAGAGTCCGCCTGCTGATGCAGGGGACGTGGGTTCGTGCCCCGGTCCGGGAAGATCCCACATGCCGCAGAGCGGCTGGGCCCGTGAGCCATGGCCGCTGAGCCTGCGCGTCCGGAGCCTGTGCTCCACAATGGGAGAGGCCACAACAGTGAGACGCCCGCGTACCGCAAAAAAAAAAACCAAAAGAGTAAGGAACCATGTAAAGTGGGGGAGATAGGATTCTTACCATTTCCAAAACTGCTCCAGGCTGTACAGCATCCAGCCTTCGGCAGTGTCCTCTGCCCACAGCATTCCTCCACCGCCCGCTCCCTGGGCTGACTTGGACTGACCCTTCACATCACAGCTTGGATCTCACCTCCCCCTCTTAGGAGCATCTCAGTTTCCTTGTGGGGAATCCACCATAGTATGTGGTCTTTGTAGGACGGGAACTCCAGTGGAGCCCCACCTCCCACAAGTGTGAGAGACTGATTCCCTCCTGTGATCATCCCCACGTGGCCAGGGACAGATGTGTGACCTAGGCTTGGCTACGGCTGTGTTTTCTTCTGGAACACAGCAGATGGAAGACATGGCTGGAGGTTTTTTATCCTATCAGCACTGACCACAGTCTTCTGCTCTTAGACCCTTCCTATATAGTTCCTTCTTCTGAGCCCCTCCAGCTTGAGCTGCCGTCTTTCCTACCTGTTTCCAAGCTGGTTCTATAAACTTCTTGTAATTCTGTGCCTCATTCTCCTTTCAATAAATGCAGCTTTGCCGCTGTGAGACAAAATCTGTTTCTGTTGCATCAAACGTCCTTGACGGACACACTTTATTTCTTTCCACCTCTCTTCACTGTGTCCCCCATGCCCCTTCCAGCCCCTGGCACAGAGGAGGCACCAAAGAGCTGTTGCATGAACAGCTTATGAACGGGTCCCTGTGGACCACATCCCTTCCTCCAGGCCTCCAACAGCTGCCATCCCTATCTCACACCACAGCAAGGCCAACTCGGTCACTTGGCAGCACCTGGGTCCCCTACCTCTCTGTCCCACGCCTGCTGCACAGTGAGGACCTTGCCCTCCTCCCAAACAGCGCTTCATCCCATTCAGAGGTAGAAGCTGCCTTCCTTTTACATCAGTCCCCATAGGGCCAGTGCCTTTCTGCTCGGCTGACTATCCTGTTTCTCAAATTCTCCTTCCTCGTCATTTATCAATAATTTAAAAGCATGTTGGGTGCCGTCCACGTTGGATGGCTCTACAGTCATCTCAGTGTCCTGTAGTTCAGTAACAAATGGTCGAGGCCCCACGTTTTTTCACTCTATTCTGATTTGGGATTTAGTTACTTTTAGTGAACAGCCACATTCCAGCAGAAAATATGAAATTTTATCTAGCTACAGATAGAAATTCACCTGGCATATGGATTTCATTCTAGGACCGACAAAACTTCTGAATTTTCGGAGCCAATCTTCCAAAATGAGATCCAGAGGGGCGGAGTCAAGATGGCAGTGTAGGAAGACACAGAGTTCACATCTCCCCACAACTAGGGCACCTGACTGAAGCTGGTGGGGGACCTTGACACCCAAGGAGATGGAGGGAACCCCCAAGCGACCGGGTAGGATGTTGCGGGGACTGAGGGGGGAGAAGTGGAGGCCGGACAGGACCAGTGCCCCTGAGGGGTGGCTGTGAGGGGGGGAGGGCTCCCCACACCTGGGGGAACCCTTGGGGGCTCGTATCAGGGGGAAGCACACCCAGCGTTTACCCTGCCCATTTGGCCCAGGAAGGCTGCCCGGCTCTCCAGCAGAGTCCTACACCCTCAGAGGCCCCCTCTGGGCCGCGTGGGTCCTTGGGGTGTAGGAGGGAGGCCAGGGGAGAACAGGAGAGACAGGCGGGAGGAGCAGCAGAGGCGCAGAGGGTGTTTGCCCCACCCACTTGGGCCCAGGAAGCCTGCTGGGCTCCCACGCTGGGTCCCCCACCCTCCGGGACCACAGGCATGCCTGGGCCCCTTCTGTTGAGCCTAAGCCCCACCTCCCACGCCCCCTAGGGCCTTTTCCAGCCCGGTGGGTCCTAAGCATAGGCCCTGCCCACTGCCCAAACCCCACCCCTGCCTAGGCCCTGCCCCCCACAGCCAAGGCCTTTTCCGCCATTTTTTTTTTCTCCTCTTTTTTACTATTGTGATTCTGGTTTACCTTCCAGTTGTTATTTCATCTGTATTTTTATTTTTATATTCTTTCTAACATATCTGTTAGTTTCCTAGTCTAATTTTATTTTTTATTCTTTGTTATTGTTCTGCTCTTTTTCGTCTTTTTTTTTTGCCACCCCCCGTGGAGCTTTCATGAGCTTGATTCATGAGCCGGGGATTGGGCCAAAGCTCCTGCAGTGGGAGCTCAAAGTCTGAACCACCGGACTAACAGAGAACCTCAGACCCCAGGGCATATTCATCAGAGTGAGGTCCCCCGGAGGTCCTCATCTCAGCACCAAAACCCAGCTCTACCCAACAGGCTACAAACTCCACTGCTGGAAGCCTCAGGAAAAAACAACCAGTAAGACAATCCAACCCATAAAAAAAAAAAAATTGAGACAGCAAAACAATATGTCACAGATGAAGGAGCAAGGTAAAAACCTACAAGGCCAAAGAAATGAATAGGAAGTAGGCAATCTACATCAAAAGGAATTTAGAGTAATAATAGTAAAGATGATCCAGAACCTTGGAAATAGAATGGAGGCACAGACTGAGAAAATACAAGAAATGTTTAACAAAGATCTAGAATAACTAAAGAACAAACAAACAGAGATAAACAACACAACTGAAATGCAAAATACACAAGAAGGAATCAGTAACAGAATAACTGAGGCAGAAGAACGAATAAGTGAGCTGGAAGACAGAATGGTGGAAATAACTGACGAGGAGCAGAATAAGGAAAAAAGAATGAAAAGAATTGAAGACAATCTCAGAGACCTCTGGGACAATAATAAACACACCAATATTTAAATTATAGGGGTCCCAGAAGAAGAGAAAAAGAAAGGGTCTGAGAAAATATTTGAAGAGAGTATAGTGGAAAACTTCCCTAACACGGGAAAGGAAATAGTTACCCAAGTCCAGGAAATGCAAAGAGTCCCATACAGGATAAACCCTAGGAGAAACACACCATGACACATATTAATCAAACTAACAAAAATTAAATTCAAAGAAAAAATATTAAAAGCAGCAAGCGAAAAGCAACAAATAACATACAAAGGAATCTCCATAAGGTTATCAGCTGATTTTTCAGCAGAAACTCTGCAGGCCAGAAAGGCGTGGCAGGATATACTTAAAGCGATGAAAGAGAAGAACCTACAACCAAGATTACTCTACCCAGCAAGGATCTCATTCAGATTTGATGGAGAAATCAAAAGCTTTTCAGACAAGTAAAAGCTAAGAGAATTCAGCACCACCAAACCAGCCTTACAACAAATGCTAAAGGAACTTTTCTAGGCAGGAAACACAAGAGAAGAAACAGACCCACAAAAACAAACCCAAGGGCTTCCCTGGTGGCGCAGTGGTTGAGAGTCCGCCTGCCGATACAGGGGACACGGGTTTGTGCCCCGGTCTGGGAAGATCCCACATGCCGCGGAGCAGCTGGGCCCGTGAGCCATGGCCGCTAAGCCTGCGCGTCCGGAGCCTGTGCTCCACAACAGGAGAGGCCACAACAGTGAGAGGCCCGTGTACCACAAAATAAAAAAAACAAAACAAAACAAAAACAAAAACAAAAAAAACCAAAAACAAACCCAAAACAATTATGAAAATGGTAATAGGAACATACATATCAATAATAACCTTGAATGTAAATGGATTAAATGCCCCAACCAAAAGACACAGACTGGCTGAATGGATACAAAAACAAGACCCATATACACGCTGTCTACAAGAGACCCACTTCAGACCTAGGGACACATACAGACTGAAAGTGAAGGGATGGAAAAACATTCCATGCATATGGAAATCAAAAGAAAGCTGGAGTAGCAATACTCATATCAGATAAAATAGACTTTAAAATAAAGACTGTTACAAGAGACAAGGAAGGACACTACATAATGATCACGGGATCAATCCACGAAGATATAACAATTATAAATGTTTATGCATCCAACATAGGAGCACCTCAATACATAAGGCAAATGCTAATGACCGTGAAAGGGGAAATCGACAGTAACACAATAATAGTAGGGGATTTTAACACTCCACTTACACCAATGGACAGATCACCCAAACAGAAAATAAATAAGGAAACACAAGCTTTAAATGACACAACAGACCAGACAGATTTAATTGATATTTATAGAACATTCCACCCAAAAGTGGCAGATACACTTTCTTCTCTAATGCATATGGAACGTTCTCGAGGATAGATCACATCTTGGGTCACAAATCAAGCCTTGGAAAATTTAAGAAAATTGAAATCGTATCAAGCATCTTTTCTCACCACAACGCTATGAGATTGGAAATCAATTACAGGGAAAAAAATGTAAAAAAACCCAAATACATGGAAGCTAAACAGTGCGCTACTAAAACACCAAGAGATCACTGAAGAAATTTTTGAAAATACATAGTAACAAATGACAACGACAACACGATGACTCAAAACCTATGGGACGCAGCAAAAGCAGTTCTAAGAGCGAAGTTTATAGCAATTCAATCTCACCTCAAAAAATAAGAAAAATCTCAAATAAACAATCTAACCCTATACCTAAAGCGACTAGAGAAAGAAGAATGAAGAAAACCCAAAGTCAGGAGAAGGAAAGAAATCATAAAGATCAGAGCAGAAATAAATGAAATAGAAACAAAGAAAACAATAGCAAAGATCAATAAAACGAAAAGTTGGTTCTTTGAGAAGATAAACATAATTGATAAACCCTTAGGCAAACTCATCAAGGAAAAAAGGGAGAGGACGCAAATCAATAAAATTAGAAATGAAAAAGGAGAAATCACAACTGACACCGCAGAAATACAAAGGATTATAAGAGACTACTACAAACAACTATATGCCAATAAAATGGACAACCACGAAGAAATGGACAAATTCTTGGAAAGGTACAATTTTCCAAGACTGAACCAGGAAGAAATAGAAAATATAAACAGACATATCACAAGTAATGAAATTGAGATCGTAATTAAAAATCGTCCAACAAACAAAAGTCCAGGACCAGATGGCTTCAAAGTCGAATTCTACCAAACATTTAGAGAAGAGCTAACACTGACCCTTCTCAAACTCTTCCAAAAAATTGCAGAGGGAGGAACACTTCTAAATTCGTTCTGTGAAGCCACCATCACCCTGATAACAAAACCAGAAAAAGATATCACAAAAAAAGAGAATTATAGATCAATATCACTGATGAACATAGATGCAAAAATCCTGAACAAAATACTAGCGAACAGAATCCAACAACATATTAAAAGGATCATACACCATGATCAAGTGGGATTTATCCCAGGGATGCAAGGATTCTTCAATATATGCAAATCAATCAATGTGATACACCATATTAACAAATTAAGGAATAAAAACCATATGATCATCTCAATAGATGCAGAAAAAGCTTTTGACAAAATTCAACACCCATTTATGATAAAAACTCTCCAGAAAATGGGCATAGAGGGGACCTACCTCAACATAATAAAGGCCATTTATGACAAACCCACAGCAAACATCATACTTAATGGTGAAAAACTGAAAGCATTTCCACTAAGATCAGGAACAACAGAAGGATGTCCACTCTCGCCACTCTTATTCAACATAGTTTTGGAAGTCCTAGCCACGGCAATCAGAGAAGAAAAAGAAATAAAAGGAATACAAATTGGAAAAGGAGAAGTAAAATTGTCACTGTTTGCAGATGGCATGATACTATATATAGAAAATCCTAAAGATGTCACCAGAAAACTACTAGAACTAATCAATGAATGTGTTAAGGTTGCAGGATACAAAATTAATACACAGAAATCTCTGGCATTCCTAACACTAACAACGAAAAATCAGACGGAAATATTAAGGAAACAATTCCATTTACCATCGCAACAAAAAGAATAAAATACTTAGGAATAAACCTACCTAAGGAGGCAAAAGACTTGTACTCAGAAAACTATAAAACACTGATGAAAGAAATCACAGATGACACAAACAGACGGAGAAATATACCATGTTTTTGGATTGGAAGAATCAATATTGTGAAAATGACTATACCACCCAAAGCAATCTACAGATTCAATGCAATCCCTATCAAACTACTAATGGTATTCTTCACAGAATTAGAACAAAAATTTTACAGTTTTATAGAAACGCAAAGACCTCGAATAGCCAAAGCAATCCTGAGAAGTAAAAATGAAGCTGGAGGAATCAGGCTTCCCAACTTCAAACTACACTACAAAGCTACAGTAATCAAGACAGTATGGTACTGGCACAAAAACAGAAATATAGAGCAATGGTACAGGATAGAAAGCCCAGAGATAAACCCATGCACATACGGTCACCTAATTTATGACAAAGGAGGCAAGAACATACAATGGAGAAAAGACAGCCTCTTCAATAAGTGGTGCTGGGAAAACTGGACAGCTACATGTAAAAGAATGAAATTAGAACACTACCTAACACCATACACAAAAATAAACTCCAAATGGATTAAACACCTAAATGTAAGACCAGACACTATAAGACTCTTAGAGGAAAATATAGGAAAAACACTCTGACATAAACCACAGCAAGATCTTTTTTGACCCACCTCCTAGAGTAATGAAAATAAAAATAAACAAATGGGACCTAATGAAACTTAAAAGCTTTTGCACAGCAAAGGAAACCAAAAACAAGATGAAAAGACAACCCTCAGAACAGGAGAAAATATTTGCAAATGAAACAACGGACAAAGGATTAATATCCAAAATATGTAAACAGCTCATGCAGCTCAATATCAAAAAAACAACCCAATTAAAAAATGGGCGGAAGACCTAAATAGACATTTCTCCAAAGAAGACATACAGGTGGCCAAGAAGCACATGAAAAGCTGCTCAACATCACTAATTATTAGAGAAATGCAAATCAAAACTACAATGAGGTATCACCTCACACCGGTTAGAATGGGCATCATCAGAAAATCTACAAATAACAAATGCTGGAGAGGGTGTGGAGAAAAGGGAACCCTCTTGCACTGTTGGCGGAAATGTAAATTGATACAGCCAATATGGAGAACAGTATGGAACTTCGTTAAAAAACTAAAAATAGAATTACCATATGACCTAGCAATCCCACTACTGGGCATATACCCAGAGAAAACCATAATTCAAAAAGACACATGCACCCCAATGTTCACTGCAGCACTATTTACAATAGCCAGGTCATGGAAGCAACCTAAATGTCCATCAACAGATGAATGGAAGACATGGCACATATATATAATGGAATAGTACTCAGCCATAAAAAGAAACGAAATTGAGTTATTTGTAGTGAGGTGGGTGGACCTAGAGTCTGTCATACAGAGTGAAGTAAGTCAGAAAGAGAAAAACAAATACTGTGTGCTAACACATATATATGGAATCTAAAAAAATGGTTCTGATGAACCTTGTGGCATGGCAGGAATAAAGATGCAGACATAGAGACTGGACTTAAAGACACGGGGAGGGGGAAGGGTAAGCTGGGACGAAGTGAGAGAGTGGCATGGACATATATACACTACCAAATGTAAAACTGATAGCTAGTGAGAAGCAGCCACATAGCACAGGGAGATCAGCTCAGTGCTTCACCATGACCTAGAGGGGTGGGATAGGGAGGCTCAAGAGGGAGGAGATATGGGGCTATAGGTATGCATATGGCTGATTCACTTTGTTGTACAACAGAAGCTAACACAGCATTGTGAAGCAATTATACTCCAATAAAGATGTATAAAAAAATGAGATCCAGATGATGATCAAATGCAGGACCATGGCTTCGTTTGGAGGTCAAATGGATGTTTATTTTGTTTTAAATTTAAAATATTTTAATCTCAGTAATGCAAGCACATGATAATGAACTAAAGAGAACAAAAAAGCTCACGGTGAAAAGAAACAGCCGCCTATTCCAGTGCCACCCCCTCAAGGTGGTCTCTCTGACCAGCATCTGCCTAGTTTATCTCTGATGATCTCTATAACTCTGTAATGAATCTTTTCCATGAGCAAAACTTCTCCCTGTGTCTCAGATAAGGTTCCCCCAAAGCAGAGCCTGAGATGGGATTCTGGGGCCTGTGATTTCTTGAGGGCGGATCTGAGCACAGGAGCGAGAGGTGCAGGATGAGTTGCTGAGGGGGAAGGGGCTGAGCAAAGATGGGGTCTCTGCTGGACTTGGCTTCCACCCGATACCACGGGGAGCTCTAGAACATGAGCTGCATCACAGAGTTGATCCCCCATCAAGGCAAAAGAACTCCAGTCAGTCATGGGCTGTGGGCTGCCCTGGGTGGTGGAGGAGGGTGCATAACCTCCCCTGCAAGTTGGCTCTGGGGAAGGGGTCAGAGGTCAGAAACTCCCAGCAGGCGTGGGGATGGGGCTCTGGCACCGTGGAGGGGTCTGGGCGAGGAACCAGCAGTATCCACTCCACCCGCTTTGGGTGACTGCTTTGGAATATATTCCAAGTAGTGGGACCATTAGAAAAAATGGTGGAACAGGCATGTAACTCTTAAAACCTGTTTCATGGTGCAGGAAATATAGGCATTAGCCCAGTCATTGCTACTTTCTCATGAAGTCATCTATCAAACATGACAGCCAACTGAGGCAGGCTACTCAGCTGATGGAGTGGAATACTGTATGGGTGGGTCTTGGTAGGATAAGAGAGACGTCTCGCAGGCCTGGCAAGCCAAGAGTTTCTTGCAGAGGACTGCAGAGAGGGGAGGGGACGGGAGAACAGGCAGCAAGCGGGGAAGCCACTGGTGGAGTGAACAGGGCAGTGGGAGAGCCTGGGGGTGTCTTCACGCTCGCTAAGAAACCAATGTTATACCTGTACATTGTTCCTGGGTTTCCTTTATCAAATACCTTCACTGCTATTAAAAAACTTCAAGCAATTCAGAAAGATGCAATACAGAAAGACACCCTCTTCAGTTCCCCACCATAAGCCCATCTGCCGCCAGTAACCACTGTTAATAGTTTGGTCATAATAACTGTTCTTTTTTTGTCTCAGCTTTTTAAAAAAAATTTTATTGAAATATAGTTGATTTACAGTGTTGTGTTAGTTTCAGGTGTACAGCAAAGTGATTCAGTTAAATATATATATATATTTCAGTTCAATATATTATTTTAGATTATTTTCCATTAGAGGTTACTACAAGATATTGAATATAGTTTCCCTGTGCTATACAGTAGGCCCTTGTTGGTTATCTATTTTATATATAGTAGTGTGTATATTTTAATCCCAAACTCCTAATTTATCCCCCCTTCCCCCTTTCCCCTTTGGTAACCAGAAGTTTGTTTTCTATGTTTGTGAGTCTATATCTGCTTTGTAAGTAAGTTCATTTGTATCTTTTTTTAAGATTCTACACATAAGCCACATCATATGATATTAGTCTTTCTCTGTCTGACTTACTTCACTTAGTGTGATCATCTCTAGGTCCATCCATGTTGCTGCAAAGTGCTCAGCTTTCTGACGGAGATAAGTTGTTCCTCCTCCCCCACCTAGTTTACAGGTGTTTTTCCAGCTTCCAGACTCCATGGAGGGCAAATAAGAACAGAGATAAAGGACGCAAGTCCCAAGCAGAGCATCGCTACTAGGCAACGGGGCCTCTGGAGGACTCTGCTCCAGCCTCATGAGACAGACCCGGTCCTCATGGCCACTGTCAGGGGACCAAACAGGGGTTTGGGCTTCTGTTCAGCTTCTACGCCTCTCACTGTCCACCTCCACACCCATTTTCAGAGCAGAGAGGCAGGTTTTCTAAAGCTTCTCACCCACTCCTTTCTCTGCCGTGGGTCATCAAAGATGCAGCGAGACCATTTCCCCCGTTTCCACTTCTCGAAATGCAGGGTCAGAGACGTTGCTCTGTTTTCCTTCAAACTGAACTAATTTACCAACTTGTTTAATCCCAGAGAGCCAGAAAGGAAACCACTGTTTACCCCGAGTCCAAATAACAAGGAAGCTCAAATAGCCAGATGATGTTCTCACGTCACTTCTCTAGAGACAGATACAATGGAAACAGTTTAAGGGGGGATTGAGTCCCCAAAGCAACTCCCAGAACAAACCGCAGCCTCGTGTCTAGTTCCTGAAGCTCGTTTATCTACAGGACCATTCGAGACAATCACATAATAAGAACAGCTTCCAGGCACTGCCAGGCTCTGGCCCAGTGAGTCCATGACACTTCTGTTCTACACAGGCAGAGTCTGTTTAGTAGATCCATCCAGTTATTGAGTTCGCTGGACATCTACCGTATGTCTGGCTGAGTGCTACGCACTCTGTGGCATTCCACGAAAGGAAAAGAGTCCAGCTGTTGGTTTTGGGGACACACTCTACAGCAGGTTGAAACAGCAGCACAAGAAACCGCGGTGCAGGGCAATGTAGGTGCAAGAGCTGGAACAGAAGGTCAAAGTGTTGGAGGAGGTACAGGCAGGCGTGACGGCTTCTCTGTGGGGTTATACGGGGGGCGGGCTTCTTGGAGGAGGAACTCTAAGAATGATATATTGAACTCTAAGAATATATATATATATATATATATATATATATATATATAGAACTCTAAGAATGGATAATAGTTTGGCAGGTGGATACGGAGAGTGAGTGGGACAGTGGGGGATAGATATTCTAGGTGGGAGGAATCAGCAGGAAAGAGGCATGGGCCTAAATTGTGGCAAATAGGCAGCATGGTGGAATCTCACCCACACAATGCTGAATGAGGGAAGCCAGCTGCTGAAGACGATCCACTGGAGGATTTCATTTTATAAAGTTTTAAAAAAGGCAAACTGAACTGTGGTGATTGGAGACTCAGATTCAGTGGTAAAAGGATAAAGAAAAGCAAGGACGTTTGTACCATAATGACCAGCAGTTAACTCTTCTTAGGAGGGGAGGGAGCACTGTGACCTGCCTGTTGAACTAGTTGGTGATTATACAGGTGTCTATCCTACAATGATTCACTAAGCTCTGCAGGTCTGTTCCACGCACGTTTACAGTTTTGTGCTGTAGTTTATAGAGGCCCACAGCAACCTCTTCCATCCAGGCTCCGCCAAAGGCGAACCGGTTCACGTGTCCTCCATCTCTTTGAAGGGGTTTGTCAGTGTTGGAATTTAGTTTACTGGGTTCGCTTATGACCTTAGCTCTCTGGTGGGCTCAAGAAAATGTGATTTTGTAGATTATCTGTCTTTTCACATTGCTAGGGTAGGAGCGATGTTCTTTTGTTGCTTTCCACATCCCAAGTGGGATTTTTATGCTCTATCTCATAATAAAAAATGGTTTGGAAAAAAAGCAGTAAGGCCGGACAAGAGAGTGTCTGAAGGACTGTCAGGAAGTGAGGTTGAGGGCTGGGCTGGAAGGAGGAGGGCTTGGGATGCCAGGCTGCAGAATGTGGTTGAGTCTGGAAGGCAGTGGGGAGCAGATTGTCAACAGCAGAGGAGAGAGGCCGCGGCACAGAGCCACCCACAGGGGACAAGGCGAGAGTCCAGCTAAGCTACACAAAGGCCTGGCTAGTAGAGGACAAGGGAAATGGGAAGGAAAGGGAGAGATGTGAGCGGCATTTGTGGCTGATGGACAGGAAGGGGTAAGGGCCTCAATGATAAGAGTCTAAGAGCTTCCTGAGCAAGGGTGGTGTGGGGAGCTGGCCAAGATATTGTCCATCAAGAGGTGATGGTTGGGGTGACATTGATACCACATTTGGTGCCAGAATAAGGACATCTGCAGACAGTTGGGTTTTTTTGTTTTTTTATTTTGCATTACGCGGGCCTCTCACTGTTGCGGCCTCTCCCGTTGCGGAGCACAGGCTCCGGACGCGCAGGCCCAGCGGCCATGGCTCACGGGCCTAGCCGCTCCGCGGCATGTGGAATCTTCCCGGACCGGGGCACGAACCTGTGTTCCCTGCATCGGCAGGTGGACCCTCAACCACTGCGCCACCAGGGAAGCCCCTGCAGACAGTTTTAAATGCGAAAAGTATTAGAACTTCTCAGAGCTGCTGGGGATTAATTAAGGAAGCATGGGAGAGGACTTCTCTGGTGGTTCAGTAGTTAAGAATCTGCCTTCCAATGCAGGGGGTGCAAGTTCGATCCCTGATCGGGGAACTAAGATCCCACATGCCGCGGGGCAACTAAGCCCGCAAGCCACAACTACTGAGCTCTCACGCCTCAACGAGAGAGCCCGCGAGCCGCAAACTACAGAACCCGCACGCTCTGGAGCCCTCACGCCACAACAAAGAGCCCATGCGCTGCAGCAACAGATCTTGCATGCCTCAACAAAGATCCGGGGACTGAAACTAAGACCCGACACAGCCAAAAAATAAAAAAATAAAGATAAATAAATAAATATTGAAAAAAGGGAAGCACAGAAGGGCTCGGTGACACCTAGTAAGTAGCGTTCCTTCTGGAAGGTGAGAAGCTTGCCCTGCACTCAGGACTTTTGTATAATTAGTTTGTTCCCGGCATTCATATTTAATGTCCTTTCTTCTACTTTGCAATCGATTAACATCATCGAGTTGCCTCTCGTACCCACCATCTGTTAGTAGCTATCGTTCCCTTCATCCATCATCTCTTTATGGCCCTGGCGATGCCCGTGAGTTTCGGTGCCTGGAGTCCCAAGGATGCTTAGGTTGGTGTCAAGCCATCGATACACGTTATATTCTGCCAGACCTCACTGCTGGTGGAGTACAGACTGAAGGGATTAGCACTTACATTTGGAATTCAACTTTGGAATCTGGAAGAACAGCCCTGAGTTACTGTCACAAACCACTGTAGATTCTGCGACTTTGAGCGGCGCCTTGACCCTAATCCTAAACATAAACCTCACTGTAATTTTTTTAAATTAATTAATTTAGTTTTGGCTGGGTTGGGTCTTCATTGCTGCGTGCAGGCTTTCTCTAGTTGCGGTGAGCGGGGGTTACTCTTCGTTGTGGGGCGTGGGCTTCTCATTGCAGTGGCTTCTCTTGTTGCGGAGCACGGGCTCTAGGCGCACGGGCTTCAGTAGTTGTGGCTCACGGGCTTAGTTGCTCCACAGCATGTGGATTCTTCCCAGACCAGGGCTGGAACCTGTGTCTTCTGCATTGGCAGGTGGATTCTTAACCACTGTGCCACCAGGGAAGTCCTCACTGTAATTTTTTATATTTGATTTCTTTGAACATTTATTGCCCTAAAACTTATACCCAAAACTCAGCCAAGGGCTTCCCTGGTGGCACAGTGGTTAAGAATCCACCTGCCAATGTAGGGGACACGGGTTCAAGCCCTGGTCCGGGAAGATCCCACATGCCACAGAGCAACTAAGCCTGTGCGCCACAACTACTGAGCCTGTGCTCTACAGCCCGCGAGCCACAACTACTGAAGCCTACGTGCCTAGAGCCCGTGCTCCGCAACAAGAGAAGCCACCACAATGAGAAGCCCGCGCACCACAACGAAGAGTTGCCCCCGCTCGCCGCAACTAGAGAAAGCCTGCGCGCAGCAACAAAGACCCAATGCAGCCAAAAATAAGTAAATAAATTTCTTTAAGAAAAACCAACTCAGCCAAAATGCCGGGGGAAGTTCCATTTTGTTCCTAGAACTACACTAAATTAAATTCTTCAAAAAAAAAAAATCTGTTTATTGGGTGGGGTGGGGGGTGTTCTTTGTTCTCTAATTGTCTGGGTTTCATTTGCATAGCTTGCTCCACTGCCTCTTGAGAGAGAACTGAAGGACATAACTTGTGCTGCTCTGAGAAGCTCCTTGAGACCGGGATGGAAGATGATTCCACCTCCTTTAGTGGATCTCAGGGAGGTCAAAGCAACATACATATTAAGATGAAACAGATCACTTCAGAGATACGTGTCACTAGGGTAGAGGCATGAAAGAAAAAAAAAATGATGTGCGTATGGATTTGTTAGTAAAGTTTTAATACTTAGGGCCAGCAATACCTTGGTCTGTTTTCCTCAACTCCCAGGCGGATACTAGGGAACGGGACAGGGTCCCAGAAGCTCTGGACATACAACTTCTCTGTATGTTTTCTTTTCCATCTTCCTTTTCAGCACAGTGATTATGGCCTTTTCATGAAACAAAGGAGCTATTCTCAAGTCTCCAGTGGCATTTCCAATGAACTGAAAATGAGGAGTTCTCGTCTCGTGTGTTTCCCATTGAAACGGGCAGTGCTTACTTTACCACGTTCTTCGCTTTTCCTTCACTTGTCTTACTTACTATTGTTCATTCTTTCTCTATTCAGAAGGTTGAGCAAAGCAAAGGTTTTCACATTTTTGATGGGTAAGATACATACAGTAAACAGTAGAAAGAGCACCGATCTTAAATGTTCAGCTCAGTGAGTTATTGCAAGTGTGAAAATAAATGAAGACTGGCCAAACAAGAAGACCAAAGGCTATTTATTCCGAGCTTGCTACATAGCAAGAGAGTCGCACCATCGCTTCACTTTGGCAGAGACTCGAAGGCAGGCAGAGGAGTGGGGAAGCTTTACAGTGCAAAAAGGGAAGGCTTCAGGTGTGCCCTGGTTGGAGGGTATTGGCACAGGGGAGCTGGACTTGGGTAACTAGAAGTGGAGCATCTTACGTGGTTGGGTAGGGGAGCATATTGGATATTTGGCTTTCCCTGGTTGGTACTGAATTAGACGCACATGTGAGGGCAGTGGGAGGGGGCGTGGCAAAAAACAGGGAAGTTGCCAGGTATCGACCAAGTCCTGACTCTGTTCTGGGCCACTTGCTTTGGAGGCTGTGGTTTGGTTCCCGGAGCTTCTCCTGTGGCTCAGAGTCCTGCTGTCATGTCACTGGCATATCTAGTCTCTCACAGGTGTATACATTCACATCACCACCCTCCAGAACAAAGTGAATCTTTTTTTTTCTTTTCTTTTTTTAATAAATTTATTTTTTTATTTATGGTTGCATTAGGTCTTTGCATTAGGTCTTTGTTGCTGCGCGCAGGCTTTCTCTAGTTGTGGTGTGTGGGCTTCTCATTGCGGTGGCTTCTCTCGTTTCGGAGCACAGCCTCTAGGCGCGCTGGCTTCAGTAGCTGTGGCTCCCAGGCTCTAGAACGCAGGCTCAGTAGTTGTGGCGCACGGGCTTAGTTGCTCCGTGGCATGTGGGATCTTCCCGGACCAGGGCTCGAACCCACGTCCCCCGCATTGGCAGGTGGACTCTTAACCACTGCACCACCAGGGAAGCCCCAAAGTGAATCTTGATTGTGTGTCTGAGAGGACTTATTGTTTTTGAGCACCTATAGAACCAAACATATTAGAGGCCCTTCCTATTAACAGGAGGCCCCCACTGTATCAGGGAGGTGATGGTGGAAAGTGGTCCACATAATACAAGGACTTACAGTCAGGGAAAAAAATGTTTGCAGATGTTCATGCAAGATTCAACTTTTCTTTCCTTGTGTTTAAGTTTCTCTAAACTGAGGGAAGACGAGAACATGAAAAGAGACCAGGAAGAGAGTTCTGAGTGCGGGCCTGGAATCCGGTGAAAGCAGCTGTGATAAAGTCTGGAAGTGCTGTGTGGGACACAGGAGAGGAAGAGGAGAGCAGCTGATGAAGAAGGGTGGGGTGGGAGACTTCTAAGACAGAGCCATCACAGCCACCCAACTCCTTCAGACTGCCTCTCTCTGCTTCCACAGAAATACAATTCCTAGTGGCTGCACGGCTACCCAGGGAAGAAAAATAATTTCCCAGTCTCCCTTGCAGCTAGGTGTGGTCCCATGCTATCTCCTGACCAATGATATGTGAGCCGAAGGGATGTGTGGGGCATCCAGATTGCTCCATTATCAGGTAGAGACGTGCCCTCCTGTCCTTTGCTGCTGGAATGGACACATGGCGGTGATGAGTCATCTTGGACCATTTAGATGAGAGCAACATCCTAGGGATAGTAGAGAACAAGATTGCAAGAGACTGGGTCCCTCAATCATAAACCATCCTACTGGCCCTGACAGCTTATGTCCGGGTTGTTATGAGAGAGAGAAGTAACTTCCATCTTGTTTCAGCCACTGTTATTTGGGTCTCTCTTCCATGACGTCACCTCTGTCTATGAGGCTTCCCTTTTCCATCCACCCACTATGTGCTCTGCCATCTATAACAGAATTTGGTACTTTGCCTCCCAGTACTCCCCTTGGAGTGTGTCTGGAGAGAAGCCTGCCAGTCTTAACCTCAGGGCATCTACCAGGAGTAGCCTAAGGGGGAAGCAAAGCCAAGATGTTACCATACCTGAACCCCAGACTTCCACACACTGGGAGCCGGGCACACTGGAGGCTTATGGTCTAAGAATGCCACGAGGTTTGGTGGTCTGCCACAGCTCAGCAGCTTTAAGGCTCAAAACAATTTGCGGGGGGGGGGGGGTCCTGAATGGAAGCATCTGTGCTAAGCATCATGGTTCTGTTCCAAATCTAGTTTCTGCTCATCAGCTATGTCGACAATAATGTCGGTTTACTTCTTTTCTTTCTTCTTCTTTGCTTTTTTTTTTTTCTTTCTCTTTTTTAATCTCGCCGCATCAGGATCTAGAGTCAGCTCACCCCAGGACACTGGGGGACTCCAGAAGGCCCAGCTCCCAGCATGCCTCGTGTTTACCGAACAGATTCAATTCAATTAACACACAATTCAATTAACATTCATAAAACTTCCTGAGATGTTCCAGGCACAAGCCATTACCCACAACAGTTTGCTGTGTTCCAGTGGGGCCCTGACACTGCTCATCGATGGTGTTCCATAATGCCTTGCCCTGGTTTGTGGAGAGGGTGCCAAACAGTGGCCTCTCTACCGTTTCCTCTCGCCTGGTTAATCATTGCCAGACTCGCTGTTCTCAAGACTAGAGATCATGCCAGCTGAATCGGCTTTGTGTTTGGGGCACTTGCCTTAAATGATGCCAGATCCATTCCTGACCCTAAGTATATGAAATATGCTTCAATAGTTTTCCACTCGGTGAATTAAAATCGTGCCAGCCTGCTGCTTGAACTTCTCCTCCTCACCGTAACCTGGTTAAGATGCCTTCAAGGATCTTGAAACACATGCTGTATTTCTTACCATGCTATTAGATTCAGGGTCCCTCAAGGAGCTGCCACAACCTGAGTCTAGTGCCAGGACTCCACTGAAAGGGACCGAGATGGGCTGTGGACTGAATTTTAAACTCAGAGCATTTCCGACAACAGAATCTGGGCTCCTCTTCTCTCCCCTCTCTGCTTCTGCCTGACGGACAAGCACACACCATTTGGCCACTAAGGATTCTCATTCCCAACTTTTCCCCATTGAACTCATTCCCACACCGCTACCCTTTTATACTGTTATCCAGCGAAGTTTGGCTGAGGGCTTGCTCCATTTCCAGAGCCTCGGTTCTCCAGCATTTCGGCAGGCAGTTGTGTTTTTTGACTGCATTCCAGATGGATGCTTCCGGCTTCATTGTTTACCATGGGACACACACGCAGGCTCTTATTTCCCCTCATTCTTTTTTTGGGCACCGAGTTTCTCTGTGTTTCAGTGGCTACGGAAATCTCTCCTCTAAACACATCCTGTTAAACACAAAGACCAAAAACATCCCATACTGGCGGTCTGACTTGGGGGTTTTATGCTTGTTTCTTACTGCCCAAGATGATCAAATTTTACATACGCTAAAAGCATGTGTCCTGTAATATTCTGTTAGGATTAAAATGTCCTGATTTTCCTCCATACCTCTGAATGGATGCCAAACCGCGATACATGTCTACTTCTTTAAGATGCCCAAATGAGTGTGTTGGAAGCTGGTCCAGTTGCCATGAGGACAACTGGCTTGACAGTGATACTCCTTGATCTCCACACGTGTTGCAGTTCCTTTGCCAAAGCCTCCTGTTCATTTTTCTTCTCTGTATAAGGTTGGGAAGCTCAACATTCCCCTTTGTCTCACTCCGTAATGAGCCTTGGGACGGCTGATGAAGGGAATCTCCTCAAGAAGGTTTCATTTCTTTGCTTCTAGGAAAGTCCCGGAGGGTCCATTCATCCAGAGAAGACCCAGAACCCCTCAAGTGGACACTACATTCCAAGTCCAGAAGAGGGGCAGGACATTTCTCTCTCTTTCAACACTCTTCTCTCCACAGACTTCTTCAGGGATCTGCCCTTTCCAGGTGAACTGGGTTGGTCCTGGGTTCCGGGCTATCCACCCATCACGAAACTTTCCTGGCCTGCTCCCCAACCTCTGCATGTGTTCTCTGAGTCACCATGGCAGGGACCTCAGCTGCTGCAGCAGGGGGGTCATTCCCCACAGGGTGCTTTTCTAGATAAACAGAGTGTTACCCCTCTGAGACCCACCTCCCCAACCCCACGTATCCTCGATTCAATTCAGCACACAAATGTTGAACACTTGCTCTCTGCCACATAAAACATGCAGCATGTTCTTAACTTTTGAGTCTCGCATCTTTTGAAAACCCCACGGCAGCTGTGGACCCTCTTTCTAGAAAAACGCATGTACATATAAATTTTTCTAGGCAATCTCCTGAAGCCAGACAAAAGACACTAGGTTAAGAACCTGCCGAATGAACAGAAAGTGCATGAGACTTAGACACATGAGGGCTGAGACCCAGTTGTCATTTACCAACTGCAGGACCTTGGGGGAACCCTTTCAAACTCTCCAAACCTCAGTTTGTTCCATTCTAAAATGGGACTATACAAATAACAAATGCTGGAGAGGGTGTGGAGAAAAGGGAACCCTCTTACACGGTTGGTAGGAATGCAAATTGGTGCAGCCACTATGGAAAACAGTACGGTATATCTAAAAAAAACTAAAAATAGAGTTGCCATAAGAACCAGCAATCTCACTCCTGGGCATACGCCCAGAAAAAACCATAATTTGAAAAGATACATGCACCCCTATGTTCATAGCAGCACTTTTTACAATAGCCAAGACATGGAAGCAACCTAAATGTCCGTCGACAGATGAATGGATAAAGAAGATGTGGTGTGTATATATAGATGTATACACACACACACAAATGGAATATTACTCAGCCATCAAAAAGAATGAAATGATGCCATTTACAGCAACATGGATGCAACTAGAGACTTATCATACTAAGTGAAGTAAGTCAGAAAGAGAAAGGCAAATGCTATATGGTATCACTTATATGTGGAATCTAAAATATGACACAAATGAACTTATCTACGAAACAGAGACAGACTCACAGGCATAGAGAACAGACTTGTGGTTGCCAAGGGGGAGGGAGGGGGGGATGGATGGATTGGGAGTTTAGGCTTAGCAGATGCAAACTATTACATATAGGATGGATAAACAACAAGGTCCTACTGCTGGGAACTATATTCTATATGGTGATAAACCATAATGGAAAAGAATATGAAAAGTAAATTTTAAAATTTTCTACATAGATTTTTAAAAAATAACATTTGATTGTGTTTACTTCTAAAAGTAGAACACAATAGCTTGCTGTACAAAAGGTATGTCAGCAGCCCTGCGTGCCAAAGGTTTGAATAGGACAAAAGCTTGGGGAGCCAGGGAGGGATGGAGGGAGGAAGAAATGAAGGCCAACGGAAAATCGAAGCCAGTAAAAATTCAACGTCAGCAGTTCCCAAACGAATAGGAGCTGGATCTGTAGCTAATGACTAGAGCAGGAACATGTTCTAGAAGGCACATGCCCGTGTAGGCCTGAGCTTCCTCTTTACGGGGGCATTCCATAGGCTGTTTCTCAGGACACTGACCCCCCTCCTTCCTTATTTAAAACTTTTCCAGGTAGAAAATATTGCATTAAGCCTGTTTTTTCCCCAGATGGGTAAACAAATAACAACTCTGGCTATTTGGAGAGTTACTGAAGATATTGTGTAACATTAAAAATTAAATTATATAGAGATAGATAATAACAAGGCACATTTGTATTGGGCTTTACAGCAAAGCTTAGACTTGGGTAGACTTTCCTTCTTTTGATCCTCACAAGTCGTGCAAGACAGATAAAAGATGGCTTTTATTAATCTCATTATGAAATGAAACCAAGGGTCCATGGGGTGTCCAAGACCACAGACTGTCCTGTCTCAGCTCTGTGGTTTTCTTCAAATCATCAGGCCAGAAGCTTCTTCAGGCAGAAGCTCTGAATCAATAGCTGGCCAAGGGGAAGAGGATGAGGGTTGGGATGTGGGTTCCTAGGAGGTTCCACGCCAAGGGCTAGAAACACCAGGTGCAATCCACGGCTGCTGGGGTCTTATGGTGCAAGGGGTAAGTACAAACTGAGGCTGGGCAAGGAGGGCTGAGACAGCAAGGACGCCATGGGTGTGATCTGCAGAAACTCCTGAGGAATTCAAGAAGTCCCAATCCCATTGTGGGAGGTTTTTGGTGAAGGGACCAAGGCTCTGCTTCCATTTGCCTTTGACGATTTTGTTGACCCTTGAACTGGGACTGGTAGCCACTAGTGGCTGGGGAGAGCGTCAGACCCAGTCTCTTCGAGATTCCTTAGTCCAGTGCTCTTTCCAATTCAATAAATGGTTTGTCTAGGAAAACCAAAAATGTGTGTGTGCGTTTTAACCACTTGTCTCTGGGAGCAAGATGAAAACCATGCACATAGAGAACAGACTTGTAGTTGTCAAAGGGGGAGGGGTTGGGGGAGGGGTGGAGTGGGAGGTTGGGGTCAGCAGGTGTAAGCTTTACATATAGGATGGATAAACAACAAGGTCCTACTGTAAAGCACAGAGAACTCTATTCAATATCCTATGATAAACCATAATGGAAAAGAATATTAGAAAAAAAATGTATATACATACATACGTATGAATAACTGAATCACTTCGCTGTACAGCAGAAATTAACACATTGTAAATCAACTATACTTCGATTAAAAAATTAAGTAAAAAAGATAAAAACTATGAATCAGCTAGAGTCAATCCTGTGTGCAGGGTGTACCTGACCCTAATCCCACAAATGTGCCTGTCAGCAAGGGGCCTGAAGTGCTGGAAAGTGTCTGCCTCACGTGCCCGAGACACCTAGAAGCTGAGAACAACGGCTTCATCTGTCCTGCAAGGAGGCAAGTGGAAGTAGCCTCCCTTACCTGTTGGAACCAAGACAGAGCTTCCATAGGTGAGCCCAGCACCTTTTTTTTCCGTTGAACAAGGTCCTCAAGCAGTTCATGGGGACATGAGCACTTGGGGACATTCACAGAGATTATCCAAAGAAAGGCTTGGGGCCAAACATGGTGCTGAGATAAACAAAGATTCAACAGGCTTCTCACTGCAGACCACTCAGAATTGTTAATAGGCCAGGGTGCACCTTGCATTCCAGAAGGGGCGTTCAGGATACAGGGACTTCCAGACCTGGTCGTGGGACTCTTGCCATGCGAGCATCTTGGGAGCAGGGTGTGCTGAAGAACAAACTTTGGCTGTAGCGTGATTAGGATCTTCTCATATTGTGTTCAGATGAGCACAGAAAATGTAGTTCCTTCATTATTCTGAAACCGGCCTAATCTTCTTCATGAGAGCCCACCGTTTTGGGTAAGAGGCAGGAGCAACCGTATTTACTTGGGTCCAACGCACTTGGTTAGATGCAATCATGTTAACAATCTTTCTAGGTCTTTTGGAGAAAGCGCTGCATTTACACTTCTGCTCCTCCACAGTGTAGGGGAGAGGGCTGCTGTTTACATGACCCTGTGATCTCGGAGGGAGGGGGCGTGGCTGGATAGAGGTGAGGCCCGTTGGTTCCTTGCCAGTCTCTGCTGTAGTGGGATTGCTGTGTGAACGGCGACCCCCGGGTCTGGGTGCCCTGCTGGTGTCTCTGCTGTCCCCGGCCGCTGCTGTAACTCACAGCCTGGTCTCTCTCAGGCCAACTTGCCCAGCACTGCTCCTGCTGGCAGAAGCAGACCTTCTGAGTTTCTGTCCCACTCTCCTCTGCCCTGGGGCCATCTCACCTCTCACAGGGCTCCTGACAGACCCAATGCCTCTCAGTTCAGCTCTGTCATCCCCTGAGAGCGTGCGTGGGGGCTGTGGGGTGTCTTTCATATCACGTAGAAGCCAAACTCCCTCTGCTAGATTATGCCGCGCATCTGAGTTTTCTCTGACGTGGCTGCACGTGGAAGGTGGTGTGGGGAGCTTACAGGGCAGCCTCGTCCCAGGGATCCAAATGAGATGTGGGCAAAAATGCTGTCCTGAGGCCCTCTCCACGCACCTGGCACACCACCTTAGCCCAGAGCCAGAGGTCAGGACACATGCCCAACAGCCAGCTTCTTCTTCCCCTTCCGGACTGAATGGGACTCTGCGACCTCCAAGGCTGGGATCATCCTCAGGTCCACCGGGACTGCCATTCTTCCGGAAGGGTAGGGATACAGGGGCTTACACAACGCTTTCCCTAAAGACAAAGCTTGGATTTTGCTGTTTCAAAATCCTAGTTTAAATGCTAGATGCTAAATGTTAACTTTCCATTGCTTTGCATTTATAACATCCCTAAGGGGATCAGAATCAAGATGGCAGAGTAGGAGGACGTGGAATTCACCCCTTCCCACAAATACATCAAGAATATATCTACAGGGCTTCCCTGGTGGCGCAGTGGTTGAGAGTCCGCCTGCCGATGCCGGGGACACGGGTTCGTGCCCCGGTCTGGAAAGATCCCACATGGCGCGGAGCGGCTGGGCCCCGTGAGCCATGGCCACTGAGCCTGCGCGTCCGGAGCCTGTGCTCCGCAACGGGAGAGGCCACAACAGTGAGAGGCCCGCGTACAGCAAAAAATAAATAAATAAATAAATAAATAATATTATTGTGATACCATGGGATTTGCTGCTCAGAGAACAGTATAATCACACCAAATGCAGTTAGTAGGACCTAAAACATTTAAGTGAACAGAATTGGGGGGGTGTCATTCTTAGGAGGGTTAGTGAAAAACAATTACTTTCAGTTGGTCTGTACAGCTAAAAAAGCACACAAGAAAGATAATGAAATGTGTACTGCACTCAACTCCCTCCAGCTGAACCAGGAAAAGCTGAAATGCCTGCTGGTCAGCCACTCCTCACCCCGCCCACTGCAGATGCAAGAGCCTCAGCTGAGCCCCAACCCGTGTGAACACAGGGCCCACTGCCAAATCTATAATAGGGACGGTCACAGGTTTTTACTGTGACTGCAAAAACTCAATAGGCTGACCACCTTTAGAGTCATACAGGCCCAGACTTCAGGGGACTAAGATGGACAGTTCTACTCAAGATGGACCGAATTTATAGCTTCCAGGACTGGAAGTTCTTTTAAAATGATTATGATGAAAAATTTCAAATCGGAGCAGGGACTTCCATATATCCATCCTTCAGATTTAACAGTTGTTAACAGTTTCCCACGTTTGCTTCATTTTTCTTCTGAAGTATTTTTAAAGAAAATTACAGACATTATGGCATTTCATCCCTAAATACTTCTTCAAACTACAGAAACGGTTTCCTACATAACATAATCCAATTTTTTAAGATGACTGTATTTTAGAGCAGTTTTAGATTCACAGCAAAATTGAGTGGAATGTACAAAGATTTCCCATACGCTGCCTACCCCGCACATGCATGGCCTCCCATTATCAACAGCCGCCACTAGGGTGGTACATTGGTTAGTTGATGAACCTAAATTGACACATCATCGTTATCCAAAGTCCATAGTTTATATTAGAGTTTGCTCTTGGTGTTGTACATTCTACAGGTTTTGACAAATGTATAATGACATGGATCCACCATTATAGTATCATGCAGAATAGTTTCACTGCCCTAAAAATCCTCTGTGTTCCACCTATTCACGTAACCCCCTAACGCTTGGCAACCACTGATCTTTTCACTGTCTCCATAGTTTTGCCTTTTCCAGAATGACACAGAGTTGCAATCATATAGCATAAAATCTTTTTTTTTTTTTTTCGGTACGCGGGCCTCTCACTGTCGTGGCCTCTCCGGTCGCGGAGCACAGGCTCCGGACGCGCAGGCTCAGCGGCCATGGCTCACGGGCCCAGCCGCTCCGCGGCGCGTGGGATCTTCCCGGACCGGGGCACGAACCCGTGTCCCCTGCATCGGCAGGCGGACGCTCAACCACTGCACCACCAGGGAAGCCCCAGCATAAAACCTTTTAGATTGACTTCTATCATCTAGTGATATGCATTTAATCTTCTTCCATCTCTTTTCATAGCTTGATAGCTCATTTTTTTTTAGCTGTGAAGGATATTCCACTGTCTGGATGTGCCACAGTTCATTTATCCATTCTCCTACTAAAAAACGTCTTGGTTGAAAGTCAGCCCTCGACACAAGGGTTTGTAAAAGAAAAGAAAAAAGAGAAAAGAAACAACAAAAATGAAAACATCTTGCTTGCTTCCAAATTCAGGCAATTATGAATAAAGCTACTATAAACATCCATGTGCAGGGTTTTGTACGCACCTAAGTTTTTAGCTGAATTGAGTAAATGACTGCTGAGCATGACTGCTGGATTGTATGGTAAGAAGATGTTTAGTTTTGGAAGAAACTGCTGAACTGTCGTCCAAAGTGCCTGTATCATTTTGTATCCCCACCAACAATAAATGAGAGTTCCTGTGGCTCTGCCTCCTTGATAACATTTGGTGTTTGGGGTTTGGCCATTCTAATAGTGTGTAATGGTATCTCATTACGGTTTTAATTTACAATTACCTAATGGCGTGGAACGTTGAGCATCTTTTCATATGCTTACTTGCCATCTTCTTTGATGAAGTGTTCATTCAGGTCATTTGCTCATTTTAAAAATCATTTTTTAAATGTTTGTTTTCTTATTGTTTAGTTTAAGGATTCTTTGTTTATATTGGATAGCAGTCCCTCATCAGATATGTCTTTTTCAAATATTTTTTCTCAGCCTGTGGTTTGCTCTCATTCTCCTGACAGTGTCTTTCGCAAAGCAGAATTTTTCAATTTTAATGAAGTCCAGCTTATTAATTATTTCATAGATCATGTCTTTGGCGTTGTATCTAAAAAGTCATTGCCATATCCACGGTCATTTAGATTTTCTCCTATGTTATTTTCTAGGAGTTTTATAGTTTTGCCTTTTACATTTAAGTTTGTGTCCATTTTGAGCTAATTTTTGTGAAGGGTGTAAGATCAGTGTCTATATTTTTTGCATGTGGATGTCCAGTTTTTCCAGCACCATTTGTTGAAAAGACTACCATTCCTCCATTGTATTATCTTTGCTCCTTTGTCAAAGATCACTTGACTATATTTACGGGGGTCTATTTCTGGGCTCTTTATTATTATTATTATTTTTTATAAATTTATTTATTTATGGCTGCATTGGGTCTTCGTTTCTGTGCGAGGGCTTTCTCTAGTTGCGGCGAGCGGGGGCCACTCTTCATCGCGGTGCGCGGGCCTCTCACCATCGCGGCCTCTCTTGTTGCGGAGCACAGGCTCCAGACGCGCAAGTTCAGTAGTTGTGGCGCACGGGCTTAGTTGCTCTGTGGCATGTGGGATCCTCCCAGACCAGGGCTCAAACCCGTGTCCCCTGCATTGGCAGGCGGATTCTTAACCACTGCGCCACTAGGGAAGCCCCCTGGGCTCTTTATTCTGTTCTATTGATCTATTCGTCCATTCTTTTGCCAATACTACACAATCTTGATTACCGTGCCTTTACAGTAAGGCTTAGAGTCAGTCCTCTGATTTGTTCTTCTTCAGTATTGTGTTGGCTATTGTGGATCTTCTGCTTCTCCATATAAACTTTAAAATTATAGTTTGTTGACATCCACAAAATAACTTGCTGAAATTTTGATTGGGATTGCTGTGAATCTATAGATCAAGTTGAGAAAAACTGAGGTCTTGGCCATATTGAGTCTTCCTATCCACAGATAGGTAATATCTCTCCATTTGTTTAGTTCTTTGATTTCTTTCATCAGAGTTTTGTAGTTTTCCTCATATAGAGATCTTGTATATATTTTTAAGTTTATATCTGAATACAGTTGACCCTTGAATAACACGGTATGAACTGCATGGATCCACTTGTATGCAGGTTGTTTTCAATAGATAAGTACTACAGCACTACACAAGTCCACAGTTGTTTTTTTCTGTGGATACAGAACTGTGGATTTTTAAAAAAATAACAGCTTTAACTATTCACAATAGCCAAGACATGGAAGCAACATGGATGGACCTAGAGATTATCATACTAAGTGAAGTAAGTCAGACAGAGAAAGACAAATATCATACGACATCACTCCTATGAATCATATGTGGAATCTAATTTTAAAAAATTATACAAACGAACCGATTTACAAGACAGAAACAGAATTACAGATATCGAAAACAAACTTATGGCTGCCAAAGGGGAAATGTGATGGGGGGGACAAATCAGGAGCTTGGGATGAACGTAACTACTATATATAAGACAGACAACCAACAAGGACCTACTGAAGAGCTCAGGGAACTCTACTCAATATTCTGTGATAACATGTATGAAAAAAGAATATGAAAAAGAATGAACATATGTATATGTATAACTGAATCACTTTGCTGCACACCTGAAACTAACACAACATTGTAAATCAACCATACACCAATAAAATTAAAATTAAAAAATAGAATTACAAAAAAATAAAAAGAACAGCTTTATTGATACATAATTCACATGCCATAGAATTCACCCTTGAAAAGTGTACAATTCAGTGTTTTTTCCTATATTCATAGAGATGTGTAACCCTCACCACTATCTAATGTAAGAACATCTTTATCAACCCCCAAAGAAACTCCATACCCATTAGCAGTCACTTGCTATTCCCCCTCCACCTTAGCCCCTGGAAACCACTAATCAACTTTCTGTCTTTATTACTTTCTGTCTGGATTTGCCTATTCTGAGCATTTCATATAAATGGAATCTTATAGTGTGTGGTCTTTTGTGTCTGGTTTCTTTCACTTTACATGTTTTCAAGGTTTACCTATGTTGTAGCGTGTATTAGTACTTCATTTCTTTTTATGTCTTAATATTCCATTGTATGGTAGACCATATTTTTTTAAATTTATTTATTTTATTTATTTTTGGCTGCATTGGGTCTTCATTGCTGCACGCGAGCTTCCTCTAGCTGCGGTGAGTGGGGGCTTCTCTTGTTGCGGAGCACGGGCTCTAGGCGCGTAGGCTTCAGTAGTTGCAGCACATGGGCTCAGTAGTTGTGGCTCGTGGGCTCTAGAGCGCAGGCTCAGTAGAGCCTGGCTTAGTTGCTCCGCAGCATGTGAGATCTTCCCGGACGAGGGATTGAACCTGTGTCCACTGCATTGGCAGGCGGATTCTTAACCACTGAGCCACCAGGGAAGTTCCAACCATATTTTATTTATCCATTTATTAGTTGATGGACATTTGAATGATTTCCACTGTTTAGCCATTATGAATAGTACCGCCATGAACATTCACATACAAGTTTTTGTGTAGATGTACATTTTCAATTTTCTTAGCTATATACCTAGGGTGGAATACCTTGTAAGTCATAAGGTTTTTTGGTTTTGTTTTTTTTTGCAGTACGCGGGCCCCTCACTGTCGTGGCCTCTCCCGTTGCGGAGCACAGGCTCCGGACGCACAGGCTCAGCGGCCATGGCTCACGGGCCCAGCCGCTCCGCGGCATGCGGGATCTTCCCGGACCAGGGCACGAACCCGTGTCCCCTGCACTGTCAGGCGGACTCTCAACCACTGCGCCACCAGGGAAGCCCCAGTCATAAGGTTTTAATGTTTGACATTTGAAATGCCAAATTATTTTCTAAAGTGACTATCATCTTGTAATTCTTTATTGAAATAAGTATGTAAGGTCTATTTAGGAGAGTAATTGGTTTCACTGCTCTCTAAATATTTGCTAGCCTTGGCAAGGTGACTGAAATTCCCCTGATTCTTGGAGCCAAGACACTGAAAGCCCAATCAGTTGGATGGTAGTAAATGTTTAACAACTGGCTCTCTGGAGGGGGGAGAAGCCCTATCTGTAGGATTTGCTGATTTCTGTGATGTAATTACCCTTACCATGCCCGATTGCAAGCCACCAATGTCATATTTTTGAACATGACATTGGGAAGAACAATGCCCAATCGCTTTCTTGAGCCAGTAGGAGCCGACTTCTACCAGCACCACTGGTTGAAGTGGGGGATGAAAACGTCAGATAGAATCAGGGTGTGGCAGCTCATGGAACAGGCTAGACTAAGGAGTATGGGAGAAGAAGGCAGAATGAAAGTAAGTAGGCCAGTTGCAGATGAGAAGAGTAACTTGGCATAGAAAAGTGGGTGTACGCAGGGCTGGTCACCCGCACGTTTTGCAGGTTGAATCTTGGTGCAGCTCTGAGTTTCTCTTTTGCGATGCGGTCTTCAGAAACAGCACCCTGCTTAAAAGCCTACTGCCAAGGTTCTGTTGCACTGTGATAATCATACAGTCAGCCAGGCCAAACTCTTTTCTGTGTCGTGAAGCACCGGATGAGGCTTGCCTGGGCTGACTACACCTTCAGGAAGCAGAAATGAAATCAAAGCGACAGGATAAATGGAAGCTCTCCCTTGTCTTTGGTGTGAGTCTAAGTGGTGTAAGCATATTTTCCATCAGGAATTAGTTGCTTAGAGAAGAAAGAGCCAAGCAAATCTGGACCAGGTGTTCACTCCATTTAGTCCCAGAGCCAAGAAAAACCATCTTCTGGGCACTGGGAAGAAGAAAATGGAAAATGCCAATTAATGATCAGCTTTCAAATTGTTTCTACTCGTCCAAGGGACTGGGTTTCATCTGACCCTCCAAGCTCCACTGGGCAACTGAACTTCATTTCTGCAGGGAATTTTCTAACAATCATAAGCAAAATCCTAGTGACTTTTAAAAACAAGGATTTTAAAGATAGGGACTTACCTGGTGGCGCAGTGGTTAAGACTCCGCACTCCCAATGCAGGGGGCCTAGGTTTGATCCCTGGTCAGGGAACTATATCCCACATGCATGCTGCAACTAAGAGTTCACATGCCACAATGAAGAGCCCGTGTGCCACAACTAAGATCTGGTGCAGCCAAATAAATAAATAATTTTTGTTTTTTAAAAAAGAGTTTTAAAGATAGATGACTTCCTCTAAGAAATCAAAGCTCTACCTGCAGCAGTGTCTTTAGGAAGCAATACAGGCAGTAGAAAATGAGAAATTGAGTTACTCAAGCCAGGAAGGGCAAACAGAAGGCTGTGAGATGCCTCACAACCAGGCTGATGGACTTTTCACAGAATCGACGGGTGTTTTGGCAGAATTGTCCTGAGTAACTGGTTGCTTAGGTGACGTGCAGACACAACTTTCTTCTAACTCAGTGGGATGCCAATTATCTTTTTCTTTACCTGCTAGGTGCTAGGGGAAATAAATCTGTATATTTTAAGAAGGGGCATATATTTCCTTTGTGAATGAAATGAAACCAAGGGGATAAGTATAATAAATTATGAGGGCTCACTTATCCTGATGGGGAGAAAAGAAAGGTTGATTTTCCTTCCAGAGCAGCCCCTTGATCTAGCCAATCTATTAAAGAATAATTGAACCAGCAACAATCACTTCCATGCAGTATCTACTAACTACGCTACGCTATAAACAGTCTCTGCATTCAGACATGCTAACTGCTAAAACGGGAACATTACATTTCCAAGGGTGTCGTTAGAGTTTTAGCTACTCCCTGATTCAGAAGATCTAACCCTGAAATATGAAGGCTGTGGTTTTTTTCCCCCTTTTTGGACTGTGCACTGACTTTCATCTCTTACTCTGAAACCTTTGCTTCCTCCAAATTCAAGTCTTTTGTCTTCTTTTGTGTTATCAACCTCATAAGCTATCCCAAAATATACCATTTCTCTTAAATGATTCACACATTTAAAAAATCTCATTTAGTAAACTCCCAGACAGCTGAAAGAAAAGGCACCATGAACTGAGCCTGATATAATCCATTCAGGCCTCCATTTGTATCTTTCAAGTGAGAGACTTGGATTATGTGTCAGTTAGGATTAGGTTCAACTGTAACAGAGACCAAGACAACAGTGGCTTAAATCAAACATGAGGTTATTCTCTTCCAGTAGTGAAGCCTGGTGCTAAGAGCACGGGGCTACAACATTAACTCTGTATTCATCAAGGACCCAGGCTCCTTCTGTATCATTGCTCTGCCATCCTCTGAACTTGACTTCCACCTCTGGTCCAGGACAGCTGCTCTAGATCAAGCTAGCATGTCTACATTTCTGCCGTCAGTGAAAAAGGGCACGCTGCCTTTCTAAATGGTACCACCCAAAGTCACATTCAACATTTCTACTTTTAAGCCATTGAGTAGCTGCAAGAGAGTCTGAGAAATGAGGTGTCTATTCTGAAAAGCCATTGACCAACTGAAAGTTGGGGATTCTATTAGCAATGGAAGAAAGGGAAAACAGATATTGGGAAGAGCTAGCTGGCTCTACCACACACTAGATTGATGATTTTGAAATTGTACCCTCAAAGTCCTAGGGTTTTGGTATATTACACAGAGGCTACTGTGGGTCTTGAATGGGGCGATGTGTGGGTAAATTTGCATAGGATCCCAGAATACTTATCAAAATCAGAGTATATATCCCCCCTTTTGAAGTTTAATTGTATTAGAACATTTCTGATGGGTGGCAGTGGTCTAGACTGAACCACTGGCAGGTAACTGGTAAGAATTCTCAGGGCCCCAGGGGAAGGGGTGCTTTGAGTGGTGCCCTGAGTTGGTCAAGGGGAAATCTGATTCTGGAGCAGGCTGCCAGTCCTGGACAAGGACACGGTGAACTAGCGTTAGACCAGTTTTCAACGTTGACATCATATGGCACTAAGAGAAGCAACAGCAGCTGACAACTGGGCCCTGAAACTGGACTGATAAGATTCTGTATTTTTCTCTCTGAAAGGGTTGTGATCCAAGTGATGGCTACAGTAGAGTTTCTCCACCTTGGCACCCTGGACGTTGTGGGCTAGATAATTCTTCATTGCACGTGACTGTAAAGTGTACTGTAGTATGCTTAACAGCACCCCTGGCCTCTATTGGTTTCCCATTGTGAAAACCAAGCATGCCTCCAGACATTGACAAATGTCCCCTGGGTGCCAAATTACTTACAGCTGTGAACCAATGGGTCAGAATCTAGGTAATGATGCACACTTTTGTACTTTGCTAATGGTTGTGCAATTTGGTACCAATCCTTTCATAAATGAGATACATAGCAAAGGCCTTAAATATGTCCATGACTTTAACTTAATCCCATTTCTTGGACTCTGGCCCAAGGAAACAATTTGCAAGAGACTTTCTGTCTAAAGGTACTTGTTGTAGTACTATTTTCAATAGATGAAAAAATTAGAGGGCTTCCCTGGTGGCGCAGTGGTTGAGAATCCGCCTGCTAATGCAGGGGACAAGGGTTCGAGCCCTGGTCTGGGAAGATCCCACATGCCACGGAGCAACTGGGCCCGTGAGCCACAACTACTGAGCCTGTGCATCTGGAGCCTGTGCTCCACAACGAGAGGTCGCGACAGCAAGAGGCCCGCGCACTGCAATGAAGAGTGGCCCCCGATCGCCGCAACTAGAGAAAGCCCTCGCACAGAAACGAAGACCCAACACAGCCAAAAATAAATAAATAAATTAATTAATTTTAAAAAATTAGAAACAACAAGAAATATTAAACAGTAAGAAAAGAATTAAATAAACCATGGTAGATCCATGTACCCACTAAAATGTGTTTTTGAGTTTATAATAACATGGGGAAATACTTAGAATGATAAGTAAGCAAATAAAAAAACTATGCAAAAAAAATGACACAGAGGAAACTCACTAAAAATGGTAGACTCTGAGGGGGGGGGATCGGGAGTGATTTTTTTTTCCTCCTTCCTTCTATCTTCCTGTAGTTTCTAAACTTTCTAAGCTCCCTGTGAATGAGTTTATTCCAAACTACAAAACAAAACTACAAAGAAAATCCTAATTAAAAAAAAATTCTGGTGCCTGTCCTGGAGGATCCACAGACACTTGTGAGCATTCCTGTAAGTGCACGCTGTTGGGAGAGAGGCCAAACAGATATTCCCTCCTGCGCCGAGGTGCCAGGCTTTGTGCCAAGTGACCCCGCCACCCTGGCCACAACCCACTGAACCAGGAATCCCTACTGAAGGCTCCAGCAGACTGGGCAGAAGGAAGCCCAACCACCTATGAGGAGGCTTGACTCCAGGCACTGGAGGTACGGTCAAAGAGGAGCCTCTGACACTGGATAGCGAAAAATAGGGCCAATCAGATCCTGTCTCTGGAAATGTGCATGGAAAAACTCTCAAGGAGGCTCCTCTGCCCCTCCTGAGAGATGAACAAGGACAACCAGACCCTCAAGCAGCTGGGGATCCTGAGCAATGAGGGCTGTTCTTCTGGTTCCTCGGGAGGCGGCGGAGATGGCTTTCCTTACTCCCTACTTTCGTACAAGAAGCACCTACCACACAGAGAGATGTAGGCAGAGTGGGCCCCGGCGTCTGACAAAGCTCAGCTCCCTTTGGGTGTGTGTAGTGGACGTTATATGGGCAGCTGGAACCCTCCTCCCAACTCTGCTGGTCCCAAAGGCCCCTCCACAGATAAGTGTCACAGGAAACTTGTTAACTTCCAGATTCCAGGCTCCCCCCCTAGATAATTTCACTTAATAGTCTTGGAGAGTGGGGAACTCAAGAATTTGTATTTAAGAGTTCCCAGGTAATTCTGATGCATAGACCAGTTTCGGAACCAGTGTTTTGCCCACTACTAAAAAAAACTACACCATCCTGCTCTAACTCTGAAGTAAGCCCTAACAGTAGGATAGCTCCTCAAAAAAATTAAACATAGAACTACCATAAGATCCAGCAATCTCACTCCTGGGTATATAGCCAAAAGAACTGAAAACATGGTCTCAAACAGATATCTGTACACCCATGTCCACAGCAGCATGACTCACAATAGCCGAAAAGGTGGAAGCAACCCAAGTGGTCATCACAGATGAATGGATAAAAGAAATGTGGTACATACATAAAATAAGTCTTATTCAACCTTAAAAAGGAAGGAGATTCTGACACATGCTACATTGTGGATGAACCCTGAAGACACACTGCGAAGTGAAATGGCAGACGCAAAAGGACAAATACTGTACGATTCCACTTCACTGAGGTTCCCGTAGTAGGCAAATCCACAGAGACAGAAAGTAGAACAGGGGTTGCCAGCAGCTGTGGGAAGCTATTATTTCACGGACAGTGTTTCAGTTTCGGAAAATGAAAAAATTCTGAAGATGGATGGTGGTAATGGTTGTACAACAACGTGAATACACTTAATGCCAGTGAGCTGTACACTTAAAGATGGTTAAAATGGTAAATTTTAGGGATATCTTACCACACACACACATACGCAAACCCAACAAACCAGCAATGACTAAACAAAACAAAAAAACCTATACAGTTCTTTCTAGCAAGGAAAATAAGCCACCTCAAAGAAATCATAGCCAAGAAAATAACTTTTTTTTGCTTTTTACAAAACACTGTCAGAGATAAAAATCTTTAGAAAAGAAAATGAGTTCAGAACAAGCTTCTTTCAACGTATCAGCGTCCCTTATCATAAAATAAACAGAGAGAAACAGGAAATGGGAGACTAAAATAAATCTTCTGTTTCAAGAAAAAATAAATCATTCCTAAAAGTTTACACGCAGATCTTTCTGGGTCTTTCAAAATGTCTCTGAAATGTTGCAGTTCAAAGCTTTTCAAATACTATAGCCTCCACCCACTCCCCGGACATGCATTTACTTCCTCTCTTATAAACATAACTTCCTTTGTTGTTTGAACAGATTCAGTGACTCTGGGGTCTCCTTGTGGTTGGTGCCCACCGACAAGCCCTGTTCCTCGAATTAGCTGGGAAACGCTTCAGGGTGGGCAGTGACTTGCCATAGACAAAAAGGAGACAGGTCAGTGGGGGGGCAGTGTGACAGAAGGTGCTGTGAGTGGGGGGAGGCTTCTATTAGGAGATCTCACAAATGTGAATGGCTGCTATCAGGGTGGTAAGCTGCTAACCAGTGTTTTCACAGATGAGACCAAAAAAAAAAAAAAAAGCCAACTTTAAATACAGCTTGAGTGATGATTAAGTTACCATTAGGCCTGTCTGCAAATGAGTGAAAATCCAAAAGAATAGTGATTTAAATAGCACAGAAGTTTCTTTCCCTCCTTGTAAATGAATCCAGCAGGAGGGAGCTGGGCTGCCGTGATGGTTCTGTGAGTTTGTCAGGGACCCAGGCTCCTTCTGTCTTATCACTCTGCCACCCTCAGCTCACGGGCCAATGTGATGATTTGACTATTGAAGCTTCAGCCTTAATCAAGTCTAGATTCTCGCCCAGGACATAGAGGAAGGCATGAAAGGGTCCCTTCCTTCTAATAAGGTAAGTTGCATGTAACCCTCCCATGTATATTCCACTGGTCGGAACATGTTCTCATGACCACACCTCGCCACAGGAGAGGATGGGAAATGGATTTTATTCTGGGGAGCTGTTGCACAGCTAAGAAAGGGAAGGCTGATATTGGGGTCAATGGTTAGCAATCGTTGCCCCCAGGAAGTTACATCAGAAGGTAGAACTCGGGACTTCTTTTTCACAAGTACCACAGACATTCCACACGAGACTCTTCTAGGGCAATCGTCTCATTTAATCAATACAACTTCCCTGGGTTTGTGTTATTTCCACTTTCCAAAGGTAGAAGGATTCCACGAGTTTGTGTCACTTATCCAAAGCAGCTCCACAAGGTATGCCATTGGCCTTCTAATTCTTCAGAATCAGCCCTGAGTGGTCACAAAGCCCCTTCCTCTGTAGCACCGAGAGGGGCAGGTGGATGGGCCTGGGGATGGCGGTGTGGGTCTCTCAGGGTCTCTCAGCTCCAGGCATGGTCACCTCTACACATTTATGTCTTCCTAACTCCGAACCCTGCCATGCAGGACTCCAGGAGCCCATCACATGGCAAACCGTACACATCACCCCAGCCCTGCTCTTACCCTGGAGGCTGGAAACCCTAGGCTGGGCCACCGGCTTGCTTGCTTTTCAAGCTGATGTTAGCATTCTGGGGCAGATTCACTCATCCCGATTTGCAGCTGTACCCACTTTTGTTGAGGACATGCCTGTGCTGGAAGGGTTGGAGGGCGCTTACCGCAGACCCCAGAGAGCCAAAGGGAAAAAGGAGCATCAATCCCGAGCTGGGCTCCCCCGGGGCTGAGACATGTTGTTAGGAAGGAACACGTAAAACTAAAAAGAAACCGCCTTTGGCTGGCTCTGTCTTCTCTTGATGGTTATTTGGGTTCCTTTCATATTTTCAATGAACTCTCTTGAGGGATTAGGAAATTTAATGTTTAAATCATTGAGGATAAGGAATGAGCCAAAGAGGAGTAACTTTAAAGAAAGAGACTAGTTCTGTTCTGCCTACGAACTGCCCGTTCCGACCCCCTGGCCAGTGTGTGCAGCCTGACTGTTCGAAAGCACACAGTGTCTGCATTGCTGGGGGAGGACCACAGAGGCTTCTGGACTCCACACAAGGTCATTCCACATGAGCTTGGGGCTGACTCCCTAAAAGCACGTCTCCCGTGAAGAGGACAGAGTCTGGGTTACCCATTCCTTCGGTGGACCTCCAACTCCACAGATCACACACACCCCTCCACTACTGTCCTTCTGACCACTACAGAGAATCCTTCTGAAAGGCTCTTAATTTCTGTTTTAAAATACCTTTCAATAAAAGATGTAAATGCTTGTTTATTATAAATTCAGAAGAGAAACTGAAAAGAAGGGAAGAAAAACTGCCTGTTATTCTACCACCCAGAGATAACCGTGACTAACCTTTCGTATATTTTTCTAAGCACATATACGTGTATGTTCGTATGTACATGCATGTGTGTGTAAAAAGCTTTTGAAAAGCAAATATGGCCTCAGACTATTTTATAACCAGCTTTTTACCACTTGGCAATAGGCCACAGACATCTTTCTATGTCAATAAATATATACCTACAATATTTTTCTTAGTGACTGAAGATATTACATTGTACCATCATTTTTTAAAAATCCCCTATTGTTGGATAGTAAGATTAGTTCATTGCTCTATTTTTGGAAAAAATTATTACTATCGTTATTACTAAAGATCTTAGGGTACATGCTTGATTATATGCTTAGAATAAACTCCTAGAAGTAGAATGCTGGGCAAATGCTTTGCAAAGTGTTAGGATTTTTTGATATACGTGGTCAAATTTATCTGTAGAAAAGTTGTAATAATTTACATTCATCTCCCATGTATGAGGAGATTCCCGATGTTCTAGTTTACACTAGACACTATGTTTTTCTTTCTGAAAAGAAAAGGTTACAGATAATGACATTCTGTAACCTTTTGGGAAAGAACCACAGTTGCATATCCATCCTATACACAAAGCTTTCCTTCCACGACAGCTCCATCTGAGAAATCAGGCCCCCAAAGAAGCCAAATTAGACCCAAATTCAAATATATCTGGGTCTCAGAACATCCTCTCATTTCCATCAGCCTCTGAACACACATCTGGCCAAACAACTCTCTGTGATTTGTGACCTGGACTGGATTCAACGCTGACCTAGATAGAGAGTACTTTGGATCTCATTACCCGCCCTCCAAACCATCTGGTGCTGGCTAAACAGGTTATCCACGCAGTAGGAACCTCCATCCCTCAACTGGCTTTCTTCTTGCCAGGTTTCTTCCAAAATAAATATTTTCTACCTAGCTCCTTACACACAAAAAAGAGGATGTGGATTATCTTCTGCATATCTTAACCTGATAGACGAGAAGCTTATTTTTTAGAACTTAGCAGTTCTACAGATTCAATCACAGTTCCCTGGATGGACCAGGAGACAGTGAAAAGGCAGAGAAAGGGAGAAGGAATGAATTCCCATGGTCACAGAACTGGGGCCTGAGGCGTTGCCTCTGCATGTTATCCCACTTATGTTAATATTTAAAATATTTGTGGTTGGGGGGGAAATGCCAATTATCTTCAAAACAGAGAATCTGTTCTTGGCTACAAGTGTTTTTTTCAAATTCCTAGAATTAAAGCAGCTTGTTCTTCCAGGCTCATGAGCTATTTTTATCTGCAAAAATACGGAGCGCACACACGTGTTCCCACGTTCATCTATGTGCGCGGACGCTGGGGTTCGTTACTGTCCCTTAGCTCTGTTGAAGGCAGAGCTAAGGGACAGTAAGCTTGGGGCTTTACCACCTTTGCAGAAGTGTATTGCTGTGGGGTGAAGGACTGTCTTCCTTTATAATTCCTCATTTTCTCAAATGACATTTTGGGATTTTTAAGAGCAGTCATGGAAAACAACACAGTTACATAGAACACAAACTTATGGTTACCAAAGGGGAAAGGGGCAGAGAGATAAATGAGGAGTATGGGATTAACAGATAACACTACTATACATAAAACAGATAAACAACAAGAATCTACTGTAGAGCACAGGGAATTATATTCAATATCTTGTCATGACCTATAATGGAAAAGAATCTGAAAAAAATATATATAATATATATAACATATATATATATCTGAATCAGTGCTGTACACCTGAAAGTAACACAATATTGTAAATCAACTATATTTCAACTTTAAAACATTAAAATCAGTCATATAAAGCAAAATAGACCTATTTTTTTGAACCTCTATTGTTCATTGTGTTGTGTTGTTACGGTCTCTCTTCTTTTGACCCTGGCATTTCTTTACTCATGCACAACACCCTTATCGAGGGCCTCCTGTGGGCAGAGCCCTCCGCTGGGTACCGTGGAAGGCCTCAAGACAGAATCCCTCGTCCAGCTCTGTCCCCAACCAGCTGTCATGAAGGGGTCCCTGCACTTCACACAGCCACAGTTTATGCACCTTTAAAACAAGGTACCTGGCCTTATTGCCTACAGGCACTGACTCCCCTGCACTTGTGGGCTCCTCACAGTCCGGGGGGTGGAGGGGGGGATGTCCTGAGCAGGCTCTGGCTGGCATCCCAGGCCACAGGTCAGAGGGACACATGGCTTGCTCTGGAAGTGAAGCAAGTCAAAGCTGGATGGAACCCCGCCCCGAGCCATGCCCACAATCACGTGTAAGCCCAATGGATGCTGAGGTCCTAACAAAGGGGTCTGATCCAAACTCACGCCACTGTAGACGTATATCTGTGGCTCTATTAAAACGTTTTGTGATGAACATTTTCAAAAATACGCAATATAGACAGAAGAAGAAAATGAAAACTCAGGCACTCATCACTGAGCTCCAACAATTTTAACTCTGCCCCTGACCCTCCGAATCCCAGACATCCTGTCATTTTACCCGTAAGTGCTTCACTGCGTGTCTGTAGTTAGAAAGGGTGTTTTAGAAATATAACCGCATGCCGTTATCCACAAAATTAACAGTTATTCCTTAATATCAGGTTAGTTCCTTAAAGATGTCTCTTTCGGGCTTTTTTGCAAATCAGGATCCAGACAAGGCTCACGCTTTTGCTTTGATGGTCCCTTCTGTTCTGGAACAGTTTCCACTCCTTTGTAAATTTTCACTTCCTTGCAGTTGGTTTGTTGAAGACACCAGGTCATTTATTTTGTAGGATGTCCCACGTTCCGGACTGGGTTGCTTGCTTCCTTGTAGTGTTGCTTAATTTGTTCTTCAGTCCCCTTTACTCCCTGTAAACTGGTAAGACATCTAGAGGCTTGATTAATTCCCGGATCAATTTTTTTTTTTAAGGCAAGAATGTGTCCGAGTTGATGCTGTGTATTTGACATTGATTGCATCCCCTTAGGGAGCACATCCGGTCTGGTCATCCCACTTATAGTGATAGATCAGAGGGCTCAGGTAGCTAAGTAAGGGGCTGACCTTGACGGGAAGCAGAAGAGATGGGATTTGGACCTTCTCAGTCTGATTCCAGAATCGACAATTTTAGCCACTCCCCCATCTTCCAGGAAAAACAAGTGCTCCACTTTTATACCTTTCTCTCTGTTTCTGGACTCCTGTACCCACCACCCATCTTTCCCCTGTACCAAGGACAAACACCACTAGTTGTAGGTCAGATCCCGTAGTTTAAATTGGGGAGGAACACAAGATCAGTGCTTTCAAGCACCAGGAGGTCCAGGCGTGGCTTGGGTGCTCCTTCTTTCCGCTGGGTCATGGTCAGAGGTGTAAGAAGTGGGGAGGGTCCGGGAAGGGGGTGGCATCTTACAAGAGTTTTCCTTGGCCACTGCATTTCTCTCCAGCCCTAAACCCTTCAGGCACTGGATGCAAGAGCCTGGGACCCCACGGTGCCAAATGTCAAAGGGATTGAGAATGACTATGAAAGTGTGATCACATTTCCAGTCTTTATCATGAATTTCCCATTTCCTTTTGCCTTCTTTTCATGTCCTCTGCTGCCATGATTTTTCTCTCGGTTTCTCTCGGTTTTCACTCATCTGTCTTGTCCCTCCCTCATGGGACAGGGGCCCTTTAGAACAATCACACACTGCAATTACACGCCAACAGCAGTCAAGGTAGCAAGAGAAAGGTGGGCATCACAGGTGCTGACCTCTGAAGTCTCTGCAAGTCCTAAACCTGAGGGTCTACCTGCACCTTGCACGTAGGGAGAGACTCCCACGAGAGACTCCTAGCCAGGTCCTGGGCACAGGGACCCCAGGGAGCTGAGGGGTGGAGAAGGCAGAGAAACAGCAGAAGACTGGAGAGAGAAATACCATCTGATGGGAAATAGAGAGATCCCTCCCAGCGGGCTCTGGTGCTGTGTTTCTCTTTAATTCACCAAGGTTGTGTTCTTTCTGTCCACGCATGAGCTGGGCTACAGTCCTCAGGCCTCCTAGAGGCTGCAGATATATTTGTTCTTGCCTTTTGTGGTGGTGACCACCTTTGTGCATTGCTCTCCTTCATTCACAAGGAATATTTGCAGAGATTCTTACCATCCACAAGGTCGTGAACCCTCACAATGACTCTTAGAGCGAAGGATCATCATCACACTCACGGTCACTTGAATACAAGACTCAGAGCCTGTAAATGCTTGAGGTTCCCCCATGATGAAGCGGCTGGGCCAGGACTTGAACCCATGTGCCTGGAAAGCTGAGCATCTTCCCCTATGACCACCCCCTACCCCCAACCCGCCCACACAAGGTTTGCTTCAGAGAAACAAGAAGGGCTTGGGTGTCACTTTCTTCAGGACCCAGTGACTCTTCTTCCCAAGAACTCGGTTGAGAGCGCCGGTTCCACGCGCTTTGTTTGTGGTCAGCGTCCCGTGGGAAAGGGTCAGCTGGCTGTTCAGAGCGGGACAGAATTTTTGGTGAGGCCTCCCTTTCCCGCTCTAAGTAATGAGAGCATTGGTACTCCCAGGGGGGGTCTCCTTGGGACACATTCCTTGTTGTTATTGCTATTGATGTGGTTTGTGGTTTTGCCTTTTTAAATTAAAAATCATCGTTTCTCTAATCGGGAGTCATATGTGTTCATTTTGAGACTCTTAGAAAAATGGAGAAAAGCATAAAGAAAATCAGTCTTGTCCGGTCTCCTGCCACCTCAAGCCACAGCGAGGACTTGGTGGGTTCCCTTCTTGCCTCCTGTGCCCCTGCAGATGCCCGCCCCACGTTCCTCTGTGCCTGGAGCCTCACAACAGGCCTCGCGTCCTCTCCTATGGCAGGGTTCGGCTACGAGGGAGGCCTGGCAGGGGGAAGGACAGTGTGGTTGGGAATTTATTCCCCTCGCTCCCTCTCTGCAAGGTCACCTCTGCCGAAGGTCACTGCTCCTTTCAAGACCCAGGAGTCAAACAAGCCACTTGCCCCCCACAGGCTCTGGTAACTGTTCCTAATCTCCTTCCTTTGGGCCCCGGGTGGTAGGGCTCTGGGTGGTAAAGCCCCAGCTACTGCAGCACTGGTTGTTCCCCCCAACCCTGCGCTGCCCACACTTTCATAAATAATCCCTCCCCAGGTTATCCTGTTTTGAACGTGCCATCTGTTTTCTGTTGGGAACTGGACTGCCTCACCTTCTGACTCATTGGTATGTCAAGACCTTTCCCTTGAAGCTCCCATGGCCATGCTATTTTCTGAGGTTTCCAAAGCAATGTATGAAGTAGAGCCTGGAATAAACTTGGGGGTCCTGGGGCAAGAAGGCATCTAATTTCTTGACTCCCAGTAGCACCCCTCACCTGACCTGGCTCGGAACTGCCCAGGCCCGTGTCCACACGTTGTGATGTGTCACACACCTCCACCCACTCCCAAGCACCTCCAACTCCTACTGCCCCTATATCTCCATTAAAGCCACTCCTTTTGTCACCGGAATTATCTCCACGAGGTCCCGCTTGGAAAGGAAGTTGTAGCAGAGGAGGAAGGAATCCTGGCTTTTTCACCCCAGAGGCCTCTGCACATGACGCTGCCTCAGACCCCTGCTCACCGCCTGGCTGACTCTACCTGCCCCTCTTATCTCGGCTTTGAAGCCTTCTCCGAGCTCTGCACCCTCGTGCTCTTCCGTGTTGTAACTCTCCTCATGAGGTCCATAAGGGCAGGCACCGTGTCCTACTCACCCTTCTACCTGACACCCGCCCATAGCACCTGGCATATAATAAACACTCCATCAGTAAGTTGAATATTGTACATTTGGGACATCCTCCAGTATCAAGTTTTCCCATTAGCCCCATGTTGAAGGACTATTTCCATTTGGAAGAACCCTTGAATTGAAGGAGCCAGCCATTGCTTCCTGGAATACTGTGTATACATTAGAAGCCATTTACCCATCCCCACAGGCACTAAGGTGACGGGACCCTACAAAGGTGTGTTTGTGGGAGGTGGGCGTGGGGAAGAGAACAAAAGGTGCACCTTTGTCAGAAACTTTTGTGGGGCTGTTGACGCGGGAGGAGGCAAGAGTGTGAAAGCAGAGCCGGGGAGTCGGGAGAAAATTCTGGTCCATCATTTTCCCAAGAGCCAGGTATATAAAAAAACACCGGTGCTGCAGACGGTCCTACGAAGGTAGACTTCAGATGCAATTTCAGTCCTCTGGAGTCACTTCTGAATTTATTTACCATATTGAACTTTACCTCCTAGTGCGGGGTCAGGGGAGCTTTGAGTATTAGTGAAATATTTCAAACCTCCCTTTAAGAGAAAAATATGAATACCTCTATTTGCACAAAGAACAGTGGAAAGATATACAAGGAACTAGTGAAGTGATGACTTCCGGGGGTGGAGTGGAGGACCCAAACAGACTGGGTAGCAGAGAGAGGGAAACTTCTCAATTATAACTTTTGATATTGACTTTTTTTTTTTTTTTTTTTGCGGTACACGGGCCTCTCACTGTTGTGGCCTCTCCCGTTGTGGAGCACAGGCTCCGGACGCGCAGGCTCAGCAGCCATGGCTCACGGGCCCAGCCGCTCCGCGGCATGTGGGATCTTCCCGGACCGGGGCACGAACCTGTGTCCCCTTCATCGGCAGGCGGACTCTCAACCACTGCGTCACCAGGGAAGCCCTGATACTGACTTTTGAATCATAGGAATTTATAACCTATTTAAAAAAGAAAATCACATTTGAAAAACCTTCCCTGAGAAGAGCAATAACTTTCCATCTTTTTTTTCACTTCAACCCACTCAGGTGGGGCAAGAGACCTCGTTGTCCATTTATTCTGTCCTTTTACACTTTCCAGTGGAAGAAACAATGGGACTTGTTTATAATAACAAAGTGTCAACGCATAAGCAGTTTGCTTTTGGGGAGAGGGGGTAGCATTACGTAAACATTTGCTTTGGCAACTGGGGTATGATGATTCCTATTTGAACCACAACGTATCTTCCAATTTAGTTAACTAGAAAATTACCGGCCCCAAATACTGATGTGGCGAATACAGAAACCTAAACATCTTAGAGAAGATCAGAAAATCTAAAACCAACCACGTGGATAACACAGTAGCAGCAACTGCTAAGACAGAAAACAAAACTTGCTTCCTCCTCAGTGTGGGCATTTGGCTGTTGACAGTTTTGCAGGCACAGCAGGAGCTCTGCAAGCTGCCACATGTTGCATAGATGATAGAATTTTGGATAAATGCTGAATAGAAGTATTCTGGCGACACGCTCATTTTGGTGCATGAATTCCGAATTCAGTCACCCTTAATGATTCACGTAATAAGTTAATAGTAGAAAGTGATTAGTTCTCCCTAAATGCCAGCTGGAGGATTGCGTGGCATTCACCCAGAAGAGCAGAAAGGACTCATATGTTTGGAAAGCAATTTGCGTCCATCAGGAGAATTCTTGCATCTCCAGTTGCCTTTGAGACCACTTCCAAAATGGCTCTATTAGAATTACTGTACCGGTAAAAATTTATAAAGCTACCCTGCTCCGAGGTGGCCAGAGTCCTAGAGAATTTGGACTCTGTGATGGAAAAGACCACCCGTCTAAATCATGCTTTTTCCCAGTGGGAAGCAGCCCTTCAAACAATGAAGGTCCTTCTTAAGTATCAGCTTTGGCCTCTGGGATAACTTTTCTGAAAGAGCTTGCTGGGTGAGTTGCAAACCCTTGGGGAAATGTTTTCACAAGGAAGTTCTAAGAACTGTTGAGGACTGAGTAGCTCTACCCTTCCGTATGTTTTTAACCACAGTTAAGCTTCCCTGGCAAGGAGTGATGGAGCTTTCGAGGCAGTGATTTTAGACCCTCTGACCCCCTCGACCCTCTTGTCCTAGATCTTCCCAGCATCTGTCCTGTTCTATCCTGTCTCTCACATCGAATTCTACACCGACATTTGGACTTAGGGGCCCTCTTGGGCTTCCCTAACTCTGATCATCTCATGCTATCACTTGTGACTTGCACCCACTCTTCTTACACCTGATCCAGCTCCAGCTCCAGGGGACCAAAGAGGAGGTAAGATGCACTAAAATGAAATCCCCACGGCTCTTGAATCCAAACACCTCTACGCCTTAGCCTGCCATGGTTAACCATCATGGACGCTTAGGAGAATGCTGAGCCACGTGGCATGGATCTGTACTTCCCAGGAACTGAGAATATGGGTACGTACAGGGTTGACAGTCAGCTGGTTAAATACTGAATTACTTCCCTGTCACTTCGGTACAGCTATTGTCCCACTACCTTGACCACCTAGGCTCCTTCCCTGGAACTCCCTAGACCTTCCCCTAAACCTGCAGCTTTAGGGACAATACCTGGCCAATCAGGGGCAGGAGTGGGGGTAGGGCCTTGGTTGGGTACCCTTGGCCAGAATCCATCCTGATTGGCCGATACCTGAGCCAGACTAGTTGTTATCTATCTCAAATATCAACCTTTACAAGTGAGCCATGGTCTTAGAGATTTCCAGATAAATAAATGAAAAAGAAAAAAGTCAGACAAGGGACGGCTGTGCCGATACTCCCAGCTGGCAGCCTCTTCTCTTCAAAGGCTGCCCCAGAGGTTTAAGCAGATGATTTACTAAATACTGCCTTTTGCCAAATCCCCAGAGACCCTTGAAGGTTGGGTGCTAATAAAGTTCAAGTTATTATTAGGCACGTGGTCTATGTAGGTCACTGCCAAGTGCTGGCAAAGAAAAGCCAAGCAAGCAGGCTAACCCTGGCTGGAATGTGGATGAGGAACTGCAAGCCCTTCTCTAAACAGGAAACATGCCTGAAATTTCTTTTGTCTCCAGAAGGACTTGGCTTCTTCACCTGTAAAATGAGGGTCCTATTAATGACCCCCTTCACCAGTGTCTCAGGATTTTGGACAAGAAATAAGCCTCTTTAGGAAAAAGTGGGGGAACCCACCAGGGAAGAGTATTGGGAGATCCAGCTTCATCCTGTAGACGCTTGGATCCTTTGGATTTTCTGTCGCTGCCACACGGCAGTGCTTGGCTTGCATGTTACCTGGCAGCCCCTGAGAGGGACCGTGGCCATGAGTGGGGCAGGAAACAGCTCCAGGAATTCAAGGTCTTGACTAAAGGAAAGAGCAGATCTGTGCTTCCAGTTCTGCTTGGACACAGGCGTTTTTCAGATGCTCACAGGAAGATGACTCGTGTCAAGCTTTCAACCATTTGGACAAAGTTCAGGATTGTTCTTTAGCAAGATCTCTTCCTGGGCAAAAAGGAACACACGCATTTCCTAGGCATCCTGTTGGGCGGTGATGTCCCCTCTTTACCAAAGCTCTCCGAGCTGGAAGGGCATCCGCACAGGCAGGAGAGACAGAGGGATTGGGGCCACGTGTCTGGGGGAGGGTGGTGGGCTTGGAGGTGTCTGGGGGTATTGCTGGAACGCAGGTGCAGTAGGACCCTCCCGGGCAGGAAGGAAGAGCTAGGACAGGCGAGAAAGCAGTGGATCTGCCCGTGCTGATGTGCCTCCTGGCGGGAGGTTTCCAGGCTGAGTCACCCCGTGTGAACCTGGCAAAGAATGGGAAACCATTGGGAGAGAGAACAGGAAGAACCAAATTCAGGCCAAGCGAGAGGGAAGGGGTGGGGTCACGGGATTTCTGGGACAGTGGAGCCCAAACTGAGCCCTAGGCATGCTCCTTTTTTTTTTTTTTAAGAAAAATTAAAACTCAGCTAAGGTACGCTTCCTCCTGTTTTACAGAACATGTGAGGTGAACATCTTCAGTTTTATTTATGTCCTAAATAAGCACATGTAGCACTTATTTGGTGCCAAGCACTCTTCCAGAGTTTGACAAGTTTTAACTTATTTAGTCCCCAGGACAATCAGAGGTCTTATGATTATTCCCATTTTATGGCGAGGCAACTTGAGGCATGGCAGAAAGGGTTACGTGGCTTTACCCAAGGGGAGGAGGAGCCGAGACTGGACCCCAGGCAGCCTGGCTTCCATGTCTGTGCTTTCGACTCTTGAATTGATCTTTTAATAGACTTTATTTTTTTTTAGAACAGTTTTAGATTTATAGAAAAATTAAGAAGATAGCACAGAGGGTTCCAATACATCCTGTATCCAGTTTCCCCTGTTATAAACATCTTACATTAAGGTGGTGTATTTGTTACACGTAATGAGCTAGTATTGATCACTATTATTAATGGAAGTCCACAGTTTATTTGGATTTCCTTAATTTTTACCTAATGTCTTGTTCTGTTCCAAGATCCCATCCAGGTTACTGCATTCCTCATGTCTGCTTAGGTTCCTCCCGGCTGTGGCAGTTTCTCTGACTTTCCTTGTTTCCCATGACATTGATAGTTTTGAGCAGTGCTGGTCAGGTGTTTTGGGATGTGTCTGATGATTTTTCTCCTAATTAGACTGGGGCCCAACCCTTGTCTTTTTTTTTAAAAAAACATCTTTATTGGAGTATAATTGCTTTACAATGTTGTGTTAGTTTCTGCCGTATAACAAAGTGAATCAGCTATATGTATACATATATCCCCATATCCCCTCCCTCTTGGGCCTCCCTCCCACCCTCCCTATCCCACCCCTCTAGGTGGTCACAAAGCAGCGAGCTGATCTCCCCCAACCCTTGCCTTTTGATCGTTACAGTGAGCTCTTGCAAGGCAGGTGCCAACCTAACAGGGACATCTGCCATTACTTGACAGAATTCCACACTAGGTATTCTTTTTCTTATGTATTTGGTTCTTTTCAGAAGGAAAAGGAGACTTCTCTTTTGTCGTTGTGCTAACTCATCTGGTTCCGAGTAAAGAAAGTCATGTTACCGTGGACTCTCCCGCTGGGGTAAAGCCCTTGGTTTACGCTAGTTTCCATCTTCCAGGGTTGCAGGGTGCATTTCATTCCTCCAGCTGGGCCCTGTTCATCCCTGTTAAGACTCAGACCCCGGCACAGCTAAGTGTAAAGGGAAAGTCGGGGACTTGGTCCTGTAGGGCTGTGTGGGGTTCTATTTGCTTCCTTCAGCCAACATTTCCTCAAGCCTTGTCACTCCCACTGAAGCCAGAGCATGCGCGGCCAGCTGCCAGGTCGTGGCTCTGTCTCCGCAGCTCTCCATCCCTGCTGTCTCCGGGGAGGCATCTCCTCAGCTAGCTCTGTGTGAGCACATCTGCAGAAGCTACCCCACTCCCCACCTTCCTCAGGTGCTGTCCTGGCAGGCGGACCCTCCTTCCTAGATGATAGACCACACCGTCAGATGGATCCTGACAGTCCAGACTGGGAACACACGCATTTGATTTTCCCAGGGAGAACTCCGATCATAAATATGTTTACGCATGAGGGAAGTGCTTGATATACGGCCTTGAGGTGATAAAAATACACGCCACCTTCTCAGAAAACTAAAAATAGAATTACCATATGGTCCGGCAATCCCACTCCTGGGCATATACCCAGACAAAACTATAATTCGAAAAGATACATGCACCCCTATGTTCACAGCAGCACTATTCACAATAGCCAAGACATGGAAACAACCTAAATGTCCATCAACAGATGAATCAATAAAGATGTGGTCCACACAGACAATGGAATATTACTCAGCCATAAAAAAGAACGAAATAATGCCATCTGCAGCAAGATGGATGCAACTAGAGATTATCATATTAAGTGAAGTAAGTCAGAAAGAGAAAGACAAATACCATATGATATCACTTAAATGTGGAATCTAAAATATGACACAAATGAACGTATCTATGAAACAGAAACAGAATCACGGACATGGAGAACAGACTGGTGGTTGCCAAGGGGGTGGAGGGTGGGAGACGGATTGGGATTTTGGGATTAGCAGATGCAAACTGGTATATAAAGAATGGATAAACAACAAGGTCCTACTGTATAGCACAGGGAACTGTATTCAATATCCTGTGATAAACCATAATGGGAAAGAATATGAAAAAGAATATATATATATATATATATGTATAACTGAGTCACTTTATTGTACAGCAGTAACTAACCCAACATTGTAAATCACCTATACTTTAATAGAAAAACTTTTTTTTAAATACACGCCACCTTTTAAAACCATGGCAACACAAGAGGCAGGACAGTTGCAAATGAAAGGGCGTTTAAAATATGGCAATGGGCTGCAGGTGTGTAAAGAAAGTTGATTAGGAAAACAGCTAGACGGAAGAGAGTCCTGCCTTCATTCTCATCTCCACTGCGTCCCAGCTCAGAGCCTCACCAAGTTCCAAGGCCAACCCCCAATAACTGCTGGCTATATGAACAAGGGACGCAGAGTAGGCATCTCCTGGCTGCCTCCAACAAGTCGCAGCCCGGGCTTCCCATCTCTTTCCCTCCTTGCCTTCAGTCCGAACAGAGCTAACAACTTCGTGGCTCATTTTACCTTCCCAACCCTCCTCCTGCTAGATTGAATCATTAGCCTCGGTTCCTCACCTTCTGCAGCGACCACATCCTCTGCTGTGTAACTCTGCAGACCCTCCCACAACCTTGGGAGGGAAACACTTCTCTGCCCCATGATTTTGGACTCGGCTGGAGGGTATCAGCAGACGTGACGCATACAGTGGTTCGAAATGTGCTTGTGTGGTTGGGCGTGTCCTCTTACGCCTCTCCCCGTCACCAGGAAAACAACATGCCCCAGCTAGCTTGCTGGTCCCGGGAGGATGAGAGGCATGTGGGACAGACCTGGACCCAAACAGCAGCGTGGAACCCAACCCAGCTGATCCCAGCCAGGATCAGCCAAACCCCAGCTCAAATGTATGAGTGAGAAACAAACGCTCCGTGGAACGCCATCAAGCTTTCAAACCCTTTGGTACCAGCAGCAGTACCTGCGGAGGAATACGCAGGACGAAGGTTTCTGGGAAGAGGAGACTTCATGTCCCAGGAGACCATTCCTTTCTTACATGAGCCTTCCTGATGATGTCACCGTCACCGGGACTCACCTCTCCCAGAAAGCATTGGTCTGCCTGTAATAACAGTAATTAGAATTCACCTGGGGTTTTATGGGCAGGAGGCAGCAGCAACATACAACTATCTTATGAGGTGGAGAGGCCGGGATTATCACATTCATTTTGCAAAGAGAAAATTAAATACTCAGACGAGTTGGGTGACTCACCAAGACTGGACCAGGAGGCAGCCGTCTGAAGGAACAACGCGATAAGGAGTTCCTCATACCCGGGAGAAGTCACGTGTGTGCTCGCGCAGGCGCCTTTCATTTTTGTAACATTTCCTGTTATTAAAGGGATACAGGCCAATTGCAGAAAACTAGGAAAACGCGGGAAGCATTAGTAAGTTTCCATCCTACCTAGTAGTATTTTGATCTATTTCTCTGTGTTATTTTTGTTGTTATTATTTTTTTGGCCGTGTCACGCGGCTTGCGGGATCTTAGTTCCCCGACCAGTTGCTCCCTGGAGTGGAAGTTCGGAAGTCCTAACCACTGGTACACCAGGGAAGTCCCTCTCTGTGTTATTTTTAATGCATGTATATTTATTATATATTTTTATAAGTTAGAAGCATACTGTATATATAAGAACATTTCCTATGGCATTTAAAATTCTTTAAAGACAGTTTTTAATGCATACTGTGTTCTATGACTTAGTCTAATTTGTTTAAACATTCTCTATTACTGTAAATGTAGCCTGTTTGTAATTTTTTTGCCACGAAAAACAATGTTTTGGTGAAATCTTTGTTGGCACAGGAGGTAATTTATGTATTTAGTGCATGGCTGGTATAAATGGTAGCTGGTATAAATCTTTGTCTAAATCCCTGATAATTTCCTTATAATAAACTTCCAGATGAACTTCTGGGTTAATGAGTTTTAACATTGAAATAGTTTTTGTCAAACTGCTTTCCAGAAAGGATGTCCCATTTCTATTGCTAATTATGATGTTGCAGTTGCCCATCTCACAGCCTCCTCACTAGCACTGAGTATTTTCTTTAAAACAAAGTATTGCTAATTTGATGGGTAAAAAATGGTAGTTTCTTGTCGCATTTTTCATTCCTAGTGAGACTAAAAATTACCGCATAATTATTAACCATCAGTAACAGGATGACTGGGTAGAGGAGGCATCTGGATCAGGGCCTGGCATAATAGTTCTGAACGAATGAATTACCAAAGGAGGACCACGCTGTGCATGTGAGTAGAACTGCTAAGACTATGTGTTAAGGACTGAGGTTCTTGATTGTGTGGACAGGGATTTATCCCCAGTCCTTTCTTGATCAAAAGGACAAAATGCTGGGATAGAAGTGAGGTTTTCGAGTGTCTACTGGGGTGACAGGACTGAGAACGAGTTGCTGGGCTTTGGAACTGGTGGACCGGCCAATGAGAACGCTCTTCGGGAAAAGGAGCTGGTAATGCAGCCCCCGGTAATTTGCAGCCCCTGGCCAGTAATCTGGGGGCTGGAGCTGCCAGTGGTGCCCTCACTCCTCCAGTCAACCCCTGACGCCCCAAGCACACACTTGTGGTTACGGGGTGTACTTGGACTCTGCAGACGATTCTGTTCTCAAGGGGAAGTTAGGACTGCGAACTGGAGCTGTGCCATCGGACTGTGTCAAGATGTGACTCAGACACTAGGCTGGCTGAACTGGATTAACCCCTGCTGTTTCTGTTCCTCCAAGCCTGGCCGAGACCTCCTCCCTCCTGCCCTAGGTGAGGAGCCCCACCCCAGCCCAGAGTACTCCTGTAGTAATTATTACCCTGCCCTGTAATTTTTCATTCACAAACTATATGCCTCTCCTTGAAGCAAACTACCTGAGGGTGGACGTAGGGTTTCATTATCTTGTATCTTCGGCAGCCAAGAGTGTGAGAATGAATGAATGAATGCTCCAGGAGTATCCAGAGTGCACCAAGAATAAACCAGGGCCTTGGAAACTGGGTGGGAGAAACAGCCAGAGATCAGTCTTTATTAATATGTTTCATGATGGAGTTTTGCTCGACTGAGAAGTTATAACTTGGATATTAGTCTCTGTGGTTGGTTGAGTTTGAGGCAAAGACTACATCCCACATCCCCGTGCCTTGAAGTTTTCTGGTTTTGCTCTGATTTGAGCCATGTCTCAGCAAAAGCGGGAATTTTTTTTTTTAACTATCTGCCCCGCTTTCTTCTAAAGGAGCGGTTCTCAAACTTAATACTGAGTACTAGAATCATCTGGAGCGCTTGTTAAAATACAGAAAGCTGACTTTCTGATTTAGCATTTCCAACAAGTTCTCACTTGATGCTGATGCAGGGGCCACACTCTAAGAACCACTGGTCGAAATGTTTTAATCTGGTGCCTGGATAAGGTGTCCGATTGACCTTCTCCCAAGTCCGCCTCTGGGCCAGGCCTCAGCTCTGTTCATCCCCACGACAGTTTGGAATGTCTTTTCTTGGCAGTCTGCATAGGCAGACGGGACCATCCTAACCTGTGTTAAGGCCACCAGGGTCTAAAAAGTGCTGCTACAGGGTCTGAAACCTCATCAGGACACCTACTAGCTTTCTGGAGAAGTACATGAAGCTTCAGGAAATGGAATTTTACACCCTGGGAAAACCCCAAGCTCCAGGAGCCAACCTTTGGACAGCAGGCTGCAGCCAGGGGCCTCACCCGCCCTCTTCCAGAGGCAAATCTCCTCAACAGGGGGACACCTGGCCATCACCTGTGAGGGTCTCCGTGCACTTTCCACTCTGCCCCATCTGTGCCTGAGCCCACATCCTCTTTCTCTGTTGATCTTTACCGGAGAAGGTGAGAAGCTGGGCTAAGATTTGCTTTCCAGCAGCTTCCCCATCACCATTCAAATAAAATCCAAGCTCCTGACCATGGGCTGAGCCTGCCTGGTGCTCGGACAGCATCTCCCTTCTCTCCAACTTGTTGGGTCCACTCTGACCTGCTGTCCTCCCCGGCTGGCCCTCAGACAGCAAGCCTGTTCCCATCTTGCAGCTCAGCAGTTGCCCTGCCTGCAGAGCTGGGGCCCCACACGGACAGGAGGCTGGCTGGTCAGGCATCCCCTCTCCAGAAAGAACTTCCTATTCACCCTCCATAAAGCAGCCCTGCCTCCCACCTGGTCCTTCTGCCCCTATCTTCAGAGCACTTGTCGCCATCTGATGCCACCTCCAGAATGGAAGCCCCATGGAGGCCTGAACCTTGTCTGCCTTTCCTAGCTGCATCCCCGGCACCTGGAGTGTGCCCGGCACACCGTCCTTGTTCAATAAGGATTTAAGGAATGAATTTGTGGCCTCCACCATGTAGACGATGGAAGGCAGGAACTGGCATCCTTCAACAGCATATCCCAGACCTGGGCTCTAAAATCCAGAATCTGGCTCCAGGTTCACTGCTTAACAGCTGCTTCAAATGGGAAGAACCGGGGCCACAAATGACGTTTCTGTCACCACCCCTGTCACGTTGGACGGGCCCTGCCAAAGGGTTTGGATGACATTTGCGGTGCCCTCCCTCAAAACGGTGTCGAGGCTCAAATGAGGTGACTGCTGAGAAAGGGCTGGCCATGCCAGGAAAAAAGTGCCTGCAACTTTGGGGTTTGGGGCTGATGATACTTCTCTATGGCTTGAAAATCTGCCTGTGAGATTCCTGTGCCGGTCTGCCTGCACCTGTCCCTTGCTGAACTGCTGCAACTGAACAAAGAAGGGAAATTTACATAATCAACACCAACCTGAAAGTAAATAAATGCGGTTTGCACATAAAACGTCACGTCAAAAAAGTCTGCAGTTCTCCCCAAGGAATGGCCTAACAGGAGGTGGTGACAGTAGATGATGGTTGATGGAAAATGGGCAGAAGAGAGCCACTTTTTTTAGGAAGTTCTTCTTTTGAACCAGTTTCTTTACCAAGTTTTCAGTCATCTTGGGACTCATGATTACCCTTCACTCAAATTGCAATTTAAATAAAGATATAACACGCGAAAAATTCCTTAGGGGCAAAATAAAGACAAAACATGACAGAACTTTGAAATAGAGAAAAATGATGCGGTTGCACTGAGGAGTTATAGCAGATGCTTCCTCTCCATCCCTCTTGAATGGCTTGGTGGCCTGAGGTTCAAATTTGTTTCGTATGATATTCTCTGGCTAGAAATTTGTGTGGAGAAAATTGTCTTTGCTTAAAATGGTAACGTCAAAATGTCACTTTTTATATCAATTGTACGTAGTGCATTTTGGGTTGAAAAAGTATTACCCTAATAAATACATGGAGTCATCAAAAAAAAATAAAAAACAGGATAACATTTGCATGTGGCATTTAGCTTTAGATGAGCTTTTCATCCTTGTAGATAAGAAAAATTAAAGCATTATTGAATTCCTTCATAAGCGTAAGGCAAGCCCATCGCAGGTTAAAAATCTAAGGAATTACATGTGAATAAGAAGTTCTGGAATCGGAGGCCCTGCTAAGGGATCCTCACCTCGGTCATTTCTCTGCCTCCGTTTTCCTGCCCACGAACACCTCTCCAGGTGGGCCTTTCTGCTGGGCATTAGGGAATTGAAGTGCGAGTTCAAGATCAGTTTGGGGTCCACGTTTCCAGCCCGAGCAACAGTTGAGGGAGGATCTTAAAAAGCGATTTTAAGTTGACTTCAGATAAATGGCTCAGCTGGAGAGAGCTGAACCTCCCAGAGGCCTGAAATGGAGGCCTCCAGTCATATCTGGCTTTCCATTTCCCACCTGGATAAGGAATTAAAGGAGTAAATTCCTTCTGGTGAAGCCCTTGCAGGTAGGGTTGCCAGATAACACTGGAGAAGAAAAATACAGGATGCCCAGTTTCATCTGAATTTCACATAAGTAACAAGGAATGTTTTAATATAAGTGTATAAGTGTATCCCAGGAGATATTTGGGACATACTTACACTTTAAAAAGTATTCATCATTTATTTATGTGCCCTATAATTTACCTGGCAGGGTCTGTTTTGATCATCGAGTCTTTGGTCCTAGGAATGGAGGGACAGGATTGCTTTACACTTTTCCTAACCTGTTTTACCCTACAAATGAGAAAAGTTTTGCTGTTACTCTCCAGTCACTCCCATGCCTTGTCCCTCCCTCCTGGTCCTGGCCGGTAGGTCATGGGCAATAGATGGACATGACCTTAAGTAACCCTGCCTGAGCTGCAGCTGAAATGCCGCCTACGCAGCCACATTGCTTGGAAGCAGCAGGGCACTTACCAAAGCAAGGATGCCAGAAAAACGCTCAAGTCCTAAAACAAACCAGGGCAGGAATGTTTTATGGCTGTTGGAAGCGTTTGATTCTAAGACATAGGGCCTCGGAGACCCAGAACATTTCCCTAAATGCAGAGCAAAACTCCTGTGTCAGCTTATTTATTTCAGTATTGCTAAATGCCACTTTTATTTTATTTTATTGTTATTATTTTATTTATTTATTTTTGGCTGCGTTGGGTCTTTGCTGCTGCACGCAGGCCTTCTCCAGCTGTGGCGAGCGGGGGCCACTCTTCGTTGCTGTGTGAGGGCCTCTCATCGCAGCGGCTTCTCTTGTTGCAGAGCACGGGCTCTAGGTACACAGGCTTCGGTAGTTGTGGCGCGGGCTCAGTAGTTGTGGCTTGTGGGCTCCAGACCCCAGGCTCAGCAGCCATGGTGCCACGGGCTTAGTTGCTCTATGGCATGTGGGATCTTCCCGGACGAGGGCTCGAACCCGTGTCCCCTGCATTGGCAGGCGGATTCTTAACCACTGCACCACCAGGGAAGCCCACTAAATGCTACTTTTATTACTAATAATACCTCACACTCATGTTGTGCTTTTCATCCAGGTATTGCCGGGTGCTATAGTCACATGAAGCAGCGTAGCCCTGTAGCCCCTGGATTATGCCATTATACAAAGAGCTTCTCTTTTTTTTTTTGCGGTATGCGGGCCTTTCACTGCTGTGGCCTCTCCCGTTGTGGAGCACAGGCTCTGGACGCACAGGCTCGGCGGCCATGGCTCACGGGCCCAGCCACTCCGCAGCATGTGGGATCTTTCCGGACCGGGGCACGAACCCATGTCCCCTGCATCGGCAGACGGACTCTTCCCACCAGGGAAGCCCACAGAGAACTTCTTTGAGGTGGGACAGACCCAGACAAAAGTTAGGACTAGTTGGGTCCCAACCTGAGCGGGTGATGGACATTAGGTACATATTCCCCACCCCATCCTATTACACTCTTAGCCTCTCAGGTACAAGATCAGTGCTACCTCCTCCTCCTTTTTTTTTTTTTTTTTTAAAGCCCCAGCATTTAGCACAATGACGAATATAGCAGGTGCTCAATAATGTTTGCTGAATGACTGAATAAGTGACAAGTCAATGAACCTGGAAGTAAACTTTGAGTTCCCTTCTTTGTTTTATTTTCCTGTATGTGGGGTGTGTGGCAGTGACTGTCAGTCCTATGTCAACATCTCAGATTGTTTAGCATTTCTGAGCATGAGGTCTCTCCTGAGGCTTCCACTCCCAGCAGCACCTGCATCTGTGTCAGAGGATGGACCACGGGCACCTGGAACTGCCTTGGCTGCGTTCCCTGTATGTCCTGCCCCTGCAGCCCTTAACCGATGAGAGGGCTATGAACTCTCCAACTCCCTCAACCCCAATGGGGACGCTTAGGTGTCACCTACACTGTGCCCCTGAGGGACTGTGCCAGCATTACCCTCCCAGGGATGTGGCTTGACATCACGTCCTCTTTCCCTTCCCAGTCCTGTTTCCCCACCCTACGGAACACTTCCTAATGAGTCACTTTCTCTAGAATCTTCCCTCAGGGTCTGCTTCTGGGGAACCCAGCTTGACACTGGAGCATTTTGACTCATCTTCTCAATGATGCCGACTCTTTTGCTTAAACCAGGAAGGACCTCCTAGGAGAAAACAACCATAGCAACAACCACCAATCTGACGATTGGCTGGAGAACAGGAGAAGATGAGGAACAGTTAGGACTTTATATCCACAGGGGCTGGAATACAGAATTTCAGCTTAGAATTTTCCTGAGCAAAGACAGCACAACTATGGGTCCCTGCAAAGTAAGCTTCAAATTATGCACACAAGCACGCAGTTCTTCTTCCAGGCTCCCCACCTGGGGACTATCTTCAGACGAGCCCCCGCGGGAGCCAGGAGTCAAGACCAGTGCTTGCTGTATGATCAAGGCAGCAGCCCGCAATGGGAGGTCAGGCAGGACCTAGCTCAGAGAGTGTTTCTTCGCTTCCTTCCATTTAAATCAACGGAGCCCGTTAGCAAAATGGTGGGGGCAGGGAGGCTGAGTCAGTGTGATGGGTCAGTGGCCATGTTTCCTCAAAACGACCTTTAAAGAGGCATTTCTGCATTCCCTGGGGCTTTCTGGTCTCAAGATTTCTCAGTTGCAGAGATCAAGCTCAGATGTTTGGAGGGACTGTTCCTCTTTCCATCCCAGGGTTTCAGGCAGACGCAGACCAGATGGGATGGCCCTTCATAACTTTCCTGACTGTACTACAGGGACGATGGCAGGGTTAGGTGTCCCTCAGCTCCCTGAGATTTTATTGGTTCGTTACATTTTAAAGGGCTCTGGTGATACTGCCGTAACTTACTTCGGAAGAAAACATTTATTATTAACATTGGTTTAACACTCACCTTCCTAGGGTATTTGTGGATGACACAGTCATACATCTGCCTTTTTATAGTGCTTCGCAGAGCACAAGATCTTCTGGCTGACACCTCATACATCATCAAAATTAAGACCTCTAGGCAAGCAGAAGAAAGTAGGACGGGGGTGCGCGGTGGGGCCAGTGACTGGGCATGACTCGAATGGTTCCCAAGTTAACTTTCCTTTAGTGAGAGACCGTCTCCATTAAGGACCAAATTACTTTTAACATTAAGACCTCTTTGTTTCCACGGCAACCCACAACAACTTGAGAGGAATGGTCCGCGGTGGCCATACTGCCAAGTGATGCTTCCAACCTGATTGGTGGCTGGTGGAGATGAACTCAGGGATGGGGGTCAGCCAGCCAGGGGTCAACCTCCAACTGCTGGGCATTCAACACCCCAGCTCTTCTGTGTGAAAGCCAGAAGAAACCTGGAAATCAGCTAGCCAGGACGAGAGCAGGTCCCCCGTATTTTATAAACATAACTGTATCATCATAGTGTCAGAATCTTTGCTGGAGACTTAAAATAACATTAACAGATAACTATGAAGAAACAGTTAACACAAGATAACAGCAAACAAAAGGAGAAAACAGCTTATTGTTTTTTTTACTGACCTTCCCTTCAAGATCCAGCAGTGTCTGACATTTTGGGGGTCTCTTTTGCCTGCCTATAAAAAGAAAAGTGAGAGACCATAACTGTGTGGTTTCGTATGCTCTTACACCCACAAGCCCCCTTTTCTCACTCAAATTGGCCACGCGTGACAACCGGGGAGCGAATTATTTTCCGCTGCTCTTTAGCAGAGATCATGTCTGCCCAGCTTTATCTGGGCCACAAAACCTGCTTTGTAACAAAGGATCCTGACCTTTATGTTGAAAAGGAGCAACAATTATTGTCCCTAAGCCCTGGGACCATCAGCATTTTTGAGGAGAAGAAAAGAGAACCAAGAAAAAGCAAATTTCCTGAGAAGTGAGTAAGGACATATGGGGACTTCTCACTTGAGACAAGAGAAAAACTTGCATCTTTTCCACTGACAGAGTGACTGCTGTTTGCTTTGGGCCGTCAGGAATGGGCTGTGTGTAGTACGAAATGTAATACCGATCCATCTGCTGGGATCCTTTTCCTCGTCTTCTTTTGTCAACTGTGTGACGTTAACACCACCACATGACATTTACGTCATGTGTCAAACACATGCCTGATGGTCTCCAAACAATATATCCAGAGAGAAATAGAGCATTACAACCCAAAAAGGGAAACAGGAGAGGAAAGAGAGCTCTGCCCACCGGCCTCCCCTGCCCCAAACTGTCGCTGATCAGTAAGATTCCCCTAAAGGCACTGGACAGCACAGAGCAAAGATGGAGAAAAGCAGGCAAGGCCTTCTGCATTCTGGGAAAAGGAAACACCAACAGTGGAAAGAAACTGCTATCAGAACTGTGAAAGCATCGCTTTAAGCCATAGCTTCCCTTCACTGATGTCCTTTCTCCAGGTCCAGGCATCCAGTCTGTAGGAGTCAATAGCCTGCTATGTTGCACAGTCGGTCCTCTGTAATGCGGCCTCCCCATCCTCAATCCCAGATTCAGGGGATGAGGAACCTGCGGATATGGAGGGCCCCCGTCCTACATCATTTTACAGAAGGGACTTGAGCATCTATAGAGTGTGATGTCCGCAGGGTCCTGGAACCAATCCCCCATGGATACTGAGGGATGATTGTACTTTTTGTTTTTAATTCCTAAATGATGGGACATTTAAGTTCGTGTCTGCAGGAATGTTTAGGGAACAAACCTCCAACTGTGTATCAATGCACCAGATACAGAAGTCTTTATGGTAGGCAGAACTGGGGGTTTCTGCCCTATAACCTGCGTGCTAAGAGAGGGGAGACATGACTCCCATCTGACATAACCCCGTTTGGATGGCTAACCAGAGAGCACACGCTACTTGGGGCAAAGGTAACTAGCTTTGCTATAAAGATGTCATAAAGATGACTGAACAGGACTGGATGGCTGGGTGATGAGGAACCATTTAGGGCCACTGTAAAACCACTGGGCATCGCAGGGCTCCTTCCATCTTCCAGGGACCATGGGCAAAGTGCCCATCCGATGCTGCACCTCCCTCCTCTGTGCGCTCCCTGACCCTTCATTCTGCTCCATGACCCCGGCCCTCCCCGCCCTCCCTGCCCTTTCCTACCAACGCAAGCGCCACGCCCGACAGGGAGTTGTCACTTCCCTCCTCCTGGCCGTCCTTGCTTCCTGCTGACGTCTGCAGGCCGGTGTTCCGTGTTCCGGATGCCAAGGGCTTTTCCTCTGACCCGGTGAACCTGCCGGGCAATGCCTTTCCAAGCAGCGGGTGGGGAACACCTTTGAGTCACATCGAGAAAGAGGAGACTGGGGGTGAAAGGACACGGTTTCTAAGCATGTGGCTGGAGGCAGAGCTGGGGCGTGTGTGCACACTCGCGCCTTTCACTGAGGCATGAGGGAAACCAAGCCAGGGCTTCACTGGCTGGTTCCCGTGCCAACTCCCCCACTCCCAAGTCCAACAACAGCTGGGAGGAAGGGGCTTCCTCAGACCCCCAGCTGCCCTCTCCCAACTTATCTGGACCCAGCAGACTCCAAGGCGTCCCACTGTGAACTTCACCCACCTCGTCATCTTTAAAATGTCAGTAAGCCCCTTGATCTGGGCTTGAGCAAAGGTAACTTTTTTTTTTTTTTTTCGGTATGCGGGCCTCTCACTGTTGTGGCCTCTCCCATTGTGGAGCACAGGCTCCGGACGTGCAGGCTCAGCGGCCATGGCTCACGGGCCCAGCCGCTCCGCGGCGTGTGGGATCTTCCCGGACCGGGGCACGAACCCGTGTCCCCTGCATCGGCGGGCGGACTCCCAACCACTACGCCGCCAGGGAAACCCAAAGGTAACATTTTAAAGAAGTGACACACCTGAAAGAAGCGACTCACACTCGAAGGGAAAGACGCTCCCTGTCCCTCCCACCCCCAATCCCCAGCCCTGGTACATAGACCTGACAGACACAGGGGTAAAGAGAAGGGTGGGACTCCCCCCAGATCTTTCCTTGATCTATCCTAAGCAGCAGGAGACCCTAGTGGGCAGGGCTGGGACTCCAGGGCCAGACCCCTCCTGCCTGCATCTCGGCTCTGCCAGTGGCATGTTCCGGGACCCTGGGCAAGTCATTTAACCTCCCAGTGCCTCCAATTATTTTCTGAAAAATATAAGTAACTTACGTGCCATGTGGGGTTGTCAAGACGATCCAATGAGTTCAAGCATACAGAGCATTTGGACACGCCTGGCCACTGTAGGCACTCCACAACCTGCCTTAAACACAGAAGGAAGACGATCGTGTTCTAAGAAAGGTCAAGGAACTCTACCACGTTCTTAACGTTACTTCTCTGTATCGACTATTTACACTGAAAATGATGACATGGAAGGAAAGAAAGGGCAACCTCGGTTTCTTTTCCCTTCAGTCCTCCCTTACTCATCAGTCAGATGAAGGCGGAGAATGTTGGTCAAAAGTCTGTGTATCAAAAAAAAAAAAAAAAAAAGTCTGTATATCGAGAAGTGAAATAAGAACAGTTCAATGCAGCATTTCCACTGTTCTGGTAGTGATGAACTAGAGATGAATATGCGAGTTAGGAAATACGATTTGTGTCACTTTGGTGATTCCACATCTGAGTTAAAAGCTCTTCCGTGTGCATTTAAAACTGTCCTTGTATAACCTAGAGCTGAAGGGTAAAGATCGTGCTAGTAAATAATATTTATTTATCTATTTATACTTGGAACAGTACTACATAGCAAATAAAAAATACTATGACAAATCAGAGAGAGGCCACCAAAGAAAAGGAGAAGGCCTTATATTTTAGTACCTTTAACGACACTTCTCCTGCTTTTTTGAACAAGGGGCCCCCCATTTTCATTTTGTAAATTACGTAGCGGGCCGTGCCCACAGGCCGACTGCTTGGTGCTCTTCTCACGCGCCTCTCATTCAGCCTCATTTCTCTTACAGCCGGGAGAGTTTAAAGGGAGGGGCTGGGGAGGCAGAGGAGAGCTGCTGAGGTATTTTCAGCTGGGGCCTGACTTCCCAGGGGCACTTAAATCCCCCGGAGGCTCCTTTAAGGACCCTTGGCAACCTGTGGTCAGTGCTGTCACCAGCTGAGAGGATGGCATGGCCTCCCCCCTCCCCAACCATCCAGTGTTTGCCAGATGTCAGATCTGAAAGGCAGTTCCAGCCAGAGGAAGATGATACCCGCATCATGAAGGTGGGAGTTGCCAGCCAGGACTCAGGCCCGAGGACCGGCCTGGTGCTTTGCTTTAAACGGCAGAAGCAGAGCAGGGTTGTTATTTCTCTTCCTGGGATCAAAATCAGACAGATCTCCTATTTGGCTTACCAGGCAATAAGTGGATAACGCCAGTGAATGTCAGTGCAAATTACAGCTCCAGACTCCTGTCGGCAGCCTTGTGCTGCTTCTTGTCACTTTAATGCAAAGAGACAGCATGGAGCTGATAAGAAGCCAGAGGGTGGGGGACTGGAGAGGCCGGCTCTGTCGGGGACAGGAAAAATGCATGGTGGAGAGACTCAGACAGTAAAAACCCACAGCAGTGATCTCCTTGACTGCCTGCTGGAAAGCGGGCATTGAGGGTGTGAGGTGCCTGGACAGCGCCTCTTAGGTTTTTACAAACTGACAAACTGTTTGTAAAAAACTGACAAACTGGCAGCTACCTCATCTATTCATTTACCCACCCACCAACCCACCCATCCATCCACCCATCCTCCTCTGTTGATGAGAGCCCGACTGGGCCTCTGGGCACACTGGGATTCTGAGGGACTCGTGGGGTCTCCATCTTGATCAGCTTGCGGCCAGTTTCCTGGGGTTGATTCTAAGAAGAAGTTTGAAGAACTGCTGGGAGGAAACACCTCTCTTTCTAGCAAAAAAAAAAAAAAGCGTGCTTTAGGGCCTTTTCATTTGTCTAAAACAGCCCAGGGACTGCTCAAAAACTCCAGTTTTACTCAATTAAATTGCATTTTCTAAGCTGGTGGGTGTCACTGTTTCAGAGACCCCCTCAGCTAATAGACAAGCTCTTCCTTCCAGCCGGCTGCAGAAAGAAGTCTCACATTTTAGGGTGCCAGGATTTGAGTGTGTCCATCTGTCTTGAAGCCTGCAAGGGTCAGCTCCCATTAATATGCAGCTACACTGTATCTCTGCCCACATCACACATTTGAGGAACTGAGGCAGTCAAAACGAGAAGCCAGGTCTTCCTACAGCTGTGCTGGCAAGCTAGTATCTAAGGAATTAGAAAAGGGGCCAAGAAAGTAACTATAGGAGATACCCATCTTGCATATCTTCATAAGTTCCTCGATGACTGTTCTCTCTCTCAGCTGCTGTCCCACCTGCCCCTGGAAGCCCTTCACCTTGAACGCAGATGAAATCCCTCACCATAGGGCACGGAATCTGGCTTCATGGGCCATCATCAGGGGCTGGATAATGCAAGGGAGCTCACTCCCCTTGGGGTGAATGTTAACCTAGGAGGCAGAAGGTAGGAGCAGGGCAGATAAATTCCTCCACCTTCCGTTCTCCCGTGAATGACACTGGATCATGAGTCCTTCTTGCAGCCTTTCTAGAGAAGCTCCGTACTGAGTAAACCTGGTGTCCCCTCACTGCTCAGGGGAGTTCACGGTGAAACAAGGCCACCACGGTGACATGGTACGTAGCAGCACGTGACTCCTTGTCTCACTTCCTTGTTTCCACCTCCATCGCCCTGGGTTTGCACCTTCTAACCAAGTCATTAGAACCTTAATCCTTGCTCAGGGTCAGCTTTCTGGACCAAGGCAGTAAATAATAATACTTGCTCAACCCCTGCTGTGTGCCCATAGGTACTGTGAGGACATTCAAAACTGATTACGGAACTTGGGAAAGTCATTCAGGGTAGCAGGACCTGTATCCCACGGTCACCCAGAAAATCATATGCAGAGTGGGAGTGAAATTGTTGAAACTGAGTGAAAAAATGGCTAGTGAAAAAAAGAAGGAAAAGAGTAGGGGGGGTGAGTTTAGTGAAGACAGGGTGGCATCAGATCTGCGGGGGACAAATGAAGAAAAGAGGGGCTTCTGTATTCCTCGAGACTTTTGATCAAGATTCCAGGCCCCCAACTTGGTCTCCAAACTGGGAAAGATGTCCGTTTGGAGGTTTCACTTATGCAATGAGTTAGGGTTTTCTTCACAGCAGAAGTAATGAGAGAGTGAAGGAGGGACAGCTTTCAGTACCAGTGTACTAGTTATCTATTGCTGCGTAACAAATTACCGCAAAACTTAGGGGTCTGAAACAACAGTATGCATTGTCAGGGTTTTGATTTTAGCCATTGTTGTGTGTGTGTGGTGGCACCTCATTGTGGTTTTGCCTTGCCTTTTCCTCACGGGCGGTAATGTGGAGCACCTTTTCATATACTTATTCCCATTTGGATATCTTTTTTGTGAAATGCGTGGTCGAATCTTCTGCCCATTTTTTCCTGCTGGATTGCTGGTATTTTTATCAATTTAAGGCCATGAGTTACATATCCTAGATAAGAGCCTTTTGTCAGATAAATAAATGGCAAATGTTTATCCCCTCAAAAAAAAAAAAAAAAAACCAAAGCCAACAGTAAACAATTAGTATCTCTCACAGCCTCTGTGGGTCAGGAACTCGGGAGCAGCCTGGCTGGGTGGATGGGGCTCCAATCTCTCATGGAGTTAAGGTCAGATGTTGGCTGGGCTGCAGTCAGATGAAGGTCTGACTGGAGCTGGGGGATCTGGCTCCAAGGTGGTTTGTTCACACGGTTGCTGGCAGGAGGCCTTAGTTCCTCTCCACGAGGACCTCTCCTGAGGCGCTGCTCGAGTGTTCTCATGACATGGCGGCTGGGGATCCAAGAGACCAAAGCAGAAGCCACGATGCCCTTTATGACTTTGCTTCAGAAGTCACACACTGTTCTCTGCCACCTACGCTACTGATCACACAGGGAGTCCTGATTCAAGGCAGGGAGAGCATATTCAAGGGCACGGGGACTCGTAGGTGAGGACCCTGTAGGGAGGAAGAGCGTTTTTGGAGACTGGACCGTAACAGCATCCTGGAACATCAGAGCTGAGAGAGTTCTTAGAGATCATCTGTTTCAACATGCTCATTCAATAGCTGAGGAAAACAAAGGTCAGCAACATTAAGTAACTCACCCCAGGTCACTCAGTGAATCATCTGTTCACACTAAACAGTGCCTGCAGGAAGCCCATTTTACGAAGCCGTGTGAGAATCGCAGCCCGTGGTCAACCTGGGTCACTACACTGATCAAGGCAGTCAGAGGTGATGCTTTAAATAAGAGCTGCTGAATGAATCCAGTGCAGAGCTGATGACAGCAGTTCATTCATTCATTCACAATATATTTATTGAGTGCTTTCTTGAAGTCTGACACCGTTCTGGGCACTGGTGAACAGGTAAGCAAAGACATGCTTCTGCTCTCATGAACCTTACAGCGTAGGGAAGACAGACATTGGGTAGCCTCACAAATAATGGAAATATTACAACCATGGCAAGTACTTTGAAGCACTGTGTGAACACAGAATACTGAGTCTGTTTCAGCCAGGGAGGCACCTCCAAGGAAGTGATGATTCAGTTATCACTTGACAGCCTGAAAGTGGTTCCACTAACAACGAGATGATGATTTTTGTTCACAATTTATTTGTTTTTCAGCTATTGTATTTTCCACCTCCAGATGTTCCATTTGGGGTTTTTTTTAAATGTCTTCTATTCCTCTCATAATTGAGTTTGTGTTTTCCTTTAACATCCTTGAATATATTTATAAGATTTATCACAGCAATTTTAATATCCTTGCCTGCTAGTTCCATCATCTCTGCCATTTCTGGGCATATTTCTGTTTTATTTTACTCCCAGTTATAAGTCATATTTTCCTGCTGTTTTGCACGCCTGGTAATTTTCTATTCGATGCTAGGTAACAGTATTAGGTATCAGATTTTGTTTTATTCCTTGAGAGAGTGTTGGACTTTGCCCTGGCACACAGTTACTTGGAAACAGTTTAATCTTTTCAGGGCTTGCTTTTAAACTTTGTTATGCTATGCTATGCTTTCTTATGCTTCAGTCTAGGACTAATTTAGCCCTATGATTAAGGCAATACCCTTCTGGAACACAACCCATGTGTTACAGGGTCTGCACTTCGGCTGATGAAAATACCAACGTTTTCTAGCCCTGTAAGAACTCCAGGAATTGTTCCAGCTGCTCCTTTTATGGGGCTCTTTTTTCTGCCTCAAGGAACTTTTTCACATGCAGGTGATGATCAGATATCAAAGACAAGGTTTCTAACCTGACAATGTCTGGAGTTTTTCTCTGTGTGTAGAACTCCCTTCACTCTGGCATTCTGGCCTGAAAACGTGAACTTCCTCGGTCTCCCACAACTCTGAACTCTGTCTCCTCAAGTCCGCAAGCCCACCATCTGGGTTCTCTCTAGACAGTGAGCTGGTGCCACCGCAAGACCCATCTTGCTTATTTTCTTTCACCTTGACTGTTGTCCAATGTTGAAATTGTTGTCTCATATATTTTTTCTGGTTTTCTAGTTGTTTAAGGAGGGGTATATATCTAGTCCCTGTTACTGCATCATGGCATATGTTTTCTTTGACTTTTTAAACAGCTTTATTGAAGCATTATATATATATATATACATTTAAAGTATAAAATGGACAAGTCTTGATGTATACACATGGAACTATCACCACAGTCAAGACAATGGACATATCCATCACTCCAAAAGTTTCTTCATGCCCCTTTTGCAATCTGTCCTTCTGGTTCCCTGGACCCTTCCTCCCAGACAACCACTGATCTGCTTTTAGTCATGACAGATTAGTTTGCATGTTCTAAAGTTTTATATAAGTTCCTTTTTGTCTGGCTCCTTTCAATCAGCATAATTATTTTGATTCATGCACCTTGTTGGTTGTATCACTAGTTTCTCCCTTTTTCATTGCTGAGTAGTATTCCATTGTATGGATATACCACAATCTGTTTGGTTATTTTGTTTATACCATATTTACTTATTCATTATTGATGGACATTTTGATTGTTTCAATTTTAGCTATTACAAATAAAGCTCTTATGAACATTTATGTAAAAGTCTTTATATAGACACGTGCCTTCTTTTTTCTTGGATAAGTAATTAGGGATAGAACGTATGATAGGTGTATGTATAACTCTTAAAGAAACTGTTTTCTAATGGCATTTGTTTTAAAGCCAGTTTTTGTTTTGTTTTGTTTGTTTTTGGATCCATGTGGTGGTGTGGTAAATCTGAGGTGTTTGGATGTAAATGTTCAACTTTTCTTATGCTGAAGCGTTGAGCAACTGTCATATTGATTAACCTCAGCTCTCACCAGTTTGGAAAGTAGACCTTCACCACAAGGTGGAAAAATAAGAGAAAAGAATATGAGGGGCTCCCAGCCTGGCTGACAGCAGTGCAAAAAGAGACAGAACTCTTGGATTTTTTTTTGCTTTGAGGCATTTAAATGGAAATTGAAGTGAAATTTGCTCTTTTTGGATAGCTCATCTGTTTCTTGTGATTTTTGAAAATATAAAATGTTGGAGAACTTAGGTCAGAGCTGTTTTTTTGAAGTTTTGAGCTATTTCCTTGATGTTGGGGCTTTGAAGCTCCTGTCTGTGAATAAATTCAGCCTTTGTTTCACCTTTCCCTGCTGAACAATGCCAGTGAGTTAGAAGGAGATACCCAGTAGGGATAAGTAGCTTTTCTTTGATCCATATACAAATCGAGCTACATTTAGCCAACAGAGGAATGGGATTCACAAATGCCTGTGTGGCTCTGAATCAGGCGTCATGTTTAATAGAATGGGCAGCGGCAGTGCGATCTATCTCCACTGCCTCCTTCCCCCTTCCCCAATGCCCAGCACAGATGGAGTCTCTTAAAGGAGCTTCCTTATGGCAGTCAATATTTTTATACTTCTGCTAACATCTCACACAATTTGAGATGCCTGGCACTTGGCAATATTATGTTAGCACAGAGACCCTTGAAAGCCGCATGATGGCTGGGGAGGTGGGGAGGAATACGGTGTGGGGAGAATGCCCAGTCACCCTTCAGCCGCCTCTGTCATCCTAACAGTGCAGAAGCAATTAGAGATCAGATATCCAGGGCCCTCATGTACTGCTGGACCTGCCGACAGCCTCAGAGCAGGTGACAGCTTCTCTGGAGAGGGCGTCACCACTCCCTCAGGAACAGCCTGCCTCTGACTCTGCGGCCGGCTTGGCTCACAACGCAGCTTGAGGACATTCGTGTCCACATTCATAAATGACCTGGGACAGAAATGCTAAATGATCCCCTCATGGCCTTTTCTTAACTGGCCCTTTAAATCTTCAGCTGTGTGATGTGGGCTGCAGCCGGGAAAGGGGTTCTATTGATTATTCTGTTTCCCATTGTTGAGTTTAGGCTTTATTCTTAATAATGATGCTGCTTCCTGTTTTGTTATGTGAGGCTCCACCTCCCACCTTCCCGTCCGCAAACATAATCTGGGTAACTTTTGGGCACTGAGCCCTCTGGCCTGTGGCCACCCCACCGATGCTGGCTGTGGCTCTGTCTGTGCCTCGAGACAGGGGCTACTCACACTAGCCTGGGGCCGAGCCTCTCCACCTGGGCACCCGGCGGACTCTCAATGCTGATTGATACAGATGAAAAGTTAGACACCGGGCACAGCTGACAGTGATGTCACAACTGATGGCAGTTTGGAGAAAGGAAGGCCAGCCCCACCAAGCATCCTGGTTCTCTGGCAGGTGACAGGCAGAGGACTGAAGGCATCTCCTTCTTGGCTTCCTCTTCCTTAGGGATACTGGTCATGCTGGGGAAATAAACATGCAATTGATTTTGTTGCCTCCAAACCCTCGGTACTGTGGCTGAATGGCTGCGGTTGTCATGGCAGCGAGCAACATTTTTGTCATCATCTATGGCCTTCTCCTCTCCCCTGGGAAATGTCTGACATGATTCTGGTTCTCCACGCTGGTTCTGTTCCTTGCCTTTTTGGGATGGATGCTTCCTCCTTGCCTCTGATTGGGGAGAATTTCTATTGGTTTGGAGGGACTGGCTGATGTGTGGGAAAGATGGGGGCAGGCTGAGAAAAGAGAATCAGAGGAGGGACAACATTTTTTGTGTGAAGTGGGGAGATTGGAGCAAGGGGACAAATGGTCACTGGGTGATAGAGGAGGAAGGGAAAAGGGAACAAGAAGGGAGATGGGCACAGAGAGAAGCAGAGAGGGACAGAGGGAGGAGGGGCACACAGCAGGGAGGACACCCTGCCCTCCAGAAATCCCTCGCTCACACACGCAGACCCGCTCCTACAGCTGTCAGAGCTCCTCCCGTGTCCCCGCCCCCACAGGCTTGTTCAATGTCCTCCACCCTCTACAAGCCCCTAAGCCTCCGGTGGGCAGCACAGCCTCTCCTCAGTCCCCAGCCCACCGGCTCCACCACGTGCCTCATAATATCGGGCAATTCAATGCCGAATGAATTAATGCATGGATGGACATTCAAATGCTTTTTAAGATTGAAATAATTGAATGAGGCTTTGGGGGACTGATGAATGGGAATCTAGATCCCTAGAGACAGATGGTCAAACTCACCTGCCAGTTTGTGGGTTTGTGCTGAGAAATGCAGTTTCGAAGAAGAGTGGAGATAGATAGATATTATATTGGTTGGTCAGAGGGTGATCCTCTTTGAGAGAAATTCCCCCAGTTCTGGGCACCTGCCTGAGGCTGCTCTTCTGATGCGTCGATTATGGTGGAAGTAAAGCAGGTGTCATTGGCCAACGTGGCAGGTCGGCTTCCCCAGTGTCTTCATCTCCAAGCATCCCACCCTGCGATGCCTCAGGATCCTGCCCTACAGGATGGGGAACGAGACTTGGAGAAAGTGGTTTCTTATCCCAGTTGTAGGGTGGCGTCAGATGATGGCTGTGACCGCATTTGGAAAGGTGTAAAGCCATGTCCCTACTATGGTCCCAGGGCACGTCTTGAAGTAGAAATCCTGACTGTTCTGGGCACAGGCCCTTCTTGCAGGCTCCTTGGAGAGGAGTGACAACAAGGACGGGTGAAATGAGAAAGGAGAAGGGAGAATGCCTCTGGGTTTGCCTCCTGGGAATGCTCCATATAAAAGGCTGGACCTTGTGTTCCTTCTGATATGGTCAGAGCTGTGCGTAGTCTCATGCCTGAGCCCAATCCTAGGAGGAAGAAAAGGTTTACAGTGGAAAATACCAGCTTATGTCCAGTGCTGGCAGTGGCCAATCTACAGGAACAAACGGGCAAACAGGGAGACTGACCCATGTTGACCAAACTCACAGGGGAGTGATGGATAAACCCAAATGCTACTTATTTGTGCAGCATTTTTCAAGTTCTTTGGAATCTGAAAATCTGCCCTGGTAAATAAAGCTTCTGTATGACTAATCACGTGACACTGTCTAGTAAAAGAAAAATGGTCCATTAAGCCTTGTTCCCAAGAAAGGCAGGAAATGGGGCAGGAAAAGTTTGTTGTCCTTTCCACTTATTTATTCTTGCTTTTTGACTCAAGCAAGGGAACCTGATTAGAGGAAAAAATAAATTTCCACTAAATGTAACCCTAATATTTTCCTTTTGAATGTAACCCAGATTATTAGCTACCTCCCCCCACCTGGTGGAGATCCAGGTAAAGCTGGCTTGAGCCATCAGATTCATGACCTTTAGAAACCTAGAGCCACCCCCCAAGATTTCTGCACATCCTAAGGGGGCTCACGTGCTCATGGCTTCTTCTGTCTTCCCATGCCCTGCCCTGACGTTTGCTTATATGTCTGTGGTCCTTATTTTGTGCTGTTACATGCCACAACTCTTGTCAAGTGTATCAGGATTCTCTCTCACACAAAATATCTGTGAGCTGAGCAGAATTTGCCAACTATTTCAGTAGTGAAAGGACTAGAAGGGGAGAATGAGAACAGGTTTCTGTCACAGAAACACAAGTTCAAAATCCAACAAGAGAGCATCTCTGATCCTCAAGTGGCCTCTGGCCACCGCACACTGACACTTCCCTGCTCTCTCCCACCTCTCCCCATCTTGCCCTTTCCCCTGCTCCTTCTTCTTTCCTTTATTCTCTCCCAGACTCTCCTAGTAGTTAAATAAATGCCTCCCACATTTTTTTTTTTTTTTTTTTTTTTGGTACGGCAGAGTGGCTTCAACTTCAAGACCTCACATTCTACCCCAAGTCTTTATTAAGGTCTTTTTTCCAAACAGAGGTAGTTCCCCTGCCCAAGAGGCACTCCCATACTGCTAGGATAACAGGGTTGTTGCCTCTGCTTTCCTAGACATATCCTACTGTGCTTCTCCATCTCAGTTTCCTCTGAGAAATCCAGGGGTTTAGCTATAATCGGCTCATCCCAAACGCTACTCCTTTTAGGAAAATCCACAGACCATACTCCTGTTTGTTACTTCCTGGCTGTTTGTGGGAGAAACCAGCTGTGGTATCTTGGACAAAATACTTAAACTCTCTAAGCCTCCTTGGGGAAGGAAATGACAGGTAACATACAAAGCTATTGGAAAGATCCAAGTAACATGATGTATATGAAAATGCTTTGTCAGCCACAGAGCCCAGTGAAATTTATGATTGTCTACTCATGAATGCCAAGCAAGGCATCCACTGGCTGTCCGAGTGTTTATGTATCTTCCTTTCTTGGTGACAGCAGCTTGACTACTGCACTAGTCCAAACACTCTGGGGCCTCTTTCTCACGTACAGCCAAAGGCTATGTAGTTGGTGCACATAAAGAACACCTGATGAGGGACTTCCTGGTGGTGCAGTGGTTAAGAATCCGCCTGCCAACGCAGGGGACACGGGTTCGATCTCTGATCCGGGAAGATCCCACATGCTGCGGAGCAACTGAGCCCATGCGCCACAACTACTGAGCCTGTGCTCTAGAGCCCATGAGCCACAACCACTGAGCTCACGCACCGCAATTACTGAAGCCCGCATGCCTAGAGCCTGTGCTCCGCAGCAAGAGAGGCCACCGCAATGAGAAGCCCACACACCATAACAAAGAGTAGCCCCCGCTTGCCACAACTAGAGAGAAAGCCCGTATGCAGCAACGAAGACCCAATGCAGCCAAAAAATTTTTTTAAAAAAAATTTAAATAAAAAAATTTAAATAAATAGTAAGTTGGGGGGAGAAAAAGAGCACCTGATGAGTAGAGAACTAGCCATCCTGCAAGAGGTGGAGCATCTAAGGCTATGGAAAGTCTCTATTTGAGGGACAAAGAAATGCCCACATGCCTACACACAATCTTTGTCTCTGAGCCCCTTATCATTTACAGCAAGCACTACTTAAAAACAACAACAACAACTAATCCTCTACTTCTACTTCATTCCACAAACAATATATTTACTGTAGATTATTAGAAGTAGTGGTTGGAGAGAGAGGATGATAGAGAGAGAGACTTACCTGCAGCCCCCCACCCAGAGAAAACCACTATAATGTTTTAATGTTGATGAAGCCTCATTTTGTGTCTGTGTGTACTTGCTGTGAATTTCTCCATGACATTTTGGTGCACAGTAGATCAGACTTCTTTTATTTTTCCCATAAATTAAAACTATGTCAGTCACCCACCTTTTAGATCCATTCACTCATTCAACAGATATTAATTGAACGCTTATGATGTGCCAGACACTCTTCCAGGTGTGGGGGAAACAGCAGTGAGAGAACAAACGTCTCTGCCCTTGTCCAGCTGACATTCTAATTGGGGGAGACAGACGATAAACAAACAAGAAAAATAGTACGACAGCTGGGGATAAACGCCATGAAAATATCACAGCAGGGAAAGGGCTTTGGGAGTGTTAGGCAGGCTGAAATTTTAAATAGGGTGATCAGGGAAAGTCTGAAAGCAACAGCCTGAAGGAGACAAAGAACTGAGCCATCTGGAGACCATAGGGAAGTGTGTTCCAGCAGAGGGAACAGCACGTGCAAAAGCCCTGGGGCAGGAGTGTGCCAGGCATATGCTGGGAACAACAGGGAGGTCAGTGTGACTGGAAGAGAGTGTCGGCGTAGATGGGGTGTAGAAGATGAGATAGGGAGGTCACGGAGCCTGAACGTGCAGGGCCTTGAGGGCCAGCGAAAGGATCGGGCTGTCCTCTGATTAGTGATGGGATACTACTAGGAGATTCGAGCAGAGCAGTTACACAGTCTGACTGAACATTGAGGATAAACTACAGGCGGGCAAAGGTAGGAGCAAGGGACCTGTGATGAGGCTATTGCAATAATCCAAGAGAGAGATGCTAGTTATCTGGACCAGCAGGATAAGGGAGGTGGTGAGGTGAGAGGGCGTCTTGATGTATTCGAAGATGGAACTGAAATGTGAGATGGGGGAGTTGCTTTCACTCCCTTTCTTACAGTATAGTATTGCTTGTTTTGAAAAAGGGGCCCAGAATGTTGAGGTGTTTGAGGGGGGCCAGCGAATAGCATTCCCTTTCTTACTTCCTCACTTGAGTCCTGATCCAATTGAGAGATAAACAAAGGTATAGTAAGGCAGATGGAGACTAGAAGGTCACTGGTACAGAGAAAACTGACGTTGGAGAGGTGTGTACTGGCTACACGTCCTTCCAAATACTGAATCCCAGAATAAGGCATCTCACTCACCGCATCATCACCAAGAGGCCTGTCCTGTGAGATTTACCACATGGGAGAGCAGACCCAAGAGGGTTTGGGCGATTCCCACCCAGCTTCTCCTCCCAAACTCACAATCTGATTAAGCCCCTCCCTCCAGGGAGGGTGACAAGGATGGGGTAGCTGGAGGGATGGAGAGAGTGCAGGGGTGTCATACCAGGGGCGCTGCCTCCACTTGGATGGAAGCGTCTTGGGGAAATAAGCTATCCCCACCCCCAGTCCCCCACCAGCACACCTTCTGAAAGACAAAAGGCCCCTTTAGACCCCTTGGAGGTGGGGATTCCCTCTTCCAGTGGTGAGCAAGGGGGCCCTGCACAGTTCTTGTCAGGATGATGAAACACCAAACATCATGGCATGTGTGGACACTGCTGTGCAGAGAGGAGTATGCGTGTGCGCGCGTACACACACACACACACACACACACACACACACAGGATCATGCCATGTGATCATAGCATATTTTACAACCGCTCCTTTCACTTGATAATATATCTGGACTCTGCTTTCAGTAAATATACTTTTTTTTTTTTTTTTTTTTGCGGTACGCGGGCCTCTCACTGTTGTGGCCTCTCCCGTTGCGGAGCACAGGCTCCGGACGCGCAGGCCCAGCGGCCATGGCTCACGGGCCCAGCCGCTCCGCGGCATGTGGGATCTTCCCGGACCGGGGCACGAACCCGTGTCCCCTGCATCGGCAGGCGGACTCCCAACCACTGCGTCACCAGGGAAGCCCTCAGTAAACATACTTTTACAAAATCATTTTAACGGCCAAATATCACTCCACTGTGTGGTATACCCATCTTTTGGTAACCAACCTCCTATTGTTGGTCATCTGGCTTGTTTCCAATCCTTGGCTACTATTAAAAACAAATAAATAATTAAAATAAAAATGGTCTAAACCTTCTTGTAGCTAAATTGGTTCACGTGCTTGATTCCTAAAGCTAAATTCCTGACATTGGAATCGCTGGGTTAAAAGGCAGGCATGTTTTTAACACTGTGGTTACAGTTTGCAAAATTCTGCAAGTCCAGGATGCAAAGGACAAAAAGAATGGACAAAAGAACCAGTTTCCCCTGTAGGCTGTGGGCTCCCACACTGGACCTCCTGTGTCCCCCACAGGCCCTTGCACTGGGCAGGGCACGCTAGAACTTCAGCTCATTGTGTGTGGGCCCGTGGGCTGAAGAGAAGCAATGGGAAGGGATGGTAGGTCTGGGCCTTCTGTACGTGACGAAGGCAAGTGCATTTTCAAGGGTGAGCAGGGGCCTCTCCTGGTTGGTAGAGCTGACATGGTGGGTCCCAGGCCAGCCGCCCATGCTCTCCCTCTGCGCCCGAGCGGATCTAAAATCAGAAAAGGAACATCTCCTGCCGTCGTTTGTCATGAGATTCCCCCAGATGACCCGCTCCCAGAACAGCTATCTGTGGGCTCAAGGATACACATGGCCTTTGCTTTGTCCCCAAGTCTGTGCCTGGAACCTGGACCCTTGTGTGCCATTTTCACACTCAACAATTCCTGGAATGCTTATGCCCCTTTGAATGGCATCTCTGAACAGTTGTTTAGTTCACGGGCTAATATTTTCCACGCAGCACCTCCAAAGAAAATCTGAGTGCACACGGCCCCACGGAAAGAGCTGACTGCCGATACTCCCAGTTGCAGGACGTTTTTCTGGTGGCTGAGACTAAAAGCTGCAGAAGGATTTTCAGTTTCTCGGGGAAAGAACTGAGGGAGGGTCTCACCGTGCCCAGGGAAGGCGGCCCCCCAGAACAGGGAGGTGGGCTCCACAAAGCAAAGCCTCCCAGAGCATGGTGGAGAGCTTAGGGTAAAAACAGGCCTCTGTTCAAAGCCCAGTGCCGCCGCCCTCACTGTGGGAGTGTGGGCAGGTTACCTGACCTCCCTGTGCCTCACTGTCCTTAGCTGAAAATGAAGGGAGCAGAGGTTAGCGTCCAGGGTTGTGTAAGGATCTAACTGAGGAAATGTGCATATTAATTACAGGGTAAGTGCCCCCAAAGCGGTAGATGGTACTGTAGCATCAATACCACCAAGTGGAGACAATAGGATCCCAAAGAAATGGATTAAAGAAACCACTGGACAGGGGAGGGGGTGGGGCAAATTAGGGGTATGGGATTAACAGATACAAACTACTATGTATAAATGATAAGCATCAAGGATATATTGATGGGAATTATAGCCATTATCTTGTCATAACTTTTAAGGGAGTATAATCTGTAAAACTACGGAGTCACTATATACCTGAAACCAATGCAACATTGTAAATCAACTATACTTCAATAAAAAAGGACCACTGGACATCTCTAACATCGTTATGTCCCAAGGGTGCAGCACACAGTCAGCACTCGGTAAATATTTGAGGAATTTGATGAATGAATACGTGCTAGACCACGTCAGCCATGTAGGCAGCAACCACGGTGAGAAGCTGGTCCCTGGAGAAGCTAAGAAAACTTCCATGACGATAACAATATTATTAATAAAAGTCGCAGAGGATTATATAACACTCAGGTGCCTGACATTACACCTCAGATCACCCTTGCGAGGTGGTGCTTCACCTCCATTTACAGAGGAGGACACTGAGACACAGGTCACATAACATAACACTGAGTCACAGGTCACAGTCAGAGGGCAGAGCAGCGTCCACGTCTGGATCCTGGGGCAGGGGGACAGCAGGCTGGGGACTCTCCTGGCTTGGCGAAGGTGGCTGGGGGCAAGGAGAGTGAACTCAGCTCAGGGTGGAAGGCGAGGAGACATGGCCCCTGCCCACCCAGGAAGGGCAGGATAGGCTGTGACCACAGACACAGGTGATGGAATAGAAGAAAACCAGGAGGAGCCTGTTTCATCTCCGAACTATAAACTGAGCGGGTATGTTTACTCACAGTGGGCTGGGGCCAGTTCTCAGGGTTTCACGTGTACTAACTCAGTCCTCCCAGCCTGATGGATCGTGAGCTCCCAGGTTTGCTCGGCGGGCTGCTGTTCGTCTGCATCACTTTCGTCACCCAGGTGATTAATTTTAGCTAGAATAACAACACACAGCTATTCAGAAGAGCTCTGTTATTGACATTCCTATTGCAAACAGATGGCATGCCTGTTACAAAGCTCCAGCCCTTTTTCTTTTTCCTGTATCTCTCTTTCTTTCCTCTTTACCCCTTTTCTTTCTTCCCAAAGCCTTAGAATATAACTTTGTTCACAGGAAGTTTCTTAGGGGCATTTTTATCACCTCTCCCTGAGGACAAACAGGAAAAATACCAGGACCAACACAGTCCTCCCAACACGGCCACAGATGCTTGGATGGGGGACCCGCAGGGAGGGTGGGGTTGCTGAGCCCCACATTGGGGGAGTGAAGCCACTTGCTCCCCAATTTGCTGAGACTACGGCCGTGAGGGCCCCGTCCGAGCCTTGGCCAGCTCCTAGGATGTGGCCAGACTTGTCAGCTGGGCTGTCTGCCAACCATCCTCAGCATATGCCCCAGGCACCCAGGAGAGAGAGACTGGCCAATTGGGAGCAGTAGGACGGGCAGGGCCCCAGAGCTGCCAGGGTTTGAGGCTCCCTGGAGAATTGGCCTGTTCTAGAGTCATGACCTTTGACAGTGACTGACTCTGTATCCCGGTCTTCAACCTTCCTTATTTCACAGGGAGGACTCGCCACACTTAGGCTCCACAGTGTCCCTTCCCAGAGCATTCTGGGCTGAAGGTCCTGCCTCCCTCCCGCCCCTACTCTATCCCTGGTCCTGGCTGAAGCAGATGGGAGGGGTCCACAAGGGAACAACTTGGGCGGCTGAACCTCATCCCCTGTCTCTGCGTGAGTGTCCAAAGGACTTTTCTGAGCCATAAAGGGACCACTTGTGGCTCATCATTCCCAGAGAAGTTCTTCCTTCATCTCAATACTCTGCTCGGAAACCTGGAGCCTTTCAGCAGCAAAAAATAAGCTACTGTGTGTGAGGTCCGGCTGTGCTGCCCTTCCCCGTCAAGAAGCTGGTGGCTGGCCCTTTCCTGAGCTACGTGGCCTCTCCCAGCCTCTGTGTCCACCTCCGGTGTTGGGGCTCCTTGGGTTTTGTCCCAGATGTCTAGCTTACGGTCGAGCTTCTCAGAGTGGTCCCCACACCAGCAGCAGCAGCAACATCATCACCTTGGAGCTTGGTGGAAATGCAGATTCCCAGGTCTTCTCCCACATCTGCTAAGTCAGGATCTGCACTTTGATGAGACCTTGGTTGATCGGTATGCAATGGAAGTTTCAGGAGCCTTGACCTACACCTGGCCATTTTCAATTCTGGCTTCATGTTAGGATCGCCTGGGGAGACTGTGCAGTGTACCAGTGCCAAATCCGGGGTGGTAGAGGGCAGAGCCTGGGAATCTGTAGTTTTCCAAAGCTGCCCCGTGATTCTGATAGGCAGCCACCGGTACAGATGAAGGGGCAGTGATGGGATCTATTTGCAGCTTCCTTAAACACCCCCTCCTGCCTCCCCCTGGGGCAACAGAACCAGAACTTCCTTCCCATCCCTTTGTACCACCCACTCTTGCCTTCCTTTACTCCTCGATCTCTTGAGTTGTTTTTCCTTCTGTTCTGGGCAGACTTAGGAGAATCTCCTTGGATTTGGGGCTTGCTCTGCCCATCAGCTTTGGCCAGACTCGGGCCACCCTCCCTGGAAGCTCCACCTTGGTCTGACCTAAGTGCTCCCAGCTGTGGAACATCTTGACAAGCCTGACTCCCGCCCAGCAAAAAGCAAATCTGCCCAAAGTTCAGCCTGTGGGCGTGACCAGTGACCAGCAATGCCGCCACCCACACAGCCCCACACTGACCTCGCTCTCAGGCTGACTCTTTCTGGTCTCCATCTGGGACAAAGAGGTGGCAGTGAGGTCCTTCCAGGGCCTGACCCACCCTCGAAAGAGCCCCTTGAGGCTTTCAAATCCTTCGGGGAAGTAAGGTCACACAGAAACAAAAAGCAAGCTTGCTGAGGACCAAGAAAAGGCCCTTTCCTACCTTCTTTCTCTGTCTGAAAACAATGCGGGAGCTGGACAAGCCAATCCCAGAGGCTTTCATTGTTCGAATCAAGGTCAAAGCCAGCACGTGAGCCAGAGGCAAGTATGGGCGCCCTGAGGGGGTGCATGACAGGGTCCAGCCTTGGGTTACAAAGAGGAGGGCCCAGGATGGAGGCCTGGGGAGGATGAACCCAAGCCCTGTGGCCTGGCTGTATGTGTCATGGCCTCATCACATCAGCCAACATTTGCAGGTTCCCCCTGGGTCTGATCAAATCAGACCTATCTCTGCACTGGGTGCCTCCTCTGCCCCAGCCCGAGTCTCCCCACCACCTGGGAAACTCTTCCACAGCTTGTGTTTCTCTCCTGAGCTTTCCCATCCCTGAGCCCCCAGAGGCAGGAGAAAGGCAGTCATTTCTTCGGCTGCTAGATAGGTCTGTTTTGTTGTTTTGCAAGTAGACAGCGAGTTAAGACGTCACTTGCTGTAGCTTCTAGCTACCTTGCACTCCCACAGTTGGCTCCAGAAGGAGGGCTTCGAATTCCTTGTTTCCCTAAGTTCTTTCTGTTCTCTCCTCTTCCTTTTCTGTCGCCTTCTTTCCTTCCACTCCAATCCCTTTCCTCCTGCAAGCCCAGCTCTGCCTATTTCCTTACGCCACTGGATCGAAATGTTGGACTCTAGCCTCGGTGAGGAGCCCAGGTCTGGCAGGTGCAGGTCACACATCATCTGTGATCCAAGCAGCATCACTGGTATCCTGAGGGTGGTGGTCACCCAGAGACTCACTCAGGGCACCTGGAGACTCTGGACCAGGCAGACCAGGGCTAAATCTTCCTCATCTGTTCGACGTTGAGCACCTTGTTTAACTTCAATGGGCTTCAGCTGCCTGGTCTGTAAAATGCACACTGATCATCAGCTCCTACGGTTGGTGTGGAGGTTACGTGAGATCACCAGGCTAGGTGCTCCGTCACCCACGTGCTGTCCCCACACGCCTGCCTCCCCTATCGCTGTGCCTGGGACCTGTTCCCCCAGGAGGTGATTCAAAGATCAGGCAGAAAACAGAGAAGTGTTTCTGCTGGAATGCGTCCCTTCACGACTGGGCCCGCGGATACCAGCTCCTCTTCTAGCTTTGTACTCACTTTTCCGTTTCCTTGGTGTAACCTCTCTGGCCACACTCCCCACTAGGCCACCAACTGTTTGTGAGCGACAGAAAAGGCCCACCCATAGAGGCTTGGGGAGTACGAGTGAAGCGTGACCAGGCTCCTGGCTCTTACTGCCAGGGCTGTGGTCGCACCAGGCAACCTAAGTAGGTGTCAGGGATATAAATTCAGGCCTGGCGGGGGCTTCTGGGAGGAGGCGTGGCCTGATTCACATAACAGTGCTTGAAGCCAGGCCCAGGTGTGTTCAAGCCCTGGCCGCTAAACTCCATGACCTTGGGCAGAGTTACTTGTCCTCTCTGAGTCCTTATCTGTCAACTCTGCCAATAACCTCTTTCCTAAGGGATCACTGAAGGCATTGAAGGAGGTCACCTAAGACCTCTGACATAAAGCACGGTGCGATAAATCCCCCCCCCACAACACGATCTCCACAGCCTCACCAGGACACGTAATACAGCGCACTTGCAAAGCGCCCTGTGCCCCTTGTATACTTTCTCACATTGTATTCCCATCATGACCCTAGGAGGTAGGTTATGTTAGTGTCACACTCATCTTGCAGATAAGAAAACAGAAGCACGGGGGAAGTTATGTAACCGGCTCAAGGTCAGCCAGCGTGGCAGAGCTGGAAGCGACTGTCACAGTGAGTGGTGGGCAACTTGATTTGCACGGTAAGTTTTCCCATGGAACTTTGGAGGGGGGATGTGAGTCCTACGCCCCAAAGCGGACATGGCTCCAGAACCTTCCATGACCCCCTTGCCGAGGGAGCCCACAGGGAACACAGAAGAGTCAAATGAGGCTACTACTCAGGGACTTTGCAGGTGCTGCCAGGTTCGTGGCCATCAGCTTCTGCTGGGTCTGCCTTCCTCCTCCTCGTTTCCTGGGCCAAACTTTATCAGGACGTCCCCTCTTCTCTGGGGCTCCTTCCAGCAAATCCATTAAAGGCAGGGACCAGGTGAGCAGAAACAGCCTGGATCTCAGAGATCTGGAGACTTCTAGCTACAAAGCATGAAGCATATTTACTTTGTCACCTGAAATTATTTTTGTTTCAAAGGCTTGATTTAGGAAGATCCAGATGTTCACCTGGTCTCCAATTGCTGAAGGAACATGTGTTTTAAAGGCCAGCTGTCGAAGTACATGCATTCTGCCCTTGCCATTCTGTGGAGGCCGCCTCTGGCCTTGACGTTAAACCAGTTACAGTTCTGTGCTGACGGCACACGTGGCCACGGCCAGGATTTCCCGTGCCTCCACCTCACCGTTTCCTCTCTGCCTCTGGGCTGGTCCCCTTCATTTCTCCCTCCCTCCCTCCCCACAACTTGCTCAGATCTGTGGGCAAATGTGCAGAAATGTTCTGGAAAGTGGGGCCATTTAGGCTCCAGGCAGACAGGGGTTCATAGGCCAGCTCAACCACTTCTGGGCTCTATACCCACGGGCAGTTGACCCGAGTGTCAGATGTCCACCTGGAAACTGAGATCACGTGAAGATGGTTTCGTTTGCAGCCTGGCGCAAGATAAAGGAGTAGTACATGCAATAAGGGGATAAGCTTTTTGCCCAAAGCTCAGTGTAGTGTGAGGCGCGGTGTGTCCTTAGCACTTGTGAAGGGCCTGCTTCCCCCTTGTCTCTCTCCACAGCCTTGGCCTCAGCCATGGATTCGTCCTGCCCTCAGATCTCCCTCCGGTACGGACAGGCCCCGCCACTCCACGGACGCTTCTGTGACTCCCTCCTACCCAAGTAAAACCCACCCGTGCCGGTCTCTGCACAGGGTTCAGCCGGACTGACGAACTAACCTTGGCTGACACTTTAACAGAGTGAGGTGACATCTGATCGAGGCCCGGCGACAATGCTTCAGGGGTGCACAGGCTGCCACTCGCCCAGTATTTCCCAAACATCTGGACCAGGTGCTCGCTTCCGCCAGACCTGCCAAGAACGATGCCCAACTCCCCAAAGGGGGACAGATGGTAACCAGTCTCGGCCCATGGCGGAAGGAAGATCTTTGAATCGGAGGTCACACCGCTTAGGTACCTGCTAGGCCAATCTGTGTGTCCATTATGCCTGCCTTCCCACAGCAAGCCGAGAGCCACGTGAAGGGACAGAAGGGCATCCCCTACAGCTGGTGCCCAGCTGAGGGTGAGGAGAGACGCTGCACCAGGGTCCAGAGATCAGGGCTTCGCTCTCACTCTGCTCATGACTCATGCACGACACAGGCAGGTCATTACCCGCTGTTGTGGCTAAAAGGCTGTAACAGCACCGGCCCCTCCCTGCCTCATAACGGTGACTCGGAGGATTAAGGAGGAAACGAGCGCTAAGCTTGGTGAATGCAGCTTTGTCCCCCAGCTGGTCCCTCTGATTATTCCACAAAACCAATGGGAAATAGCAAAGGTCAACGTTCTCTTTATGGGAGGTTGAGGTCCTCACTGGGTGTGGTTCTGAGCTCCGTGTCTGTGTCACCCTCATCTGGGGTGAGGCCCTGGGGTCAGACAGAAAAGGGGGGCTAGAGGGAACATCGTCCAAGCTCTGGCCACGTGCCTGGGGCATTTCACATGGCAAGTCAGCTAAAGGAATGGATCTTGCTGGGCCTTTTGGAAACTTCTAGTAGCAAAAACCACAGACTGAACAGTACCTGTCAAGGCTGGAGCGAGCAGGATGAAAGCTGTCTCTCCACGATGCTGGCTTTCAGCGCTGGCCCCCCCTTGCTCTCCACTTATGTGATTTGGTTTTGTGGTCTCTCTCGGTGGAAAGCCTCTTGGACGCTAGTGGCTGAAGCCAGAGCCCTAGAAGGACAGGAGGAGGGAGAGAGGCAGATGGGGCGGCTGTGGCCCAGCTGCACGGAGCCAGCTAGGAGAGGCCACTTCCCTCCGTGCTGTGGCTTTTCCCACTCAAGATCTGGAGGTGCCTCGGTGAAAGGTCTAGATGGGATTAAACCAATTCTGCCAGCCCAAGAATATCGCTCGCCATCCAGCTGTACCAGGATTGAGTCATCCACCACTGCCGTCACTGATCTTCAACACACCCTGAAAGGGGTTCAGGGTGGAGATCAGGAATGAGGTGCTCTGGGCTCTGGGAAAACTGGCAGAACAGCCTTCGGTTAGATATTTTCAGGAGAAAATTTTATGAACACAAGTTCTTGCGTCTTCCCATACTTGGAAAAGCGCTAAAATCTTTAAGTAAGATGTCTATTCCCCGTGGCTAGCGGTAACCTTCTAGCGAGATGTGTGCTTGGTTGCAGGTACCCTTCTCCAAAATCACATATACGCTGACCACCCCTTCCCCCCTTCCGAACAGTTTCTCAGAGCCATCCGAGAGGCTGTGTCCTGGGCTATAGTCCTCGGTAAATCCCCAAATAAAACTGAAAGTCACAGATCTCACGTGGTGCGTTTTTATTTCAGTCTACAATTCTCCCAAATAATCCAATGGGGGGTAGAGAAGATTCTTTCCAGTTTAATTTTGTGTGATAGATCAGCGGACCAGTACCAGTCTGCTGCCTGTTAGGAACCGGGTCACACAGGAGGTGAGCGAGCGAAGCTTCATCTGCCGCTCCCGGTCGCTCGCATTACCCCCTGAACCATCCTGCCCTGCCCTCCCACCCCGTCTGTGGAAAAACTGTCTTCCAAGAAACCGGTCCCTGGTGCCAAAAAGGCTGGGGACCGCTGTGACAGATAATAATTCACATGGTTCAAAATCAAAATAATATAAATTAGATACAATGGGAAATCTCACTCTACCTCTGCCCCGGTTCACTGATTCCTCCCACTATACCCGCTACTGTTATTAGTTTCTCATGTGCCTTTCCCATATTCCTTTCTGTAAATTCAAACGTGTATTTTCACTCTGTCTTCTCCCTTAAGTGCACAAAAGTTTTAGCGTATGGTACATCCCGGTATCGGTCAGGGTCTCTGTAGGAAGCGAATGGCAGAGTCGAGCTGGATAAGTGAAGAAGAGTTAGTGAAAGGCTGTTGACAAAGGTGTGGTTGGCTGAGGGGGGAAGGAATAGGAATGTGAAATTCGCCAGGGCTGGGGACCATGGAGAGCCTGCAGGGATGAGAGATAGGAGATGCTGGAAGCCAGAGACTGAGAGACAGAGAGAGACAGCACTTTGTGGAGAGGCCTCAAGGTAGAGGGACAAGGTACCGCAATGCAGGGAAGGAGCCCGGGACTAAACACCTGCCCTCAGACGCCACTCATGCCCTGGATCTTCAGCAGGGCCCCCGTCGGCCAACCCACCTCAGGAGTCTGGGGCAAAGAGGCCCGTGTGTGTAGACGTTACAAGCCAGCCTCCCGAGACCCAGAGCAGGCTGAGAGGGGTGTGGGTGTCTCGCAGGGGGGCCCCCGCAGAACACGCAGGACACCCTGCCCCACCCCCGCCCCGGGACAGCTGATCCCGGAGAGCTTTCCACGTTATTTGCTGAGGTGGCTACTAGCATTGCTTGGTTCCACTTCCCCACCTTCCCCGCCAGCACTGCCACCAAACTTCTCAGCCGCTGCTGCCCAGCACCCCAGAGGGTATTACAACGCCCTGCGTAACGTGGCGAAGGGTCCCAGTGTCGGCCAGCCGGCTGGGGAGATCCTTCCCTTCAAAACCAAGTGAAAATCTTCAGCTGCCTTGCACCTCCCTGTCAGCAGCAGCTCAGGGCTCTTGGGGATCCTTCCAAGCATTTCTGGGTACCTGTCACGTCGTCCTTGCCTGACCCCTCGTCCGGCACCCTTGTTCCTCACTTTCCCTCCTCCCCTTGGGCTCTTGGGCCACTGCCTGGCACACCACCGTCCTCACCCAGCCCTGCTGTCCAAGCAGGGACACGGCGTCCCCAGCCCCACACAGTCTGTCCTTGGGGTGCAGGGACAGCAGAGGAGTATCATGGCATAGATCAGTAACCCATTTAAAATTTATCAGCTGACCTCACTGCTGGCAAAACTCACTGCTGGCCCTGCCCCAGGGGCTCGGGGAGTCCTTCCTCAGCCACCTGTTCCCTGGTCTCCGGCTACTGTCGTGTTCCTGGGCTTCCCTCCCATCCTCTCTTCGTTTTCTCTGTCCCCTGAAACCCAGCCCCGGGCCACACTTGCCTGTCCTCGTCCTAGTCTGTTACTTTCTCTTCTCCCTTCTCACACGAAGCAGTTGAGCTCCCGTTTGCCTCAAAGTCTCCTCCAGGTCTGGGTCCAATTCCTCGCTCTCTCCAACCAAAGGGCTGTTCTCTCTCCAGCTGATTCCCACCGACTCAGTGCCAGCCGGTAGAAAGAGAATATGAACCCATATAAAATGTGAAACTTTCCAGTGGCTACATTTAAGAGAAATTAAAAGAAACAGGTGAGATTAATTTTAATATGCTCTACTTAACCCAATATATCCAAAATATTATCAGTTCAACATTTACTCAGCATAAAATTATGCATTATTTTAATTCCGGTAAATGACAAGCTATTTTAAATCCGCTGTGTATTTGGCGCTTAACGGCACATCTCAATTCAGACTAACCACCTTTTGCACGCTCGGTAACCACACGGCTGGTGGTGACCATGCTGGGCAGACTAGCCCCAGAATACAGAAAGACCTGCGACCACCTTTTAAACGATAACCAGATTCCACCACTTAGTGGGTACAATGGATTCCTAGAAATATAAGCACTGAATTACGTCTGAGATTTTCACAGCTGGTGCCAAGATGCCCTCTGGAAGCTGTCACAAATGACGTTCTTGAAATTGCTGACTTACCATGTCATCACCAACACTGGATATTAGGGTGGATGGATGTAAAGTATAATTTGCATTTCCCTGGTGATGTGTAAGACTAAGCTCTTTTCATCTGTTTACTAGCCATATTCATATTCTCGTCTGTGAATTAATTATCTGTGCCCTTTACCCATTTTTCTATTAGATTTATTGCCTTTTTTTTGAAACTTCAGTTTAAGAGACTTGCTTTGTTCTCAGTGGGCCCTCTTCCATCTGAAGTGTTTCTTTGGCACTAGGATATTTTCTTCTAATATATCTTTTTATTTCCTCCTCTCCATTCTCTGTGTTCTCTCCTCTGGAGCTTCCATAAGAAAGGTATCTGTGCTTGACTTTACACCTCATGTCACATAACTTAAAAAACAATGGCATCTTTCTTTTTTTCTAACACATTTTTAGGGAATCCTTTAGCTTGATCTTCCAGCTTACTAATTAGGTTTTCAGTTATCTATTTAGCACATTTATTGAGTTTTTAAAACTTTGTCAGTCATGGCTTTAATTCCCAAGAACTCTTATTATATCTTTTTCATAGAGGCTTTATTTTTTAGGTGGATGTGATATTCTCTTAACTCTCTCTGGGATATTCATTTTAATTCCTTACAGTTTTCTTCTGTTTTGAGTAGTCTGTTTTCTTGGAGTCCATTCTATTTTTTTTTTTTTTTTGCAGTACGCGGGCCTCTCACTGTTGTGGCCTCTCCCGTTGCGGAGCACAGGCTCCGGACACGCAGGCTCAGTGGCCATGGCTCACGGGCCCAGCCGCTCTGTGGCATGTGGGATCCTCCCGGACCGGGACACGAACCGGTGTCCCCTGCATCGGCAGGCGGACTCTCAACCACTGCGCCACCAGGGAAGCCCCCATTCTATTTTTGTGCCTCTCTCAGGCTCTGGCTTTTCTGAAATATCTAGCAATTCTAACATAGCTGTTAACATTGCAGATGACCATCTGGGCTGAACAGTATTGGTGGCTGGGGGACACTTCCTTACCCCCATGAGAATCCCATTCCTCTGGCAGGGAATGCAGCTGTCGATACAGGAGCCAGCCTCAGGTGACTGCGTGTGCAGAGAGTGGTCAGTGGACAGTGGAAAGGAACCATTCACCGCCCTACAGTCCATCTCTAGCTCACTCTTTCACCCAGGTCACGTTGCCTCTGTTCTGGAACTCTGCTGGGAAAATTCACTCTGTGATGATTGTGCATTTAGCCCTGTGGCATTACAGCTTCGTTTTAATTTCTTCACCAACTTGTTCTTATATTTGTCTTATGTTTCCCGGAAATTTCTTAATCTTCTGGACATTGATCCCATTCCTCCTGACTGCCCACAACCACGAGCACTCTTATTTCTGAATTTCTTGTCATTTCAGTGGAATTTAGGGAAGAAAAGGGGTACACACCACTGTGTGCTTAGCCATGTTGAACTGTAAGACACTTATTCTGCACTTAGCATCATTTCATGAGAATGGTTGTCAGAAGTGAGTCAGTTGGATCAAAGAGCAGGAACATTTTTTGAGGTTGTCGATACACAGTTTAAACTGCTTGCTAGACTGAGGAGTGAAACAGAGGGAAAGGACCCAGCTTGGGCAGAGAGAGAGCTGGGTTACAATCACAGTTCCTCCCCTTGCCAGATGCGTAAACTGAGTCAGGGAACCTCTCTGAACTTCAGTTTCCTCATCAGTAAAATGGGCATGATAATGGTACCAGCATTTAGGAATACTGTGAGAGGGCTTCCCTGGTGGCGCAGTGGTTGAGAGTCCTGTGCTCCACAACGGGAGAGGCCACAACAGTGAGAGGCCCGCGTACCGCAAAAAAAAAAAGAATACTGTGAGGATGAACTGTACGAAGCATCTTCCCCAGAGCCCAGCCTATAGAAGGTGCTCAATAAATGCTGTTCGTCAGCATTGTTTCAAGTAAGTGGTTTGTCAGCATCAAAGAATCGTGGATTCAACTGGGTGTTTGGAAAAGCGTTCCCTTCTTGGTCATCGGCACTTCACGCTCTCAGATAAATCACTGCCCAGCTTGGTACCTCCATCTCCAAAGAGAGAAGTCTCCTTCCTGCCTGCCTTTCTGTGAAGGCTTCTGTGAAGATTCACTGCTGTTTCGAAAGCCCTTACAGATGCTCCAGTGAAAATCCCTGTGCATCCTTGGAGCTGTCTTCATTGGAAGGATGGGTCCTGAGCCCCTGCCACCAGCTCCAGAATGAATCTCCATGAGATTCTAAGCTTGGTCAAGTGTAAACTCCTGTGGAAGAAAAGATCTGGTCCTTATCCTGGGCCAACTTCCGGAAATGTAATTTCTTCCTCAGCTGGGACGTTGGGTCTTATGACTCCTTTTCCTATTTGACAACTTATTAATCAGAAATCTCCAGCAAACCTGCTCCAGGGAGGCGGGCTGAGCCCTCACCACGGCCACATGCCAGTTGAGGCTCAGGATGTCAGGAACCAAGTGTTTCTGCCCAGCCCAGATGAAGGGCGGCTCCTGTGAGAACCTCCAAAGTCACTGGCTCAGGGGTGCAATGGCCGGGGTCGGGGATGCAGGATGGCAAAGAGAGAAAGAAGTTTGTACCTGTAGAACCGAGGCAGGCCCAGTCCGGAGGTCAGCCAGGGCCAGCACTGTGAGAGGTCACTGAGGCGGGACTCTGGCAGACTGGAACTGAGGCCAAGGTGGGACGGGTGGGAACGGACGGGCAGGGGAGGGGAGAGCTCATTTGAAGAATAACAGGAAAGTTGTAGGGCGACCATGAGGCCTGCCAGGTTTTGTTTTTGTCTTGATTCAGTAAGCAGTCAACAAACAAACAAGGTGCAGGGCATGGACTGGACTGGGAACTGGCCTTTCTCAGTAAGAGTCACCACTATAAGAATCTCTTCCTTTCTCCCTCTCTCCTGGTCCCACTCACAGCAGGGTTGGTGGCCACCAAGCTGGAAAGGGGCAGGACGGAGGCAGGTAGGGCCAGCAGGAAATGCCTTCCGGAGGTCGAACCAATAGAGGGCATGGGGTGTGGGCGAGTCCCTCAAGGAGAAGGGAGGGTTCACTCACCAAAGGGCTCCTCCCCCATCCCTTTAGCTCCTCTCCCACACAACCGGCCCTTCTCTCTGCTCCCCAAAGGGCTGTGTGCAGCCAACACAGGAGTCCCATCTGTGAGCCCTACTTTAGTAACAGGGTGACAATGACGATGGCTAGATACACCCCTTGACTTCTTGCTGGTGAGACAGAAAAGCGAGGCACAGAGAGACTGGAGAATGTGTTCAAGGGCACACAGCAAGGAGCGGGGAAGCAGAAGTCAAAACCAGGTGGTTTCTAGAACCTCTGCACAGTATAGGTGAAATGACCCCAGAAGCTCTAGAAGGAGTAAACGCCAAGGTTCCCAGAAGGCTCTCAGAGCACCCAGCACTGTGGGGAGGCAGCAAGTCCTATCGAGGGCTGGACTGGAAAGATGGTGAGCAGGTGTGAAGTCAGGAGCAGGCCTTGGGAGGTGAATTCTGGCTCCACTTCCCCAGTAAATCTCAAATGCTCCTCATGTTTGGGGAGATTAAGAGTAGAAAAAAGGAGAAGGAATGATTCTTAAATGCTGTCTGGACTCCCTTCTAGGTTCCAGCATCTCTCCCGGGTCCCTGCCCGATGGTGGAGGGCACCCCCCCACCTCCGTCGCTGACCTGCTTTCACGTCCGGGGTTTCCGGGTCTCCGCGTGCAACCTGCCCACCCTCCTGGGGGCTCACTCTTCTTAGATCTGAATCCTCAATACAGGGACTTCTTTTGGAGAAATAGCTAGATTTCTTTCTGATTACAAGTAAAATGCATGCTAAAGGCAAAAAAAATAAAGAAATTAGGAAATGCATGAACATAAAGAATCTTTCAAACAGTACATCTACAGGATAAAGAGCTATTCAACCATAAAAAAGACTGAGGACTTTTGTGATATCTCAGTAGGGACAAGATTCATAATTACATGAGAAAAATAAGGTGCTGGACAGAGTGAGAGCATTGTCGACTTGCGTCAAATTCTCCCAAAGGGAGCTCGGCCAACGGGTGACACAAGTTGCTCTCTAGAAGGAGAACTGGGTGGCTTGGAGGAGATTTGTCACCAGATAGCCTTCTAGAGCTTTTGATTTTTATGCCATGTGACTGTATTACTTTTTCAAAGATTAAATAAAAATCTGAAAAAGAACAGTTTATTATGTAGGACTCAGTGAAAATCCCTCCCTCGATATATATCCTTCCAAATTTTATTTTCTGTACACACACACACACACACATTTTGTTTATTTCTATAACATTGAGATCATGCTACAATGAATTATAATCCGCTTTATGCCTCATTTACTATAGTGTGGATAACTTTCCATATTAGTATATATCAATCACATGGTTAATGTAAGCAGCTGCAGAGTAATTCATGATATACTTTTACAATATTTTTTAACTCATTCCCTATAATCTTTAACCGTTTTATTGACATGCACGTACCATAAAATTCATCCACTTTAAGTGTACAGTTCAGTGGGGTTTAGTATATATCCACAGAATTGCGCAAGCATCACTACAATCTCATTTCAGAACATTTTCATCACCCCAGAAAGAAAACACACGCCCATCCTTCCCCTTCTCCCAACCCTAGGCAACCACACTAGTCTACTTCCTGGCTCTAGGGATTTGCCTATTCTAGACATTTCTTATAAATGGAACCATTTGTGTCTGGCTTCTTTTACTTACTACACTGTTTTCTAGGTGCACCCATGTGGTAATACGAATAAGTACTTTATTCTTTTTGTTGATGAATAATATTCCGTTGTATGGATAGTTCACGTTTTGTTTGTCCATTCATCAGCTGATGGACATTAGGGTTTTTCCTCCTTTCTGGCTCTTATAAATAATGCTGCTATGAACATTCACGGGCAAGTTTGTTTTTTTTTTAAATAAATTTATTTATTTAATTTTATTTTTGGCTGCATTGGGTCTTCGTTGCTGCATGAGGGCTTTCTCTAGTTGTGGCGAGCAGGGGCTACTCTTCATCGCGATGCGCGGGCTTCTCACTGCGGTGGCTTCTCTTGCTGCGGAGCACGGGCTCTAGGTGCGCGGGCTTCAGTAGTTGTGGCACACGGGCTCAGGAGTTGTGTCTCGCGGGCTCTAGAGCGCAGGCTCAGTAGTTGTGGCTCACGGGCTTAGTTGCTCCGCAGCATGTGGGATCTTCCCGGACCAGGGCTCGAACCCGTGTCTCCTGCATTGGCAGGCGGATTCTTAACCACTGCGCCACCGGGGAAGCCCTCACGTGCAAGTTTCTTTTAACACGTTTTCAATTCTCCTAGAAGCGGAATGACTGGCCATATGATACAGCACATTCACCTTTTTGAGGAACCGCCAAGCTGCTGTCCAAAAGGGCCCCTCCACTTTACACTCTCACCTGCAAGGTACGAGGGTTTCAATTTCTCCATGTGTCCCCCAACTCTTGCTATTTTCTGCGGCTTTGGTTATAGCCATGCTAGTGGATGTGAAGTGGTATGTTGCTATGATTGACATTTCTCTAATGTCTCATGACGACTAAGACACCGAGCATCTTTCCATGTGCTTGATGGCCACTTGTATATCTTCTCTGGAGAAATGTCTATTCAGACGTTTTAAAATTGGGTTGTCTTTTTATGGCTGAGTTGTAAGAGTTCTTATATACTCAGGATACAAGTCCCTTATCAGATATATGATTGGAAAATATTTTCTCCCATTCTGTGGGTTGTCCTTTCATTTCTTAGTGGTGTCATTTGTAACAACAACAATAAAATGCTTTTATTTTAACGAGTCTAATGAATTGTGCTTTTTGTGTCGTGTCTAAGAGACCACTGTTTGGTTAAATGTTTGGTATAATTCACCAGTGAATCCATATGGGCCTGGGTTTTTCTTTGAGGGAAGTTTTAACATTACTAATTCAATCTCTCTACTTACTGTAAGTCTGTTCACAATGTCTCTTTCTCCTTGAGTTCGTCTTTCTAGTTTGTGTCTTTCTAAGAATTTATTCATTTCATCTTCGTTATCCAATTTGATAGCATACAGTTATTCACAGCAGTCCCTTAAAAACCCTTTTGTTTTTGTAAGGTCAATAGTGAAGCCCCACTTTCATTCCTGATTTCTGCTCTTCCTATGTTCATGTCCCTGTCCATTCCTCTCTCCTCTCCCCCCATCCCCAGTGTAGGGGCTGGACTCTGGAAGGTTCCACCCATTAATTGCCTTGTAATCCAATATGGTTAAGTGCCAATGGAAAACTGTTTTAGACCAACTCAGAAATGCAAAACCAAAACATCTTGGTGCGACCAAAATACTGCAGCTTTACCATCAGGGGTATCTCTGCTTGGTATCGTTGTTTGCACAGACCCAGTTTCCTGGGGTGGCATGGGTGACACTCTCATCCCAACAAGAATCAGTTTTTCTGTTTCCAAATGCACTTGAGAACCACTAATTCGGGACTTCCTTGGTGGTCCAGTGGGTAAGACTCCACGCTCCCAATGCAGGGGGCCCAGGTTCGATCCCTGGTTGGGGAACTAGATTCCATATGCATGCTGCAACTGAGTTCACAAGCCACAATTAAGAAGCCCACATGCAGCAACTAAAAAAGATCCCACGTGCCACGATGAAGATCCCACGTGCTCCAACTAAGACCCGGTGCAGCCAAAATACGTAAATAAATATTTTTTAAAAAAAGAAAGAAAGAAAAGTTCTCAACATCTCTAATCATGAGGAAAATACAAATCAAAACCACAATGAGATATCACCTCACACCCATTAGGATGGCCACTATCAAAAAAACAGAAAATAAGAATTCCAAAGCAGCCGCACTAATAGAAAAAAAGAAAAGAAAAGAACCACTAATTAGGGACTTCCCTGGTGGCACAGTGGCTAAGAATCTGCCTGCCAATGCAGGGGACATGGGTTCGATCCCTGGTCCAGGAAGATCCCACATGCTGTGGAGCAACTAAGCCCGTGTGCACCACAACTACTGAAGCCCGCACACCTAGAGCCCATGCTCCGCAACAAGAGAAGCCACCCCAATGAGAAGCCCGCGCACCACAATGAAGAGTAGCCCCTGCTGGCTGCAACTAGAGAAAGCCCGCGCGCAGCAACGAAGACCCAACGCAGCCAAAAATAAACACATAAAATAAATTTATGAAAGAAAGGAACCACTAATTATGTCCATCCTGCCCAAAGCTATTTGTTAGCTTTTTCCTTCTCCAGACTGAGAGATTGGTGGGAGGCGGGGATAACTTGGATTGCCTAAGGGGCATAGGACAGCCTGCCACAGCCCTGCCCAAACCCTGGATGCAACCCTCCACAGCTTTCCGGGGGCTGTCTCGCCTCGAGTCATTGCGGAGACAAAGTGCAGGAGGACACCGCCTTACCTGCTCAGTGTAGGCTCCATCACAAGGTCCCGTCACTCAGGCTGTCATCCTGGCTCCACCCCCTGGAGGAAGGGAGGACACCCTACAGCAGCCACCTGCCTCTTGCAGAATCAGCTTGGTCAACAGGAAGATGAGGGGTAGGACCAGATGGCCTGAAGACCAGCCCAGCCACTTATGATCAGATTACCAGTGAACAATCTGAGCCTGGGGAAACTCCCCCTCCCCCAGGCAGCATTCCCTGGTTTGGTCTTGAGAGTCAAGCTGCCTGGGCTGGAATCCCACCTTCATCTCCTACAGGCTTGCATGTGGCCTTGGGCGAATTATTCAATCTCTGTTTTCTCATTTTCTTCATCTGTAGAATGGAGGCAATACTAGTATGTAGCTCAGGCAGTTGCTGGAGTGGCTGTGAATGAGATGAAATATATAACATATATACAGCTTTCCAACTGTGCCTGGTAGACAGTAAGCCCTCAAAAAATGTTAGCATTAAAAACAAGTCTGCCCTAAACAGAGACACAGATGTAGAGAACAAACGTATGGACACCAACGGGGGAAAGTGGCAGGGGTCGGGTGAGGGGGTGGTGGGATGAACTGGGAGATTGGGACTAACATGTATAAAATGGATAATTAATAAGAACCTGCTGTATAAAAAAATAAAATTTAAAAATTTAAAAAAACAGGGCTTCCCTGGTGGCACAGTGTTGAGAGTCTGCCTGCCGGTGCAAGGGACATGGGTTCGTGCCCCGGTCCGGCAAGATCCCACATGCCGCGGATCGGCTGGGCCCGTGAGCCATGGCCGCTGAGCCTGCGCGTCTGGAGCCTGTGCTCCGCAACGGGAGAGGCCACAACAGTAAGAGGCCCGCGTACCGCCAAAAAAAAAAAAAAAAAATTAAAAAAAACAAAACAGAAATACAAGTCTGCCCTTTTCGAGTTTAGCCAGTGCTCCTAGGCCTGCCCTCTGCAGCCATCAGCTGTCCCAGCAGCAGGAAATCTGCTGGGCTGCCATACATGCCAAGCACTGTGCCAGGCTGCCCATGACCCAGGGTAGGATGAGGAGATGGACTGGCGGAATCCCAAAGCGCTGCCCCTGAACGGTGTCAAGGTAGGGGAATTCTGACCTGATCGGAGTCAGGAAGACTGGCCTCGAGGCCCCACCCTGCCACCTGCTCTCCTTGAGACCTCCGTGAAGGCAAGTTCCCCACCCTCTGAATGTCGATCTGTTCATCTTTCAAATGGGAGTAACAGTACCTACCACTGTGTTGGGGGAAGAGTCCACTGCTGATCCCTAAGACCTGATGAACACACCGACTGGCACTTACTAAGGACTCATTTCAGGTCATAAAAAGTTACCCTCCTGCTCTTACCTTTTCTCTTGTATTGTAAACAGCTCCCCTCCGCCCGCACCGGCCTGTTTCAAATAAAGAGCAGGCCGAAGTTTCTGTAGATTCGGTCCTGTTTGAAACCAAGCAGAGGTGACTTTGAGGTGATGCGACAAAGGTTCAGACTGGGTTCTGTTTTACCCAAACTGCCTCCTCTCTGGCTGATATCGTGATCTTTATTCCCCTCACACCCCGGAGCTCAGGCTGCGAGCTAAAATCAGAACGAGTCTAAGGTTTCCGGTCAACTCAGCCTGCGATTCTTCCACTTGTGATGCTGTCAGGGGCCTGTGCGTCACGAGCTGGGGGACCAAGCCTCCTGTGTGGCTGTGTTGTGCTGACGCCCCTCTCTCCCCTCGGTGGCCCTGGGACCGGGGATGAGGGAGACAGAGGAAGTGAGCCAGTGCTCAGAGGAGAGTCACCTACAGCCACACAGACAGGACCCCGCAAGGACCACCACTTTTCCTCCACAAAGAACCAGGCACCTTCCTCCGTGTAACCGTTTCCGGAATGCAAAGCAGCCTCTGGAGAAGGCCAGGGGCTGTGCCTCTGCCACTTCCCCAAGCTGGTGCCGAGCATCTGGCAGGAGAGGCAGCGAGCACAGCTGGCAGCCCCAAGGGGCACCGGGGCGTTCTGTGCCATTTGTACAGAGTGACGTTTCCAACTTGACTGCAAGTAGAATCTTTAATAACATATACATTTTCAGTGACTGAAGCCTTGCTCTTGCCAAATCCTAGCATAAAGCATGTTTTTACAGCTGGGATGATAAATCCCTGAAAGACGGCACTTACCATGGAAACGCTGACACAGCCTTTCATTCCCTTCACAGTGATTAAAATCCTCATTTCAATTTGTTTTTCTTTATTTTGAGCTGGAGTCATTTGCAACCCCCAGAAACATAGCTCCCTGCGGTAGAAAACTAAATGCTGCCCTCTGTCAGAAATAAGACGGAACTGTTCTTCATTCGCTGGAGTGCAGCAAATCTTGGCTAGGAGAATTAGGGCAACCCGGAAAAGCAGGCCTTCTTACTAATAATCTTACCAGCAAAGACATTCCTGCAGGACCTAACCTTGTTTCCTGGGGAAAGTGAGGCAGGGAAGGAAAGGCAGCTGATAAAAGCCTTTGTTATCAAACCAGAGGCCACTATGGGCAACTGGAGATTCAGCCCACTGGGGAATTCTGGGAGCCAGTGTGGACTTTGCGCCTCAGTCATCCTGCCGGAGATGCAGAGGAGCTTCTCATTGGTTGCAGGCTGCTGTCCGTCAACTCTTAGGCACTCCTCGCCTCTCCAGGCAGAGATACAGATCTTGGTAGCTGGAGGGCCAGCCCTTGCCATGGTGAGGCCCCACTGGATACGGGCAGCCACTCTCCTTCCTGCTGCACCCACTCCCCATTGCTCCCTTTATTCTCCTTTGGACTGTTTCGTTTGCAGGGATATTTTATGCCCTTGGTACTCAGGGGCGTTTGTCTTCTGTTTATTCATGGCCTACAGTCTCTGCTGAAACAAACGGCTCAGTGATCCTACCAACCAGATGCCTCCGAAAGTCTTTCTCCTCTCCAGATCTCTTAATTGATAATAAAATCCATAATGGAGTTGGCCACCCTTCTTAATCCGCCGGTGAGACTGCAGCAGCGTCGCTGCGCTGAGAGCTGACACGGCCTCAAATTTCCCGAAATTCAGCCGTGCAGATGTCGCGAGAACGTGGCCTAACGGGACTGGGGCGTTAGTCCGATTCTGCGCGCAGCCCGGGCTTCGGAAAAGGGTTTTCCAAAACGCGTCCCAAAGACAATCAGTGGGCACAGATAGTCCTCACAAGAGGAGTTCGGAGGTCGGATACTGTCCGTAATATTGCTGGGTACAGCCCCCTGTTAAGGGTCAGCCTACCCTCCAGCGTCTTAAAGGTTCTGAGAAGTACTGCAGGGAAGAAATCCAGTTAGCTTTAACTCAGTGTTTCCCAACTTATTTCATCACTAGACCTCTTCGTGATGGAGCATCCATTACCATCCTCTAGCACACTAGGTGTGCTACACGTAAAATGCCTTTATTTGTCCTTCCCCCCCCCCTTATCTTAATGAATTTTAAAATATTTTTATTATACAAGCATTACATGTTCATTGCAGAAAAACAAAAAGTACAAATAAGCAAAAAGGAGAGAAGGAGGCACTGAGGCGTGATTACTGTGGTGGACATTTGGGTTCTCATCCAGCAGCGTTCCTTTGTGGGAAAGGGGTTTTGTAGCAAGAGTCAATCTGTGTTTCCTGGACTATGTTCAGTTTTATGACCCCTGATTCTAAGTAGCAGGTTTTGTTTTTTAAAAAAAACCGCATATTTCAGCCAACAATGGCCAAAGAATCTTTTTGAACTAGTTCCAAAACCACCCGTGGAGGAAAATTCCTTTACCATATGTTGCACCTTTCATGGGGAATGGCAGGCCAAGAAAATCGACAAATTGGCAGAAAGACGAAAAAAAAGTATAGTTATTTCTCAGCTATGTAAAAATATTTATGATAATAAACACCGGAATAAAATACACCCCAGAATTAGGAAGTTTATTTCTAGAATGTGGGCTGCACAGTGACTTTTACTTTCTTTGCTGTTGTAAAAGCAAAACTTAAAGGTAAGTATTTTTCAAAGTACCCCCCTGCACACACGAGGCCACTTTCAGGGAGGATTGAAGCAGAGCAGGGGAGGCTGAGTCTGGTGGGGGGCCCTCACCTGGGACAGGCAAGTTCTTGGGGTTAGGGGCCCCTAACGGCTCTCCCACCTGAGAATCAGCAGGCTTGCTCCGGGTGGCATCATGTCCTTTTTGAGTCATGTTTGGGAGATAAAGCCAGAGGTCTAGCTGGTTGCACTGACCCTCAGAGCAGCCCTAGAAGAGAAGTGCCTTTATTACCCCTTTTCACAAATGCTCCCTGAACATGTGAGCTCATGTCTACCCTAGAACTTTGCACTGGCTGTTCCCTCAGCCTGGGATACTCATCTTTCAGGTCTGAGCTCAAAGAGGGTCTATAAGGAACCCAAAAGCACACAGTACAGGGCTTGAGCCAACGTCTGCCTGACTACCAATCTCACAGGCCTAAGCTGAGCTCCAGAAGGGTTTTCAGACGGTTACAGTTCAGAAGAGAAAATCCCTGCCCGAAGTTTGACATAGGAGGCCAGGCGCTACCCGAAGCCATGGGAGGACATCTAGTATCTAACTCCAGATCTTCTTTTTAAAAGAATGGCTTGTCTGAAAGGCTGAGGACAAATCTGACTCCATCTCTTGGTGGCTGGAAGGCCATTCTGGGGGTACGAGCTCCGTGTGCACAGTCAGGAGCCACAGCCCCCTGGCTTACTGCCCATCTCCTTTGCCCTCTCAGAGCAAGAGCCAGACGGTCCTCTGGGCTCTGCAGCCACCTGCATATGCTGCCAGCCCCGAGGAAGCCCGTCAGGCAGAGCCGGCCATCCACCGGCGACAGCTACCTACCACCCAACGCTCGCTGAGTGCCAACCAGGTGCCACGCTGGGTCCACAGCTGATGCGGAAGCACAGTATCCTCCTGCCTCGGGAGACGGGACTAGAGAACACGTGCTCGGGGAGGAAGTGCTTTCATCTGTGTCATGGTCTTTTGTCACCCCCCTCACGAGGCCCTCCCTGACCGCTGCCACTCTCAAAGCCCTGGTCCCTGTTTCTTTTTCTTCCTAGCATTTATCACGCCCTAGTGTTTGTTCTCTCTCTCCTTCAGAAGAGGCAGACATGTGAATCGTCTTGTTCCTCGTGATTCCCCAGCAAACAGAACACCGCCTGACACAGATCAATGCTCTAGAAAGACCCGTTGGTCGAATTTCTACCTGCCATTTCAGTAGGATGGGTGCGTATCGGAGGATTAGGAGTCCAGGTAGGTGCTCTGTGGGCACCGTCACTCTGCCCTCCTCCGACATCACCCACGTTCTGCTTATGGACCGGTTCCTGGATTCCTGCTTTGTCTCAGCCTGGGAGACACACCTGACTATAGTAAGTCCTTTATGGGGTCAACAATGTATAATATATTCACAGTTTTAAAGCTCCTCCTGTAGGCGTTTACTACCCATCTTGGGTAGGTAATACCCAAGGCCCCCCAATCAGCGTTTAAACACAGAAAGCTCTTCTTTTTCTCCCCTTTTACTCCTGCCACCTTGGGGCTGCTGTTGCCCACAATTTATAACCGTTTCAGGAGGAAGGCGTAGTCTTACCTGGCCTGGCAGCTTACCTTACCTTACCTTACCTGGCCTGGCAGCTCCAGCACTTTGGCACTTCTGAGGGAAGGTGGCCAGAAATAGAGTTGCATTTCACCCTCAGCATCCCACAGACTATGAAGATTTCATTTTACCTCCAAGACAAACCAGGCACTGCCTGAGGGTCAGAGACTTGCCTGTGTGGCTGGATTTCAAAGGAGAAAGGCTGTGTCCGTGACTGAGAGTGGAGGAGACCTGTGGCCACTCAGATGAGAAGGACTTTCCGATCTCACCCTTCAGGATGCTGGCTTGGCTTCCTAAAAGGTGTGGAACTGAGCAGTGACACATCCTTCAGGAGCTTCTGTCCCATTCCTTCTCCCTGCATCTCTTGACGCTAGAAGTATCTGAAGTTGGAGTCTTGCCCTGAGGGGTAAGGAACCAGGTCTCTATTTGTCCTTTCAATCTTCTTCTGGGGCTCAGATTCCTTACAATGCAACGAGTTTGGGGTGATAAACTAGCCAAAATCACAAGGCTAATTGTGAACAAGTTTCCATAATATCTGTAGTTAAACTCTAAGGGCGCCTTGTCAGGGGCAGCCCGTTCCCCAGGTTTGCAGGTGATGATGGGCCATGGAGATCGTCTGTGACTGTAGATGAAGAAGCTCAAGTCCACTAATGTGGCCTAAGACCCAGGATATGTCATATGCCCCCGGTGGGCCTCAGTTTCTTTATCTGTGAAATGTGGTGGCTGAACAAAATTACCCCTTCGGGCTCTGACGCCCTCCCATTGGATGCCTGCCTCAGCCAACAGCTTATCCATCCTCTGAAGAATAAGCCTAGGGTTGCAGTGGTTGTAGTTCCATGGGCCGCCAGGAGATGGCAGCAGGCAGTAAACGGCAGGTGTTGGCAGAATTTGGGTAATGAGCACCCCAGACACAGAGAAGGATTTCCAGAGGAAAAAGAAGGAGGGCTGTGAACGCCACAACTCGGATTGCTTCTTGTCAGAATGTGAGCTGGTGCATCTCCCACTGCTGTGTCCTCTGATACCTGATGGTCCCCTATCCTTGGAGATTCCAAGGTCCTTGCCTCCTGTAGAGGCACCTGGACCCCACGCCTCTTGCCTGTGCAGCCACTGGAGGCCGTGTGCCCCGTCATCCCGCCTGCTCTGGCGCCTGCACTGGTGTTTATCCTCACGCCCACGTCCTCCAACCCATCACCTCATACTCCGTTTCAGCTTTGCCTCCTCTACCCCAGGGGAACCGGAACACGAATGAATACACCCCCCTGAGAGTGACCAGTTGCCGTCACAGCTTCCAAGGAGGGCAGCTCAGCACTGGTGCTCAGCTGTTGACTGAGGGTCTCATTTCTGGAAGCTGGAAGGGACTTCATAGATAAACCCACAGAGCTCTGTGCTCCTCCCACACCTTGTGCTCTGGGGTTTCAGCAAACAGACCCCTGGGGGTCCGTTTTATAAACATTAAAATCTTTTCTCACAACCTCTGCTTGCACTTCCTAACTGAGCCAGGCTTTCTCTCACCTCCAGGTCTCCGCACATGCGGCCCCTTCTCCCCGGAGGCCCCCTGCCCTTCTGTCCCCTTGCCAGCTCCTTCTCGTGCTTTGGGGCTCGGCTTCCTAGGCCTACCCTCTTTGGGTGTTCTCCCATTCCTTCCCTGTTCGCCCAAGCCTGTGTTCAGATCCCGATTCAGTTAAAATAGCAGACACCCACGCTGACTGGCAGAAACAAATGGAAAATTGTTGCAGGGACGTAAGAGGTCTCTGAGTGCAGACAGGACGCTGGAGAATCAGCTGTGGGAAAAGGGCCGCGGAAACAACCCAGGCATCCAGGCGAGATGCTGTCCCCAGAACAGGTGGGCTCCATCCATTGTCCCATGTCACCCCTCCAAGCTGCAGAGGCCTGGGAAAAGTACAACTGGTTTGGGCCACGTGACTGGCCCCGGGATAAGAGTGAACTGGGCCCCTGGGTTACAGCCCCTCGAAGACTGTACACCCCCAATGCCGTCATGACAAAGGGAGGCAACTCCAGGGTGCTGACTGGAAGGAGGAATGCGGAGGCAGGAAGGCACAAAATCTGCCACAGTGTCCTGCCTGTGTGTTCCCGTGGATCTGTGCCCACCCTGGTTGCAGCACTCACCGCACTGTGCTGTGGCGCACTGTGTACTGGCTCGCTCCTCCACTGGACCGTGAGCGCCCTAAGGGCAGGGAGGCTGTCCTGCCCAACTTTTCAGCTTCAGCACCTGTGACTGTGCCTGGCACATGGTTCATGCTCAGTAGGTCCTGCATGAGTGGATGAGCGGGCAGGCGTGGTCTTTAGAACGCGTGGTCTGCAGAATCCCACCACCTCCTTGCCACTCTCCGAGGGTTACAGGCCCCTTCTCAGACTCGGCACGGCTCCTGGGATTCTCCTGTACTTCTGGGCCCAGTGACACATCCTGCTTTTTCAATCTTTGGTAGCAGCCATCATTCCATTCCTTGGGGATGTATGAAGTCTCCTTCTGCATCAACGATCAGCTCAGCCTCTTCTCATCACTTCTACAGCCAAGTTGACGTGAGAAGTAGAACAACAAACAGGGGGCTGTTACCGAGCTTAGGCAGGCATGCTTACTGAACCATCTATCTTTTATCCCTGTTTCCCAGGGCTGCCATACAAAAGTACCACAAACTGTGTGGCTTAAAACAACAGAAATTTATTCTTTCCAAGTTCTGGAAGCTAGAATTCCAAAATCAAGGTATCAGTAGGGTTCATTCCTTCTGAAGGGTCTGAGAGCCAGTCCATGCCTCCCTCCCGGTTTCTGGTGGTTACTGGCAATCCTTGGCATTCCTTGGCTTGTAGACACATCACTCCAGTCTCTGCCTCCATTTTCACTTGGACTTCTCCCCTCCGTGTCTGTGTCTCTATATCCAAATCCCTCTTTCTGCTCTCTTATAATGACACTAGTCTTTGGCCTAATTTTGTGGGCTGTGGTTCCAATGACCATTTAATATTTAGACACTTTGTGGTACAATTTGGCCAGCTTGGTATATCCAAGTGCCATTGGGGGATTCCACTGATACCGTCTGAGGGGTCAGAGGAGTTTTCCCAGCCTCAGCCACCTGCTGCCTCTAGTTAGGGGAAAGGTGTCTCTGGCCTGCAGGGACAAAGATTGCTTTCTGGCACATATGTCTGCTTGTTCCACCTTTAGTAATGCTAAGATCAGTGGATTCAGGTGTTATCAACCAATCTACATCTTATAAAGTTCCTTGCCGACATTTTACCCAATGGTTTCAGCAACCATTAATGATTGGTACCTAAGTACATCACTTTAAAAGGTTTACTAAATGTATCCTTCCATCTGCATCCATTAGCTGGAATTCTCTACAGAGAACTTTCATCATCTATTCGGTTACCCTGAACAACAGTTCATTCAGGAGAGACAGGACAAATGCTTTGGTTCCTTCCCTTTCTTGGTTGGGAACCCTAGCAACATTCAAAGATTGATGAGTAAAGGTTTCTTCTTGTAAGTATCATGATAAATTGATGGATTTTAATTCAGTCAACTGTAATTTCAGTCTATTGCATTAATTTCCTATGTAAAATTGTTCCATTTTTAGCCAGTGGGAGACCCTCAAGTTGACCCCTGGGTGCCTTTGTTATGGTTCCATTAATATTTGACAGCTTCTTCCTTTTCCAGCATAACCACGTGCTCCGGCATCATCTGGCGCATTTTCTGCCTCTCGTGTGGAATCAACCATTTCTCGAGGAAATAGTTTGAGTAGGAAATGGTATTTGGAGACTACAATTCAGGCATGAAGGCCATTTGCTGCTACTAGACCTTGGCAGCAAATAAAGCTAGGAAACGCATACTTCTTTTTAGAAAGAAACAAAAGAAATGCTGTAATGAGTTACTGATATTTCCTATTTAAATTTAATATCACAGTGTCTTCCCATTACTTCTTTGATTGTATCTCTTTCTACTTACGTCCCACCCCCAGCTTTTTATGCCTCCTGATTTTGGTTGTATAGACCCAAGACCTAAACTCAAGTGGGTTCAGATCTATCCTGTACTCCCCTCATCTTACTTTCCCATCTGGGCACCTTCCAGTTCTGAAACGTAATGAGAAGTCTGATATTTCCTCCATTAAAGCTTAGGTAGAAGAAATAAGATGGACTTGAGGGGATGTGGTGAAAATCTTCCTAGCAGGGACCAGCTCAAGGTCACTGAACCACTGGATTCCCTAACACCAACCATTCCCTGCAAACACTCTCAGCCTTCCCAGGAAATAGCTCCTGGCAGAAATGCTTCCCCAGGGAAATCACAAGCAAAAGTAATTAAATGAGAATGGTAGCTAAGCGCGTATCATGGGAGATCCCATTTCCGATTGTCCCCTGAGACAAAGCTGAGTGTTCCTCCATTCTTTCTTTTAAAAAAATCTAATCCAGGTTAAATTATGTTCCATGGCAACTTATGTCAATGGTGTTGTCATGGTTACAGGTGAACCTGCAAGTGAGCTGTGACAGCCTGGGCTCTGAGCTCTTAGACCTGCATGTCTTAAAGAGACATCCATCTGTTTTCTTGTCCAGGCTAGAAAGGTAATGAGAATGAGTACCATTTCTCAGCAAGGTGTAGCCTGTGGACCAATGCAGGCCAGGGAAAGGTGGAGCCAAGGGCTCTTCATAATAAACATTCTCCTCCAGCAGCCAGGGTGGTGTCCCAGGACACATCATACGAGTTCCCCACACCTTCGTGTGCCCACATGTGGGGAATGGGAGAATTCACTGTGTGAGCAACTCTCCAGCGGAAAAACCACGAGCCCCTCCCAGGAATTCTCCTTAGATGCAAGCTAAGCAACAATATCTCCCTTCATCTTTGACAGCGCTGTCCAATAGAAATAGAATGCAAGCCACCAATGCGGGCTAGACACGTCATTGTACATTTCTAGCAGCCACATTTTTAAAAAGTTAAAAGAAACAGGTAAACTTAATTTTAATAATTTATCTTTAACCCAAGTATCCAAAATACCATTTCAACACGTAACTAATACAGAAATTAATGAGACATTTTATATTCTTTTTTTCATACTAAATCCTTGAATTCTGGTGTGTACTTTACCCTTAAAGTACTTCTCAATTCAGATGCTAAAGTCTCATTGGAAATACTTGATCTAGATGGTGATTTCGTAAAATTTACAGTTGAAATGGTCAAGTCACATACTCAAGTTAATCCAAGCATACTTTTAAAGTTTTTAAATAACAAATTGAGTATGTTTTACTACAATGAGGCACCACCTCACCGAGGTACCACGGTGAGAATGGCCATCATTAAAAAATCTACAAATAACAAATGCTGGAGAGGGTGTGGAGAAAAGGGAACCCTCCTACACTGTTGGTGGGAATGTAAATTGGTGCAGCCACTATGGAAAACAGCATGGAGGTTCCTTAAAAAACTAAAAATATAACTACCATATGATCCAGCAATCCCACTCCTGGGCATTTATCCAGATAAAACTATAATTCAAAAGGATATATGCACCCTTATGTTCATAGCAGCACTATTCACAATAGCCAAGACATGGAAACAACCTAAATGTCCATCGACAGATGAATGGATAAAGAAGATGTGGTACATATACACAATGGAATATTACTCAGCCATAAAGAAGAACGAAATAATGCCATTTGCAGCAACATGGATGCAACTAGAGATAATCATACTAAGTGAAGTAAGTCAGAAAGAGAAAGACAAATACCATACGATACCACTTATATGTGGAATCTAAAATATGACACAAATGAACTTATGTACAAAACAGAAAGAGACTCACGGACATAGACAACAGACTTGTGGTTACCAAGGGGGAAGCGGGGTGGGGAAGGGATGGATTGGGAGTTTGGGATTAGCAGAGGCAAACTATTACATATAGAAGGGATAAACAACAAGGTCCTACTGTATAGCACTGGGAATTATATTCAATATCCCGGGATAAACCATAATGGAAAAGAATGTTAAGTAGAATATATATATAGATATATATAGAACTGAATCACTCTGCAGTACAGCAGAAATTAACACAACATTGTAAACCAACTATACTTCAATAAAATAAATTTTAAAAAAACAACTTGAGTATGTTTTAAATCTTAAGTTTAAATGAACTAAAATTAAAGAAAATTTAAAATCTCGCTCCTCAGTCTCACCAGCCACATTGCAAGTGGTCAGCAGCCACATGTGGCTGGTCTTTACCACATGGGACAGCAGGGATCTACGACTGCTACTCAGTACGGTCCTCAGCAGCAGCAGTATCATGTGGGAGGTTATTAGAAATCTAGGCGTTTGGGACCTGCCACAGAGGCACTGATTCAGAATCTGCACTTTCACAAAATCCCCAGATGATTCTCAAGCACATCAGTTTGAGAAGCTCTGCTAAAGGGATACAATCAAAACTCTTAATTTGGTTTTCAAGACCTTTGGTTTTCAAGACCCCTGCCTCCTTTTCCACTCTCATCTCCCCATCCCTCAAACCCTACCCCCATCAAGCCTTCAGGTGAAACAGCAGGCCCTGGTCCAACACCTTGATGTCTTATGAGACACCCTGAGTCAGAAGCACCCAGCTAAACTGTATCCAGATTCCTGACCCATAGAAGCAGTGAGATAATGAATGTTTGGTGTTTTAGGCTGCTAACTTTGGGGGTAATTTGATATGCAGATATCAAATACAACTGGCGATATGAGGACCCCTGCCTACTTCTCCGGACTCATTACTCCCCACTTTTATCCTGTGCTCCAGCCTTAACAACTTCTCCCATTTCCTAACAACCTCTTTGCTCTGACTCACTGGCAGGTTTTTGCATTCTCTGTTCCTTCTTCCCGATACACTCTTCTTCACCACCATCCCCCAACTCTCTTCATCTGTCCAATTCCTACTCATTATTCAACTCTCAGCTTAAACATCACTTCCTATAGGAGTCCCTCTGGGAGCACATCCCTGAGCTCCGGGTCTGGGTTAGTGCCATCATGATGCCCATCACATCCTGTGTTGTATTTGCTTATTAGCATCTGTCAACAGACCCCAGTAGACAGTGATCTCCACCACGGCAGGGACCACGTCTGTCTTGCTCACCATTGTACTGTGTGCCCTGAAGCAGGGACAGGGTCTGGCAAGTAGTGAACAGCCAATAAATATTTGTTGAGCATTGTTGAGAACTAGGAAAAGAGACTAAAAAACTAAGAAGGACTGGATGACAGAGGACGGGCTGGAGTCATTGGCCCCAGAATAGTAATAAAACCAACGACCAAGGAGACAGAAGCTCAAAATATTTCTGAGGGTAGAGCTCATGAGATAGGAGTTCATGGGGTGTAGTTGTTAGTAAGGCAGTTGAAACTGTCCTCTGAGGTTCAGATGGAAAAGGGGGGTTCTTTCCGTGGATCCCCAGAAGTGAGAGAGGATTTAGCTTAGGCCTGGTGTGGAAGCAAAATGCACTAGGAAGAGAAGGCAGAGAAGCAAGGCCTGGGTGTTCAGTGTGATCAGAACGGGGCAGGAAGGTTGTAGGGCAGAACCTGTGGGCTGCTGTCCTTTGTTCTGAACACTTGCTTCCTGAGGTATGATTGCTTCTCCTAAGCCCGGAACACTGGAGCCTCCTCCTGGATCTCTCCAGAGATTCTGAGCCAGGTGGAATGAAGACAGGGAGAATGGAAGATATCTGGGGAGATCAAAAAGTAGAAAGAGAAAATGAGAGAGATCGGTACAGATGCTGCTGAGGAAGTGGGTCCCCTGAGATTGCTGGGAGCGGGGGAGGCGGGAACGTACTTGTGTGTTCACAGAATTTTTAAATAGTTAAGAAACACAAACTACAACCAATCCCTACTGAAGATGAAAATGCTGGAGGAGAGCAAGATATTTGTGTGCCCTGACTTGTAAATTCTGTGTGCACGTTGATGAACACAAACAACGCTGTACAGGCAGTCAGCACCAGCTGGCTGGAGCTGGCATAACTCATTGTCCTTGACACTGAGCCATAACAAAATGTGTCCAGATCTTCTTCAATTTATATTTCCTACCTTGATGAAAATGGTGTGATTTGTATATTGTTGCAGACCAAATCACAGAGTAACTTACCACTCATTATTGGCATGGTTGACTTCATACCACTTATACCCCACCCTCATGCAATTAGAGCAATTAGAGTGGTGTTTGTCTTCTAGGAAGCTGTCCCCACCCTGGATACCGCCTTCCTTCTCCCGATGCTACATATAGCCCCACATATTTAAGTCAAAGGAAAATCTATCTGCCTGGAAGGAAGTGGAAGAGAGGGAGCCAGGAGTAAATTCACGAAGAGACAGGAGGACAAGAAGCCACTTTGTAATTGCTGCATTATTCTCTTGGTTGTAAAGAGAAATCATCCCCTTTAAAATTGCCTGTGCTGCTCTGCGGAGGACGGGTTAAAGGAAAGTAGTCACAGGAAAGGCCAAGAACCTCAGGGAAAAGTTTCTGGACAAGCCATCCCTCTCCCCGTCACCCATCTGTCCCTGGGGGTACCAGCTGAAAGTTACCGCAGAGAAACCAGAGTGGAAACCCCAGCAGGGGCCAGTCCAACTCTCTTTGTTTGCCCACATCAGTGGGTCTCATCCCCCGCAGCACGTTAGAAACACCTGGAAACCTTGGGGGACAGAAATGATCCCAGACCAGAACAGTCAAATCAGAATGTTTGAGGGAGGGTAGGGCCCGGATATGGGTATTTTAAAATGTGCAACCGCTGTGCTGGACCAGTGGTTCTCAAACTTAAATGTGCATCAGAATCACCCAACAGGCTTGTTAAAAAAAAAAAAAAATAGAATGCTGCTTACCAGAGTTTCTGATTCAGTAGCTCTGGGATGGGGCCCAAGTGGTGCTGCTGCTGCTGCTGTTTGAGGACAATTCATTGAAAACCATTCTCAGAAAGATACTTCCAGCATCCAAGACCTTTTCCCTCTGACCTCGCCTTGCCCCTCACCTCCCACTCTGTTTCTGTGGTTACAAGCTCCTGATCACTGGCTTCTCCATGGATCTGACTGTAATTTGACTTCCCCAGTTTCATCCTCAGCACACCCTCCTTCTTTCCTTTCCATTAGCCCTAACCTCACTGGACCCCAGACCAGCCCAGGGATACTATTCCGTCATCAGCCCACATGACTGGAGTTTCTACTGTGGTTGCACGGATTCCTGCAATGGAAAGGAGGTTTCAGATGGGAGTGGCCTTTAATTGGGTGTTCACATCCCTATCTTGTCACAATGTTACAACATTCTCATATATTTCTGGTTACACTATTTCCAGAAGGCAAAAGTATTTGGAAAATGTGCAAACCATTTCTGGGTTCTTAATATGTGTCATTTGCCCAAGTTTTATGATCCAAGTCCAGTTCTGTCTATCATGGACCTCAATTTTCTGACCCATAAAATAGGGGGTTGGACTAAAAGCACTACTAAATTCTCTTTAAGCTCCATAAAATAATTTCTCTATGATCTAAAAGAGTGAGCAATTAGCTCACATTACTAGTATAATTAGACTCACCCTAATGTAATAAAATATATTAATCTTGAACAAGATTTCTTTGTTGCACCCATGGCAACAAAGAAAATCATGGGCTTATTAAAACTATAAAACTATAATTTAAAAGTGTCTGCATTCATCTCAAAGGCACTTAAAGGAAAGTGGTTTTGGCCAAGGCAGGTGAGTCAGCAACCTCATTGCAATCTACTTGTGATTCCCATGAGAATTGCTGTCATTTCCCAAATACTCTTCTTACCAAGACACTCATGACCTATTGGCAAGTGAAAAAAAGCAGGTTCCAAAACAATACGCACAGTGTGACCTCACTTTGCATACTGATGTACCCATGCAGGGAAAACAGTCTGGAAGGTGATACAGCAAAAGGCTAACTGTGGTGCTCTCCGGATGATGAAATTAAGGGTAATTTTAAATTGTTTTAGCTTATACTGGCTTTTACTTTTGCCCACAATGAACATATTATTACTGCTTCAATAAAGGAAACACAAAAGGTTTTTCAAAAAACCTATTATTTCCAAACTTGTACATCCTGAGTAGTATAAGCCTTGTGGAAAGGAGACTGTGTCCCAGGGGTCATTTTATCAGCAGAGCTCCAGGGGTCCTCAGCAAGAGCAGGTTGTGTTCCAGGATGGTGGGGAGGGCTGTGTGCGAGCCAGTATTGCCTGCCCAACCCGCACCCACAGCGTCTGTCTACAATGCCTGCCCCACGCACCCCAGAAAAACAAGGGATGATTCCCCCATGTTTTTAGGCTTCTGTATATGTAGAAACTTTGATTAGATGAGGGAGCTTTTCCTGTCTTTAATTATTATGGCATCCATAAATCTTTTAAAACACTGTTTTCCATAACTAAAACAAGATGCACTGAGTTAAGTGTAGAGACTTTGAAGAATATAAAAAAGAAAGTGGTATAACTTTTGGCAGTGGTATATCTTTTTCACTCTTTGTACTTTCTTGTAAGCAGCATGTAATTAAATTTTATTTTCCTTAATCCAGTCTGATCATCTTTGTCTTTTAATGAAGACATTCATACATATATATATATATATATATATACACACACATATGTAATTTTAAATTAACATTTAACTCAAACTTTTAATTAAATTTTTTTAAATGTTTAAAGATGTCTTTTGACTTCCACTATTTATTTTGAGAAGTCAGCTGTCATTCTTTTTTTTTTTTTTTTTCCTTTTCCTTGCGGTACGCGGGCCTCTCACTGTCGTGGCCTCTCCCGTTGCGGAGTACAGGCTCCGGACGCGCAGGCTCAGAGGCCATGGCTCACGGACCCAGCCGCTCCGCGGCATGTGGGATCTTCCCGGACAGGGGCACGAACCCATATCCCCTGCATCGGCAGGCGGACTCCCAACCACTGTGCCACCAGGGAAGCCCTGTCATTCTTAACATTACTTTTTTCAAGGGAATGTGGTTTTTTTCCTTTGTCAGCTTTTAAGGTTTTCTCTTTATTTATTTATTTATTTTTTTAAAGGAGTTGATTTCTTTTATTTATTTATTTTTGGCTGCACTGGGTCTTAGTTGCTGTACGCGGGCTTTCTCTAGTTGTGGCAAGCGGGGGCTACTCTTTGTTGCAGTGCACAGGCTTGTCATTGCGGTGGCTTCTCTTGTTGTGGAGCACGGGCTCTAGGTGCGCGGGCTTCAGTAGTTGTGGCGCACGGGCTTAGTTGCTCCACGGCATGTGGGATCTTCCCGGACCAGGGCTTGAACCCACGTCCCCTGCATTGGCAGGCGGATTCTTAACCACTGCACCACCAGGGAAGCCCTCTCTTTATTTCTGCTTTACAGCAGTTTTACTATGATTTACCTATGCATGGTTTTCTTTGTAGTTACCCTACTTGGATTTCATAGAGCTTCTTGATGCTTCTCATCTAGTTTGACGTCTTTTATCAGTATTTTTGGTTAAATACTTGGTTATTTTCTCTTCAAATACTGTTTCGGTGCCATTCTGTCTCTCCCTTCCAGAGTTCCAATTACATATATGTTAAACCTTTTGCTATATCCCATATGTCTCTTAAATTTCTTCTGCATTTTTTTTTTCCTTTTTTCATGTTTCATCTGGGTATTCTCTACTGGCTTACTATTTACTATTTCTCTCTTCAGATATCTCTAATCTGCTATTAAACCTACCCTTTAATTTTCCTTTATTATGTTTTTTTAATCCTAGAATCTCCATCTGACTATTTAAAAAAAATACATTTCCTTGATAAAACTTCACTTTGTCATCTATTTTCTTAAACATAGTATTCACAGGAATTTTAAAGACCATGTTTGATAACACTAATATCTGAATCACCTCTGGACCTATTTTTTTTTAATTTATTTTATTGAAGTAGAGTTGATTTACAATGTTGTGTTAATTCCTGCTGTACAACAAAGTGATTCAGTTATGCATATATATATACTTTTTCATATTCTTTTCCATTATGGTTTATTACAGTATATTGAATACAGTCCCCAATGCTATACAGTAGGACCTTGTTGTTTATCCATTCTATATATAATAGTTTGCATCTGCTAATCCCAAACTCCTAATCCATCCCTTCCCCACTCCTCCTCCCCCTTGGCAACCACAAGTCTGTTCTCTATGTCTGTGAGTCTCTTTCTGTTTTGTACATAAGTTCATTTTGTGTCATATTTTAGATTCCACATATAAGTGATATCATATGGTATTAGTCTTTCTCTTTCTGACTTACTTCACTTAGTATGGTAATCTCTAGTTGCAACCATATTGCTGCAAATGGCATTATTTCGTTCTTTTTAATGGCTGAGTTGTATTCCATTGTATATATGTACCACATCTTCTTTATCCATTCATCTGTTGATGGACCTATAGGTTGTTTCCATGTCTTGGCTATTGTGAATAGTGCTGCTGTGAACATAAGGGTGCATGCATCTTTTTGAATTATAGTTTTGTCCATATATATGACCAGGAGTGGGACTTCTGGATATGGCAACTGTATTTTTAGTTTTTTGAGGAATCTCCATGCCATTTTCCACATGGCTGCTCCAATTTACATTCCCACCAACAGTGCAGGAAGGTTTAGGGAAACCTATTTTTTAAACTGCATCTCACTTAATCACTAATGAAGTTATGTTTCCAATTATTTACTAGGCATTTGTATTCTACTTTCTGTGAGTGGTCTTTTTCTTTTGAGATGTTTGTTCTTTCCTTGTTAATTTGTTAGAGATCTTTGAATGTAATTAGTGTAATCAGTCTTTTCGTTGTTAGCTATGTTGTAAATGTTTTCTTCCAGCCTGTCATTTGTCTCTTGACTTTGGTTATGGAGTTTTTTGCCAAGTGGAGAATTTTAATTTCCATGCAGTCAAATCTGTTTATCTTTCCCTTTAACTCTTCTGAGTTTCATGCCTTCTTAGAAAGGCTGTCACTATTTCAAGATTATTGAAATAATCTCCTGTGGTTTTTTCTAGTATTTACACAGCATTTCTTTTACATTTACTCTAAATCTATATAAAATTTATATTTGAGAATTTGGTGAGGTTAGGGATCTAACTTAAGTTTTATTCTTCCCCCTCAAAAATAGTCAGTTGCTCCAACACCATTAGTCAACAGTCTATTCTTTCTCAACTGATCTGAAAGTATACTCTTGCAATACACTAAATTTCCACATGTACTGAGGTCCATCTGTAAACTCTCTTCTGTTCTACTGATTTTTTCTTTCAGTTCTGGCATAAATATAACACTGTTTTAATTAAAGTTATGTTATTATTTTGCTATTTGGTAGGGCAAAGTCTCATCTTTTTATTCTACTTTAATTCTCTTCTTTGCTATTTTTGTGCCTTTTTCTTTCACATGATAGTGTCAATCTATGAAGCATGCCACCCCCCTCCCATTGTCCTCAAAATCCCATTGGTGTTTTGACTGGGATTGTAATGACTTTATAGATTAATTAGTAGGATTTTGACTCATTTGCAATATTGAGTGCTCTCATTCAGGGATATGGTTTATCAATCCATTTGTTTTTTTTAGAACTTCTAGTAAAATATGAAAGTTTTACTCAACAAACTCATTTTATAAGATACTTTACAATTTTTACTGCTATTGAGAATGAGTTTTTTTCTTGATTAGATTTTTTTCTAGATAGATTTCTAGATGCATATCAGAGTTTTTAAGTAAAGATAGTTTCAAATAATGATAATTTTACATTTTTGTTGCACAATGTGCATATGTATGTGTGCATGTTATATTATCTTCGATTATTTTTGTCATCTTACTACTTTGGTTGGGATCTCTGGAGCAAAGATGAATAATAGCGACAACAGCAAGCATCCTCATCTTATTCCTGACTTTAATTAGAGAACACCTCTGGAGTTTCACCACTGACTATTATTAGGGTTAAAGAAATAGTTTCTGATAAATGTCTTTCATTAACTCAAGTTAATTTCTTTTTATTCTTAGCTTACTGAAAGAATTTTTCAAAAATCAAAAGTAGGGACTGAATTTTATTTAATGTCTATAGAACGTACAGTTTTTCTCATTTATTTTCTAATGCTGAATCATCTTTACATTTCGAGGATAAAACTATCTGGCTGAGGTATATTAGGAATGATAGGGTTTAATTTGCTAATATTTTATTTAGAATCTTTGCATATATATTGATATATGGTCTAAGGTCTTCCTTTTTTGTGTGCTCCATGGCTGCCTTACTATTAAAGTTAAGCAGGCCTCAGGAAATACATTTTTTTCATCTTTTTAATGCTCTGGAACAACTGACATAGGAATCATGTACTTCTCAAAGGTTTGATAGCACTCTCCCATAAAACCATCCAGGCCCTGTGCCTTTCTCTAGATCTTTTACGACCTTTCTAAGGTGCTTCCAACCTAGTGTGGGAGAGAGGCAGTTGGGGGCCTATAATCAACTTTCATGCCTGGCATATTCAGCAGGTATGGGAATGCAGATGTGTCCTGGGCAAGATTCAGGCCTTTGGAAGAGGGAGTATGGCTTCAGATGATTCAGGTATTTCTCTTAAGATCACCAACACATTCGTCTTCCTTTGACTTCTTGAATTTTCTCCTCTTTTTCTCGGTTCTTCCCAAGGATACTCTTATCAAGTGATGCTGCCCCTCCTGGACTCAACCGTTTTTCACTTTAACAGCCCTTGCTCTGCCTTCTGGCTAAAGTGTCCCTTCCCTCCCTCCCGCCTGATGGACCTACACTCCGCCAGAGGTGGGACTGAGACAGGTGTCACCCTGGAAAATGTTGAGAGAGGAATGTGGAGAAACACATTTCACTGCCAAAGCAGAGTTAGGGCTCCCATGTCAGGATGAGACTCATTCTACCTTTGTGACTCAACCTGCCCCTTTCAAGAAACAGAGCTAATACTGTCTCACTGCTGAGAGACTGAATACACAAACAGACAATGGCCAGACATCTATGACAACAGAACTCTGACCCACAACCTCTGCAGCCATCAGCTCAGGAAGTCAAACCACAACATCTGTAGCAATCGGCCCAGAATGGTCAGGACTTGACCATAACTGCCAGCATCACTATTTTTTGTCCCCGCTTTCAACTCAAGACCAACCAGAGAAAGTCAAATATGCTCCCCTAACCAAGCACGTAGGATGTCCCTCTTCAAGTTAGCCAACCTGCAGCTCCCCCTGCCCATGGCCTCCAATCAGGCCACCCCTGAAGCCCTCCCTTTTTTCCACTAGAAAGTTTTCCCACTCCTCAGTCTGCCTTGGAGTCTCTGCTGAAAGCAAGTGATGGTACTAACTCCCTTGCTAGAGCAGGCTCTGAATAAATAGCCTCTATTTGGGTGATCTCATCTGGGTGGTCTTTATTTTCATACTGCTTGCATGCGAGGTTTAAACAAAGTTCGAGGGCAATCGAGGTGAAGGCAGCTGGCCAGCGACCTACAGAGAGGCAACTGAGCCACAGCTCAGAGCAGCTTCCCTTTACATTGAAATAGGTCTGGGTGGCTGCCTGGGAAAGGAGGGGAAATCTGCCCAGCGTGTGGGTGGGTGGGTTGGCTGGTGTGTGTGTGTGTGTGTGTGTGTGTGTGTGTGAAAAGTTTCTCTGGACACCAAGCCAGAATCTTTCTCTCCGTGAGCAAGGCCCCAAGTTTCCAGCAAACACTTTTGCATCCTGATGTGGACAGGTCTGTTCAGCACAGGAAGGGAGGGACACACGGCAGGCACTGTGGGGCCCCTCCCAGCCTTCCCAGCGCACATCCACCACCCACGGCACCATGGGACAGGGTCCAGCTCTCCCTCTTAGCCCACCCAGTGGAGACACCACCTCGGGCACTCTCTTCAACACTGGCCCTTTTCCCTGGGGTCTCCAAGCCCAGCTCTGCCCAAGTCCACAGATCTCCAGGGTCAAACGCCAGCCCCCACCTCGGCTACTCTCAGATGAGAATGGCTCCAGTTTGGGGGTAGAGGCCTCTGAAAGTCTTTTTTTTTTTCTTACGTATCCTCAAAATTTTTTTTAATATTTTTGATTTTCAGAGGACTGGACTTGAATGCAGGAGTTTTGGGTTCAGATCTGGGCTTGGTCACAAATGCTTCTGAGCACTGGCTATAATAACCACGGACGTTTACTGAGCGATGACTACATGCCAGGTACTGTGATCCTGTTTACATGGATCAAGGCATTTGACCTCACCACCGTCCATGGGTAGGTGTGATGATTGCTATCCCTATTTCGCAGACGAGGCACAGAGGGGTTAAGTGACTTGCCCAAGCTCACCCAGCTGGTAGGTGCAAGGGCCGGAATTCAAGCCCAGGCAGGAACTGTGCTAGCAAGCCTTAAACCCAGGACCACCACTCAAAGGCGCTCCCACTGCCCTCCCCGCCACTCTGACAGCTCCTCTTCCTCTAATCCCCTTGGGTTCAGAGCTGATGGCAAGGCAGGGCCAGTTCCCTGGAGTAGGAGCAGCAAACTGTGACTCTGGCCGAGCACATTCACATGTGTTTGACTCCCTCCCCATCGCTCTTTGCTTTGTAAAATCTGCTCAGTCTGTGAACTGTGTCCCTTCTGCCAACTTGAAACTTCAGGCACTTTTTACCCTTTTCAAAACACTCTCAGCCTCAGTGCGTGCCGGGGCTGCTCGCCCCGTGCCTCCCCAGCCATCACCTCCAGAATGAGAATGAGTGCCAACGGAAGCAAACAGCAGGGGATGGTGAATCAGAATGTCCCCATCCACCTTAGAGAGGCTGCCTGGCCAGGAGCCACGATGCATCTGCAGTGTGGGAGCCGTGGGGGTCTGCTCAGCTGCAGGCGAATCAGCCTTAAGAAAGGCAGGCTGAGGGGCTCTGTCGAGGCCATCACGGGCCGAACCGCGGGCCCGACCCTGTTCCTCGGCACTTCACCCGCAAAGGGCTGGTCCAAGGAAAATGATGGCGTTTCCAAGCAGGAGAGGAGGAGGATTCACAACCCTCTAGATGCAATTCCAACAACCCCCAAAGCTCTGAAAATCAAAAGCTTTTTCATATGTTTGGTGCCAAAACTCATGTCCCACTCAGCGTGAATATGCATACAGTTCACTGTGGCCATCCCAGCGTGCTTGGTTATTGGCTGTAATCTCAGACCCTGTTGAGAATATTGCATAATACACGGTATAGGCACCAGATTACTTTCTGAAAATTTCAGAATTTGGAATCACATCTGCCCTCCAGGGTTTGGGTATGGATTCCGGACCCGTAACGTCTAATATATCACACATCCGGCATGGTGCTAACGGTTTACACAGATGATTTCTTGAATGCCTTACAACAATCCCAGCTGTATCATCCTCACCCTACAGATGAATAACTCTCAGCCAGTGACCAGGATATTCATCTAACGCACAGCTTTGCCTCAGGGACTCCCGATCAGCCTGGCACAGCTCATATAAACAAACTACGGCCCGAGCTCCCACCTCCCCAAGGCCCCCTTTTCTTCTCTCCGCAGGAGTCAGACCAGCATCACCATCTGCCTGTGAAGAAGAAAAGGCTAAAACTCTTTCTTTCTCCTTCTCTGAGGATGAATTTGATCGTGAGTTAATTTTCTAGCTCTGTTGCCATGGAAGCCGGATAAAGGTTCAATGTCGGGTGGACCTCTGACCTGGACTGGAAGGAGCCTGAATTACTAAACTATCTGGTAGGACACCGGAGCCGAGGCTTCCCTGAGTGCGAGAACTCCTATAACCAGGCAGGTTCCTCGCGGGACCCTAGGAACTTACTTGACTATGGGCTGTTTAGAAGATAATGGTTCCTATGGGGCTTCTAAGCCAAAGTGGCCCCCACAACTACCAATGCGCCTTGCCATCTCCTTACCCTTGAGCAACCACTTGGGGAAGAGGGTAACAGAATGGCCCCTGGACTGGTGTGAGGACTCCTCCTGTGGAAGAAGTCACTCGATGCAGCCGTGCTGGCTTTCTGAGCATCTTGTGTTACGTCCTTCTAAATGAATCCGACGCCGGGCGTGTGTACCGTAGTCTTATGTGTCTGAACGTGTAGTGAAGCCTAAGCAGACTCTGGCAGACACCGATCTTCCTCCCCGCAGCCCTCTCCCACCTACTTCCAGGCTTTCATCCCACACAGATGGAAATGGGATACTCATCCCTCATCGGGATGAAATCCAGCCAGCCTGCCTTGCCTCCCAGGCCTCGATGCCTTCCCCTTTGCCACATCCGCTCGGCTGACAACCCGGATGAAAGGGCATCTAGGTATCGACTACGAGCCCCCCTTCCCACTGTCCAATAAAAGACTTGGCCGAGATGTTTATAATCATTTAATCAATGTTCCAAACACACACTTCATGGGGCTACAGGTGAATTTCATGATGACGGAAGCTGATGTACCACCCACCCAAATGACCACAATTACTAGCAGTTTCCAGAAACCCGACACCAACCAGAAAGATGCCGTAGGAAACAGCATGATCACTTAGCCAAAGCGGTTCTCTGGGATTCTTACTCTCCTCTTCCTCCTCCCCTCAAGGACCTTCTCCAGGGCATGGGTGCTCAGGATGAGAGAAACGGGTGGGGAGGTACCATCACACCTGTGCAAAGAGGCGCGCTGAGAACCCCACACCTCCGAGGCAACAAGATGACCCGAGGCACAGGCCTGCTCAGTAAATAAATAATTCCCAGAAGCCACCCCTGGGAGCTGGCGGGCCCAGGGACACCAAGCCTGAGTAGCCCCCCTCCCGAGGCCTGGCCGGACCGCTCGCTACGTGTTGCACACCAGCACGTCTGCAAAGGGTCCCTGGAGGGTCTTGTTGAAGATGCAGCGGACCCACACCAGGTAGGTAGTGAAGGGCTTGATGTTCTCGGTGAAGGTGTGGTTCTGCAGGGCCAGGATGTAAGGCACGTAGGTGTTCTCCCCCTGCTCCTGGAGCCACACCTCGTACTTCACCTCCCTCACCTTCAGGTACTTGAGGTTCCACGGGATCTGCCAGGAGACGGTGAGGCGGGCCTCGGAGGCGCCCTGCACCGACGCCTGGCACCGCGCCTCCCGCACCTTGCCGGGGTACAAACTGACCGTCCACTTCTGCTTCCTCGGCCCCGGCCGGCCCTTCACCACGCGCCGTATGGTTTGGATGAGCGACGGGATGTCCACCTTGGTGTCCTGGTAGATGCGGAAGAGCCACTCAGGGTTCCGGCAACAGAGGTGCCGCGGGACCTCCCGGCTTTGCAGGATCCGGGCCTGCTCGGCCCGGTCTAGGTGGCTGATGCCCCCCTGGTCCCAGGGCCGCTCTGGGTGCGTGACCGTGTTCTCTGGCAACGTGTTCCGCCAGGCTACGTACTGGAGGTCCATGCCGGGCAGCGTGGCCAGTGTCTTATAGGGGGTGTAGTGGTCAGGGTTGACGGCGTAGGGAAAGAGCTCCACCACGGCTGCCCCGCGGGGCAGGAAGAGGGCAGTGACCAGCTGGGCCCCGTGCATGCTGACCAGCATGGAGGCGTTGCTGACCAGCCGCACCACGTCTGCGAAGGCGTGGTCCTCCAGGGACACCGTCACGGTCTTCATCTGAAACTCCTGGGCCAGTGCCAGCAGCAGCTCCGCCTCATTCAGGATGAGTCTGTTGTGGGTGCGGGTGAAGACCAGGAGGTACTCCTCGCCCAGGGGGCTGCCTGCGTGGCTCACGTTCAGCTTTTCCGTCAGGAACCTGGCAAACTGCCGGATCTCGTTGCCCGAGACGAGGATGTTGGCCTTCGGGCCCTGGGGCTGGACGAAGCCGTACTGGTACCAGGTGGTGATCTTGGAGAGGCCCACGAAGGCATGGGAGAAGCAGAGCAGCCGGCCCAGGGCCTTCAGCTGCGCCCGCAGGAGGGGCTGCTTGGGGCTGAGCAGCTTGTAGAGGTCAAAGTGGGCGCCCTCGCCCCAGCCCTCCATGAAGAAGAGCCGGGCCTCGCGGGCCAGGCCGGGGAACTGCCGCAGGGTGTAGAAGAGGGGCAGCAGGTCGTCGTGGAAGACGTGCATGAGGTTGTCGGGGTTGAAGCGGTTGGCGATGAGGGCCACGTCAGGCACGAACGCCGGCTTGGGCATGAAGCGCAGGGCGGCGGCCGGCAGCTCCACGAAGTTGAAGTACTGGGTGTTGTGGTCCTCCACGGTGGACAGGTCGAGCAGGGCCGGCTGGAAGCGCCGGGAGCCCAGGCTGGGCAGCATCACGGAGGCGTTGCCATGGAAGAAGATGAACTCCTCGGCCTCGCTGGAGTAGCAGAGCCACTTGAAGCGGCAGAGGCGGTCGGTGTGCGTGCGGCCGGTGCACACCATGTGCGTGCCACCCTCCGTCAGGATCTGCAGGGCCTTCGCGTAGTCGATCCGCATGGCGGGGGCGGGCTCCGGGGCTCGGCTGCCGAGGGCCAGCTCCTCCTCCAGGGAGGCGGCGTGCTCGCGCAGCCTCACGTGCTTCCACAGCACGGCTGCCAGCACCGACACCAGGAGGGCGTTGAGCACCGCCGAGAGGTGCATCCTAGCGCCGCAGTGAGGCCCTAGTGAGACGACGGCCCCTGGAAAGCACCTCGGGCCTGGCGGGCTTTACCCATCCCTGCAGGCACCCGGAGGACCAGCAGAGGCCTGCGGGAGGAGAGAAGGAAAAGGAAAAGGTGTCTGCACTGTGTGTCTGGAGTCACCCCGAGCGCCCGCTCTGCGCCAGGCATTGCGCTGGGCTCTGCTACGGCGCTGGGTCCTTGCGTCGCTCTGCACATTTGAAGACACGGTAGGCTAGACCGTTGTTCAAAAATATTCACTCCCCTCCCTCCCCTGCTGCTTCCATGGGGGAATATACATCCCTGCACCTGGACTTCGGGCTTGGCCACATAACCTGCTTTGGCCAATGAGATGTTAGCAGACAGAACGTATCAGAGGCTTGATAAGCGCTTGTGTGACTGTCTTTGCCCTCTTTATACTTAGGATGTTGCCATGAGAAGAATGTGTGCAGCCTAACTTCCTGGTCCCAGGAGAAGAGATCTGTGTGTGGAGCACGGCTGCTCCAGCCACGCTCAGTCTGGCTCAGCTGACCCCCAGATTTGTAATTGAGTCCAGCCAAGATCATCAGAACCACCGGTCAAACCCAGCCAAGACCAGGCAACACAGAGACACGTGAGCTGAATAAGTGCTTCTTACTGTAGGTCACTGAAATTCTGGGGCTGTTTGTTATGAAGCGCTGCTGCAGCAGAAGATAACCAGCAAAGGTATCTGTGACAAGAGGCCTCAGGGAAAATCCCCATTAAGGGCCCGACATTCCTGGTACTGCAAGGTAAGGACTTCACCTTACCATGGGCACATATGGGACAGAAGGCTTGTGAGCGCAGTTCCCAGGCTGCACACCAGGACCCCGCATGCCCCTTCTCAGGACACGTGGCACACACGCATGGGGGAGACAGGGAACATCTGCTCTTGCTTAATGCTCCTGTTTGGAAATCACGCCTGCTGGTTTTTAGATCTCCATGAAAAGATGGGTAGAAACTTGTTCCCTCAGTGCTCCACTAAGAGAACTGTGTCTGAATATCACCACTGACAATGGTTTTGTATATTGAGGCAAAACCTCCAAAGGGTTAAACTTCCTGTCCCACATACACACACCTACAGGGAGGCCTGGCTGAGCTGTGGGCATTTGCTCCCATTTTTTCCGTACCACCAGGAAAGGTATCATACCTGCTCTGAGGCCCAGGACTGTTCAAACGATCGAAGAATCTCGCCCTCAGCCCTCACAGGAGCAGCACGGGTAACACCTGACACCAGCCATGGGGTGAGAGAACAGGGCAGGGGCAGCTGCCTTCTTAGCTGGCTTTTCACTGCACCTTCAGTCAGCCCTGTTCACCTCTAGGGCAGGGTCTCTCTAAGCCCAGAAACCCTGTAGCTGAGAAATCTGTTTAAGCATCAGTCAGCGTTTCTCAGTCTTTTCAAACCCATGCACCCACTAATAATACAGAGAAACTCTTTCATGCCTCAAACTGACCTGTAAAGTCCAGCATCCCCTTCCCCCAAGAATCTCTCACACACAAGACTCTCTTCTGCAGTATCTGCTCCCCAAGACAACAGGATTTCATCAACTGTTACTTTCTGAAGTTCGTATTTTATATCTATATCTGTAATATGTAAAATAATATTGCTGCTATACTTTCCCAAATATGTGTCCCCATCTAGAAATTCTCCACCCAGCCTCACCAGCTAAGAACTACTTTGTCATAAGGTTGAACCACGTTAAACTGCTGAGAGTTGACAATTTCCGACCAGTGTCCTATGGTCCTGCCACGGGAACCAACTATCCTTACCACCACCGTGGTACAGACAGTACCAAGGCAGCTCGAGAGAGAAAACCTGGCGTACCCAAGTAGGGGAGAAGAGACAGATCTCCCTTACAGAAATCCAGTTGATAAATGCAGAAGCAATGATGGAAAAAGAAAATCACCATTTGGCAAACATCACAGCAATAACTGTTTCAGGCAAGATCTACTGAGGGATGCTAAAATTAGTGGGTGAAAGTATGATGAGAAACAGGAAATCTGCATAGTCTCCAAGTATCTCCCTATGAGATACATACTAATGACAAAGGTAAAAATAGACATTTTACAGCAGAGAAGCTTGGCAGGCATCCCCTGAACCAAATAATCAACATTAACATCACCAGTAATAATATACTCACATCGTGTACCCCTTGATAGGATGTGCTAAGAAGTTACCTCATTTCTGGAGCCTTCTTGCCCAAACTACATAACTGCAATCTATATTTCTAAATGGGGAAAACTTGGTTCCAGTTCTAGCTCTGAATATGGTCTATAGATTAGTTAATAAAGAAAACATTAAACCCATATTGAAGGATATTCTACAAAATACCTGACCAGGACTCTTCCAGAGATAAAGTCATAAAAGACAAGGGAAGACTGAGGAGGTCCCAGATTGGACGAGAGTAAGGAGACAAGACAACTAAATGCAATGTGGACTCCTGGGCCAGAAAAAGGACATTAGTAGGACAATGGCAGAATCTGAATAAGGTTCATGGTACAGTATCAAGCCTGTGTTAATTTCCTGGTTTTGATACTTATACTGTGGTCGTGTAAGACGTTAACATTAGGGGAAGCTGAGTGAAGCGTTTTTGTAACTCTGATGTAAGTCTCAAATTATTTCAAAATAAAAAGTTATTAAAGAATTAGATAACTTAAGAAACAAGAGGACATAAGTATTTATAGGTAAAATAACATGTATGTGGTTTGTTCTAAAATACTCCAGCAAAAAAGGCATGGAGAGAGATGGAATAAGACAGCAGGATATTGGTAGTTGAAGATGATGATGGGGTCTTTTTTTGATCCCTTTTGAGTTTGACATTTTGCATATGAAAAAGTTAAAAAGGAAACAAAGAATCAAATAGATCACTATTACAAAATGAAAGAATACTGGATAGTGGATGAGTAATAAATTAATGCTCAGAAAAAATAATAAAATAAAATAAAGCTTTCCCTGGAGAGATGGGAGGCAGATGGGTGCGGCATGAGCTGATGCATGCTTTGCTCTGACCGTAGACAAGAACGGCTTCCAACAGCAGCTAAAGCTAAAACACACACCCGGGAAACATCAGAAAGCAAGACCCCCAGGAAATGAGGAAAGACCCGCCTCCAACCTGAGCAGGCATCTGGGCCCCCAGGTACTCACCGCCTCTCTAGTCAGCGTTCTGCTACCTGCCCCTCGCCCAGGTGTCCTTGTGGTGAAAGGCAGGCTTGGCAGCAGGTGGAGAGGTGGAGCAGGGGCCACAGGCGGGCAGGAGGACCCGGGGGATGTGTGTGCAGCAGCCAATCCCAGTTGTCACTGAGCTTGCGGGCCTTGGGGCAAAGCTTATGGGAATCAGGGAACATGGGGGTAGGGACCTCGCGGGGCCAACAGGCAACTAGGCAGAGACCAGCCTTAGGGCCTGGGGAATGGGAAGGACGGCTTCTAATCAGATGGTAAGTCCTCCACCCACCCCAGGCCCTGCCGGAATGGTGCTGACAGAAGGCAGGACAAATACAGACTCGCCCACGTGGACCTCTCATGGACGCTTCAGGCTTTCCAGTTACCCTTCCAAGAGGGAAAATGGAAGAAAAGTTTTGCTGGGGATGGACAGAACATCTCCCTAGAAATAAAGCATGGTGGTTAAAGCATGGGGCCCTGAGGTCAGATTGCCTGGGTTTCTAACTTTACCACTTACGGGCCAAGCGGGCTGCGCCAACATCTGATGGGAACGGTCACGTAAATCCCCCAATCCCATCCTGCCCACATGAGATGGCCCAAGGCGTGTCCTACACTGGCTCCCAGAGCTCCTAACGGATTAAGTGGATTACACAGTTGCCCGCAGTGGGAACTGGCCTTCTCCCCGACCCTGTCTCATTTCCCCACTGCCCTGTTCATGTGTATTGCGATCAAGTGCAAGCAATCTACTTGCACTTGAATCCTTGTCTCAGAATCTGCTTCTGGGGGAATGTTAATTAACGCAGATATTATTGTATTTTGCCCCTGTGGAGACAGATGGAAAGCTGCCCTTGTACTCTCCCCTGCTGTGAAACAGCCAAAGTGTGGTAGTGAGAAAGCCAACAAGAACTCAGGCAGTCACTGCTTATTATAAAGTCCTCCCAGCCTGTTCCCCATGGTCCCGCCTCTGTGTCTGTCCACCCCCCCCCCACCCCCAATTGCACCGCAGCAGCCTGCAGATGCCAGAAGAAGGATCAGGCAAAATCCTCAGAAATGTTTTCAAAAGATAACAGATGGAGACAAAGAGTACATTAATCACACCCTGGCTCTAAAGAAGCCAAGATTCTCCTAAGTCCTGTCTGCTGGTTGAGGAGATACAACTTCTCTGGACCAGGTACCAGGCTGCTGGAAGAGGAGGGCAGTGTCCCTGCTGCCTTCCCCAGTGGAGTCTCGTTACAGAGGCAGATTAAGGGCACCACTGGCCAGGGGCAAGGAGGCAAATGAAAGGGGCCAACTCAATGGCCTGGGAGACACCTTCTCTGCTTGTCGTGCCGAGGGCTGACTACAGAACTGTGTTCTTTGGACATAAACTTGTTACATGGAAAAGACAGTCCCTCTTGGACTTCTAAGGTGCGGCATCAATAGCTTGGATGGCGTTGTCTTCAGCACACCTACTCCCTGGCCTGGGGGTCCCAGGAGGGGAGGAGCCTGTCACTTATTATGAGCAGACCACTCTTGTCTCAAGTTACCTGTCAAGCCACTCTGTCCCAAAGCCTGGTCTGGAGCAGTGGACCCTCTCCCAGGAGAGGTAAGCGGCAGGGAGACCAGGGGAGGACGGCCATGCTAAGACAGAACAAGGCCTCAAGGCTTACAAAGGGCACATGCCCAGAGCACCTGTCTTCCAGCAAGGAGGCAAGCTCTGAACAGATCCCCAACCCCTCCTGAAGCCTGGTTCTGTGGCACATGGTGGAAAGCTGTGCCCTTGAGTCGTCCATGACGTAGGTCCTGAGATTCCCTCCTTCAGTCTCTTGACAACAGGCTCTGTTAGAGGTGGGCAGGCAGGGCACTGACCTTACGTAACTCCCACTACGGCACAGCCAGCAGCCAAGCAGGATGGACGCCAGCCACGGCGCTCCTCCCCCCAGGGGACAGCACTGGCAGGGTGCGGGGCAGGGCAGCCTGAACTTCCTGTTGACTCACCCAAAGGAAGATATGTCCATATCTCCATCCATTTCTATCTATATCTGTTCATGAACCTGAGTCCAAAGACTTAGGAGAACATGCAGAAAACGGGAGTGAGGCTCTGCATCAGCCTAAGTTAGAGCAGGGTATGAGCAAGAGATACAAACACTAAAAAAAAAAGAAAGACACCCCTGTCCTCAAGGTTCTCCCTGTGGCAGAGCAGACAAGAGGCTGCTGTGAACACCTGACGTGGTGCAGCTGTCACAGAGGCAGGGAACACATTCTCGGGAGCGCTAACGCAGGAAGCATCTTCACTGCTGGGGGTGAGGCCGGGCCCCCCGCTAGACGCACTCCTCCTGCCCCACATATGTCAGAGAGGCCCTCAGTACAGGCGACAAGCTTTCCTTGTCCAGTGAGACCAGCCCGACCCCCCTTCTGATCACTTCCTGGGTCATCCTGATGAGACACTCATTTGGCCTTTGCTTAAAAATCTGTTTCCCACTGGTCTCACCCAAAAGGCTCCCTAGAGGAAGAGCATCGTCAGGTGGATGAGAGAAGAGTCTGCTTAGGAAGCTGGGAACCCTGGCAGCTCTCCCACACCACAGAAGTGCATTCAGTCTGGGCGAGTGCAGGTGTCAGGACACACAAGACGGCAGAGGAGATTTCAAGCCTCCTTCCTAATGCTGGTGGTCAAGAATTCTTCCCAGGCTCTTGTTCACGCTCACCTTCCTTCAGACCACATGTGAGCTGGCTTTATGATCTTGGCACGTCCGTCCCTTCACCACCTTAAGTCTCAATGGCCTCATCTGTACAATGGGCAGAATAACCTCCTCGGGGTGTTGTAAGAATAAGTGAGCTAAAGCATGTAGAGTATCTAAACGGGCCTCAAAGCACATCAGCTGTCATAATTATATTTCCATTAGGGCTCCTAAAATTAACAGTGAACGAAAACAGGTACCAAACGGTATAGCCTCAGACTAGTTCCCAAAAGGGCTGAACCCTCGACTGCTCTGGGGAGCACCCTCACATCTCCCAGCTTTGCTCCCTCTTCCTAATGACGTGTTTCCTTTCTCTGTGAAGATGGCCCCATACATTTAGAAGACGCTTCTGCCTGGTCTGAGCAGCCAGTTTTCAGTACAAAATTAACATGCAGAACCCCTGCCACCCTCAACATTTTATGCTGGCAGGGTACTTAAAAACTATTTATGCATTTCCTCATTTAATCGGAAAACCAACAGCTAAGCAGCTAGCAAAGCACCAGTGACATTTTCCCCATCGCACAGATCAGGACACAGAGGTGAGAAGCTAAGTAACGTGTCCCAAGGCCCATGGAACGGCGTCAGGATTTGAACACAGAGCGCGTAAGCACTGTCTACGCTAACAGCCCAGGCACCCCTGGGACCTCATCTTCTCTGCATTCAGGGCAAAGAGGTCCCGGGGACTCAAATGTCACCACGTTTGTCATTGTCTGCTTCCTCTACCTCAGGCTCCACATTTAGGACCCAATGGATATGGGGCACAAAGAGCTTACTGGCTTAGCCAGGGCAAAGAATGATAGAGCAGGAATGTTTTTCAATGGTATATTTTTAGTGTTAAAATATTTTCATCAGAAATGTGCTCTACTTAAGTTTGGGAGATATAAGAGGTTTATTTAGCTATTGTTTCTTTAATTTTGCTGACAAGTCAATAGAAGAATGGGTTCAAGCTAAAAACAAAAAAAAAAAAACAAGAATATTTTTCAAAAGAAAGGGGAAAAAAGAAATAAGGGATTAAAAACATGCTTAAAACAGTCCTCTAGAAACTGAGGCAGATAGAGGATACTGCCAATTCACCCCCCAAAACCTGCTTTACTCAGCTCCTAGACCAGATACCTACTATCGGATTCCCACAGACGGGAAATCCTCCTTTCCAGGATCCCATGTATTCCAGGAAGCACCGGAGGAAGGTGCTGATGATGTTGCCACACCTGCAGACACAGTAAGAGCCGGGCAGCAGGAGGAGCCACCAGTGTGGAGGCTCCCATCCAAGGCTGCTCAACCAGCACTGGGTGCAGGCTCCCCTCCTGGGGCGCCCTGCCCGGCTCCAGACACAGGCACAGAAAAGGCATCTGATAAGGAGTAAAAGCCCCAGGAATTCCAGGCCTAGAGTGGGGGGGGTACAGACTCACATGCTTGCTAAGGCCAAGAGCCAATGGGGAAAGTGAAGCCAGGAGCGAGCAGTGTGACCCGGAGACCAAACGCCAAGGTTAAAGTTCAAGCTGATGAGGGCCTGGCAGGAAAGTGGCCCGGTGGTACCTACTAGTATTAGTCTGCTCCGGCTGCCATAACCAGGTACTACAGACTGGGTGACGTAAGCAAGAGAAATTTATTTTCTCACAGTAGTGGAGGCTAGAAGTCCCAGATGAAGGTGTCGACAGGTTTGGTTTCTCCTGAGGCCTCTCTCCGTGGCTTGCAGAAGGCCACCTTCTCACTGTGTGCTCACATGACCTCTTTGTGTGTGCTGGAGGGAAAGAGATCTCTAGTCTCTCTGCTTCTTGTTATTAGGACACCAGTCCTATTGGACTAGGGCCCCACCCTTATGACCTCACTTAACTTTAATTACCTCCTTAAAGGTCCTCTCTCTAAATATAGTCACACTGGGGTTTAGGACTTCATGAATTCGCAAGGACACAGTTCAGTCTGTAACACTACCCTTCTGGTTTTTCCAGAGAAGCCAGAAATCCATTTAAAATGTGAAATGTCCTAATCTGTAATTTCTGGTAACTATTCAACTTGAGTGAAGATGACAGGCAGGCCCAAGGGCTGGGGCTGCGGGCCTTATTGTTGCTGGTACAACGGGACCAAGGATGTAAGCTCTGGTCTAAAGTGAAGCCCTCTCCTGCTGGTCTCGCCAGCTGCACTGGGTTCCCAACTACCAGGACCAGCCGCTGTTCACCGGCCACTCCCCCAGGAGCAGGGCTGTGGGGATGGGGGGAGCTGGGACTGCCAGCACCTGCCAGACCCAGGCCCAGAAGACCAGCAGTGCCCACGGCAAGATGTGGGGTGGCAACAGCGCCTGCAGAAGGTTTCATATTAATAGTATAACAATCTTACTTTTAAGGGTTGTTCATACTCCCGACTGAAAATCATAGAGTTCTTATTTTGTCATTTATTGAAAAAAAATGCTTTTATCCCAAATGCAGCCTGAATTACTAGTGCTGAATTATGGAAGTTTTCTGTCCTGCACTGATGTGTCTCACACGTTGTGAGTTAGGAAAAGCAAACAAGTTCTAATAACTCAAACACCCTCATAATGATCTCTCCCCCTGCGCCCTCCCCTTCCTATTTATTGTTACCAGAAGCAGTGTGTAGAACTGGTACTCCTAACATCCTGCTTCTATGGGCTCCAAAGTTAGATCTCCATCCAATGCTATTGACAAACCTGAAGAAACACTGACGAGACATCAGGTTTTCTGCCAAAAGCATTACCCTCTGGCAAAATGTTGGCGGCCTCTGAGTACTCCTTGTCAAACCTAACATTTAATTGACCGGGCATATTTAACATTCAGTTAAGAGTTCCCATGCTTAGACTAAAAAGTTAGTTTAACATGGATAATAACTCCTTGCTTTAGTACAACAGGCGAACCAAGGCAAAGCTGCGGACATTAATCCTGGGTCAAGCTAAAGATAGTGACTCTACTTCCTTATCAATTAAAGGGGATGGAACTCCTTGGGGGCGGGTGGGGCGGGCAGAGGAGCAAGCGAGTTCCAGTCTGGGTGACTCTGGTATGATACGCGGTGGCAGGCTTTGCTGAGGACAGCCAGGGCTCCACGGCGCTCAGCACAGGCGGGACAGCTGAAGAGACGGAAGTGAGCCCAGCCTACCACCGACGCGGAAACCCTTGCTCGCACAGCCTGCTGTGTCACCACCTGGCTTTTGCTTGGCACCCATGGGTCACTTGCAAGTTAGAGCTGTCCGTGTTGGCCCTTTCTGGCAAAACAGATAAGCACTACTACACACCAATGTGGTCACAAACAGGGATGCAACAGAGAACAGAATCGTGTGAGTCTGCTGTGATGCTCACCCAGGTGACACAGAACACGCCTGCATCAGGTTTTCTACTGAAACTGCAAATTCAAATAAAAACAATTCTTACAGGAAATGCACAGTCCCCAGTGTGTACACAGATCCATTTGGGCCCTCAGGTCCAATGTAAGAAGACTGAATTCATCAAGAGGGTCAGAAGGCCACTCACTACAAGAGGCACAAAACATTCACCAAGAAGAACGAAGAAGCGTGCCTGACAGGAAATGGTGCTGGTGGGGCCTGAGGCCACCCACGGAAGCTGCCTGAAGGGTGAGGGAGTTCTGAGCAAGGTGTTGGAGGTGTTTTGGTGGTCTGGGGCCTTAGATGAGTATCCCTGTTAGGTGTCCACACATCCCTGCTGACAGTGACTGCTACAAACCTCCAGCCACAGCAGGCACCACTGTGCCCAGTTCTCACATCTGCCCACCAAGAAAGTCATGAGGCCACCAAGGCAGAGGCTCCTCTCCCATCCCAGGGCAGTGACGGCCAGGCCCGAAGTCATGCACAGCTGAAAGGGCACTGTCTTTATAAGACAGTGGGGCGCTCAGGCTGCGGGGCAACTGTGGCCAGTGCCAGGAGAAGCAGGGCGTGAAGCTGCCAGGAGACCTGTGTGTCACCAGTGGAGCCCCCTGGGCTCAGGTGACCACTGGCGGAGCCCTCTGCAGGGGGAAGCCGTGCGGTGTCCAGGTCACAGCAGTCCCTGTCAAAAACCCAGGGAGCCTGGAGCCCAGCATTAGTGAGTGGAAAGAGGTGACAGGCCTCGGCTTGGGTTTTCCTTTGGCCTCATCACCAAGGTGTCACCCTCAACTCCTCCCTTCCATCACCACCATCACCACCACCACCTCCACCACCTCCTTCATCATCATATCAGAGCCAACATCCACTGGCCAGTCACTAGGTGCCAGGTTCTCCAATCTACATGATGATGGTCATGTTTCAGATGGTAGAACCAAAGGGCAAAGAGGTTAGAAACCTGCCCAAGGTCACCCAGGAAGCAGCACTGAGACTCTAACGCAGTCAGGGTGGCTACAGGGTCTGTCATCTCCGTTATCTGTTTTCCTTTTATCTGGAAATAATCCCAGACTTACAAAAACTTGTAGGTATAATACAAAGAGCTCTCCTACATCCTTACCCAGATCCAACAACTGCTAATTTGACACATTCGTTTTACCATTCTCTCTTTCTCTTTTTCTGAACTGTTTAAAAATAAGCCGGAGGGACTTCCCTGGTGGCGCAGTGGTTGAGAATCCGCCTGCCAATGCAGGGGACACGGGTTCGTGCCCTGGTCCGGGAAGATCCCACATGGCGCAGAGCGGCTAGGCCCGTGAGCCATGGCCACTGAGCCTGTGCGTCCAGAGCCTGTGCTCCGCAACGGGAGAGGCCACAACAGTGAGAGGCCCGCGTACTGCAAAAATAATAATAATAATAAAAGTGGAGAAAGGAGACAACTCTTAGCATTAAGACCGTACCGATGGTCATCACCACTGGCAGAGTGAAAGGTGTGATTCCCTGATAGAGCCTGGGCCCTGAGTATGTACCCAGGGGAGCCAGACAACATGGAAGGATCGATAGCTCTTCTGAACACATCAGGAAAAGAGGATGCTGGCCTCTGGGCAGGGGGTGGACGTTAATGCTACCACCATCTTACTTTACCAAGCACCTACTATGTGCCACGCGCTGTTCTAAGCCCTTTCTCTGACCCTTTTCACTTAAGCCTCACAAAAGCCGTGTATCAGATGAGCCAGAGAAGCAGTCCAGCCTTTCTCTGCTCAGGAGCTCATTTCTCAGGAGACCTACCTTCTGTCTGCGGGCCTGCGGGTGTGCACATCTGATACCAAATGCAGGTACTCGTATTATCTCCATTTTCTCTTAATATGAAAAACTAAAGCTTCGTGGGGTTAAGTACTTTGCTCTAGGTCCTGCAGCTCAAGCAGGAGCACCAGAATCCAAAGCTGTGTCTGACTCCAGGGTCCACAGTGCTTCAGACTCAGAGGTACAATGGGTGATGGAGAAGCAGGGTAGGCCTCAGAGCAGCAAGCTTTTATCACTCAATGGCAGAGCAGGTGTGGATGCAGACCCACAGGCCCTCAACTGTAACTTAGCAACCAAGGCTTCTCTTGTGTAACTACTCCCCACCCGGCCAGGCAGAGAGATTCCCGGCGGTGGCAGGTGGCTCAGGGAGCTGGGGCCATTCTCTCACCCCAAGGAAGGTCTGGAGAGCACAGTGGGGTGACAATTATCCCACCTGCCCCGGTGCTGTGCTGACAGGGTTAATCCACCTATATAGAATTACCATAACCACTTTTTATAGCTAAAAGAGCCCTTAGAAATTATTTGCTCCAACTCTTTATTTTATAAAAGGTCTTGAGAGGCAGTGGGAACTCTCACAGGCAGCCGAAAAGAAAAGAGGAGGGTGCTGGCTCTCCTCACACCCACAGCTCGCAGGCGAACCCCCTCCCCAAAGCAGACATCAGGCCCAGAAGAAGTACGTGGCTCCAGGACTCTTCCCAGCCCCCAGACAAGATCATTTCTTCTCAAAACCAGGCTTCTGGGTCTCACCCAGATTACGCCCTTCCCCAGCCCTGTGGTCCAGGGATGAGAGCCTCTGGGGGCCACAGGGCTCGTTTTGGCTGCCTCTTCCTAAGGCTTCACCCTCCAGCCGCAGCTAACCTTAGACCTGGAGAGGAGGCACACTCAGCTAGGCTGCAGGATCCTGCCTCTTCTCCAGGCGGTCCAATACCCCCTGCTGTAACACTGGAGGCTACCCCCGGTCACAGGTGGACTTTGAGAACTGTGAAGACCCCGGGCAGCAGTTCTGCAGCTGAGACTCCAGGATATGAGCTCTGGTCCTGACACTTAGCAGCTGCGTAACTGTAGACCAGTTCTTCTTTTTATTTTTTGACACATAAAAAGGTGTACATGATTAATGTATACGACATGATAAGTGTGGAGATAAGTATATACCCATGAAACCACCACCATAATTTATGCCATAACCTATCCATCACCTCAGAAAGTTTCCTCTGCCCTCTTATTTATTATTTTTTTGTGATAAGAACACTTAACATAAGCTCTACCCTCACAGCAAAATTTGAAGTGTATAATACAGTATTGTTAACATAGGCTCTATGCTGTACAGTAGATCTCTAGGGCTTGGTCACCTTGCCTATCTGAAACTTTACACCCTTTGACTAATACCTTCCCATTCCCCCCCCACCGCCGCCCCCAATCTGTGGCAACCACCATTCCACACTCTGCTTCCATGAGTCTGACTACTTTAAATTTATCCTTTAAGTGATATCATGTAGTATTTGTCCTGTGTCTGCCTGGGCCAATTCTTAACCCCTGCAAGCCTCCATTTCCTGGTCTGAAAAAAGGCACAATTATACCTACTTCAGGGGGTGGTTTTGTGAATTCAAACAGACAACTCAGGCAAAGCACAGTGCCTGACAATTATTTTATAGAATTATTATTAATCATAATAATGCTATAACTCCCATTCACTGGCCCTTACTCTAGGCCAGGAACAATGCTAAGTACTTGACATGAATTATCTCATTTGTTCCCTCTTACAAATCTAAAACAGGTGTTACCAATTTCATTCCACGTTTGAGGAAGTATGCTCAGAATCGTTAAGTGAATTGTCCAATGATGCACAGCTATTAAGTGGTGAGGCTGGGATTCCAACCCAAGTTTGACTTCAAAGCCTACGATGACATTTGTGGTCTCTGCCTTTCATGTTCATGATCTTACCCAATTAAAAAACCTATCAGGTGATAAGCAGGTCCTGGGGGAGGGTATCCACCCTTGGTATCACCCAAGCAGGACCCTTGGGGATTGGAGCATTTGGTAATTTCATTTTCTGGTTAGCTCAATATTCACTAGAAGCCTGTGTTTATTGCTAAATATTTTCTAAAGCAAGGCTCAGAGGCAAGAACTTGCCAACCAGAAGGTCAGTCTGAAAGACACTCTGACACCTGCCACTTCAAGGCCACCAGAATGCTCACATGCCACAGTGTGGGGGGCCACACTCACCGTCACCAGCACCCCATCCTCCCCTTTGCTGAGGATCTCCACTCTGCTGCTCGCCACCAACCCCACCCCGCCCAGGGGCCCAAGACTCAGGGACTGATGTGCTGTCCGTCCCCAGGGAAGAGGGGACCTGTGCTCTTTCCTGGCTCTGCCACCCAGTGGGACTCAGATTTCTCATTTGTAATGTGAAAGGATGAGCTGAAGATCTCCAAGATCCACGAGCGTCAGAGGGAGCAGCTAGTTCCAGTGAGACGGACCTGGGTTCCAATCTCACCTCTAACATCTTCTGTTGTTAGCAACCATAAGTGATAACATTTGCTGCACGTTCACTGTACACCAGACACCGGACTTCGGATTTGTGCAGCATGATTTCATTTAATCCTCACAGCAACCCTGTGATGAGGTACTTTTATCTCCATAAAAGAAACAGAGGCTCAGAGAGGATAAGTGACTTGCTCAGGGGCACACAGTTAGTAAATGAGGGCCAGGATTTGAATGCCCAGCACATGTAACAGTAAACATTTGGTGAATGAACCCTGTTCTGCCTGCGCTCTTAGCCACCAAGTTCTATCAAGTTCACCCCATAACCAATTCCATTCCCTTCTCCCTTCCCCCAAAAGTATGTTCTGAGGCTTGGTTGGCATAAAGTAAGCCAACCCTAGCCGCCCACCACCAGGTGCAGGACACTGGCCTGAAGACCCTAGACCTTAGCAGAGGATTCCCATCAGTGACTGGGAGACGGGTTCCTACACACATGATAGGGCCGGAAGTCCATCGGGTCCCTCCTTCAGAGGCTACCCCAGCACTGGCAAGCAGGCCGTGGCAGGCTCTCATTACTAGACACATAGTTGGCACCCTATGGAACCCCAAGGAGCCCAGGAATCAGTTGTGGTTTGCCCAGGTACTGCCTTCAAAGGGAGCTCAGCAGGCCCCGGCCCCCTCCGTGCACCTTGCCTGGCTCCCCGCCACCCGCGCCTCACGCGCACCATCTCCCCAGCAAAAAGGCATGGGCACCCGCTGCCAGTGCCAGCCCCGAGCTAAGGGCTTCAGCTGACACGCCAGGGCCCGCGGCACCTGGACCCCGAGGGTCCACCTCCCCTCACCCTCGCCTACCTCCCGCACCTCCTTCAGCCCCATCACACGTCACTCCTCCGATCTGCAAATTCTCCTGGGCTCCTCTCCACCCCAGCGCTCCTGTCGTTCCCACCCGAGGAAGGTCAGGGGGCCGCTCCCTCAATTCCAAACCCAGCCGGGTGGCGGAACCCTCGCCCGCCGCGAGGGCGCGCATCTCACCTGCACCCCGCAGCCGGGCTCCGCGACGCTGAAGCTTCCAGGCCGGCCCTCCGAGGAGCTGGCTTTGGCCGAACCCGCCACCGCCGCCCGCTCTGAGCCGTGGAGGTCCAGGCAGGCAGTGCAGGCTCCGCCGCGCCGTCTGGTCAGCCGCCGCGGGGCTCGCAGGTGGCCTCCGTGCGCCTGCCCAGCTGGCGAGTCCGCGCGTCACCTGTGCACGTGCGCAGGCTCTTGAGTTCAGCTTCCTGAGCCCGAGGCCAGACCCACCTCCTTGGCTCGCGGAATTCTGGGAATTGCAGTTTGCGTCCGGTGACAGCCCGCTCCTTCAACCCGCGGAATCCTGGGAGTTGTAGTTTGCCCGACGAGAGGCGGTTTTGCTTGGTGTAAAGTTTGTACAATTATGGGAGGCCTGATAATAAACTTAAATGCAAGTTAAACCAACAAGATGTCATTTATCAAATCAAAGTAATTAATATTTTTCACATGCTTTTAAAAAACATATAATACTACGGGGGACTTACGTACAAAAGTACCATTCCTCTGCTCCAATCCCTCAGCCCCACTCTATCCCACCAGGACCGACCTGCTCCTTAAGGGCAATATTCCCAAGTCTTATGGCTGCTGCATTTGGAATTTACTGCCGACTGTCGATATATATATATATATATATATATATATATATATATATCGACATATATATCAATATATATATCTCCCTACTTCTTCATTTATGAATTTTAGACCTCTTAACTTTTCGCTAGTATAGATGAAAATTTTATTCATTTAGATGTGTACCAACTATGACTACCTGCACCTCCGCTGATCTATGAGATAACACTTCTGTCTCTCGAATTGGGAAAACCCTGTATTTCATTTATAATTATTTTAAATGATAATGCCCAAGTGGTGAGGCAGTAAAAGTTCGTAAATTTATGCAGGGCAATTTGACAATACAGTCAAAAGCCTTTAAAAACATACAGACCTCTAACCAAGAAATTCTAATAAATGTAGTTGAGTGCAAAGGCTGAACAGTGTTGTTTATAATGATAATAAGTTATAAGGCTGGAGTGGCTATATTAATTTCAAAGTAGAATCAAGAGCAAGGAAGATCATCAGGGATAAGAAAGGATATTATGTAATGACAAAAGGGTCAATTCACCAACAAGACATAATAATCCTAAATGTGAATGTACCTGACAATAGAGCCTCAAAATAAATGAATCAAATACTGATGGAACTAAAAGTAGAAATAGACAAACCTGTAATTACAGTTGGAGACTTCAACATCCTTCTCTCAACAACTGATAGAACAACTAAGCAAATAGTCAGCAAGGATACAGAAAAGCTCAACAACACCAAAACCCAACAGGATCTAATTGATATAACATAACACTCCATTAAACAACAAAAGAATACACATTTTTTTCAAACACCCACAGTATATATATTAAAATAAACTCTATCCTGGACCATAAATATAAAAATTAGCAAAAGACATTAATAGACATTTTACTGAATATATATATATATATATATGGCAAATAAATACATAAAAAATGAAAAGATGCTCAACATCACTAGCCCTTAGGGAAATGCAAATTAATACCATGATGAGAACTAAATTAAAAAATAATGTCAATATCAAATGCTGGTGAGTATGCAGAGAACTCTATCTCTCATACATGGCTGGTGGAAATAGTTTGGTAGTTTCTTAAAAAAAATAATTTCTTAAAAAAAAAAAACATGCACTTACCATATGACTCATCAATCACACTCCTGGGCATTTATCCCGGAGAAATGAAAACTCACACAAAAACTTGTACCAGTTGTTCACAGCTGCTTTATTTGTAATACCCCAAAACTGGAAACAAACAAAATGTCCCTCAACAGATGAATGGTTAAACAAACCGTAGTGGATCCATACCATAGAATACTATTCAGTACTACAAAGGAATGGACAATTGATACAGGCAACAACTTGGATGGATATCAAAGGCATTATGTTGAGTGAAAAGATGTCAATCGCAAAAGGTTACATATATATGATTCCATTTATATGACATTCTTGAAATGATAAAACTGTAGAGATGGAGAACAGATAAAACTGTAGAGATGGAGAACAGATTAGAAACTGTAGAGATGTCAGGAGTTAGGGATGGGGTAGAGGGGGAAGTGTTGAGTGTGACTATATAAGGGTAGCAGGAGGGAGATCTTTCAGGTACTTGATTGTGGTGGTGGTTACACAAATCTACACATGTGATAAAATGACACAGAACCATACACAACTTTATACCAATGTCAAACACCTGGTTTGGATACTGTACTATAATTATGTAAAATGTAACCATTGGGGGAAACTGGATGAAAGGTTCCAAGGAACCTCTCTCTACTATCTTTGCAACTTCTTATGAATCTATAATTATTTCAAAATTAAAAGTTTTTAAAAAGAAACAAACAAACAAATAAAAAAAACAAACCATGGACATTACTTAGGTCCTTAGCCATACAGGATTGATTAAATAACATCATGGGCCGTCTGGGAAATTATTAAAAGAATGTTGCAAAATAATATTCACTTAACACTTGGAAGATATTTCATATTATATCATATTTAATTTTTAAAAAGCACCAAAACATTCAAAATGACCCCTTTTTAAAAAGAGTATATTTGTGCAAAAGAGTCCAGAAGGATGTCAGCACATGCCCTGTGTAGTGAGATTATAGGTGATTTTTATTTTCATCTTGTTAATTACATATATATATATATATATTTCTCCCCCACCCCCGCAATGAACATGTATTTTAAATTTAGGGTTTAAATTTAAGTCGTATTTAGTTTTAAAAAAAGCTCCTAGGTTGAGTTCACGGTTCTCTACAACAGCGGTCCCCAACCTTTTTGGCACCAGGGACCGGTTTCGCGGAAGACACTTTTTCCACGGACGGGGCCAGGGGGCGGAGGTGGGGCGGAGGTGGGGATGGTTCACACGGTACAGCGAGTGATGCTTTGCTCCCTTGCCCGCCGGTCACCTCCTGCTGTGCGGCCCGGGTCTTGACAGGCCGCGGACCCGTCCTGGTCCGAGGCCCAGGGCTTGGGGAACCCTGCTCTACAAGAAAGCCGGCAGTGGTCAGCCGATGGAAAGAGGTACCGAGCAGCCCAAGAAAGCAGCCCATTACTAAAGGTGGGAAGGGATTGAGTTCTGGACAAAGCAGTCTTCTGGTTAAGATCCCAAAGGACGTAGCCTGTGGGTCCCCTAGGACCCAGTTTGCAGACAAGGATGATGTTTCATTTTATGAGCCAATCATGTTTTAAAAACTATTCTGGTTGTGGAGCATTAGGCAGTGCTTTAGTTGCTGGTAGGAAGCTTTGACAGACTGGGAAAAAACAAGTACTTTCCTTTGTAGTAAATACCCAAGGTGGGCTGAGTAGCTGTCTTTGTGAAGCCTTAACCAGTACTTTCAATAAATCAAGTGTTTATGCAGCACCAAGCTGGGTTTGGCATTCCTCATGACTGAGTCCTCTCCCTTCCTCTGGGGTCACATTCCCTTTCTATTTCTATATGTGGATGACTCCCAAATCCACATCTCTAGTCCTGAGTTCCAGATCCACACTTCCGATCAAGTTGCTTGGGGCCTATTTCTACCCGGCTTACCTGACAGCATCTTAAAGTCTATGTGATGAACATGACGATGATGGTAATGATTTTAAATAGATCTGCAAATTATTTTACCCTCCTTCTTTCAAAAGATGAAGTTGAATTATTTTTCCCTTGAATAACTTAGTGATTCACTTAGTGGCATAATATAATGACTCACTGCTAATGAATAAAATATGTCAGAAGCAATACGATGTGATTTCTGAAACTAGGTCTTAAAAAAGACAGCATCTACACCTCTGTCTCTGTCTCTCTGGTAGCCTTTGGAACATAGCTGCCATGTCATGAGGAAGTTCAGGCCACATGGAAAGGACATGCATGGGCACATTCGTTTGCTAAGGCTGCCACAGACTGGGTGGCTTAAACAAAAGAAATTTATTTTCTCACATTCCTGGAGGATCGAAGTCCAACACCAAGGTGCTGGCAGGTTTGGTTTCTCTCCCGAGGCCTCTCTCCTTGGCTTGCCGATGGCCACCCTCTCTGTGTGTGATCCCATGGCCTTTACTCTGTGCACAAGCGTCCTTGGTGTCTCTTCCTCTCTTGTTAGGACACAAGTCCATCAGATTGGATTAGGGCCCACTCTAAATGGCCTCGTTTGAGCTTAATTACCTCTTAAAGTCCCTATCTCTAAATACAGTCACATTCTGAGGTACTGGAGGTTAGGACTACAACATATGAATTTGGGGGGGGGGGACACAATTCATTCCATAACAATGGGTGTACCAGGCAACGGCCCCAGGCAGGCCTTCAGCTGACAACCAGTAGCAATTGTCAGATATGTGAGTGAATGAGCCCTAAGGTGATTCCACCCTCCAGCCTTCAAGCTACCTCAGCTGATACCCCAGACATCACAGAACAGAGATAAGCTGTCCCTGCTGCCTTGTTTAAATTTTTGACCCACGGAAATTACAATAAGTAATACATGAGTTTTGTGATTTTCAAGCCGCTATGTTTTGGAATACGGTTATGTAACATTAGATAAATAATATCCTTGTATTACACTTGTCTAACACTGCGTAACAAATCCCAAAACGTACTGGCTTAAAGCAACAATAATCATTTATTATATCTCACAGTTTCTTTGGGGCCAGAATCTGGCAATGACTTGGCTCATTGGTTCTGGTTCAGGGTCTCTCATAAAGTTGCAATCAGATGTTGGCTGAGACTGCAGTCAACTGAAAGCTGACAGAGACGGGAGGATCTGCTTCCAAGAGGGCTGGTTCACGTGGCTGGAAAGTTTGTTCTTCTCCATGTGGACCTGTCTATATGGCCTCTTGAGTGTCCCCGTGGCCAGGCAGTTTGCTTCCCCAGAGCAAATGATTTAAGAGACCAAGGCAGAAGCTGAGAAGAGACCAAGGCAGAAGAATACCTTTTGTGACCTAGCCTCAGAGGCCTCATACCATGTCCCGTCTGTGTATTCTATTGGTCACATAGGTTGACACTGATTCATGTGGAAAGGGACTATGCAAGGGTACAAATACCAAGCGACAAGGATCTTTGAAGACCCTCTTGGAGGCTGGCTACCATAATGATAATCAGAGATACCATCTGTTCAGTACCTATTATGTGCTTGGCTTTAGATGGAAATGATCTCATTTAATCCTCACAACAACCTCATGCAGTAGATTATTTTTTTCACATCTTTATTGGATTATAATTGCTTTACAATGTTGTGTTAGTCACCTATATGTATACATATATCCCCATATCCCCTCCCTCTTGTGTCTCCCTCCCACCCTCCCTATCCCACCCCTCTAGGTCGTCACAAAGCATTGAGCTGATCTCCCTGTGCTATGCAGCTGCTTCCCACTAGCTATCTATTTTACATTTGGTAGTGTATATATGTCCATGCCACTCTCTCACTTCGTCCCAGCTTCCCCTCCCCCTGTGTCCTCAAGTCCGTTCTCTACGTCTGCGTCCTTATTCCTGCCCTACCACTATGTTCATCAGTACCGTTATTTTTTTAAATAAATTTATTTATTTATTTATTTTTGGGGGGGTGGCTGCATTGGGTCTTCGTTGCTACGCACAGGCTTTCTCTAGTTGCAGCGAATGGGGCTACTCTGTTGCAGTGCACAGTCTTCTCACTGTGGTGGCTTCTCTTGTTGCTGAGCATGGGCTCTAGGTGCACGGGCTTCAGTAGTTGTGGCACACAGGCTCAGTAGTTGTGGCTCGCAGGCTCTAGAGCACAGGCTCAGTAGTTGTGGTGCATGGGCTTAGTTGCTCTGCGGCATGTGGGATCTTCCCAGACCGGGGATCGAACCCGTGTCCCCTACATTGGCAGGCGGATTCCCAACCGCTCTGCCACCAGGGAAATCCCAGTACCGTTTTTTTAGATTCCATATATATGAGTTAGCATTTGTTGTTCTCTTTCTGACTTACTTCACTCTGTATGACAGACTCTAGGTCTGTCATTACAAATAACTCAATTTCATTCCTTTTTATGGCTGAGTAATATTCCATTGTATATATATGTACCACATCTTCTTTATCCATTCATCTGTTGATGGACACATAGGTTGCTTCCATGTCCTGGCTATTGTAAATAGTGCTGCAATGAACATTGGGGTGCATGTGTCTTTTTGAATTATGGTTTTCTCTGGGTATATGCCCAGTAGTGGGATTGCTGGATCATATGGTAATTCTATTTTTAGTTTTTTAAGGAACCTCCATACTGTTCTCCATAGTGGCTGTATCAATTTACATTCCCACTAACAGTTCAGGAGGGTTCCCTTTTCTCCACACCCTCTCCAGCATTTATTGTTTCTAGATTTTTTGATGATGGCCATTCTGACTGCTGTGAGGTGATACGTCATTGTGGTTTTGATTTGCTTTTCTCTAATGATTAGTGATGCTGAGCATCTTTTCATGTGTTTGTTGGCCATCTGTATCTTCTTTGGAGAAATGTCTGTTTAGATCTTCTGCTCATTTTTGGATTGGGTTGTTTGTTTTTTTGATATTGAGCTGCATGTGCTGCTTGTATATTTTGGAGATTAATCCTTTGTCAGTTGTTTCATTTGCAAATATTTTCTCCCTTTCTGAGGGTTGTCTTTTTGTCTTGTTTATGGTTTCCTAGTAGATTATATTTGTCCCCAGTTTATAGATGAGAAAGGCTAAGAATCAGTAAACATTTTGCCCAGGGGCAAGTAGCTAGCAAATGGAGGGAGATGGAACCCAGCTTGGTGTGACTCCATCCAGCCTCTCCATACTCTCTGGGGCCCTGAAACCTCCAAGTCACTTTCACCTTCTCTCTCCTCACCACCAAGTTGTGTAAATTCCTGCCATGTTTATCCTCCCCCTCATCTTCTTCCAACCTTGCCTCTACTGTCCTGATTCAGGGTGGTGCCCAAAAATATGACTAAAAAAAATACATATTGGTTAAATTAAGGGAGAAACTCTAGCCACCTGTTATAGCTCTACTGTACTCAGTTTGAAACCCATGCATCTACCGTATTAGGATCTTTAAAAGGAATCTGCACGCTCAAAGCAAATGGCTAAACAGGAAGCCAAATAATCTCAATGGAATCTGTGCCCAGATCAGAAAACAAGGCCAGGGCAAGGCCCCGGAGAGCTGGATTAAGAGAAGAGGCAGAGAACAAGAGCTCTTCTACCCAGCCGTTAATCCCGGGCTGGTTTCTCTGGCTATGGAAGCGGAATGAGGTTTTCAATGGCTGTAAAAATATGCTTTTAGGACTTCCCTGGTGGCGCAGGGGTTAAGAATCCACCTGCCAATGCAGGGAGACACATGTTTGTGCCTTGGTCCGGGACGATTCCACATGCCGCAAAGCAACTGGGCCTGTGCACCACAACTGCTGAGCCTGCACTCTGGGGCCTGCGAGTCACAACTACTGAACCTGCGCACCTAGAGCCTGTGCTCACAAGAGAGGCCACCGCAATGAGAGGCCCGTGCACCACAATGAAGAGTGGCCCCTGCTCTCCGCAACTAGAGAAAAAGCCCATGCACAGCAAGGAAGACCCAATGCAGCCAAAAATAAATAAATAAATAAACATATATGTTAAAAAAAAAAAAATTAACCATTTATTAAAAAAATGTTTTTAAAATTTTAATAATTACTTTTGAGGAAATATAATTTTTGTAAACCTCCCCTAGTGTATGTTTTTAGGTTATATTTGCCCAGCTCACTGATGGCATGTTAAGACATTTTGCTAGTATTTGGGCTCTCCAAGCCTGTTTGCCATGGGGACATTCCACTTCTCCTCCCACAGGGGGCGCTCCCCGCAGATAAGCAGGAGGTATAATCACAGCTTTGGGGAGTCTCCCCCACAACACACTGACTTCTATAGATAATTAAGTGCTACCTAGGAAGTGGGATAATTATAAAAGACACATTAATTTCCTGAAACTGAAGCTCAAACGATTGCCTTAAATAAACTTTAAGTTTTGGAGGAAGATGTAAAATTTGTATAATTCAAAATCATCCCATTCTTTCATCTCCTCTCCCCCAACACTGCCTTTTTCCTTTTGCTCCTGCCAATGACTGTTATTTTAATTGTCCTGCTCATGCTTCCAGAAGAAGATTTCACTCTGAATGTGAGAGAGAAGACACATCCTTTAGTGGCAAATGCTCACAGTTACAAAGAAAAAACAGTGCCTTTGGTAGACATACGTGGGGAATACCCAACAGAGAATCTGGCAAACTGGCTGCCCCACCTGCTACAGGACGGTCCTGGGTCATTTGCTTGTCTTCCTCTGTTGGCTCATTTATGCAAATAGCTGCAGTTACCCCCTGAACATGGCTGCTTCTGAAATCTCCAACTCAGTGGTTTACTTCACGTTCTCCCACCCGATGTCCTGAATTTCTTGGAGGATAATTTTGCTGGAAGCTTAGAGGTTAAAAACAGGGAACATTGGCTAAGTGAAGTAAGCGAGACAGAGAAAGACAAATACTGTATGACCTAATTTATATGTGGAATCTAGGACGCCCCCCCCAAAAAAAACCAAGTTCATAGACACAGAGAACAGATTGGTGGTTGCCAGAGGCTAGGGCGTGGGAGGTGGGCAAAAGGGGTGTATAGAGTCAAAAGGTACAAACTTTCAGTTATAAAATAAATAAGTCATGAGGCTGTAATGTACAGCATGGTGATTAGCTAATAATACTGTATTGCATATTTGAAAGTTGCTAAGACGGGTCTTAAAAATTCTCACCATAAGAAAAAAAATTCTGTAACTATGTATAGGCATATTAACTAGACTTATTGTAGTGGTCATTTCACAATATATACAAATATTGAATCATTATGTTGTACACATGAAACTAATACAATGTTGTATGTCAGTTATACCTCAATAAAAAATTAATTAAATGCTAAAACAATAGGGTATGTTGTAATACCTAGTAGATGGCGAGGGTATGAGGGAAAAGGTGCTGTCACACACTACAGATGAGAATATAAATCAGTGTGAATAAGTCAGGGACTGCTTTGGGCCGTTAGCAACAGAGGGCTGCCTGCAGTAGCTTAGAACAATTAAGACTTTGTTTGCTCAGGTCTGAGAAACAGCCCAGAGCTGTTTGAAAGCTCTAACAGGGCTTTCAAGGACCCAGACTCATTTGGCCTCCCTGCTCCCCCCTCCTTAGTGCACGGTGTCCATCCTCAAGGTTACAAGAAGGCTGCTGCAGCTCCTGCCATCACAACAGAGACCATTTGGAAGAGGAAAAAGGACTGGAAGCAAAAAGGACTTTCCTGGAAGTCTCACTCAAAACTTCTGCTTCCATCTCACTGGCCACCCCATCTACAAGGGAGGCCCCCAAATGTAGCTTTTTGATTATTAAGGGAGTAAGGGAGAATGGATATTGGGTAGGCTGCCATGAGGTGCAGACTTTTTGGAGGACAATTCAGAAATAGCTATCAAAATTTAAAAATTTAAATACCCTTACCTCTTGACTCAGAAATCCCCCTGCTAGGAATTTATACTGGAGATGTGTTCTCATATATGTGCATATGCTTACACACCACAGCTGTTTCTTACAGCAGGAAAGGATTCATGGACATGCATTTTCACTACATGAAATGTCTCAGTGAATGTCAGGCTCTGACCCATCCGATTAGCAACTTCTCTTCCCCTGGAGGAGGTGGGTAGAGACAGGGAACAGGAATGTGGCTGGGGGTTCCGTCTCAGCCAAAGTAGTGAAGTAGGGAGGGGAATATAAATGTTTCTCTGCAGCCCTTAAGAGGACACAGAATGGGATTTATTAAGGAATATTACGTGACTCAGAGATTCACTGGGATGGATGAGGAACAGACTCTAGACTGGTTTTCTAGGAACAATTCCCGCAATGTCTGAGAACCGAACTGCCGAGGAAGCAGCTGCCTCCCCACCTCTGGGATCATGCTGCTGTGCCATGGGATGGAAAATACCACTGACTCTGCCAGCTACAGAGAAACCACCGTCCTCTGCCACCATTTCCCCCGGCAGGGGTACCACCTCATGACGTTCTCTTTCTTCTTCCACGTTTTATAGGGTGCATCTGTTTGGTGGAGTCTTGGTCCCAGGGATCCCTTGTTGCAAAGAGTCTGGGAGATGGAGTTTGTATTTCTCCATCTCCAGTGTGGGCAGCCTGGTGGAAGGGGGTTGGAGTGAGGGCAGAGTGAGATCCTGATGAATGCAGACTTCTGTATCTGCTACCCTCACCAAGCACCTCATGTAGTTGCTTTTCAAAAGACAGTCCCTCTCATAAGAGGAATTCTCTTGCCAGATTTTAAGACATTTTTCTTTATCTTTTTACATGGCTGCATGAAAATCAGATAGAATAAGGCTGTGAAGCTATTGGCCAATGTCTGTCATATGGTTAAGTGTTCAGTACATGTTAACTATTAACCAGTAAGGAGGTACCTTTCCAGCTGGCCCTTCAAGGTTGGGGGCTGGGAGTTCCAACCCAAGGTGCTTAAGGAGAACAGGCAAAGAGAGCGGGGGGGAGGATCCATTAATGAAAGTGTTCATCTTTAATTTTTTTCTTCCTGTGGTCCATCTCACTTCTCCCCGAGTGTCTTTTCATTCTGCAAGAATGACCAACTTCACCTACCATCGACTCTACCTATTGAAACCTCTGAATGAGCCAGCCCTTCACAAGACTCCAGAGTTGTCAGTAGTCCCTGACTTAGTTTCTTCTGTGTATCTCCATCAGCCTTCACCATTGTTTGGTTGACTGTCCAGAGGCAGCATGACTAGAGAATGCACTATATCCAGGTGAAATCTCAGAGAGACAGCAAGATGGATAACGTCTCTGCCTGGGATGGCCCAGATGAGCTCAGTTGCTTAGTCGCCCAAGGAGACTCTATTTTTTTTTTTTTTCAAACTACCTAAACAATCCACTGTGCACCACACACAAATTCTAGCAAGAGAATGTCTGCTGATGAGGGCGGCAGTTGGTTTGTGGAGGCCCAGCTATAGGCAAGTCGACTTTCACGCAGACGCGACGTGCAACACCACTGCTCACTGCTGGGAGTCTCCCACTGAAGTTAAGAGGAGCTCTGGGTCTCTAATTCTACATGGGGAACACCATCCTTCAACAATTTCCTTCATTCAGCAAACACTCTGGGCAATATATCATTTGCGGGTATTTATCAGTGTTTGGGGGGGGGATCTTCAATGTGTATTTTCAGACTGCATAACCTCAGAGAAGGCATTTGAGCCAAATGTCTTACAGTTGTCTTACATTCATCAAAGACAAGGTTGAAGGCTTGCTGGCTTTGCTTCCTTTAATTTTGGAAAAACTCTTCGAGTCTGATTGAATCTACCTGATTCATAGCCAGGCTAGAAGGGGGCAATCATCTGAAAGACATTCTAAATCATTCTGGAGGAAAAAGAAACCCTCTGTTTGTGCTGCTCTCGTTAGATTGCCGTCACAGGAGAAATCGCCAGCCCTTGGCCTGAGTTTCGGGGGATGAAGACCAGGCTCTTGAACACGCTCTGTCCCATATTTCGTTCCTCTGTCAAGAACTTAATCCCGGCTTGTGAAACAGACATTTTGTAAAAGCAGTAGTAATAAGGCTGGCGTCAGCAGTGTGGCCTAAAGAGCAAATGATCTCACTGGCATATGACGATTCATCAGTTCAGAAGAGAAAGGAGAGAGGAGATGAAGATGAGATTCCTGAGGATGAGAGAGGAGAATTCTTAAAACAAAACAAAGATAGCTTGTTGGAACAGAAAAGTCATTCCATTCCTGGGGCAGAGAAGGAAATCCGATACAGGCTGCTCACTTCCCGCACCTGCCCTTGGAGTTTGCACATAGAGCTCGCCCCTTGTTCCTCCTCCGATGCCAGACTTCCAAAACCCAGTGAACACACCAGATGCTGCATATACCATCTGGATCATCCGCACCTACAGGAGTCTCTCACTCCTCTATGACTTTCATTTGTTGTATCATTCTCTTAAGTTGGGTTCCCCCAAAACAAGAATTTGAGAGAAAGTAGTTTGAGAGGCGGTACCAGGAAGCTCCAGCCAAGGGCTGGAGAAGTGATACAGGAAGGGAAGGAAGCTAATATAGGGGGAATTAATACCACCACTGTGGGAATCAGTGTCTCAGTCCCACTGGGGAGCTCTGGAGACTGCACAGACCCCACCTCACTGTCATCTTCCCTGAGTGGGGTAGGAATGGAGGCTTTTATCCTTCACCTACTATCCATTTTGCAGGAGCTGTTTCTAGGAGTCTCAGAACTTCCTTCCCTGCACTCATGGAGAAAGCCCTCAGATGGAGAATCCCAGGGGTGTTCCTCAAGAAACCATCATTATACAAGGGAGTGGGGAAGGTTGAGGGGATGTGGGTTGGCAATGACAGCATCTGCTGTACTTTCCCTCCTTTATTCACTAACTCATCACTCTGTGTGAAGCCCTGTCCCAGATCCTGTAGCTGCAATGAAGAACAACACGGACACTATCTGCAATGTCCTGGAGCTTAAAATCTAGCAAAGAAGCCTCATGTTGATTAAATAAGCATGCAAGTATATAATAAAACCAGTGAAAACGTGAGGTAGAATAAAAGAACTGTGAGTTCAGGGAAAGGATGGCAGGAAAACATACTCTGGCTTGAGAAATCATGGAGGGCTTCTTTGAGGAAGATGTGAGAGTTATCTAACTAGAGGTGAGAGAGAGATGGGAAGAGCATTTCAGGCAGAAGAAATAGCATGTGCAAAGACCCTGAGGCACCAGGGACCACAGTAGTGAGGCTAGAGGTCAAAGAGCAAGAGGAAGATGTGGGGCTAAATAAGGCTGAAAAGGTGAGCATGAAACGTACTGTGCAGTGCTGTGTGAGCTGTGCTCGAGGTTTTGGTCTCTGGTCTAGAGCAGTGGAAGCCATTGAAGATTGTTAAGCTAGGAAGCGATGTAATTAGATTTTTAAAAGAGAAAAGATAGTTGCTGGGCAGAGAATGGGTCAGAGTCGGAAAGAGTGGAAGAAGTCATGAAGTCAAGAGTTGATGGCAGGATTTCTGCTCCAGCCCAAATAGAGTAACAGGGACCAGATTTATCCTCTAGCCTGAAATAGTTATAAAATTGAACAAAGCATATGAAACGATGGTTTTTAAGACATCGAGCATGCTTGATGATGCACAGTGATCCCTGAGAGAGAATAAACAAATGAGGTAGAGTTTATAATTTCCCCAGCTTACTGCATGGAGAGTTTCTAGGCCAAAAGAAAAGGAAACCAGGCAGAGTCCTGAGTTGAGAAAAAGAGCTGGAAGTCTTGGGGAGCCAGAGCAGCCAGAGTTCAAAGGGCGGAGTACTGGAGAGAACTCAAACAGAAAGAGAGAGTTCTAGCCATAAAAAAGAATGAGATGATGCCATTTGCAATAACACAGATGGACCTAGAGATGATCATACTACGTGAAGTAAGTCAGACAGAGAAAGACAAATATTATATGCTAATACTTATATGTGGAATCTTAAAAAAATGATACAAATGAACTTATTTATAAAACAGAGGGCTTCCCTGGTGACGCAGTGGTTGAGAGTCTGCCTGCCGATGCAGGGCACACGGGTTCATGCCCCGGTCCAGGAAGATCCCACATGCCGCGGAGTGGCTGGGCCCGTGAAGCCATGGCCGCTTAGCCTGCGCGTCCGGAGCCTGTGCTCCGCAACGGGAGAGGCCACAACAGTGAGAGGCCCACGTACCGTAGAAAAAAAAAAAAGAAAAAGAAATAAAACAGAAATAGACTCACAGACATACAGAACAAACTTATGGTTACCAAAGGGGAAGTCGGGGGAAGGGATAAATTGGGAATTTGGGATTAACAGATACACTCTACTATATATAAAATAGATAAACAACAAGGACCTACTGTACAGCACAGGGAACTACATTCAATATCTTGTAATAACCTATAATGGAAAAAATCTAAAAAAGGAAAAAATATATATATATGTGTCACTATGCTATATGCCTGAATCACTGTAAATCAACTATACTTCAATTTGAAAAATAATAAAATAAAAGAGAGAGTTCTAGAGCTCTGGATAGGGTCCCCCTCAAATTTTTGGTTGAATATCGATCAGTGTATGTGTATGAGGAAACTCCCAGAGGCCAAAGAAAGAGTCACCTAAAAGGATTAGAGGGAATAGTTCCCAGAGCTCACACAGGGCTGGGAGATTGCAAACCTCCCTCTGAATAATTAATAAGACAAGCAGAGAGAAAATCACTGAAAATGTAGAAGACCTGAATATGTAAGTAAAAATATAGAAGACAACCAACTTGACCTAACTGACATTTAAAGAATACCCCAAATAGTAGAATATTCATTTTTTTCAAATGAACATAGACCATTTACCAAGACAGACAATATTTTGGTGCATAAAATAAGTCTTAATAAACTTAAAATGATTCAAGTTAAAAGTAGGTTCTCTCACCAAAGTGGAATTAAATCTGAAATCAGTGATGAAAACATACCTGGAAACCCCCCCAATTTTTGAAAACTAAATAACACATTTATAAATAACTCATGGATCAAAAAGGAAATTAGAAAATATGAATGAATGAAAACAAAAACCCAACAATCTAAACTTGTGAGATGTCACTAACAGTACTTAAAGAGAAATTTATAGCACTAAAGGCCTAGGTTTTAAAAAAAAAAGTTTTCAAATTGATGACTTCAGCTTCTACCTTGAGAAACTTAAAAGAAAAAAAATTAAACCAAGAGTAAGCAGATGAAAAGGAAACGATAGATCAGAACAGCAGTAGAAATAGGAATAGAAAACAGAAAAACAATAGAGAAAAATCAATGAAACCCAAAGCTGATTCTTCGAGAATTTGTAAGCCTTTAGCAAGACTGAGCAGAATAAAAAGAAACATTAAAAGATTACCAATACTATGAATGAGAGAGGCGACATCATACAGATTTCACTGATATTAAAAGGTTGATAAGGAAAAGTTATGAACAATTTAATGACAATAAGTTAAAAACCATAGAAACTTGAAAGATACAAAGTATCAAAATTCTAGAAAAAATAGATAACTTGATAACGCTATAAAATATCCCTTAAAAGAAAAATATTAATAAATTGGACCTAATCAAAACAAAAAACTTAAAAAAAAACACAAAACAAAACAAAAAACTTTTGCTCTTCAAAAGATACTGGTAAGAAAATGAAAAAGGCAAGTCACAGACTGGTAGAAAATATTTGTAAACATATATTTGACAGAGGACTTGCATTTAGAATATATAAAGAGGAAGAGGAAGCCCTCACTCCTAGGTATTTAATTAAGAAAAAAGAAAGCAAACATCCATACGAAGACGTGTACACAAATGTTCACAGCAACTCTACTCATATAGCTAAAGTAGAAAAACCCAAATATCCGTCAAAAAGTAAATAGAGGGGCTTCCCTGGTGGCGCAGTGGTCGCGAGTCCACCTGCCGATGCAGGGAACACGGGTTCGTGCCCCGGTCCGGGAAGATCCCGCATGCTGCAGAGCGGCTGGGCCCGTGAGCCATGGCCGCTGAGCCTGCGCGTCCGGAGCCTGTGCTCCGCAACGGGAGAGGCCACAACAATGAGAGGCCCGCATACCGCAAAAAATAAAATAAAATAAAATAAGGGTCGATGTGGCTTAGACCAAGTTGATGAAGACGGTGGAGATGGAGAAAAGTAAACAGATTTAACAGATATTTAGCAGGTAACTGGCAATAGTTGTGATGGATTGCATACAGGGAGGAAAGGAGAGGGAGGTACCAAGGTTGTCATCCGTATTAATGGCTTGAGCAATTGCTTGGATGTGTGGACAGTCACTGAGATGGGGAAGGCTGGCAGAGGACTATGTAGGGAAAGATGATGAGGTCAGTTCTGGACATATTGAGTCTGAGGAACGATTGAGACATCTAAGAGATGTCAAGCAGGTAGTTGTAGATCACTATGTTGGAAGCTGAGAGGAAGTGGTCTTGAGACACGGCCTTGAAAGTCTTCGGCACTGATATAAAATTACCGTATACTTTAATGTTTTGTGTCTGTACACTTCATCTTCTCGTTTGGGTTGTAAGCTCTGCGGGTGCAAGATTTTTAACTTATGCCTCTACCTATGTCACACCACCCTTTTATACCCACTTTAGTAGAAGGAGCACGATGAGGTGGGTGATGCGTGGAATTTAGAATGAGAGAGGCCTGGCTTCAACATCTGACTCACCACTTACTAACTGTGTGACCTTGGGCAAATTGCTTGCTCTCCATAAATGGTAATAATATTAATAGGATGTATTTCATAGGTTACTGAGACATCTTAATATGATAATATAAGCTAGAAACGTGTTGAACCTACCTAAGCCCCAGTTTTTCCCTCTGTAAAATGCATGCAATGCTACCTTCTTATCAGTTGGTTATTGCTGCACCACAAGCCACCCCAAAATTCAGAGGCTCACAGTAACAGTCATTTTTTATTACAACTCCCATATGTGTATGTCAGGCAGGGGACTGCCCTGGTTGATCTCCGTCAGTTTGCTTATGCGTCTGTGAGTTGACTGCGGCGGCTTAGCTGGGGCAGTTCTCTTACATATGTCTCACCCTCCTCCTGGATGCAACGGACTTGGGCAGGCGTGTACCTTCTCAAGAATGTGGCAAAACAGCAAGAGCACAGGCCCCACTGTATATAAGTGCTTTTTCACACCTCTGCTTGTACCGTGTCTGCTAACAATTCTTTTGGGCGAAGAAAGTCACATTGCTGAACTCAGAATCAGCAATGTACACCACACTGCTTTGAAGTGAAAAGGCACATAGCAAAGAAGACAGGTAGCGATAGGTCAAGAATTGGGGCAGCAATCTAATCTACTGCCTCTACAAAACAAAATATTTTCTTGTAACATATATAACATGCCTATCTCATTACATGTTTCAATAACTACATCTGCTCCCATCTTCAACAAATGTTGGATTATTGACTCTGATTTTAAGGGTAAAAATCAATTGGTTCCAGGCATTTGAAGCTATCCTTGCTTATTATGAAGCTTGGCATATTATATAAGAGAGTAATAATTAACCGTTTGGGTTAAGCACCTTCACACACAGACAGTGGCAATGTAAATAGATACAATCTTTTTGGAAAGTAACTTGACAATATATATCAAAAGCCTTAAAAAGGTGTACCCTTTGACTCAGAAATTTTCATTACGGCAAGTCTACCCTAAGAAAATAGGAGATATATAGACAAATATTTATGTGTAAGGATGTTCACTGAAGCAATATTTAGAGTAACAAAAAAAAAAGGAGGATAACGCCAGATTAATTTGTTGCAGGGAAAAAAACCTCTCTCATTGAAAACAGCTAAAAAGGCTGGACTAAAACAAATCTGTTTGGGGACTGGAGGGTTACCAAGACAGTCACAGTTTGAGGATCTCAGATTAGAGATATATGGAAAAGTAATTAAGGTGAGTCTGACATTCTATGCTGTTTTCCCCTCAAAGCCTATGTGGGTTCTTGGATGGTACAGCCAAAGAGACTAAGCAACAAAGAAACGCTTTTAAGTGACACAGAATCTGAGCAAGGATGTCAGCAGTCTGAGGAGGGTCTGAGGAGGCAAAAATTAGAGTTCCAAGCTTTTAAGACAGCTATGGCTTGAGAGGCTAAGATCCTGTCAGTGGTACAGAAAAATGACGTGTTTATTATCTCAAGGCATTCACCAGTTCACAAACAGTGCAGGCTGAGAGAAACAAAGCAGAAAGTGGCAGCCAACAGAAGTTTTGTGGCCTCAGAAGGATGGGAGATAAAAATCGATTTTGAAGTCCTGACAAGAAAGACTCCTGGGACTTCCCTGGCGGTCCAGTAGTTAGAACTCCACGCTTCCACTGCGGGGGGCGCAGGTTCAATCCCTGATTGGGGAATTAAGATCCCGCAAGCCGCGTGGCCAAAAAAAAAAAAAGGAGAGAGAGAGAGACAGACTCTGGTAAGCACCTCATGCTTTCAAATGGAACTCCTAAAGGCCTGCAACCCTAGGAATAAAAGTGAACTAAAAGTAAACCAGGGCTTCCCTGGTGGCTCAGTGGTTAAGAATCCACCTGCCAATGCAGGGGACACATGTTCGATCCCTGGTCTGGGAAGAACCCACATGCCGTGGAGCAGCTAAGCCTGTGCGCCACAACTACTGAGCCTGCGCTCTAGACCTCACGAGCCACAGCTACTGAGCCCGCATGACACAACTACTGAAGCCCGCGTGCCTAGAGCCCGTGCTCCACAACAAGAGAAGCCAACGCAATGAAGAGTAGCCCCTGCTCGTAGCAACTAGAGAAAGCCCGCATGCAGCAACAAAGACCCAACACAGCCATAAATAAATAAATAAATAAATAATTTTTAAAGTTATTAAAAAAAAAAGTAAACCAAATCTTATAAAGACTGAGAGCCAATCCATTCTGTGATTGGATTAAAACGATCTATCCTAATTCTACCTGCCTGCCATAAGCTAAAGGCTCATTTAGAGCTTCTGCAATATTTTATACACAGTGTCTGACATTCAACTAAAATTCCCAGGATATCAAGAGACAGTGGAAGGAAAAAAAATCAGACAATATAAATAGATCCAGAGGTAGGCAAGAATATACAATGGAAAAAAGGGAAAAAGAAAAAAACCGTCTCTTCAGCAAGTAGTGTTGGGAAAGTTGGACAGCTGCATGTAAATCAACGAAGTTGGAACACACCCTCACACCATACACAAAAATAAACTCAAAATGCCTTAAACATAAGACATGACACCATAAAACTCCTAGAAGAGAACATAGGCAAAATATTCTCTAACATAAATCGTACCAATATTTTCTTAGGTCAGTCTCCCAAGCCAAAAGAAATAAAAGCAAAACTAAACAAATGGAAACTAATCAAACTTACAAGCTTTTGTACAGCAAAGGAAATCATAAACAAAATGAAAAGACAACCTGTAGACTGGGAGAAAATATTTGCAAATGATGCGACCAACAAGGGCTTAATTTCCAAAATACACAAATAGCTCATACAACTCAACAACAACAGCAACAAAAACAATCCAATCAAAAAATGGGCAGAAGACCTAAAAAGACACTTCTCCAAAGAAGACATACAGATGGCCAACAGGCACATGGAAAGATGCTCAACATCACTAATTATTAGAGAAATGCAAATAAAAACTACAGTGTGGTACCACCTCACACTGGTCAGAATGGTCAGCCTTAAAAAGTCTACAATAACAAATGCTGGAGAGGGTGTGGAGAAAAGGGAACCCTCCTACACTGTTGGTAGGAATGTAAATTGGTGCAGCCACTATGGAGAATGGTACAGAGTTTCCTCAAAAAACTAAAAATAGAGTTGCCATATGATCCGGCAATCCTAATCCTGGGCATATATCCAGACAAAACTATACTTAAAAAAATACATGCACTGCTATGTTCATAGCAGCATGATTTACAATAGCCAAGACATGGAAACAACCCAAGTGCCCATCAACAGGCGATTTGGTTTAAGAAGATGTGGTTGGGCTTCCCTGGTGGCGCAGTGGTTGAGAGTCCGCCTGCCAATGCAGGGGACGCGGGTTTGTGCCCCGGTCCGGGAATATCCCACATGCCGCGGAGTAGCTGGGCCCGTGAGCCATGGCCGCTGAGCCTGCGCGTCCGGAGCCTGTGCTCCGCAAGGGGAGAGGCCACAACAGTGAGAGGTCCGCGTACCGTAAAAAAAAAAAAAAAAAAAAAAAAAAAAGAAGATGTGGTATACATGTGCAATGGAATATTACTCAGCCATAAAAAAGAATGAAATATTGGGACTTCCCTGGTGGTCCAGTGGGTAAGACTCCATGCTCCCAATGCAGGGGGCCTGGGTTCAATCCCTGGTTGAGGAACTAGATCCCACATTCATGCCACAGCTAAGAGTTTGCATGCTGCAACTAAGAAGTCCACATGCCATAACTAAGACCTGGTGCAGCCTAAATAAATATTTTTTTAAAAGAATGAAATATTGCCATTTGCAGCAACATGGATGGACTTAGAGAATATTATACTTAGTGAAGTAAGCCAGAGAAAGAAAGACAAATATTATATATCACTTATATGTGGGATCTAAGAAATAATACAAATGAATCTATATACAAAACAGAAACAGACTTGCAGACATAGTAAACAAACTTACGGTTACCAAAGAGGAACAGGGATGGGGAGGGATAAATTAGGAGTTTGGGATTAACAGATACAAACTATTATACATAAAACTCATAAGCAACAAGGATTTACTGTATAACAAAGGGAACAATATTCAATATCCTGTATAACTTATAATGGAAAATAATTTGAAATTACAGATATATAACCGAATCACTTTGCTGTATTCCTGAAATTAACATGATATTGTAAATCAACTATACTTCAATAAAAAATGAAAATTAGAAATAGGTTTCCCTATCAGATGAATTAAAAACAAAAAGTTTGAGAATAGCAAGTGTTGACGAGGTGTAGGGAAAATAGTAAGTCCCCTACCCTCTGTGTATGAGGGCAAATTGACACCACCATTTTGGAGGGGATTCGGCAGTCTCTGAACATAAAGAATGCCCATATACTTTGAGGCAGAAACCCACCCATAGAAACCTAGCTAGCAGAAATACTTGCACACCATGCAAAGATGTTCACGGCAGCACTGTCCAGAATTGGTGAAAAGTCTGAACCATCTAAATGTTCATCATAATGAGAACAGCTAAATGAAATGTGACACGTCCCTGCCTGGGAGTTCCATGCAGTCATGAATAAGAATTGGGTCAACCCAGTTGGCAGATAAAGAACATAGTAAACATAGTAAAGTACAAATAGTGAGTTGACAAACAAAGATATCCTACTTTATTATATTTTCATTTGCATGCAGTGTGAGTGTGACTAAAATACGTATCACATCTCTAGGGGGTTTCTGGAACTCTCACTTTTTATCTTACATGCTTCTGTTATTTATGAATCTGTTTTTAGTGAGCATGTATTACTTTCATAATTCTTAAACCAAAAACATAAGTGAATAAGGATTGAACATCTAAAGCCTATAAAGACAAAATGCTTAGTGTTTCATTTCTTGGAGCTGAGTTCACTTTCAGCCAGAGCAGTTCTGGGCCACAAGTACAACTCTGTGAAGATCCTTAATCAGGCTCATCTCATGTATGCATGCGGGCATACACACATACCACACGTGCACAACTACCTGCACACCTCTACACATGCACACACACACACACAGAGTTGTCCAGCTCCGCATGTGCATGTGGAACGCACGACTTTACAGTACCTGGGGCAGTTCATAGAACATTCTTGTGTATTTATTGGTGCAAGGGAGTAAGTAGCCAGGGCTGAGCAGGCAGAAAAGAACGTGATGAGACTGAAAACCCAACACTCACCACCTCCTCCACCATCCCAAGCAGATGACACGTCCTGTGGAATCCATGGTGCCCTCCTGATTTCTGGCTTTTCCCTTTTGTCTTCAAGGCGGGTAAACCCAAGAAAATGTGGCCGTGAGGATGGGCACTTATCCACTCAGGTCATGTCGTGAGATGCCCCCGCTTCTTCCCCCTGCAGTGAGGTGAGAGTCCCGCCCAGACCGTGGGGGGCTTACGGGCCCTCGTCCCTGAAGAGTGTCAGGTTGTGCGTCTGGATGTGGCTCAGCAGGACCTGTCCTCGCCGCTCCAGGGTCTGGAGGACCCGCCGTAGGCCCTGCTGCCCGCCTTGGCTTTCCCAGAACACCGGGTCTGTCTGCAGTGACTTCAGCAGCATATTCTGTAGGCACCCTGATGCGAGAACCTTCACGACAGACTCAGGAAACCTGGAGGAAGGTCCCCCAGTCCCATAACAGAAAGGAAGAGCAAAAGCCATCTCAGAGAGTTTCCGTGAAAGGCCAGGCCAGTCGGCCAGAACCTGCACAGCTGGGGGCCCGCAAAGCCAGCCCGCAAAGTCTCCGGGGCCACCTGCTGACTAGTTATCCAGGAACCCTTCCACCCGCTCTGCTGTGACAGCAGGCAGGGGATAGAGCTTTCGATGGGTCCCACCTCCCTGGGTGGGTGAATCCACTCTGCTGGCCCGGGTGAAGTGAGGAGGAGCCCTAGGAAGGCCCAGCCGCTGCAGGTGTGAGCAGGGAAGGTGTCTCCCAGGCTAGCTCCCTGCCAGGGAAGGGCCAGCCTGCCCACTCCCCAGCAGGGCAGCCCATGTTGTGCAGGGCCAGGAGGCCTTCTGGATACTGGGGAGGGGGCAGCCCATCATGGACTTGAAGGGCCTGCTGGCTGTATCCCCTCAGCTTTCCCAGGACTCCTCACCCCCTTCTGAGGCTCATCCAGCAGCTTTTGTCTGAGGGACTGTGGGCTTCTCTGGAGCCACAGTTCAAGGTCTACAGCAGGGCCATCAAGCCTCAGCCCCTGAACCTCCACCCAACCGCTCTGACCCTCACCCGTCGATGCCCTCCAGCAGCCGGAAATTCAGCTTGTGCTCCGGGTGCTGAAGGTTGCCGGCGTTATCGATGTAGACCAGATGAGAGAGATCACTGCTCCGGACCTCAGGCAAGAAATGGACAGAGACAGAGGAGAGTCAGGGAGCAGCCTAGCCGGTGCCCCTGGACTCTGTCGGGGCTCAGCAGCTTGGGGAGCCCTGAGCTGTCAGTCCCAACACCCAGCCTGCTACTCGCCCAGATGGTCCCCTCGCACTGAGCAGTGAGCTCACTCCATGCCGCTGCCGTGCTTAGGACATCCAGGCACCCTCTCAGTGAACCCTCCCAGCAACCTTGGGAGGTGGCCACTGATATTAGCCTCATTTTACAGAAACAGAGGCACAAAGAAGTAATTTGCATAAGGTCACACAGCTAATCAGTAGCTGGCTGGTTCAAACCTGGACCCGTAGCCAAAAGCCACAGCACCTTCTGCAAAATTGCAAGGCAGAGGGACTGATTCCTGTTCTGGTGGCCGAAGGGCTGAGGAGCACGGGTGGAAATGGGAAGGGGCAGAGGTAGCCCACCCAGGGGCTGAGGCTGCGGGATGTATCGTACATGTACACCCTCATACACGTATGCCCGCCCACGTGCGCCCTGTGCCCCTGTCCCAGGCGTTCCCCTGAGCATCACCGAGGACACAAGACACCCTCCATCCTCAGATAGCACTGCCCATCCTCTGTCCCCACAGTTTTAGGGCCTCTGAAAACTCTTCAAAACTGAAATCAGGGCTTCCCTAGTGGCGCAGTGGTTGGGAGTCCGCCTGCCGATGCAGGGGACATGGGTTCGGTCCGGGAAGATCCCACATGCCATGGAGCGGCTGGGCCCGTGAGCCATGGCCACTGAGCCTGCGCGTCCGGAGCCTGTGCTCCGCAGTGGGAGAGCCCACAGCAGTGACAGGCCTGCATACCGCAAAAAACAAAACAAAACAAAACAAAAAACCAACAAAAAAAACCCCACTGAAATCAGCAGCAGGGAATTCTTTAGCACCTTAAAACTCTGGTATGGTGGGAACAGGAGGCCATCTCTTCCGGCTCCCACCTCCATGCACACACTCCGTTCTTATACATTTGCCATGATTCCCTGGTAGTTTCCCATAATTCTCTTCAGCAACCTGGGCTTAAATTATGAACCTTTGTCTTCAGGACCTCAGCTTCCCCTCTCTCTGCTTCTTCTACCTCTCACCCCCCTGCACATACCAGGGATCATCTATTTCTCGAAACCCAATGACTCCTCCCTCCAAAAACTGATATCGGGAAGGATGTGTGAGACAGCTGCCCACCAGGGGTAAACGATGGATATAAAAGCCCTCCCTCTCCCAGGAATATGTGCCTTTTACTGGGGAAGGAGAGAGGTGGCTCTGGGGCAGGGGAGGGAGAGTTCCCACCACCCAGCAGCACCACGAGGCAGCCCTGGCCTGCGGGCTGGTGGGGCTGCCTGACGCTCGGCCCAGGGCAGCATCTGATGGCTACCGTCCAGAGCAGCTGGCCAAGGTGAGGCGGTGAGGACACCAGCCTCACTGGGGGAAGACAGAGCAGCCCCTCCCTAGGGTGGCACTTTGCTCCTCATGCAGGAGAAGCGGCTGTTCTGCCCCACCAGCCTCTCACCGATGGCCACGGCACACGGCTTCCCACCCTGGGCTGTAGTTTTCACAGGAGGCAGCACGGTGTTCCTCCAACAGCCCCAGCCTGTGAGCCATCAGGGGCCAGGAGAGCGCCCTGTCACTGCCACCAACCAGACATGCAGCTTGGGAAACCCCCTTCCCCGCTCCAGGCCCCAATTTCCATATTTACTGGCACATTGAGGGCATCCTACTAGACACACGGTTATTACACTCTGCTTCCTGGAGCCTTAGGGCGTCCCCGGAG